>NC_091131.1:68614544-69814544 GCF_040183065.1 Periplaneta americana | reverse complement strand
CCCGAAATAATCATCCTACATTAAATTATTAAGATAAAAATGATTCAATCTATCGCTTGTAACAATACCTTTATGGTCCTAATAAATTAAGAAATAATTTACATCCAACAGATTTATTTTAAAATGGCCTGCAGTTATTATTTTGAATTTTATTGTACCTTAATAAATTGAGTTAAGGTACAATAAAATTTCATCAAGTTTCAAACAAAGTAATTAACTCGAAAAACTTATTGATGCAACTTAATTTCATATTCTATACCACTAACACCAAAAAAAAGTGTCCTATTGTTCATACTGATTCAAGATGAATAGTTTCTTAGTGTTTGTCCATTCCACTTTTTTTATTGTCCTTCCCATTTCTATTTCTCTCATTTTTAGTAGGTACTTCACATGTAGTATATGTTTTATTTTAATACATATAATGACCATGAAGATATTTGGATATGTCTTACAAAATTCTTGCTGAAGACCATTGTGGTAATATTCTGCCGCATCTGTAGTTTGTACATTTGGAAATTTTCGTGCTTCAGCCCAGAATTCAGGCGGGGGGAGGGGAGGTTGATGTGCCAATGTAGTTTTCCAGAATATAATAATATTCAAAACATTCTCTAATAGGAGGGGCCTCTGATATTAGCTCTGCAAAAAATCTGATATCGGTACTTCTGTTGCTGGTAAATAAGAAAGAACGAAATATAAAAATTTTTAACCACTTTCGAATTTCAGGTGCTTTGTGTCTCAGCTGCTGGTTTGATATACTGTTTGTTTCCTTTAATTTTCCAGAGCAAAAACTGTCCTAAGCGAAATTTACACTCTGTGATTTTAACACTGGGAACATTTATTTTGGCAGCATTGTGTGATGCTATTTCATAATATAACAAGAGCTTTGAAATGATTAACTGTTAACTACTTACCTGGGTGAAGCGGTTCCTGTGATTTCTGAAGTGAAAACCGTTCAATTTATAAGGCATTTTTTTGTGGAGATGCATTTGATTGTATTTGCAAGGTGTAAAAGTGCCTAAACTAACTGACCCCAGTGCTGTCATGGAGGCCACACGAGGCCATATATCGTATGGAACCTACAATTTTTTTTTAATTAATCGTATGGGGAAATGAAAATTTTGTCTGTAAGGAGCCATACGGCATATGGGTGCCTAAGTTTTGTACGTGGAGATCTATACAGATCTTAGATCATCCCTTCCTGTTCCTCCTGTACCTACTGCCTATTTTGTTTGATGTTCATAAACAAAAATTATCCACCTCTTCAGCACCGGAATCCAGAATTATATAAAATAATGGTTGAAAAACAAGAAGTGCTGCAAATATACACTCCAAGATTCATCGAGACAAGTGTGCATCTATGGTGGTGCTACATGGTGTATTCTTTAAATCAAACTTGTACAATTAAATTGTAAAGCAAAACAATTTCTTTACTTCTTCTTTAATATTAAAAAAAATAATTAAATGACAATTGGAGAAATAGAGAGAGGGGAGTAAAATATATTTCAAGGGAGAAAACAAGGGGTGGGGTGTATGGCCAAGAAAAAAATTACCATGACAGCACTGACCAAACCTAACCTGTTACAGACTCATGTATGTAAGGTGAATAAGCTGAGTATGAAGGAAACTACCTCAGCGCTAATTTAACTCTTATAGATGAACTATATAAAGAACTTCAAGTGTCAATATTGTCTCAAAGGTTTCTGTGTAACAAACTTCATTTAGAAATGCCCATCTGCGATTATGTTAACTGTAGAAGAAGGAAGAAATATTGTCGTCATATGAAGTTACTCAAATTTCCAATTAAGGACAAGGAAAGGCTACAAAAGTTATTTTTGATTTCACCCTTATAAATTGAACGATTTTCACTTCAGAAATCACCGTAACTACCTCAGCACTAGTTTCAGTAATTTAAGGACCAGTATAAAGTAAATTTGATTAAAGTGAGAAAGAAATTCGTAAGGGAGGCGGTCAGGAGGGATTGAGGTTGTCTACTAATTCGTTGCAAACAACTATTATAGGCTATTTCATTTGACTAACGATGATTTGTAGAGATCAAAATACCTACAGTAGGGTAAAGAATCTAAATCAGTACGTTTGAGAAGGGATATGAAAGTGTTAGGAAAATAACAGAATTACCGTATATTGCAATTAACTCTGCATTGGCAGAGAAACCGCACAGGGTATCGTAAATCTGCTGAAAATTAGATAATTGTGTAAAAAAATGCATTCAGAGCGAATTTTCCAGCCTGATAATATCTCGCCCACGTTATGGACATAATTCAATACCGTAAGACTGATATGAAACGAATACTAGAACAATTTGTTAACCAAAGACGATGTTCAGTAGTTATTTAACAACATACAGAGCAAATAAAAACACAAACGCATATTCTAGCAATAGTTCAGATGAAAAGAAAATGATTAGTACGACCGCTTATTCGTAAAAAGAACACTGCCAGTTGTGTAGCCTACATGAAGCAATATATCAGGTCTACGTTATGAACACGTTGAATTTAATGTGGACGAGAAACGTACAGTTATTATTTATCTGCTTCCATATCGCATCATATAATACACCTGTAAAATGAAAACATATAGGCCTAGAAAAGAGGAAACATGTTTGGGGGGGGGGGGGAGAGTTGTAATTCTTCCCCTTTCGGATAAATTTCAGAAGAGGGATACCTGCTTTTCCTTCATATTAAAAAATTGTAATCTTGTTCACACAAAATAAATTAGTGCCTTTTCGTGAGCATCATGATGTGCATTCAACAAACGCAGACAAATCTACTCTTTTTAGTATTTTGTGATAATTGTTGCTAGGGAGGTATTGTATACTGAAAATTAAAAACAATTAGATTTCGTACATCAAATGATGACAGATTATATATTGAACGCAAACAACATTATATCAGCCATGTACCAAAATGTCATATATGTGTGTTGATGAATTTGGGTAAAACAAGCTTCTGTATACTACAATTTAGCGACACATCAAAGCCTTATCGTAACATAACCTCACATTACAATGAGAAAGAAATTTGGAGGTGGCATGACGTAAAAAAGTCATCCCACAGTCGTATTACTCTATGTACTGTTCAGGTACTCTGCCATCTAGTGTTTGTTATTGCAAACTCATTTCTCGACACTAGCGACGCATAGCGTCCGTTATTTTCCAGTTGCGTCTAAATTTAATATAAGCTTGGTCAATCTGTTTTATATATGATCTAGGGTATTACTCTGTGAAGAGATTTATTAAATCTACATACTTAGACTTGAACAAACAAAACTTGATAACTCAATCCCAAGGGAAAAAATGGAACTCTCTGCATAAAAATCCACAGTTAATTCCCGATTTACCACGAAAATCGTCTGTAGCTGCATTTAGATTGGCAACAGGCTATGATTGTTTGGCCAAACACCTGCATAGAATTGGAATATATCAGTCCCCTAACTGCCCATTGTGCAACTCAAACCAAGAAATGGATTCGGAACACCTCAAAATCTGTGCTTCAGTGGCTGGTCATGATAATATCTTTGAAAAATATTTGAGTGCAAGAGGTCAAATGACTTTATTGTCAAACACCTGACATTAGAAAACAACAACAACATTTACTGTAATCAGTTACTATTCTTGCATGTGTAATATTATTGTGTTTTTTTGGTAACTAAGGATGCCTGGGCAGACGATTTCTTGGAAATAAATTATATGAAATCCAGTGATTACTGGTTTTTCGTAAACTTTACGAATAATTCATTGCCTAAAAAAAATTCCACTCTATGTAGATCAAATAATGGTGTTCTAAACCCGTACATACATAATGGTTTTTATACACTGCCATCTAAAATAAACATGAATTTTCTATAGAAATGTTTCTTAGAACACACATACTAAGTCATGCCAGTATTTTCAAACAACTTATTTAGCATAGTAAATAAGTAACATTTCCGTTACAGCCTACAAATGATAATTTATTCTGGCAATTCCTTGCAGTTCGAACTTCACTGCATCCTAATTTACAACTTAGAACTACCTCCATTCTTGATGATCTCTCAGTCAGCATTCAGACCTTTCTCTCCCCCCCACCCCACCTTGGAAAGACTGACGGATCGGTTTCATGCATAGTTCTCCTGGGATCCAGCATTTAGAATTTAGTGACTGAGTACTCAATCCACACAACGTGGGTAACAATCATATCGACCCCCAACCCCCAGAAAGATTTATGAATCTGGGCTTTGTGCATAGTCCACTTGGAAATTAAGTATTAAGGATGATGCTATTAGCAACTGATGTGCTCAGTCGTCAGCATGAAGGTATAGGCCCTAAGTCATGCCCACTCCGCACCCCCAATCTGACAGCTATTACAAACCCTTCCTAAGCTTTGATAATCCAAACCCTCAAAATAAGATATCAATGTTTTCCTTCCAGGGAAAGGCCAAATATACAACAGCCAATATAAATAGCCAATTGGCTCGGTCTCCTAAACTGAGACCATTAATCCTAGGCCTATATGATAGTATTCAGGTGATTTCCGTGAGTTGTGAAGGCAATCTTGGACCAATCATCGATAGCTCCCAATACCACACACGAGACTGACGTCTGATTTGCGTTTCGTTATGGGTTATATGGATTAAATGAGAGGATAACTAAGTGACGTGAGGTCGAGGTATGTGAAAAGGTTATCTGGGCGATGTGAAGCCAAAGAATGTGAATTCAGTAATGTAAGTGCGTTTTCTTTCCTGTGTGTAGTGTGGAGAGATACCGAAGTTTCACCCAATGTCGGAAAGAGCCCTAAAGGAAATGGGACACAGACCTACTTACTCTCCTACTGTTTCTGATTTTCAAATTCTGGCATTTACTTAACTTCGACTGACAATGGAGACTTGGCTTTAGTGTTGTTTCTGCCCTTCCTCTGGCATCTGGTCGACTGCAGTGGTAGGACGCGGCTATAGTTATTATATGTCCTTAATGTCCTGCGGATCATTGAGTTTGATTGACTTTCTCTACCCGTTATTTTATACCACTGCGTTACGTCTATTTTTCAGCGTGTTTCTTTGTAAAATATTATCAAGTCCTTTGACTAGAACGGCGTGCACGAAGTGATACAGGTTTTTTTTAGGCTCAAAGTTTAACATAAAAGTTAGTACAACATCCAAAAACACTCGCAAAGTTCGGTGTGCTTTTTAGATTACTACGTATTTCCTTACCATTATTGCCATTCACTTCAACTTAGAAGTAAATTGTAAGTAGGCCTAGGCCTTGGCATATATTTAAATATAATTACAACATGATGATAATTAAATTTATGAATTGAACATGTGTAAATATTACTTAATATGCAACAATAAACAGGGGAAAAATGGCTGTTAAGACTAAATTAACATTACCTAAGGACATAAACTTTTCCTTCATTGCATACAATTTTCCCCACACATATGGACTTCCATTTTCTTGACTGTAAATTTCTTCTCTCGCGTTTTGTGTATCTGGTAAATTTTGACTAAACATTATAACACGTTTGCAAATCGCTCCATTCAAAATCAAAAATATTTCTACATGCACCTATAGCCTTCACTTTCAACCATTAACGTACCTTCAGTGATGGTAACTCTTTTTGGCAATATTTCCCTTTTCCTTCAATGTAAATTCCCTTATGGAGCGTAAATTTCTCTTCAACAGAACATAAAATAATTTAAATTATCTAGTTAACCGACGTCGATCACCAATTTTAGAATCTGTCCCGAGTTGGCGGTAACATAGACAAATAAAGAGACTAGTACTAGACCGCTATTATTGTGAAGGTACGGTCATATTTCGCTACTTTTGCAGCGCTGCAGTACAAAAAACTGCACAACTCTTGTACTGCGACGTGTGAACATAGGTTCAACCCTGAGAGGATAAAACCCGAAAAGTAGAGGCTGCCAAACCTGCTGCTCGCCACTTCCTCATGCTGCGCGCAGCTTAAAGGTACGGTCACACGTCGCTACTTTTGCAGCGCTACTTTTATACTGCAGCTGCAAAAGTTGCATGTCGTGTTCACACGTAAGCCAAAAGTAGCGCGCTGCACGCTACTTTTCGTGCTGCAAAAGTTGCAACTGGAGGTTGCGAGTCTGTTCACACGGAAGGCGCTACTTTTGCAGCCGCATTCATGCTGCAGGTTCCCATCTCCGTGTTGACTTCTCAATATACATTTTATGGTTATGTTCTCATTATTAAGAAATTCATGCGAAAGCTTCCTTATCTATTATTTGCTTTGGTCAATGTAGAGTATCCACCGCCCACTGAGTGTTAAGCGACTTCCGCCGATTTTGGAATAGACACCGACGAGGTTAGGTTAGGTTAGTTTAGGCTTTTATTATCCCGTCAAGATGAATGTGAAAGCGATTGAGTGTGATTTTTTGTTTTCTATGTTGGCAGTTCAAGTGCAATTCCTATAGTGGGCGGGACATAAGTAACATTCACCTTTGCTTTTCTGTCGTATCTAGTATTCAGAAATTGACATTTTTTTACTATAAAGCTTTTAAAAACGCCTATATACTTAAATGATAACCAACAGTATATTCACGTAATCAATGTTGGCAACCCTCCTGTTTGGAACTACGCTACGGAAAATTTAAAAAAATGAATTATATCGTCAGCAATTATGCTCAGACTGTGTTGTGTATTTAATAACTGTTACAAATAATTTATTTTCATCACATTTAACATTACAATATATCCAAACAGTAAAAGTATCATTGGCATATTTGGGTGGTAACACTGATTGCAACCGCAGCAAAAGTTTCAACAAAACCGATATCAAAAATGCTGCGGTTGCAACCCTGAGAACCCTGTTCACACGTCGCTACTTTTAAGTTGCACGCAGCATGGAAAAGTAGCGGGCAGCAGGTTCGGCAGCCGCTACTTTTCGGGTTGCACCGTTGTTCACACGTCGCAGTACGAGAGTTGCGCAGTTTTTTGTACTGCATTGCTGCAAAAGTAGCGACGTGTGACCGTACCTTAAAAGTAGCGACGTGTGAATAGTGATTCCTCCCCCCATGTTATAGCTGGCTTTTGAAACCGGATTTCGCTATCGCTGCTCCCCAAGTACATCACGATGCTGGGTAGGCACCAGTCCCATACACTGGGCGAAATTTCATGAGAAAACTTCTTCCACCATAAGGATTCGAACTAGCGCGCATTCCGTAATGCAAGTCATAGACAGGATGCCTTAGATCTCCCTATAATATTGAATTTATTAGCAAGAGAATCATGGATGTATCACCACAAGATGCGCAGGTGTATGCATTGTGCAAACACTGTGGTGCATGCTTCAACACACGAATTTTAACACTGAAATCCGTCACACCAATATTGTCTCAATGCAAGACGAAGCATAACAATATTTTAGATTATCGATATAATAATAGTGTTATAAATGTGCTTATGTTCCACGTAGGTAGGAAACATACCCATTCCTCCTAATGAGTGGTGCTTCTTCGTATACCTACTCCTCAGAGCCATATTACTACCTAACAAAAGACACATTTATCCCTCGATATCAGTGGCTTATACTGTGAATATGAAATAAATCAGAACAAGGATAAATGGCAAATTTGTGAAGAGCTGAAAATAATTGGACTTCTAAATAAAATGCAAACAGAATACACTTCTACCACTACATATCCAGTTAGACTTCATGGAAAACTTTGTTGAAGCAATTACTAAAAATATGAATGAATTTCAATATCTAAGAAATAAATTTTCGAGGTTGAGTAAAGGAAAATTAAAAGAGGGCATTTTTATTTGTTCTCAAATCCGCATAGTCATGGGAGGATCCTTTGTTCGAGGAAAAAAAAAAAATTCACCAAAACAGAAAAAGTAGTGGCAATTCAATGGCGTATTGTGACTTTTGAACTATGGCATGCATCATTCTTCATAGTATCTGCTGGCAATATGTGTGTTTCGTGTGCCTAGGTATATTGTGTTTAAATAAACGCAAATTACTTTTTAAAATGTACCTATGATCAGGGACTAGTTTAAATATTACCAATAATATTTTATTTTATGAAATTGGAATTTTAATACATTAAAAAAATAAATTAATTAAAATACAAAAAAAAAAAAAAAAAAAAAATGACACATCAATGTCAAAACTAAACTATAATCCTAGTTTAACTAATGAAGGGCCATATTCATAGACATTTTTAGCTGGGCTTCCGGTGGATGATCAGCGTTTTTCGTATTCATAAACCAGTGTTAGCAATAGGATATGATTAGAATTCTGTACTAGTAACCAGTGGATAGCCGGGGCTAGCTTAGTACACTCGTAGCACGTGCTGCGAAATGTCTATGAATAGCACCCTAAATAATTAAACTCACCTACTGTTTGAAGCAAAATTCCACCCTCGTTTCCTCCCCCCTCCCCCCAGAACTCCTCTGTGACTCTATCAAAGAAAGTTGGGTTCACTTTCATTTCTAAGAGTAGATCCTTTTCCACCAACATTATTGCTAATGCAGAAAGACGTTCTTCCCCTTGAGAATTCTGCTGGAATCTTTTATGCATTTCAACACTGAAAATTAATGCACTGTGGAGTTCTTGTACACCGTTTTGAAGACCATTTGAAACTAAGAACTGGTAAATTTCTCCCAAACTCTTTCTCTTGAAATAGTCTGAATTGTAAAGGCTCCGAAGTTCAGCTTGCAGTATTACAAAATCAAAACATTTGCCGTATATTTTCTCTAATTATAAAAATTGTTGTTCCGGAAATTTTTGTGAAAATATTAAGAATTTAGAACAATCCAGGAGCTCCAAAAATTATACAGCCTTCTATATTCATCCCCTACAGCAGTGGTTGGGAAAGAATACATCATATAAAATTCAGCCCGAAATACACAGTAAAGAGACAGTACGAGTGAGAATATACCCAAACTGCTTAGCATTGAATGAACAAGGGGAGGGAGATCATGCCTTACCCCTCCACCCCATTTCTTATATTAAGGGGTTTATTCACGAATCACACAATGCTGACCACTGCTCTACAGCCAGCACACTGCCGATCTTTCGTCTTTTCTTTGGTAGCTCACATGATTGTTGAGTTTTTTCCCAAATTTTTCCAAAATCATTTTGTGTTTAGAGAGCAAAGTTTCTTTCAAGTTATGAATTTCTCTAGAGCAATATGTAATGCCATCTAAACACTTTTACTGCAGAATATTGCAAACTACTTCTGTGAAAGAATAAGGGTCTTCAAATAAATTCAGAAAAAAATTGAAGTGAAAGTCACGCAACTTAGACAAATATCAGTTTGCTTCATTTATAACCATACTCTCTCAGTCACAATGGGATTCTAAGATGACCTCAAATAATTCAAGTTGATCACAATACTGAGCAACAGTTTGTACCAATCGACTGGAATAGTTCCACCTCATAGGAACAAGTTGGGAAAATTGTTTACGAAGAAATTTATCCAGCAAATTAGTCCTCTTTGTTGTTGTTTTCTAATGCCAGGCGTTTGACCTCTTGCACTCCAATATTTTTCAAAGATATTATCATGGTCAGCCACTGAAGCACAGATTTTGAGGGGTTCCAAATCCATTTCTTGGTTTGAGTTGCACAATGGGCAGTTAGGGGACTGATATATTCCAATTCTATGCAGGTGTTTGGCCAAACAGTCATGGCCTGTTGCCAATCTAAATGCAGCTACAGACGATTTTCGTGGTAAATCGGGAATTAACTGTGGATTATGATGCAGAGTTCCATTTTTCCCTTGAGACTGTATTATCAAATTTTGTTGTTGAAGTCTAAGTATGTAGATTTAATAAATCTTTTCACAGAGTAATATGTAGATTTAGTAACAGGTCTGTAAGTAGCAGTGCTGCCCTTCTTTGCTAAAGCATCTGCATTCTCGTTTCCCAGGATTCCATAATGGGATGGTATCCATTGGAATACAATTCTTTTATTGAGTGATATTAATTGAGAGAGCATTTTAGTTATTTCTGCTGTTTGAGATGAAGGTGTGTGTTTAGAGACGATTGATAGAATAGCTGCTTTGGAGTCTGACAATATAACTGCAAGTCCTCTTTGTTGAAGAGCTAAAAAGATGTCGCAAGACCACCAATTGTAACAAAAAATATATGGCAAGCATAAATGCAAGAAACTGACTGAGATAACACTAGATTCATCTTGTGTGCATAACAATATATAAAAATTGCCACGGGAATACTTTTTCCTTCACCCTCGCCTGGATTCCGCTGAGTTGATCTGACATAATAAGTTCACCACCAACCAACCTAGGCAACACTTAACATTTTTGTCAAAAACACTGATGTGAATTGTATGATATATGTTTGTTACTTCTCATATCACTGTCCTATAATAAATAAAATAATTTACTACAGTTAACATGTCTTTCATTTCACAACAAACTACAACTTCAAACCTCTTGCTGTCCAACATGGATCCACCTAAATAAAGGCCAGTGGGTATGTCATCAACACAGCCTAGCCCATCTTTTTTCTTCTTCCAACCCTTTCATATATGACAATTTTTCAGAAGGAAAAAATGAGAGAGGAACAAACTTAATATTTCTGGAAAGAACACAGGGACAGCATTAAAACAACAAAAATTCTTTTATTTCTCCCTTTGATGTTACTTGGAATAAAAGCTTACTTATAGAGCACATATTAATTTATAAACAATTTTAAGTATAATTATACCATGCCGATCCAAATATTTTTAACTTGCTCCACCATCTGCAAAATTATTAATACCAGATTAATGATGACATCATTTAGCAAATCCTTCTCCTAATTTTAATTGTAATTTACAGTAACATCCCATGTCCAATATAGAAACATAAAACTCAAGCTTAGGCCATCCGTCCACGAGGCATAGCTTCGTTGATTCTTCTTAGATGCGGCATTCTTTGTTTGAGGTTTTTATGCAGCAGCTAATGATATTCAATGAGAATCTGTACATAGGGCTGCAGTGTCACGCTTTCGTCACTGTATACTAGCTGCATGCAGCTTGGTGTAGCATACCGGTACCGTATGCACAGCCAACTGAGTTTTATTTCTTTAGGCCACAGCCTAGCCTGCATGCATGTTTCTTTTGTTTTTCAGCAGTAAACAAAATGCCTGATTCCTCGCATTTTGTTCAAGTTTTCGGTAGATTTTCTTACCTGTACAACCATTAAATTTGAAGATTATACAAGGAGAGATGTTACGGAAAGAGTTTGAGTTAAGTAGCAACGGAAATTAAATTGACAAGTAAATAAAAATCTCAATTAGAGTTCCAGAGTTTTTGTTTTCTTATAGCAACACCTTCATTAAATTGTCTGAAAATTAACACTCTCACACATTGTGATTGAAAATTAATATTTATTCAGACTGACACATAAGATTTTAGCAATAATCTTGTCGTCAGTGTGAAGGATACAAAGTTCAGTTAAACAGGATATAGAAATTTCGGATGCCTAAAAATTTTTATGTGGAGCCTCAATTTTTTTTATTGAGTTCAACATTTTAAAGACTTCCTGATTTATTTTATGTCACTACAACTAATAGGTATGTTAACAAAAGCAGTCATGGGAAAAAGTTCTAATGTACTTTTTAGATTAATATTGTTATATTTCTTGCGCATCTCAAGATAATACAGTCGCTATATCACTTCAGTGAAAAACACATAGCGTCTCTGAGAGAGAGTGTTTGCATTGCATAGATACTTGATAATGTTTAATATATTTCAGTAAATATATCTTTATTTGGGCTCGAATGATTTTCTCATTGCATGTGTGGGCAAAATATGCTGGCTCCTAAAAAGAAAAAGAGGGGAGGGGAGATGGCTGGCTCTTGAAAGTTTCGAGTTTTGTTTATCTCTGTAGTTAACAGTTACAATAATATTACACTGCCATGGCAAAGCAACATCTGGCTTCAGAAAGCACGGTATGCGGCAAAACAAACGACACTGAAATTATTGCTCATCCACCATCCATGTTTCCTTAGCAACGAAGTATTTATTTATTGTATATAATAGTTTGACATATTTCGAATTCAATGTTGTGTTCATTTCTGCAATAATTATGGTTCTCACAACAGAGGAGAAGGTATTTATCATCAGCATTAATTCCAGTCATATGGAGTGAGGCATTAGAATGAGCTGAGCTTGCGCCACATTAAAGAGCAGTACCAGAAGCAATTTAACAATACGGCACCAAATAACACAAAAATATTAGCTATTGTTGAGAAGTTCCGTCATATGGGATCAGTCTTACAGTAGCGTGCAAATTAATCCGAACACGACATATTTTTACATTTTCTGTCATTGTTGGCCTCACAGCTGCTCATACCGCTTTAATTGATATCTGTAGTACGCGTAATTCCATTGTTGAAGGTCTGTCATTACTTTTTTTTAAAATATGTGACATTTTGCCTGTCATTTTGTACTTATAAGCATTTCAGTTGTGTTGAAGACTTAATACTGCAATCCTGTGTACATTCTGTCATCTTCACAAATGGATACAACTCCACGAAAACGGTCTAAAATTATAACATTAGCAGAGCATTGTTCTATGACACAGAGGCAAATTGCTGCAGAATGTCACATCGGTTTGGCTACTGTTAATTCGATCATAAAACGATACAGGGAGACTGGATCCATCACACCCCAGAAAAAAGGAAACTGTGGCAGGAAAAGGAAGACTTCACCTGCAGATGATCGTTTAATTGTCGGAAAAAGTAAATTAAATCCTAGACTAACTGCTGTCGACTTAACCCGCAAGTTAATGGCTACCACTGGGGCGAATATTCACGTCACAACAGTGCGGCGTAGGCTTTTGGAAGCTGGACGAAGGGCTCGTAAGCCTATTAAGAAGCAACTGCTAACCCTTGTTATGTGCAAAAAACGCTTAATGTGGGCAAAATTACATCAACACTGGATAGTGAATGACTGGAAGAATGTACTTTTTTCCGATGAGTCTCATTTCCTCATTTCGAGGTCCACGGCCACCATGTTTCTTACGTACGGAAAGGATCCGAAAAAGTAACAGCAGGTCATCTCCAACAAGCACCCAAATAGCCCCCTAAAGTAATGTTTTGGGGTTGTTTTACACATGAAGGGCCTGGAGCATTAATACCTATCAAGGGAATGATGAATTCTGACAAATATATTCACTTATTGGAAACCAGAATCGTACCCCAGCTGCAAAAATAATTTCTGGATGGCAGAGGTGTGTTCCAACAAGACCTGGCACCATGCCATACGTCTCGAAAAACTACAGAATTCTTCAACAAGAAGAATATTCAGGTACTCCCCTGGCCAGGCAACTCACCCGACATCAACCCCATTGAGAACTTGTGGTCAATTTGCAAAAGAAGAATGCAAAAAATGGATTGTTCTACAAAGGAGAAGATGATTTCTGCCCTCATTGGTGTATGGTTTCGTGATGAAGAAATGAAGAATATTTGTGGGAAATTAGTGGAATCCATGCCAAATCGTCTCAGAGCTGTTATTAGGAACAAGGGAGGCCACATAGATTACTGAGGTATGTCTTAGATCCTTTTTTTTTTATCCCGTTTGAGTGTTTTTGCGCAAGTAATTACGTTGTTCGGATTAATTTGCATGCTACTGTATGTCGTCTTGCATGTTATAATGACTATGTATGTATGTATGTATGTATGTATGTTTGTAATTTCAGTACTCTGTATGACCGGAAATAATGCTCGACAATAAACACCTTCTCCTCTGTTGTGAGAACCATAATTGCAGCACTAACCCAGACACTGAATATACAACATGTCGAACTATCATATAAAATATAAATACTTGGTTCCTGAGGAAACATGGACAGCAGATGAGCGACAATTTCAGTGTTGTTTGTATTGCTGCTTACTGTAATTAGCCAAGTAATCGCGCTGGCAATGTCTGATGGACATATATGTTTTCTGGCTTAATAGGTACAGCTTCAGTAGTTTGAAGAAGTTAACTCTGCTCTCTATGTACGGACAGATTCCGAATGTGGCAGTAAGTATACAACATCAAATCTTCATTGCTCAACATCTTGTCGCCAGATAAAAGCAGTTTGCTGTATGTTTCATGTGCAGAAACACGGGTGTAAATGTTTCATGGCTACATGTAGTAAGCATGACGTTATGCTTATACATCTATGAAACTATGCCTCATGCACGGATGACCTTAGTTTCAAATGTATTGAAAGAAAAACTGGAAAGAAGGAATAAAGAAAAGAAGGACTATAAAAAATGTTAAACTTAATTTTAACATGTTGTGCGCCCATTAATAAGTAAGCCTGTGACAGAGAGTTTGAGTGAGCTGGGAATCTTCACTTCATTTAATTGTCTTAACTTACAAGCTATATACAAATATGTGAAGACACAAATGTAATCAGTCTTATCTCGTGATAAGTTAGCATCTTGTCTTTCAGGCCTAGAAGTCTGAACTCTGACTTCAGAACAAAACATTGCTCACAGCATATTTTGTCTATTACACATACAACACACCTCACGAAATGTTTCAGTTCAAACACAGAACAAGCATTCTGGATCACAGTGTCTATGAATGTGATGTGAAATGTACATATTCTATTTTTAGCTGCAAAGTAATGTGCAGGTACTTAAACCCGCATGGACGTAAAGGTCAGACCGACAGCTAACGTCAAGTGAAAAAAATGCACCAATTTTCCACTTGACGGAAAACCACTATTCACCATAGGAGGCAGTATAATACACATTACACAGATTTATACAGGACACTACAATATTTTCCCCTCTCTGGTTTAATGTGAGACTTAGTTCAGTGTTGTGGAATGGATTTTCTTCTGAACTCTAACAATATAACTGCCAGAAGAAATTACATTCCTCTGCACTGATACTCTCTCACATCCTTACTGTTGTTAAATATACACATATTTACGAAAATGGGAGATAAATGGCATATGATATTACACAAGACACTGATATTTTAACAGTAATCGTTGCTCTTCAAAATAAAATAGCTGTTACATAAATGTGATAAACACTATGACGAACTTCTCACTCTCCAAGAAATTATATTACAATTGAATAACGATCTGCAAAAAGAAATGTATCAACAAAACTTATTCTTGTACATTCATTCTGTACTTAAGATTCACTTTTGTTTCCAGTATGTCTATTTGACTGAGTTTAAAAGTGTGTTATTATATTTAATCGAAATATACAATACTACTATTTTATTTCTCAGTTCCAATATTGTGCAAGTCAATTCATTTCTGCTGAATGATATCCAATGACAGGTACTTACAAACGCATTTAGAGTCTATATTTTTATTCGAAAAGAAGCAAGTATCTCCAAATGATCAGCATTAAAAGCAAAACATAAATGTATATCTATTTTTATGTACAGTTTACATTCAATTATGAAAGCAGCTTCTACCATATGCCATTTAAACCACAGTTCTTAATGTTATTTTATACTGTACAATGTTGTAACACTCTCTAAGAAAGGTAACCACAATACACAAGTAATGTAAGGCATTATTTGAACTTTCATTTTCTTTACAATTGCGAAAAGATTATTTACTTCATATAAAAAGCTTGTATGCTCTATTTATATTTTGAAAATTTTGCTTAAATATTCAAATGAGGAAAATTGTCAGAATTTCTAATTACTTTTCGGGACTGACAGGTACAGCAAGACATACAATGAACATTTTAACTTTACAAAAACGTTTACGTGAGATTTCAATGTCTTGATAATGTGTAGTCAGTATATGATGCCACTAAGATGTCTTATTATCAAGCACAGAACAGACTTCTGGAACACATTTCTAAGTCTTGGACTTCGCTCTTCTGAGTTCCAGTCACACAGATCCTCAAAAGCAGATGTGCTCACATGCTTGCGAACGTAATAATATTGAAATGCTTAGTGGCCAGTTATAGTTTCATTTAAAGAGTAAAATAGTTAATATGGCTTTTGTAGCTTGTATACTTTATATACCGTACTAAAAGATATAATACTTCAGTCAAACCACAATTTAAACTCTAAAGAGAACTGCATTGAGTATGAAAAATTTGGTGGCAAGTAAACACCAACTTATAATTTTCATTAGAACATTTGGTATTTTAGGTTTATAAAAGGTATTGCAGTTATTACAACTTAGACAATTCACTCGTTCACACCTGTACGTGTAATTCATATTTACGTAACTTTTACAAACTTAAGATTTTGAAAAAATAAATTTTCCTTTAATTTTATATTGCATAATGTCCTCCAGAATTAATTCAAGTACAAGAAACCACTTACAATACTTTCAATTGTGCACAAGTGTATTCTTGAAATATAATTTTATACTTCTGCAGAGTAATACCGTAGAAATTAAATCAATCCATCCGAGTAAAATATGATGAACTACAGACAGTTAATCATATCTGTGAAACAACAATTTGATTGAAGACAAGTTAAACATGTCGTAATTATTTTTAATTTCATGATGAAAATGCAATTCACTAACTCTTCAAGATTGTTCCTACAATACGTACTTATGATACAGGTATAGTTAATGAAGATGAAGTGATGTGATGTATTAGAAGTTCTTGCCACACCTCTGTACAATAATCTTTCCCAAAATAATATAAATGCCTTGAATATTTTAATTGATGTGCTATTAGCACCACATTGTGATAGGAGATTAAAATTCCTATTTAACTTCAGTATGAAAATCTATACCACCTCCCTCTCACCCACTCAATACACAGAAACATTCTGAAGCAATAAAAAAAAACACAAACAACAAAACATCACTGATGCACAGACGTGCGCACTCACTCACACACGCACACACGCAGTCTAATAAATAAGGTATGTGTTTCACTTAAAATGTTGGATTTTGGTCTCATGTACTCTTTCTTTAAAAATGAAAGAGAACTGTTAAATCTACTTGTACTACAATATGTTTTCACTCCTTTTCACACTCTTAACTACGAAATGCAAGAACACTAGTGGCAAGAATCTGCTTTGCATGTTTAGCCTATGTATAAAAGTAATGTCGGAGTGCAGCTTGCCTTCCAATATTGAAAAGCAATGAAAACATGTGCCTATCGTTACAAATACAGTTTGCTCATAGAGTAAACTGCCCTTAAATTAACAATATTAAGCGAGATACTGCAGTTCAATTAGCCAGTACTTTGGAATTGTCTTTTCTTAATTTAATAATTACAGTCTCAATTTATTTACTCTATTCACCGTGAAATGCATAGCCTCAAACAGCCTTACTTCAGTATATCACTAACTACTTAAGCCATGAGATTCTCTCTCTGATCCCTCGAAGAATGGGCATCTTCTGCATAGAGGTGAGTTGGCTGGCCATTTGCTGCAAGTCAAATAAACAAAGTCTGTCAATACATAACTTATTCAACTGCATTATATACAGATCTATAAGACTAGAGCAATGGTTCCCAAACTTTATTAAAGTGCGACCCACTTTCGGACGAGACATTTGTTGGTGACCTCTCAATATCGTACTGGTTCTTAACCCCATTCGAAAAATACAAATTTATTATTTCTTAAACTTAAGCTCCTAGTTCACATTTAAATTTGGCTCATCTATCTTACTGTAATCATTACTATTCTTATATGTGTGTTATTCTGAGTTTTTGGCAACCCAGGATGCCTGGGCAGACTATTTCTTGAAATAAATTATATATATATATATATATATATATATATATATATATATATATATATATATATATATATATAAAAGATAACTTTGTGAATACCGGTACCACCAAATTTCTAATGTACCAGTATCTGCAAGACCAAAAATTGAAATATGAAAACTTATTTTTCAATTCTCTTAGGCTTATTAGACTGATCTTCCTTGTATCTTTCGAACACTTTGAATAATAGTTCGCAAGGTCAAGATGTTAACATAATAACAGCCATATTATAAAATCGACGGATTTATAAGTGAACTTTCTTTCTGATCGACATCACTTGACGAAAAGAAATTTAATTTATTCAAGTGTATTAAAGAACTCTTGGAAAATAATTTACTATGTATGATACGACAGATACTAAGTTTGATTTGCGGAAATGCAATTAAGTTTGCTCAATTTAAAACAACAGCTTCTTGAGTATTTTCCGGATAAAATTCAAAACAATTAGGCCTATGACAATCACAGATGGATAACGAATCTGTGTTTAGACAATTGCGTTCAACTGGCTGAAATTAAAATATATATACTGTATATCTTGAGGAAAGACTCGTTGAAATATGTACATATTGATGGACTGTTGAAACTATACTTTTTTCACAGAGTGCAGATCAGTTTTGGATCAAAAGAATGCAAGAATACCTCGAGCTTACAAAAGGAGTTCTTAAATTTTTTATATAATTTTCAAACTCGTATTTATGCAAAATAAGTTTCTAGTCTATGATTGCCATTACAACAAAAGGGAGAAATCTTCTTGGAATTGAAAATGAAATCAGTGTATATATTGAATACAGGGTTCGGATTTGAGAAGCTACTTTCTCAAAATCTGGCACATTTATCGTATTAGATAGACCCTTTTTTTTTTTTAACAACTACTAAAATAATTTTTATTTTATTTATATGTTGAACGTTATGTACGAAAATGTATGTTATTAAGGCGCTTTTTGTTTCATTTTGCAAACCATTTCACGACCTCTCAGCTCTTTATACAATCCCTCACAGGGTCAAAACCCACACTTTGGGAACTACTGGACTAGAGGCAGCATAAGTCCTGCTTGCAATTACTACAGTGTACTGTCAAATATAACTGTTACATATATCACAAAAAAATTGCTGGTAATTCTTAGCCACATGATATCAATTTCTACAAGAGGAAGTTCATGTAAAGCAAAAAATACACGACTGAAATAATGGATAACACACTCCGCATATCAGGCAATTAGTTATCAGTACGGCTATGAAGAGGGAGCAGTTAAAGCCCCTACAACTGACGTAAGCAGTGTTACAGACTGTATGCTGCTTACGTCAAGTTGGAGAGGAAATTCACCCCATTCCACCTGCTGCAGCTATACTCGGTACCATCACTAGCTTTAACTGCTCCCTTTTCATAGCCCTAGTTATCAGGCTGTAGTTATGTCACTAACTTTATCTTATTTGGGAGGAGAATTAATGTCGTGTCAACATGTTCTTTGAATATATTAAATATCTGTATTGCAATGTTTAAAAAATAGAGATCTTAATGGAAGCACACATTTAAAACCCCCGATGTGTGATTTTCAACATGCTATCTGTAACAAAATCTGAGGCATAAAGTAGTTTACTGTATTTGCGAGCAATAGGACTAGATTTGTTCCCATAAAATGGAGAATGAAGTTAGTGAAATGATGATAATTGACTTAAGGATCAAAATACGTTTTACAATGTTGCTGAATGAGGAAAAATAGTGTAATTAATTAGAAATAAAGCAGGAAAATGTTGGAAAGAAAATAGTCGTCATCCATCATCACTACCATGACCATAATCAGCAATGAACCCAATGATTCACTGCAACTTCAATGGATTACCTCTTAAATTTAATAATCTTTCTTGGGTGATGTCATTCCGATTTCTTTAAAATATGAATTAATTATTATATGGACATGAAAGTCGGCAAATTTGAGAACAAGAAAAGAATCGTTTAGAAGCCACAGAAATGTGGATCTGGCACAGAATGTTAAGAATCAGCAGGAGAGATAAAGTGCCAAATATTGAAGTTTTAAAAATAGTAAACGAAAATAGAACATTATTAGGAAATTAGAGAAAAGAAAAATAAAATTCATTGTTCATATAACTAGACATAACATTTTTAGTTAATATCTTGGAAGGAAAAATAATTAGTAAAAAAGGAAGAGGAAAATCGAGACGAAAATACATCAAAGACATGTACAGTGGAATGAATTGCAACCAATGACACGAAGAATTTAAAACAGCAGAGGAAAGAGAAATATGGTCGAACTGACAAGGAAAAGCCTTTGGCAGTGAATGATTGATCTCACAAATATCAGTTCATTACAGTTACACAACTCAACGCGACCAGTTCATGACAGATATGACCTCGCATTAAATAAAAAAAATAAAAAAAACAACAACAACAACAACAACAACAACAATAATAATAATAATAATAATAATAATAATAATAATAATAATAATAATAATAATAATTTACTTTTAAATAGTGATAAAAATTTTGAAAAGTATTACATTTTAATTGATCCACTGAATTACACCAATCAAATACATTTGTCATGTAAGAATATTCCCACAACTTAATTTCAAATTTAATAATATAAATAATTTTATTACAGTGCTCAATTTCAACTGAAGATGAGGTTGCAATTACCTCAAAACATGTAAAGCAACTAAAGATTAACTGTATTTTAACTGAATTTGTCCAGACAACAAACTGTATATTTTTAATGATTAATGTGTATTTAGATGTGAACACTGTATAAATTTTATCTTATTTGTCTACCTCTAAACAATGTGCATTATGCAAGAAATTCGTTTGCCAATGTGCTATCTACTCCGAAGGGTATGTAAGTATAGAGAAAATGACAAAAGGAAAGTGGAGGAAGAAAATATTGCGATTATTGCGTCCTTTCAAGAGATCCTGGGATTTCTGAATATCTATGAAAGCACAAGCTAGTGGGTCTCTTGCGTCCTTCTGGGATGTGCAGTATGCATTTCCACTGCGGATATGATTATAATAATGAAGAATAAGAGAAGGATTAATTATTTGGTATTAAAATAAGTAAAGGGTATGTAAGTATAGAGAAAATGACAAAAGGAAAGTGGAGGAAGAAAATATTGCGATTATTGCGTCCTTTCAAGAGATCCTGGGATTTCTGAATATCTATGAAAGCACAAACTAGTGGGTCTCTTGCGTCCTTCTGGGATGTGCAGTATGCATTTCCACTGCGGATATGATTATAATAATGAAGAATAAGAGAAGGGTGAATTATTTGGTATTAAAGTAAGGAATAAACTTTAAACAAATAACAGGCAAGAATCTGTGAGATTGCAGTTATGTAAAGAAATAGAGGATCTAGAGAGAAAAGGAAGATATGATTTTAATGTACCGCAAAGTAAAATGTCTGGACTTCACAAATAAGAACTGGATATCAATGTGGTTGATAGAAGACGAAATCGGAAATGAAATAACAGACAAACAAGGAATATTGAACACATGGACGAAATATGTAGAACAGCTATATGAAACAGGGAATCGTCCAGATGACTTAGCTATAGAAGACGAAGTAGCACTATTAGAAGACCAAAAACGATTTTCTATTCTGAAAGAAGTAGTAGAACTAGCACTTTGGGAAATCAAGAATGGGAAAGCAACAGAGTTGATGGAATCCCCATTGAACTAGTGAAATGCTTGGATGAAGACAAGAAGGAAATTCTGTCATTATGTGATGAAATATATGAGAAAGACGAATGGCCTGAAGATTTTACGGAGGCAGTGTTGCTGCCAATACCGAAGAAAAATAACAATTTATATAAGTGCTGATAATATAATTTATATTGTATTAAAGTGCAAGCCTACTTGATTTTAGTGAAAAGCAAAAAACAACAGAAGATTTATTTAAGTGCCGGTAATATCATTTATCCTTGCAGTTTTACATTGTATTGCAGAGCTAAAGCCTACTGATTTTAGTGAAAGACTGACAATAATAAACAATTTGTTTAATTTGTGATAGTATAGTACTGTCTTACAGTTTTATATTAGGTTTACATTGTATTGCAGTGTACTTTATTTTAGTGAATAAGCTTGTCTGTATGAGTAAGTAATTTCGGAAACTGAAAACAACATTTTTCGGTCATTGTTATCAATCGGTTAATGTTATCAGATTAGCAGAATTCCAAAGTGATCATAATAAGTGGGCTGCCCTTTACAGTATTTGTGGATCTGGAAAAGGCGTTCAACAGAGTAGACTAGAATAAACTGATGGACATCCTGAAGAAAATTTGTATGGACTGGGAAGAGAAGTGGTTGTTCAGTAATCTTTATATGAAACAACGGGTCAAAGTGAGGATAGGAGAAGAAATGTCAAGAGGGAAGTGAACTAGGGAGAGAAGTACGACTAGGATGCCCTTTATCACATACCCTGTTCAACATCTACTTGGAGGATTTAGTGAAGAACTGTTTTCAGAACATGGGAGAGGTGATAGTAGCAGGAAGAAGAATAAAGTGTGTAAGATTTATTGATATGGTGTTGTTAGCAGAAGAGATGATATTAAGAGATATGTTACTGGAGCTAAATGAAGCTGTGAGCAGTATGGGATGAAGATAAATGCACACAAGATGAAGACCATGGTTATCAGAAGAATAATGAAGAAGGTCAACATACGAATTCGAAATGAGGCAGCAGAACTGGTGGACAGCTTCAAATACTTGGGGTGTACTATTAGCAGTAACATAAGCTGCTGCCAGGAAGTCAAAAGGAGGATAGTAATGGCAAATGACTTTCTCAAAGATGTTGAGCAAAACAGCTCTATAAAATCTCAAAATTGATTTTTTTTAGCATTAAAATAATCTCTCAACTTCATATTATATAAAATACATTTCATCATAGGAGACTGCTTCTGATTTAAAGTGTAATTTCGAGCAATGTTTATTTGAAACAAACTTTAAAAACTCTCAATTGTCAACAAGACACACCATTAGTGACACAACTACAATGCCATCTTTCCATGCTGAAGGCTGTCGAGTTCAAATAAAATTTGCAATGAACTAAGACATGAGTGATAGTTTTCTTTTTCGGGGTATTTTCATTTCTCAGCTATTATTCCATCAATTTCCAGTTATCATCACCCCTCAATGAGGTAGACCTACCAGCCAGTACTCTACCACATCGTCTGTGGTTTGGGGGTGGGAGAAGAAAAAAAAAAGAACTTGGGTATTCGAAACTCTCGTAAACATTACTTATCTCGAAAGAATAAGTGTAAATGATATCAGAAGAAAGAGGAGAACAGCTATGAAAGACTACTCAGTTCAATATTCTGTACTCCTGTAATTTTAATTATAAATAAATTAATAATTTGAATTCAAACTGAAAAAAAAATTTACGTCAGTTAGGTTATTTATAACTGGAACATATTGGTTTACCATTAATCAAGACAAAAGAGCAGAAAGTAACTGTTGTTATAGTGATTAAAGTTAAAATTCATACTATAGAGGATCAATGACAGTAGAGATTGTAACATTAATTACTATAATATGCAATTATGCGAAAATAAATCTTAATAGCTAAAATGACAAATGAAACATACAACAGGACTTCAAAGTGAGCATGCACTGAGATTACAAACTATTGATATGCATATGCATATTATCAAAACTTGAGATGTTAGTTCAAGAAATATATTAGTGGTCTGTGTTAACTACAATGTGATTTTGTCTAGTAAGTTATGTTAAAACGATATCTCGTAGTCAGAAATCAATCTAAGGAAGCTCTCCAGGAATACGATTATAAAACTAAACAATGGATAAGTTAGTAGTTTCGTCTATCATACTAAGAATGTGAGTCAGTGTCTCAACTGTTAACTACAAATTTATGGTTGATCCTTTCAAAGTAAAATTAATAAGCAACACTGGGTTCAAAATCTTAGAATACTACATTCAATTATCAAAATTAGTATCTCGTATGAGATGCAAAGAAATCCAACTACAATCTGATACAATGCCTACGTCACTACCAACAAAAAATGCAAATAAAATTCGTTTAACTTAACTAACCTATAATATCTGGAGTAGCCATCTTAAAGTGAACTTTTAATTCAGTTCCCTCAGCTGTAAGTAAACAAAAGTAAGAAGCAAAATGTGTCTAGTGTGACATGCGAACAGTACAAGCCCCTGATGCTTCAGCATGCATTCGCTTCAAGAGGGAAGCAAAAACATGCAACACAATGAAAAACATTTAAAATTAAATCTCTCATATTTGACTGGAAAGTTTCTGCATTGACAAGAACTTAAATTTGCATGTTTATAATACTGAAAGTTAAATAATTATTTTAAAACTAGTTGATATGACAGGCAAAGTATTATTCCAGATACAACATAATTATGTATCTCGTACATTCCATTTTGTAACAGCAGAAATATGTAACAATTTTATTCAAAAGCATGAGAAATATTTAACAGAGGTTTATAACAATGTCACACTAATCGAATGACTAAGTTTATCAGGGGCGTATTTTGCGGGCTACCGGCGGTAGCCCAAGGAAATTACAAAAGAAAAAGTTTATAATATAACATAATGTAATAATTTTGTATTATTAGTTTTACCATAGTAATTAAAATTAAAGTAATTGTTAGATATATTTTGTGTAATAATAGGGTCAGCGGTAGCCCAAAACCTTTAACCAGTATACGCCACTGAAGTTTATATAGAGAAAAGAGCAAGTTATTTATGATACACATATCACAACATACTGTACCGGTATCATTATTACTAGGGCAAGGATTTTGATGCATTTGCATTTTTTTTTTTTTTTTTTTATGAGGGCTATACATTGCTCAGTTATAAAAGCGTTTTAGTGGAAAAGGATCTTATCCAGGCAACTTTGCTGTTGCATTTATTTGCATTTTTTGTCGATTTTGCGGATATTGCATTTTTTGTGGATTTTATAGCATATTAGTGCTTATTTCAACCATTGTTACGTACTATTTTTATGTGTTTTTGCGAGGAAATGTGCATTTCTGAAAGGCAATTTACTTTTCTTGTTTTTACCAGTACGAAAATTGACTTGGTTCTCCATTTTATGAAACGAGTAAGGAGTTCTGCATCCCCCACTTTGCAACTGCATAGAAGCATTATGTTTCACAGTATGGGAAAAAAGTGTTCAGCACAGATGGTGAAATATTGTATTGCAAAATATGCGACGTCAGAATTGGAGTTGAAAAAAAGTTTTCTGTGGATCAACACGTGAATAGAGAGAAGCATAAAAGAGGTCTACAACGAATTCAAGACGAAAAACAAGTGATTCAACAAATGCTAGTTGGTCAAGTATGTCCTTCGGTTTCCCCCCCCCCTTCTTTTTTTTTTGCAAAACTCTGTGAAGCTTTAATTTCTGCTGATTTTCCACTGACAAAAGTGAATAATCTGAAGTTCCGTGAGTTCCTAGAAAAACATACTGGAAAAGCTATACCCGATTGTTCAACACTAAGAAAAAATTATGTGCTGGAAATGCTACGAGAAAAAAAAAACAATACAGGAGATTACGGAAATATGGATGAAACTATAGATTCACAAGCACGACGCTATGTGGCTAACATTGTGGTAGGCACAATGGAAGAAAATGTTTCAGGTGTAATTTTCGTAATAAATTGTGAACAACTAGAAAAAGTGAATTTTTCAGCAATTAGTAAAGTGTTTGATAAATCTTTCAGTTTATTATACCCCAGTGAAAGTCAACATGACAATGTTCCTGTTCCTGACCGACGCTGCACTATACTTGGCAAAAGCTGCTACTTCTCTGCGAGCTCTTTACTAAAAAATGGTACATGTAACATGTCTAGAGCACGCTTTACGATGAGTGGCAGAGGAAGTTCGGAATCAGTTTCCTGAATTCGACCAGCTTATACAGTAGGATGTGTGAAGATCTTCCTGAAGGCATTTCTCGAGTGTCACATTTCAAGTCTGTAGCTCCTGAAGTTCCTTTTCCACCTTCTCCAGTTTTAACAAAGTGGGGGACTTGGTTGAAGCATTCAACTACTACAGCGAGCACGTAACTATGGTGAAAAACATCATCGACATGTTTGACAGCAGCAATGCAGCATCCATTAAACTTGCACAGGAACTTCTCTCTAACAAGGAATTGACAGGTCAACTTATTTATATAAAATCAAATTTTGGAATCCTATTTGGTGTTGTAACTCATTTAGAGAAAAGTATTGCATTTTTTATTTTTAATGCATTTTTTCGAATTTTTAATGCATTACTGCATTGTTTATAATGCATTTTCTTGTATTTTATTGTGCATTAAAATCCTTGCCCTAATTATTACAGTAAAAGATAGAAAAATTCTCAAACGAGGTTATGATATGTATAATGTAAATGTTTTATCCACCTTCAAATTTCCTATTAATGAAATTTCATTATTTCATTTTCCACATTTGATCTCAAAATTTGACGTTTTATTAGATTTATCAATTCCTCTGGAGATAGAGGCGACAGAATTTTGTTTGTAAATTTACATTAGTGTTAAATTTACATTAGTGTTATGATAACTAAGTCTCTGTAAACAAATTAGAAAGGGATAAAATATTTTTAATTTTCTGTCATAATTTTTGCATCATTGTAAATAAAAATATTTCTAATGTCGAGGAAAGTATTAGCTATACAGCTTCGGCATTGGGTCTTGTAAAATATTTAGTTAATATGTACAATAAATGTATTATATTGATGAACATAATTCAGACTAACAATAATTTAATAAACTTAATTGCCATCAGCAAATAATAATTTGTAAAGGCCTGTCTAGACTTTGGTGAACAAACGTCAATTTTTATCTATTGAAATGGAGTGACCCTCTCACTGAACTCAACCATTTTGATTGGATACTTTTGTAGAAGCCAGCTGTATGGGCTGATATTGAAAAAAAAAAGTTTTAAATGGTTTAATGAGAAGAATATTTGCAAATTGAATGAAAGTAGTCTGATCAGGTTGTGAAATTAAAATCTTTTGCCAGAGAAAGCGAAACAAATACAGAATTTACCAATGTAATCTTCATCTTACGATGTTTGGATGAATTTACCAGTTCATTAGCTAGTAAGGAGACAATGTTCCTCAAAAGTTGTCTCAGAAGAACAGTATTCTGAGCTTTTAAAAATTGCAAAATTGAACGCTCACTGCACTGAAGACAGGAGCAGATTAAGTTTGGCATCAATAAGGGCAATTCTTGATACTCAATACAATATGTCAAACATTAATTGTAGTGAATTTTATAAAATTATTACAAGTAGCAAAATATCGAAGTATCTAGATTTTGTAAAATCTTCTGAAAAGTATGCTTGGTATAAAAAAAATCTAAAGTTAAAGTATGTGAAATTCTTAACAAAGTGTCAAAAATCAAAATACATAAACGTTTCATAACAAAAGTGTGAATTGTACATCAAGTTCTAAAGTAGTCTATTGAAATACTGACGTGTATTGTATTGACATTGTACCATCATTAATAAAGTGCAACTCATAATAACTTAACCTTGCACCTCTGTCCCGGTTTTATGGAAAATAATTATGGCAACCCTTTACATGACAAAGTATGTGCTGTATAATAGACCTACCAATTATTTAAAATCTTACGCAAGCTTCAGAAATTTTATTGAAATAAAAATATATATCATATTTTAAAATCAAAAGTTCAAACATTTGATCAGAGTATTTATCAACTGTGTAAGCTTACAAGGTAAAACTTGATACACGTTACACAATCAACCTAATTTCTTATTTTTAAGAAAATGTCGGATTACAACTTACCTGCAATAGTAGTTTCCGCTTGAAGTTTGTCTCTTATAATGTAAAGTGCAGTAAACAGGAAGAAGAAACCTCCGATCACTTCAACAAAACATGTCATGAATAGAGAATACTGTAAGCTGTGGAATTCAACAGCTGGCTCATATGTTAGTTCCGATGTTATAGTGGAAGTGTTTAAAGACAGGGAGGTATTGGACTCGAGACTTGAAGAACTCGATGATAGGACGACTTTGAGTGCTTCTGAGATCTGCAAGAGAGAAAGAATATTTTACCGTAATAAAAAGTGAATGTACAGTACAGGCCTACTAAAACAATTATTGCACAGCATGAAACATTTTTTTATATACATTGTCGTGGTTCCTGAAATAACTCCTATGTGCAAAATATACAATTTTTCAGTAGGAAGGAAAAACACATTTATTCATTTTATGGCAGTGGTACATAGGAGATTGTGAATTCTTACATTTTCGAAAGACTGCTAATGGCTTCATTGCCAAATGCAAGGCACTAGACAACAACATTTTCGAAAGAAAGAAATATAATTACATATAGAAGATTTTATTATTTGCCGTATTACTATTTAAGTTATTTAATAGAGCAAAAAACTGAAAATCGATGAATATGTCACATAGAAGACATTGCAGGAAGAATGACGATATATGATCCAGTAAGACCTTTGTGTAATTACGATAGTCTAGCAAAGCTGACTGAGGAATTCTGAATCCTTTTCTAACACTAGTTTCACATAATTTTAAAAGTTACTATATATTCGTACATACAAGGTGGAAGGGAACCTATTACATTAATTCAAAGAGATAATAGATAAAGTCAATTCGAACAAGTTTTGTCAAAAAAGTTTTTTGATACGTCCTATAGTTTTGAGAATATGAAATGTAACGTGTTGCAACACTGCAGTTCTCCTTGAGATCATTACTCTCCAGTGGGGGTGAGTGTAACACTAATCATTCACTCCGCAAGACTTGTGGGAGGGGGGGGGTGGAACCTCTCATCAAATACGTTTCGATCAAATTTTACTGTACATTAACACTTAACACACTACTTAACATTACTATAAACTTAACTTATTTTCCAAATTAATTTATTTTTAATTTTTTCAAAGATAATTTAAATGGAGACAGTTACAGAATGTGTATTCATAATAAAGTTATTTTGAGTATACATCAATGTAGAGGAATCTCTAATGGAAATAGTTTTGTTTTATAAAAATGTGCATTCTTTACTATTTTGTAATTACGTAAAAAGCAAAGAAATCAACAGATACTATGAATATTAAAAACCAAATAATTTGCGTAATTAATTCACTGAATACTTCACGTTTTGATCTACATTAATTTGGTCGAAACATATCTGACGAGATGTTTTTGTTTACATTCTCCTCTCGCAAGTCTTGCAGAGTGGATGATTAGAGTTACACTCACCCCCACTGTGGAGCAATGACCTCAAGGAGAACTGCAGAGTTCCTACATGTTACAATTCGTATTCTCAAAACTATAGGACGTATAAAAAAAACTTATTTGACAAAACTTGTTCGCACTGACTTGATCTATTACTTCTGTGAATTAATGTAATAATTTCCCTTAAACCCTGTATTTTCCAGAAATTGAAGTTATTACCGGTACCATTTACATTTTGAAGTTTACAAATAACTGATACATGAAATCAAAATTAATGCTTATTACTATCTCTCTCACTATAGATAACAGTTACAAGAATTAAAAAAATAGATCAAATTAAGGTTAGTAAAATGGTGTAGTTAAGATCTACATTAATATGTACAAATGCTATTACTGGTAATTATAATATTTAATTTAATTTATTGCATACTCAAGTGTTAATACAGTACTGGCATCCACAGAGCTAGGACTTTACGAATAATATTATTGTTACTGAGTACATACTCGTTCATAGGATAACACTTGTCTATAAGACATTCTTTTAGCTTCTTATCTATAGTAGTTTTACACTAATTGTTTATGTAATTGGGTAGTTTATAACAAGAGTTACTGTACTGCTGCAGTTGGTTCATGTACAAATGTAGATTATGAGAAATGATACCGGTACGCAAGTCTGCTTTCAATCTGGTATCACGGCTGCATAATTTTATGACTGTTAAGTACTGGTAACTACGAATATTCTCTCTGCCTTATGATGTTTTTGAATATGTATAGGCCTTAATAAATAGATGGTTAAAATTTTAAGTTTTCTGTAAACTTTCCGACATTAATCCGTCTGAGCCCAGTGATATATCTAACTGATCTCTTTTGTAAAATTAATCATTTATTGGTATACATACATTTTTCCACATCATTCGCACTAACTTCCACCACGAATAAGATCCTTATGTGTATTCTTATGCAAGTAGGCCTAGGAATCATATTGAAGAAGACTGAGTTCATCAACTGGTACAAGCTTTAAGAATTTTCATTTAAGTAGGAAAACTTGTTAAAAAAAAAGACACATTATAAAACATCTGAACTACACTATCTCGAAAAACAAATTAAAGAAGGTGAAATCTTTAAGAAGAAATTCCAAAAATCTTACCACTCCAACTAAATACGGACTTCCAGCATCTCCAAATGCATGCGATATAAGTATCTGGAATGCTTCTGCTGTGGATCTTCTTGTTGGAATAACAACATACTGCAAAAACAAAGAGTGAAGTAAGGATTCAATATATGTCTTATGCGACCTTATCTTTACACGAATTCTATTTTAATATGTAAAATAATCTTACAGAATTAATTTCAAGCAAGTATAATTTTTTATTAAATTAATTTTCAATTTCTTTTTTATTTCTGACTTGGTAGAAATAGATAGTTTTACTGGAACTTTTCTTTGTGTGATGAGACGGGTGAAAGGACCCAGAAAAAGGGCACATCAGAGTAAATATACGAGTGTAACAGAAAAAAAAAATTCGTTAATAATACCCAAATTCATAAAATAGGTGATGCAGAGATGCCATCCTTTCATATAGCTTATCAGTAACCCATAGTGCATGTGCCCCCCCCCCCATTCTGGCATACAGGCCTAATTATACGTTATTTGTCACATGTTATGCAAAAGAAAATGCTTTGTGGCATATTCTGCATGTAGCAGCTGCTTTTCTGTAAATTTCTTGAGGCACACTTAATTAGAAATGATACCAGTATTTATGTGTTAAATGTAGGCCTGAATTCTGTCTGATTTTTTTTATCGCAGCACTTAAGACTCTTTCTATAGGAGAGTCACTATGAGACACACATAGTACTAGAAACACAACTTTACATTATGCTTTATAAGCTTACTTTATTTGTCCACGTTCATTTTCTGAGTTCTAAAATTTGCAATGTTAACGAAATTTGCATCTTTTCTAGATCTATTTATAATGTATACAGGAAAAGTATACCATTGGTAAACTGCAAATTCCCCTTCAAGTTCGTCATGTGCACCTTCATTAATCTAATTTGGAAATGAGACAAGTGGCCAACAGGTTTGGAGCTCACATAGATACTTCCTCTCAGCCTTGCAAGGACGCGTTTTTATGTACCTTTTAAATGTTTCTCCTCCTATTTCCACCATTCATTCATTCATTCATTCATTCATTCATTCATTCATCGAAATGTTTACACTTTCTTTATCACCAGATATAGGAAAAACTAGTAAAAGTTGTGTAATTTAAGGTCTCAGTTCTTACCAGTAAAATATCTCCTACAGGAACAAATGGTATATTGCCAGATAACATAGCAATGAAAAGAATTGTATAGAAGCCAGGCTCGTTATACTGAACCACTACTAAAGTGACTGCTAGGCACACACCACAAACTATCATGCCAACACAGGAGGACACTGGATCTATGCGAGGATAGCGTGACTTTAGGAAGTAGGATATGGAGGCAGAGGCTATGATGCCAAGGATTCCGGTCACTACCATTATTGCTCCAACCTTAGTTGAACATCTGGAACAAAGAAAATTGTATTCGGTGAATGCTTACCAAGAGCATGTCTGCTACGATAGACCAGTTGAGGTTAAGGAAGATCTCACCGAAGAATATGAGTGTATAGCATACATTGCTGTTTATACTGGCAAAGAGGGCAGCAGTGAACAGCAGGGGAGCACTGACGAGGAGGCCGATTGCACAGATCAATGGATCTATGCGGGGGTAGCGAGATCTTAACCTCTGTGCCATTATCGAGCCCAGTGGAACACCAAGGAGTCCTGATACCATGGCAATGATGCCGAATTTGTACGTCACGCTGTAAATGTAATATTAACACTTATTATCTAGCAGTAGATGTGGGAAAGCGTATTCAAACAAAATATACTGTTTTATCTACATCTACAGTAAAATGCTAGATTTTATACTACTGTACATTCGTCTCGAACAATTCACTTCTTTCTTTAACAATACTTTGAACAATACTCTAGTCTAGTAAAGATCTTTCAATGTCAGTGATATGATAGAATGTTTATAAACTGATTTTGTATAAGAGATGTTGTATGAAGTCAATGGTGGCGTTTTTAAAATATCCTTTTTTTTTTTTTTTTTTTCCAAATAAAATGAAATAAAAAATTCAGGACAACAGAAATTATGTACTTGAAATTACACAGAATAAATACACATCACAAAAACTTTGGAAAAATTTAAATTTCTAGTGTTTTCTTGATTATACCCATGTCGGTACTTAAAGATTTTTTTTACATACCTTGCAATAAGTTAATACTTACAAAATTTACAACTCAATGTATTCAGTAATTTTAATAGTTCGATTAAATAAATCCATTAAAAAGTTGAAAACTGTAAATTTTTCCAAACTTTTTGTGATGTATATAAATATAGACCTATCTATTACATTAAAAACGAGATAACAATAACAATGCTACAGCAGAAATGATCTTTGTTGTTCTAAATTCTCTTTGTTTGACAAATGAACTAACATATCTAACACTTCACACAAATTTACTTTACTTCTTTGCTTACCGAATGAGGGTCAATTCAAATATCATGGGCATATAAATGATTTGCCATTCTAAAATTCCAATAGATTATATATATATATATATATATATATTTTCAAGAGTCTCCACTGAACTGTACCATATCATCTCCACTGCACGTGGTTAATGTAGCTACTTAAACAGCTCTACTTAAAGACGAATTGAAAATGGAACCATCATATCAGCCATATTAGAAAAAGTTGGGATTAAAATTAATTATTATTTAAAAAAATATATTATTTTTACCAGCACAGCACAGTATGAAATTTTTTATTACTTCAACATAATAGATTATTGCATAATTGAAAGTATACTGAGTCCTAATTTACGTTATGAGACATAAAATTAAGTGTATATGAGCCACTGAACAACATGGTCCATGAATTACAGTTATTAATTATTTTTATGAATTATTTAGGCCTTTATGGTGACTAATCAGAATTAGGTCATAAAACATACATTGAGTTAAACTCAAACAGTATTAAAAACACATAGGAATACAATTAAAATTCATTAACTAAACATATTTCGATAAGTGCTATCCCATCATCAACAGCATTGCGAAAATACCAAAAACATATGTTCTAATGTAAATGCAGAAATTTATAAAGATAAATTAGATAATCAGAACAACCTAAATGAAAAAGCTCCATTAGATAAGAATATTCTCATTAAATTACATACTGGTACACAAAATGACCACAATATGCGTATACAACTCCGAGCTTACGCACACTCAGTCAATGTGTTGGCAACACGTACCAGGAGGATGCATTAGCATGAACAACAGCTGAATCAGTCTCGTAAGTACTCCAATATTACGATCTCCATTTTCACTTAGTTTATATCTATTATAACATCAATACAACACTGTACACCACATTTATTAAATATTTTCAAGAAACAATTAAAGTCATTTTTTCATTACATCAGATATTTTTCGTATTTTCAGAATGCTACTGATGATGAGATAGCACTTCTTGAAACATGTTTAGCGAATGAATTTTAATTGTATTGCTGTGTGTTTTTAATACTGTTTCATTTTAACTTAATGTATATTTTATGATTTAAAGAAAAACACTGTTGTATTTAATGACTAATAAACACAACTATGTCAACTATCAGAAGTAGGCTTTTCGGTATTCCACCATGTTCTGTAACTTGACATTTCCAACGTTTCAGAACTATTTACAGTTCCATCATCAGGGCAGATAGATAAGACCAGAGAGGTCGCCTACTCTGTTAGGTTCGCTATCCCTGGCTGATCCGGATGACTGCCAGTGGAAAACCTAAAAGCCTAAGTCTGAGTTAATTACTTAATTCAGAGTTCTCCCCCCTCCCAATGGCAGGGTGCTTAACTTGCTGTTATTTATCCCGACTCTTTGAGCATGATTCTTAAACGTCACTAGTGCTGAGAAGCACGGACCATTTAGTTTATCAGAGACCATCCAAAATGCACCACCAACAGTGGCTCTATGTTACACTTGTAATGAATGACGATTATAATGGAGAATTGTTGGGACGTCACAGAGGAACTGGAGTACCCAAGAAAACCCCTGTATTACCTGGATCAAGTTATAAATTCAGAGTGGCAACAACGGGATTCGAACCCAGGCCCCACGGCTTATAAGCCCAGCATGGCTCTCATATTCAGTTTTAATTTTTGCATATACGACAATGTGTTACTTAATATAATAAAAAAATATGCTATTACAATTTATTATTGAATTCAATATTCCGTTAAAATTACACAGAAAAAGAACTTTATTATTCCACTACAATAGTACGTCACTTACTATTCTTCCTGAATATTTAACGTTACTTTGGTCAATGACGCCAAACCAAGAAGTGGTAACACTCTGTGACCGGTTCTTTCACGAATAGTATAAACAAGTCTCTGTGCAAATAACGTTACTGAAATGTACAGAAAAATAAAGTAAGGCAAACACAAACTTACTCGTTCTGATTAATATTCTCGTTTCCCTCTTGCAATCGAAGACCCTGGTACACAAAAGTCGGGCCCCACCAGGCCAAAGCTCCCGCAACAAAGGACACACATGTGAACCCAGCCGTTGACAACATGAAGCTTTTACTGTAAAAAATAAAGCAAGCATTTCAATAATCAAGTTCCAAGCCTTTTCTCCCTCTATCATCATTGTCATCATCATTGTTTTCATTACGTCTGTCTTATTAAACATTTTGCGAACTTGATAGACTATTATTTCCTATAAGGCTCAAAGATTAGTTATTTATGATGAAAGGGTTAAAAATTACATTTTATTTTGTGAACAGACATGTTTGCAAAACGAGACAACTGGTGGAGTGAAGCTAACCTTACAAACAAAATAAAATCATTTTTAAAGTGTGTGTCAAACTATTCTTTAGACAACCGTTCGTTTGTGCTGATATAGACAATTGAGGCATTCAGAGCTAAAGTGGATCAAGTCCATGAGACGCAGTTTTGAGATAACAGGACTTATTGCTCTAGTGGATTATCTAATTTGACTAGCAATAATTTTATTGTTCCATTCTCAAATTCTAATTTATAAAATATAAACAATTGTGGTGTTAACTGATGCAACACTTTGGTGACTTGATCCACTATGGCTCAGAACATCGTGAACAAATAATCTGAGCCAAAAGTGACTGGTGTCACCTACCGGAGAATGCTTGGAATTAAGACTTGATCCATTACTGCTCGGAAAAGATCCAACTTCAGAAAATGAATTAAACTCAATTTATGAAAACTTGTGACTTGATTCACTTTAGCTCTGAATGCCTCATTGTCAAGACTTCTCCACTACCGTTCCCCCCACCCCCACCCAACTGCAATAGTGAAACTCTTAACACATTACAACCAAACAGTTGTATTTTATAGCTCAGTGGTAGAACATTAGACTGCAGGTCAAGGGGTCTTCGGTTCAAATCCAGGAGTCCCATAATTGTTTTACAATTAAATATGCGAGTAATTCTTAATTGTTTGATACAGTTACCAATAAAATAGATGATGAAGCAATTCATTTAACTTGTGTACATTTCTTAATAAAAAAACAGCCATTTTTAAAAGGAGGCCTGCAATACTTGTTTGAACTGCTTTATTAATTGGTTGTGATTGCTGTCATGTGACATTTGATGGAAAACAACATACAATCGATGCAAACAGCAGAAAATCAGTATTTGAAGTACTTTTTACATGCTACCGTATGATAGTCAATTTTTAATACACTTTCCCATCGTCGAAAGGTCTACTTTTAGAAATGGCTGTCTAAAAATATAGACGATTATAAGATTAGCAGATTATTATTATTATTATTATACGAGTAAGATCGTTTTTAAATGGACAATATAAATAATCAGTGGGGGATCTTAAAATGTTGCGGCCCTAGGCCAACTATGCTTGAAAACCTCACCTCCTCACCTACCAAATCATGCACGATCAATATTTGGTTTCATGCATGCTTCATTAAAATTATTATGAAGGTGCTTTATCATAATTCGTAACTTTAAAAAGATGCGAGTGAAAAAAGAATGTGTTACTTACTCTCAAATAAATATAGTAAATTTCTATTGAATCAGCAATAATAAATTATTTTAGATGAAAAGAAGAAAAGAGAAAAGAAAGTTTAATTAATTCCACTGGAATTGAATAATTTTAAAACTCTAATTTTTAATAGGATACTATCATCAATATTACAAATTTGTAATGGGTGCTTCTTTTTGTAAGTTTACACAGAGTGCTTTCACGGCAGCAAATTCTTTGATAGCATCTTCGAAGTAGACCTGTTTTACAAATATAATTAAATTTGTAAAGTTGTAGAGTCTCAGATCTGTAAAAGAGTTTCTCATATAGTTCTTCATTCTTTCCAAAATATTGAACTACTCCTAACAAGATGCATTAAGAGGTTGTCATACACAGGAAAATTCTTTTCGTTCCAATTAAACTGTGAAAATGTTCCACAGTTTCGGAACTTGCCTTATGCTACGGTCACGTTGCCCCCCATTTTCTGCCAGTACTCATGGCCCTGGATGGCCTAGCGATTAATCTGCCACTGAAAACAATTTTATTAGCGAACTATACGACGCTCATTACCAAACATGGCTGTTAATTCTTAATAAAACAAAATACACGGTAATGGACTCTGAGCAGATGTGTACTCTGTATTTAATTAGCAAGAAAATATGAAAATAATTTTATACTCTTCTACACACAACTTGAGATTCAAAGAAAGACAGCACGAACATCATAAATAGCTTACAAACTAGCATGTTCGCCAGCAACACGTGGGTTCAATTCTCGAGTCAAGTGGACAAAATCACTTGTGGATCATTCGACATACGTCTGCTTCCCTACCTGATCATATACTAGGAAGGAAAAGAAGAAGAAGAAGAAGAAAAAAACATGGTTTAGGTTTGAGGTTAAGAAGGTTGTTTCATCACAGGGAATGCAAACGTAACTGAATGGCTGGCGAATATTCAGATAATAATGAGATTAACTTACTTTTTACAAAGTGCTTTAAGATCGTTGCTCCATGCAGTTGGGCTCAAATGGGATCCTTCATTTTTTCCCCTGACTGGATCTTGCATGAGGAAAAGGATCAAGAGTACTGCAATGCCACCCATAATGGGTGTCACACGCAAGCCCCACCTCCAGTTTTCTGTTAAGGTCGCTGTTTCAGAACCGACGATGTAACCCAGGCCACTGAAAACGAATTGAATTACTTTGTATGCAATTGAGTACAAGATGACATAACAAACAGGCTATAATAATAATGATAATGATGATGATAATGATGATAATAATAATAATAATAATAATAATAATAATAATAATTACAGTCTGACTTGCCTAATTCGAAGTCGTGAATAATTCGAACTTTTCGCGCGGCCCTTGAAATTTCTATACAACGCAATGTTAAAAAATCGTCTGTAATTCGAAATATATATATATTTATAATTCTAAGTGAAATTCAGTTGCGAAATTACGAAAATAAGCCCGCAATATATCGCGAGCAGAATGTTATCCTGTTAACAGATGAAGAAGAAAGGCCAGAACATCCCGAGAAACTATTGCTTACAATCGCCCAGGCCATGGATCACTCCAGGAATTAAGTTGCTATGTTGAAGGACAACAAAATGTCAGTGAAACAATTTTCCAATCGCTCAATATACTCGAAGAATTTTCAGGAAGGGCGAGAGTGGTATAATTCTGCAGAATGAAGGGGGCAATAGAATACATTAAAATAAATTTAAAAAACCTATTATACGTTTTAGAATTAAGTGCATGGTTAATTAGCATTTAGGCTGAAAGTCTTCATAGTTTAACAACAGCGCATCCCTGGCTCACGTACGAATACATACACGAACTCGGCTCTGAATACCAGCATTCCGTCTCTTTGTCACTGCAGTAGGATTGCCAGACTTCCTACTGGCAGAAAATAACCATATGTGTTAACCTTTTTACTTGATTTGCAAGAAAACCATCCATTTTATTTGAAATCTGCACATCTCTTCACGTGTCTGTAGTGACACGTCGTCCAGGACTGGCAACGTAAACTGTACGAAGTGAAGATGTCCTGCATCTTTTAGTCTTGCGAGCAGCTGAAGTGGGACCAGCAGCTCGTCTCCGAAGATTCCGCCCCAAAAATTTATTGAAAATCTCTGTTGAAATCTAATCCGATTAATGACGTTAGGGTTTTTTCTGACCATGTGTGGATATTACGAAAATTAAAATCACCATCGCGAGTGAAAGATGATTAATTAGTAACCAACACCTTACGAGAAAAAAAAATATCATTTCCATACTTATAAGATCCAAGAGCAGAACAGCTCTCCGTGGATAATCCGCTTCTTCGAGATGCTGGACACTTTGGAAGAGATATGGGTATAAATACTGTTTACGCTGAGTAAGATGCACACTCCAATAAGAAGTACTTACTTGTCTTGCCAAGCTTCTTACTTACGGTGGGTCTCTCTTCAACGATTCTCAGAATTTATTCTTGTAGTCATAATAGTTCTGCAGCATCACGTTGCGGTCTACAACCTTCGATATGGGGACGAAGAGATTCTGCATCCCGGAATCTTTAATGCACAGCAACGAACGTTGGTCTATCTGGATCCGACGATTTGGAAAACTTTGCCGATCGAGCTTCTTGCCACATTTGCAGATTATTATGTTACTCCGTATATTAAATGAACATTTGCTAATTCAGCAGTAGCGAATCCTTCCATTACGTCAGATTTTGTTGGGTGAGCTTCCTGCAAGGTTAACAACTCTTAAAAGAGTCAGGATTTGGTGCTGAAGAACATGTGATCGAAAGACGGGTGTATGGTCGTTGACAGGCGTTTCATAATTCGACCATTTATAAAACATCTCATCGTAAAATACACATTTATGGAAAAACTACTAGGACAAGGAAAACGTAAATAGGGCGTTGTATTACACGCATTCTTCTTAGATGAAAGAAGTCCAATGCAAACTCCTACTGAATAAGCAACCACTGTTCCGTCACATATAAAACTACTTCTATTTCTGTTGCACACTCTTATGACGTAAAGGATGACGCGCAAAGTGTAGGTGGTCGGAGGTTATCCGTAAATCTGACACTGAAGTAGCCTTGTTATTATACTCTACTATAGGAGCTTGCTTGCGGGTGTGCTCTTACCTTCCCACAGGTATTGCAAAGTAGAAGAGTGCAAGCATCTTTGACCTCATGTCTTTGACATAGAGATCACTGATGATAGTAGGCGCGATAGTGGAGTAGCTTGCTTCACCAATTCCAACGAGAGCTCGCAGAGTCAGGAACCAGCCATACGTCTGAAATGAAATACATGGGATTAACGTCACTCAACTACGACATTATTATTTCAACACAAATAATTCATTGCAAATGTCATTTTCTTCGTGTTCCAAAAGTCTTGGTGTAAACTGATATGTGAAACTTTCTTTACTATCTATGCAAGAAACCAAACCTTCTAGACCTCCAAAAAACATCATTATTTTCAGAGGTTTCGCTTCTATCACGTTCCCTAAAAAGAGTTCAAATGAGCCGAAAAATTTAGTACCATCATTATTTTAAAACATATACGTACAGCTCGATTCAACGATCTTGGCCCTTGTCCTTGATTGTTTGGCTAGTGAGCGATCTGTGTGTTGCGGCATAAGAAATAAATTTAATCAGAAAGGTACATAGGAGGGAAAGAGGAAAGAGAAAGAATTAAAATAATATCTATGCTTCCTTAACTGTTCAATACAATATGTAGGTCTACTTCATCATAAGAGAGAGTAAGAAAAATTGAAATCTATTTGCTGGATCAAGATAGGACATGAGAGAATTCAGAAGGCTACCTACTGCAACCTGGGGAAGAGTAATTTTAATTCATCAAGAGACTTACGAGCGAAGTATCTTCTTCGAACTCACCTCCATGAAAGAGCCAATTAGGGTTGTCAGACTCCAGAGAAATACACCCAGTGCCATGATCACCCTCCGACTGTAGCGGTCACCAAGGTAGCCGAACAGTGGTGCAAACACCATGTAGCTGATGACGAAAGCCGTCTGCAGGAGACCACCCAAATCATCGCCGATTTTAAATTCACTTTTTACATCATTCAGTATTCCTGAAAAGAAATAACAACAATGAACAATAATGCTAAAAAGAAGTGATCAGAATTTGATTGCTTTTATTAGATGTTTTAACACAGGAAAGTTAAGTTATGTTTAAACAAGTTACGTTATTAATGCATAATTACCATTCTGTTAAAACAGCGGGTAGTTAGAGAAACTGCGTGTTTACATAGTACTGCGTGATCAACAAAGAGCAAAGCTTGAAATTACCATGTTTTTGTAGAAAAGTGTCACCAGTACTGAATATACGCTTACTAACCTCATAAAAATCTACAAGCTTTATGTAAAGTACATTCAATATTCACGCTAAAATTACTGAATTCTAGTATTTCAATCAAAACTAATATTCTTTCCCACGAATGCAATAATTTCTTTGAAATTTTACATAGAATGAAACATTTTCGGCATTAGGGCGTTCTTAACTCGTATTATTCTATGTAACAAGATTGGTAAAAATTGGTACAATAAATTGAAGAGCTTTCTCCCAAAACGAGTTAAGTCAATAATAATAATAATAATAATAATAATAATAATAATAATAATAATAATAATAATAAAGTCTTTTTGCTGTATTCCCAGTATTCTTTGCAATCGTCAGAGATCTGCTGTATGTTTTCCCTTCGAAACTCATCTCCATGACGTAAATATAATGGCAGAAATATGACTATTTCATGTAAAACAAAGTTAAGCCCATAGCTCGATTTCCATCGAAACACGTTAAGTCTTTCCCGCATTTGTGCAGGGAACAGAAGTATTTTGCACCTTCACATTTGTCCAGGAAACAGAAGTCCTTCGTGCATGCGCATTTGTTCAGGAAACGCCTGAGTATGAAAATGGCCGCTGCCAGCCAAGACATGGAGAACGTTGGAGGTTTTCATAGTGACAAGTCGGAGGTTATAAGTAGGGCTCGAAAGTTGACGACAAATCACAGAAAAATTACCTATAAAATGACCTTAAATTTCTGAAAATACGACGTTAAAATTAAAATACAAAGAAAAAAAATAATATAATTCCAGTCGACCTGGTTGGCGAGTTGGTATAGTGCTGGCCTTCTATGCCCAAGGTTGCGGGTTCGATCCCGGACCAGATCGAGGGCATTTAAGTGTGCTTAAATGCGACAGGCTCATGTCAGTAGATTTACTGGCATGTAAAAGAACTCCTGCGGGACAAAATTCCGGCACATCCGGCGACGCTGATATAACCTCTGCAGTTGCGTTAAATAAAACATAACATTAATATAATTCCATATGTGGAAAATACATTCTCACTAAACTTAGTCACTAACTGTCGCAAAAAACTTTCTCTGCTTTGTTTTTCTTTCGGTATTTTTACATCTTCACTTCTGTGGTACAATACGTTGACTGCGGCCACTGCGGCTGCAGTATTTGGTCTGTTGCGTTGAATGGAGGGAAGTACGCGTATGTAACACAAGTGAACAGGAGTCAAGGCAGATGCAAAGGAAAATTCTTGTAAGACGAAATCGAATTGCGTAAGCGTTCTCGAATATAGGCTACGCCGTAAAAAAAAAATGTCCGTTCATAAGCAGAAAAGGGCAAAAATGCAACAAAAAGTAGAAAAATTTCCTAAGAAATGACCAATAGACAATAAAAGACCGAAAAATGCAAAGTAAAAGTACACTATATTAGTTCGTGTTGAATTGAAACGAGTTTGTACTGTATTCTGCATTGTCTGTGATGTCTCAGAAAAAGATATTTCATCAACTTCCGAGTCCTAGTTATAAGTAAAATAAACACTGGCGATTCGAATTATCTGCTGGAAGATATGCAGGAGACAGCAAGCGAGTACATGGTGAGTCAAAGTGCCATGATTACATGATTTCGCGTACTGATAGATGCTAGACGTTTCGCCCTATTATTGTCAGATGTTCGCCGTTGACCGTAGGGCAGTAGGTAGCATTTTGTTGCATCCATATCGAGGTGTATGATGAGAATTTTGTATAAATGTAAGGCATAAATTTACAAACAAAAATATGTTTTGTACTGTTTCTGGGATTTTGGTCGATACCAAGATCACAACGAAATTGAAACGTGCGAATATCACATCTGAACAGGACATAGAAAACAGAAATTTAAGATGAAAGCTAAATCCCGCAATATTTTGTTTGGAATCTATTTATGTCACAAGAGCAGGTCAAGGAATGGTCTTAATTACTCTCAATCCCACGTGCGAATTTCCGAGATGCGAGATATCACAAGGCTCTTGACAAGGGAACATTAAGTACGAGACTTAGCTCTTATGTAGGTTAAAAGACGCATCGGGTATTGTGACTTGTACTGAACACGTTCTAGTACTCCAAGTTCGTCAATTTGAACAAAATCAATTTATCCACCTGACAATATTTGGGGGCACGGGTATTAAAATAGCAATGCGCAAACTTCCATAAATTTAACTGAGCCTGAGTCATGTAATACAAATTTATTGAGCTCTCTTACACAAAATCTGTATTGTATTATGTTATATTCATAGCAATGTAGTAATTTTCTATCATACTGGTTGAGTGGAAGAGAAGGCCGAATGGCCTTAACTCGGCCAGTTAAAATAAACCATTATTATTATTATTATTATTATTATTATTATTATTATTATTATTATTATTATTATTAAAATATAAAATTAGACCTATATAATTCATTTATTTTTTTTAACTGGCTATTTTACGTCGCTTTATCAACAGCTATTGTTATCTAGCGTCCGAATGAGATAAAAGTAGTAATGCCAGCGAAATGAGTCCAGGGTCCAGCGCCGGAAGTTACCCAGCATTTGCTCTTAATGAGTTGAGGGAAAATCCAGGAAAAACCTCAACCAGGTAACTTGTCCCAACCAGGACTTGAACCACTGCCCGCTCGTTTCACGGTCAGACATGTTAACTGTTACTCCACAGCGGTGGACTTTAATTTGTAATTAGCTCATTCCCGAAAAAGCCGAAGCTTGAGTTTGGGAATTTTCTTGGAAACGCTGAAGTAAAATTATTCAGGGTGAACCGTAACTAATGTCGGTAATTTCAGGGGGTTATTCCATGAGGTATTTCAAACAAGAAAGTTTAATACAATTTTGCTCGTTATTGCTTTCTTTTCGAGATAAAAATTGTTTTACACAAAACATTTCATAGCAGGTTTAGGGAAAGCTATTGATTTAATTTCCAATATGTTCAATCAGTTTAAGAGAGCAGTGTGTTATGATAACAAGTGATTGAAAGAATTTTAGTTTTGTCCTTTAAATGTGCAAAAAATTGATCCGAAGAAATGTAACATTTTAAAATTCCTTTACAGAACGAAAAGTTACATTTGTTCGGGTGAAATTTCTGTACATTTAAAGGACAAAACTAAAATTATTTCAGCAACTTATTATCTCTTAAATTGACTGAGCATATTGGGAATTAAATCAATAGCTTTCCCTAAACACGCTATAAAATGTTTCGTGTAAAACAATTTTTATCTTGAAAAGAAAGCAAAAACGAGCTAAATTGTATTAAATAATTTTGTTTGAAATACCTCAAGTAATAACCTCCTGAAATTAATGACATTACTTAGGTATGGTTTATCCTATATATAACAAGCACATTACTATATAAAATGAAATACGATTAATATTAACATAAAAATGCTGGAAATATTCTTAAGAGTCAATTTTGCTGTTAAATAAAAGTTTGCCAAAATAATTTGTACACTTCCTTCTTAAATACAAAATTATTCATTAATATGTACTAGGTGAGAATTGTATAGTCCTGGCCCGAAATTAGAGCAATACCTCAGACCAGATTCGGTATTACAGTTTGGTATCTTGCAAGCAGTGAAATGGAGCATTACCAACGGGATTGACTCATGTATTCACAGCTACTCTCAATCTGCCTTACAAACCATTGACGATAAATACAACTTGCATTCCATAGCCGTCGAAATTAGATCCTTACTACTTAAATTTGAAGGTCGTATTTGCTTAATGTGGGTGCGCGGCCACACAGGTACTGAAGGAAACGAAAGAGCGGATACATTAGCGAAGCAAGCAGCCTCAACCAACTCAGAATATAAATATTCCACCTGTCCTATTTCATACATTAAGCAGAAGATCAAGCACACAACTACACTCAAGTGGAATACATACTGGAACTCTAGTGTGACCAAGAAATTATTCTTTCTCAATGTACAAGACAGACTATGTTGCAGTCAGTTCTCAACCGACTTCTTTTTCACTCAATTTATGACCGGCCATGGAAAATTCGGTTCCTACTTTGAAAGATTTAGGATTAAAAGTGCAGAAGAATCTCTGTGCATATGCAAAGAGAACAGACTGTTGAACATTTGATTTTTCACTGTCCAGTGTTCGAAAGGAAAAGACACTTTTTAAGATATCATATCTCGGACTGCAATTTAAATAACTGCACACCCCTTTACTATTTTCTTAGGAAAAAATGTTGTTACAAACAATTCACAGAGTTTATACACCACATCCACGCAAGACTGTAGCTATTAATTGTATGTAAATTAATGATGATATAAAATCCTAACGCACTATCTAAAACAAGGTGTCTCTCTTTTGGAACATAATAATAGCAATAACAACAATAACTATGTTTATATTATAGATTTTACTATTGTTCAGTATTTGATGACAGGTATATAGTTTGTAACCATAAGTAATTTTGTTTTTATTTTTTTTTTTACTATCGCAAACCAACTATATAATAGGTGTTTTATTTGTAACTAAGCAAATTCTGTGCATTATCTCATTACTATTGCTTAGAATTATGTATAAAATCACGTCCACACCTGCGGAGTAACGGTCAGCGCGTCTGGCCGCGAAACCAGGTGGCCCAGGTTCGAATCCCGGTCGGGGCAGGTTACCAGGTTGAGGTTTTTTCCGGGGTTTTCCCTCAACCCAATACCAGCAAATGCTGGGTAACTTTCGGTGCTGGACCCCGGACTCATTTCACCGGCATTATCACCTTCATTACATTCAGACGCTAAATAACCTAGATGTTGATACAGCGTCGTAAAATAATCCAATAAAATAAAAATATGAAATCACAAACTAATGTAATAATCTTGCAATTTTTCTACACCTTCGATTATAATTTCTAATTTTATTTCATTTTGTTTTAACTGAAAGTAATTATTGCATAACGTATTTAGTATTGTTTACTGTCTCTTAATTAGTGTATTTATATTGTAACTATGACTCAGACCTACTATTAATTCTTTAAAATTGTGTATTATCACTACATAATACATGTAACAAACTACAACCCTAATATACCAAAGGTAAAATAGGATATTTGGATAATAATAATAATAATAATAATAATAATAATAATAATAATAATAATAATAATAATAATAATAATATTACAGTTTGGTTCAATTAGTGGGAGAAAAATAGCATATCTTCTTGTAGAATAAGTATATTTCGATGAGTATTAAGTTTTATATATTTTTTTTAGGTAATATGTTAATAATATAATATATGAGCAGTCTCGTTTCAAAGACGGACAAGTCATTTCTATTATTTGTCAGTAGAGCCATAATTTGTTTTATTATAATACCTTCTAGTATAAGGTGTGAAAATTTGTGTGTGTCATATTGGTAACTTTATTAACAAAATAATTCTGGTCTCCACTTTAAAATATTGGTTTATAGCACTTTAAATCATACTTGAAAATTACATTATCCACTTTTGAAACTAAGATTACCTTTTGTCCGTTTTTGAAACAGCAAAGATGCAAGTGTCCATTTTTTTTAACACAACCCGGAATCAGGATAATGATGAGAGAAATTCTATGGAAGTTACGATTTTATTCTAAAACTAATATTTAACTGGAAAACTTAGAAAAATTAAATTTAGAACGTTATTTCTATTCTATTCTTAAAATAATATCACTTTCACTTTTTAGTTCTTATTTTACCGCAATTCATTTAAACGGTCTTCAAAGAAGCACATACATTATGAGTGTTTACATTTTTATTAGATCTCTGTGTTACAGTACTATATTACTAAAAAAGAAAGGGGTTTTCCTTCCCTCACTTCCGAAGTGTTTATTTAGTAACTTCTGAAAATCGCAAGTTTCTGTGGCTTTACTTTGACACCTATTTTAATCGGTGAATGATTAATTTTCAATCGCTTTCTTTAGCAAGTTTCCATTGTTCAGAATTAAATTTACGTTTTCTAGTCAGTTCAGGAGTAGCCCCCCCCCCCCAAGTATTAAGCTCCATGTTGAACTCAAGGTGCTCCAAAATTCTTATATTTCAATAACATTTCGAAATAAAAGGGAATATAATCACTAAAATATACAAACTCGTCAAAATATAAACATTAACTGGTCGCCATGACAGTTTTAAGCCATTTCCAGCAATCTGATTGGCTGAAATGGTCATGTTCGCATTTGACACAAACTATGTATGGAGGTGTCCGATTATGAAAGTACATAGCAACATACCGGTACTTCAACGTTCACAAAAGCATGTAAATTACCTTTTCTGAAATAAACGGAACATAGATTTGGAAAGAACGCGAAAAATACTACGTATAAGAACCGATCCTTAACTAAATTTCGATATAAATGGCGTATGTCCGTCTTGCATATCAGGCTCCTCATATATACCGTAACATATATAATAATTATAATTACATAATTTTACCAAAACTTGAAAGTGATAGTAGCTATGAAGCTCTGGAAAGCTTTAATAAGAATTATTATAGTGAGGTATTTTGTATAGTTTTGGAGTATAGATAAAAATAAATTTGTAAAATTAAAAACTTAAATACTTCAGATATCGATACTTTGAAAATATTAAACCAAAAACATGTACCAAAGATATAGTAAAATAAATGCTCATGAATCATAACATGAGTCAGCATATGAATCTCATGCATATGCTTAAGCCTTTAATTTCCGATATACGAGTACTTAAATGACGTTTGATGACATTAATAAATTCAATGTGTGTGTGTGTGTGTGTTTTTTTTTTTTCATACGAAGGAGGGACACGGAGGTTTGCAGGTTTATTGTGCTTACCGTTCCTATAATAAGAATAATTTAATTTTTGAGGTCCGAACAACATAGATATTGTGACTCAGATGTAAGTACAATCTATCTTTTCTACTTGCAAGTCTTTACGATTCTGATGGAGTCTCACTTCAGTGCCCTGAACCTTTTCCCGCCAAAAGCGTAGACGCCTCCTTAGACTAATGCTATCTGTATGCCGCACTATTTTGGGTGAATGCTATTGAAATTATTAATAGGCTACTGAAGTGGAAAGTACGCCTAATAGTAGAGAAATGAACGAAATTCTCAAAATTTTCGCGACTTTTGAATAACCCTATATTATAATTTAATTGAGACGGTGCCGGGTGAAGTTCCTGGGTAGCTCAGTCGGTAGAGCGTTGGTGCGTTCAGCCAAAGATCCCGGAATCAATACCCGGCCCCGGAACAATTTTTCCCTTTAAGTTATTCACGTTTGCTTCATGGGGAGCTTTACCTGAACGCTAGATTTGCATAACCCTATATTTTATTCATATAGGGCTATAGTATTTTCGTTTCCATTTGTCATTAACGGATAGGAAAAGGATAAGAAGTGAAGAGTTAAGAGATAATGGAAGGAAGAACATTCGTTTTAACTTGGAAACAGCAGGAAATGAGATTCATTGATTCTTAAGACTAACGTCACATAAATCGAGGAATTTCAATGATGTGGGTGAGAAGCTTCCTACAAGTTACTTGAATCCCCTTTAACGTAATGCCGGTTTAACAGGATGCAGTTGCATACTGTAGTTCTTGGACGATTAAATATTTCTCAGGATGTCAAAAAAAATCTGTACCTTCGAAAGTACCGCACTCGCATTACGAGAAGTCAGTGTATGTAGGAGGGCCAGGGGAAATAACGCATGATGTAGCATTGTGACCAACAGAATTTCTGTTTCACAAACATCTGCCCACTGTTCAGTAAACGTAGCTCTCGTTTTTGAAGTACGCGTTTTTTGTGATGTAATGATGATGTGCTTGTTTCAATATACAATGTCAAAGTGATTTAATAACATTTTTCTGTTTGTGTTAATATTGGGTATCCATAAATTCACTGTCCATTTTATTAAAATGGGTGAAAGATGGCATTTCTGTACCTGGATTTTTTATTACAAATATACGCAAAAGGCTAAAAAGATAGGCGCTTTTCAGGCACAAACATAGTTTCTAGGCATTTATAAGTCATTGGGCGTTTTAGGTCTTAAAGAATTTTAATAGAGAGATCCTGTATAGGCCTACATGAAACGTAGAGATATTTTAATAACATACTTCTGGTACGTAACAAACAAATAAGCAAGGAATTAGAAATCCGTTCCCTAGTTATATTTTCACAGATGTAATGGGTCTGCTTATTTAATTCATCACACAATCTGTCGAACTTTCCAATCGATGCTCATAGTGTGACAGATTGTTTCGTTGAGTTAACGATGACTCTTTAGTTTAGAAACGACTTTATGGAATGACTAAGAGAGAGATATGTATAGCTAACATTAATATGTGACTTGTCATTCATTAGTACTGGGTCAACCTGTAAACCGAGAACTCTATGAACATGTGGCAGACTGTAAAGAGTTTCGGAAAAAAAAAATATATATTTAAAATGAAATGACTAAATTTAAATAGAAACAAAAGAATCTGGTCAACATAATATCAGTTACCGAAGTTAATAAAATAAATCCCATCCACCCTGACATAACACATTATTTACTATAATTGTATACCGACCATAGGCTTGGCTTTTCGAGGACTGGAGCCGAGGCGGATCTTTGCCCCTGGACTTACTTACATTGGTCCATAGTGTGCCCTAAATATGCGATAATTGTTCAAGTCCGACAGGTGGCCTGAGTGGCATTCGTGAATTCGATGCTGATAGGTGGGCCATCCTAATTCAGCCTTGACAGCCAAGACCATCCTCAAGCAAGCACCTGGTAAGCTTCAGAAATCGAGCCCCAAGCCCTTTCTAGGCCTATATCAGCACAAAGATCCGTACTACCTCCAAAACCACTCCAACCTGTTTTAACTACTGCAGATGATAAAGAGTCCACACCTGTGGAGTAACGGTCAGCGCGTCTGGCCGCGAAACCAGGTGGCCGGGGTTCGAATCCCAGCCGGGGCAAGTTACCTGGTTGAGGTTTTTTCCGGGGTTTTCCCTCAACCCAATACGAGCAAATGCTGGGTAACTTTCGGTGCTGGACCCTGGACTCATTTCACCGGCATTATCACCTTCATTTCATTCAGACGCTAAATAACCTGAGATGTTGATACAGCGTCGTAAAATAACCCAATAAAAAATAATGCAGATGAAAGAAGGGGGGAAGTGGAATGTGTTAGTGGAATATAGAGGGAAACGGGAGTACTCCGAGAAAAATACTTTGCAACGGCCTTGTTCACCGCAAATTCCAGGCTTGGAATCGAACCCGGGCCACCTGAATGGAAGAACAGTGTGTTAGCGCTTGAGCCACTAGAGATTGCGACCAGAGGCAATCAATTGATAGCGACTTATACATGCATTACGATAATTTTATTTAAAATTTGATTATTATATTTATTATTAAATTAAAATAAAACTCCGCAGCCTGAAATAGTAGCCTACTCTTATTTTGTTATATCGTGAAAATCTCGATTATAGACTCTTAAATAAATATACATTACACTGTTTTTATAACAATTAATGTTAGTATATATATATGCCAATTTGTTAAAAATAATACAAATTAACTGATTACATTAAATAAATTCCTAAATAACAACTGTAAAAACAATGGCGTTAATAAAATGCCGGGGTATTGTCAACACCCCGCGCGACTACTTACGTTACAAGGAGCACGATTTCCGAAGGGTTAATGTACTCGTATCAGTGGCGTGTGGTGATAAATAATCCTGGTGGTGCACAAATATTTATTATGATTATCATATTATTATTACACCCTATTATTATTATTATTATTATTATTCTTATTATTATTATTAGGCCTATTATTATTATTATTATTATTGGTACTAACTACGACATAACTATTAATATATGTTATATAGGTATAGATTTACATAATTTTGTTAGTCAAAAAATTGCAGTTAATCAGTTTCCTATGTAGGTCCAGTAATAGCAAAGTAAAGTGTTCAATTTCTATGCAGCATACCATAAATAATATTGTTTTCGCTATATTACGTTTTTTAACACAGTTCACATGTTCACAAGCATTCGATACGTGTCGTCTCATCAGCCTTAACTGCTAAAAGTCAGCAGCATTCTTTATTTCTTTGAAATCTCATCATGACATACATCCAAAATGGCTTCAAGGATTTCGTGCTGTATAGTGTTTGATATGCTTTTAAACACTGTTCCTCTTTCCAAATGTTCCTTAAGAGTGCGTCTAATTCAGAACTAAAATTGACGAGGCCAAGAAAAATACTAGCGTTTAAAGATGAGCTTCCGTCTTCGTGACTTCTTAAAGCCAACTCAGAAGCTCCACAAAACCGCACGCACTTATCTGTTCTTGGTAACTTTATCATTGTGAAGTTCGACAGTCTCATTGAATCCAATTGTGTCTGTATGTTTGTTTGACCCAAAATTGCTAATTTAACATTATTGTTGAGTGTGCAGCTGAAGAATCGTGCTTTTATTTCTTTCATTCATGTGCTTCAAATCAATCATACCTACAGAACGATAATCAAAATTATTTAGTTACTACGCACAGTTCTAAATTCAAACAGAAAAATAAATAAAATTCATAACACGTAGCCTACTTGTTTTTTTCAATGAACGTTCGCCGCCGAACAATAGGCAAGGAAAACAAAGTACAGCGTCTTTTATATTGCAGCCACATAACTTATTGTATTTTTCGTAAGTCCGAATGTTGAATTTTCTTGTCACTTCTCTATTACTATTCTTCGTCACTTATAATTTTAATTCCTGTGTACGTCTACCCATCTTCTTTATTTTTATCTTTTCGTGTAAAGTTCTTACAGAAAATTACATATTTAAAAGATTTTGCACACTATTCATTGCAATATTTATGATAGAACGGGCCAACAGCTACTGCAGACAGCTTGAGAACACATCTGAAAGTGCTCCTAACCCCTCCTACGCATACTGTACTGGCTCCGTACCAAGCTCCAAAGCCTGCCAGTGAAACAGTACTACTGCGCATGCTCGAATGGAACAGTGTGCCGCAAGTGTCGAGCGGTAAACGTAAGTCCCAGGCGTCAACAAGACCAGTACACGTGCAGTGTTACAGTATTTTTACATAGTATTATAATAAAGAATTATGTCGCTCACATAGTCTATTGCAGCTCATTGATATAACTTTAAAAACATGTGTTATCTGAAGAGGTGGTCCACTGCTCCTGTGCTCCTTAAGAGAAATCGCCACTGACTCGTATACTTTTTAAGCTTTCTAAATTAACATTTTCACAGAAACATTGTCAATAACATTTCATGTGAAACACAACGCGTTATGGTCGCCTGCTAAAAACAAGTCTTTAGAACAATCAGTCTTAGAATCTGATGAGCATCAATGCATTTAAAGACGCTATATCATCTACAAGGCTATTTAACGTCGATGGGATTGATTATAGATATAGTACTGGCGTGATGAGACTGAAAATACGCCATGTCATCACCCGACATTTGCCTAATTGAGGAAAACTTCGGAAGAAAAACCAAACAAGGAAATTAGCCCAAACGGCAATCGAACCTATATCCGAGTGCAGGTTCGATGCATTTCACCAACGACTTTAACAATGGTTTCGATGAATTCCGATGAATTTCCTCATGACTTAAAAAGGTGGCCAATGTAATAACTGTGCTGGAAGAACATTCGTACGGCAAGAATACATGCAGCACTTTAATATTAATTGGTTTAATGTTAAAATAATGCATATTATGCTATATGAATGTAGTAGTCGTCAATCCATATTCCATTTGCTGGAAATTCACATCAAACTGGGTCTTCCAAATACACATGGCAGCCTTTGTTAATTCGCTAGTCCTTTCGCCACTTCGCCCAAACCGTAAAAATTGTTCAAAGAAAGTTGTGTCTACAGTAAGGATATGCGCCTCCCACTATTATATTTTATTTCTAATGAGTTTCTGTTAAAGGTTGAATCTTGAGAAATCGACTTCTGCGAAAGTTTAATATTTCATTCTAAGAACGAAAATGACCATGGATCGCAGTTCCAGAATTATGACGTACGTGTAAGTCCGATGTCCACGTAGATGTTTCAATGAATCTGAGCGTCGAGGATGGCACAATCCTGAGACACTGTCTCCACCTTCTTGTTCTTAGAGTGGCTCTACAACACCATCGATGTTCTGTTTTTTTTCATTTAACCTACACTACTCTCTCACATGGGGGACGTCCCTGACCGTATGGTTAGCACAATGCAGGATCATTGCGGAAACATAACTATATATATAATTTGAACTGGTAATGGAAATTACGGGAAAACGGCTGAACGGATTTTAATAAATGACCCCTCATTTTGAACCTTGAACCCAAAGTTCTTCAGAAAAAATAGTAGTTTTCAGTGAAATGTCAATTTTCCTACATCATTTTCCTGTTTTCCAAAATCCATCTGTCATCAGTTTTGAGAACTACGAGTAATAGCTTTTCAGAATAAGACAGATACTAAAACAATATCATGGAGGCCATGACTCCAGATATGCCAACAGATTCTCTGACATAATGCCAATAGGTCGATCTTCATTTGTTTCTATATTGGTTACTAACAAATGTGCTAACAACTTCAAAACTTCTTACGATGTTATATTATCATAAATAAAATTTACAGATCTGAATTTATGTGGTGTAATTTTCTTAGTACAGCTATGTAATGTGTGTAAGTTATTAAAAACTACAAAAACTCAAAGAAGGTTTGTTGAAATATTTCCATTACAAATGAAATGTTACAATTATTTGTATGGTGTATTCTGTCACTGATACACATTGATGCTATTATTGATGATATGAAAATGAAACCTTTTGAGGTTATGTAAGTAAACTTAGAGAAATTCTTACATTAGATCTTCATTTCTATAATTTTCTGAGTAAAGGCTATACATACATATGTTACTAAAGGCTACAAATCTTACGTAAGACATACATATTATTAGAAATGAAATACTTTTATAGTTATAAATCAAGTGGTGTGAGTCTTTTTCAGATATTAATGGCAGTGCGTTGTAGATATGTATGTGTGATTCGCTAATTATCCTATGTAGAGGCATTATTAATTAATTGAGTCATGCTTCTTATTCTGCGTCTTTAAACTGTATCAAATTTATATTCCTTTGATTTAATCGGTCAGATTCGTGAACGCTACCAAGTAATTACATCATTTTACTGTAGGCCTACGAAAAACAGCAGAACATTTCATTTCTTGCTGACATGACGAGTTAGTTTATTTCCCACAACTAAAAACGAATAAAAAGCTGAAACAGTTAATGATTTTCGATTAATGACTTTATTTACGGTTTATATTATACGATTCTACAACTCTGCTATAGCATCCGCCTCATTTTCAGCATCTCAACAATGGATTCCCCGCAACAGCCTGTAATGTTGAAAATACGGTATGTGGGAAAATATATACATAGGCCTAACTTACAACTCTGATCTTCAGCGAGTACTCATTACGAGATTACGGCCAATAAATACGTCATTGATTGAATATTATTATGCTAGCGTTTTAACGTGGCCAAAATGATATACAGCATTTACTGGTATCTAATACACTCCAAAATGTCATATTCTTGCCAACAATCTGCAATGACCTGAAAGAGCTACTACTCCACTCCCACATGAAAAAACCGTTGATCGTCTTGATATTGATAGGCCTATTTGCATTTCCGCATTGAAACTCAAAGAAATGAAGATGGATATGTCCAAGAAAAGCATTTAGCATAAAATCAATTCTGAGGGAAGTTAAAAAAAAGATACATTTGACAAGGTTAAACTTCATTGAGTTATTACCTTTCTTTCAATGTTATATATTTCGCGGAGTATGTTTCATTATTATGGAAGCAAAGAACTTTCAAAATATCTGATATTCTGTCTGGAAAATAAATCTGAAAAATCTGTATTTAAACTTCTAATGAACTTAGTCTGCAGCATTTGCTGCACAAGCCACTAGTATCAATATAATTCTGCAATGCTTGAGAAAAGTGGCATAAGTTAGTTTTCACAAAATTTTTTTATTAATTTATTGACAACTTACGGAACATCTGCTCGCTTGAGAAAAGAGACATAAGTATTTCTCCCATTAGAATAATTCGTACAGAAGAAAATTAAACCGACATAAACCATGTGAAGACAGTTTTTTCCTTCTCCAGTAAAATTAACATTTTTGACTTGTGTCACTTTTCCCGAGCACTACAGAATTACGAAGGGGTGAGAATGAGATAGTCCAAAGCCACACTTTTATTAAAAACGGCTTTTTATGCGAGTTCATTTCTTACACATATGGGAAAACTACTAGTAAAATATTATAAAATTCACTCAACAAATAAAATAAATATGCGCTGAAGAAATGATGACAACGCACCTAATAGCATTGGATTTTAAACTTTCAATACGTTCTCCTGTAAAATTTTGCTTTTGTAGCTTAGGACTGTACCATTCTCACACCTTCATATATTAATAAAACAATTAAAAATCACCAGCAATGGAGGAAATACATCCAATCTACACTCTTCTGAAAATTTGTCGGTGCTGAAATGAATCCGAACATACAAACTAAAGATATACGTAGCCTATATATGCGAACGAATTACGGAACTTCATGGCATCACAACGTGGCATGAAATAGAATTTAAAATCTGCGAAACTATCCGCACATGATGAATGGAACGCGTGAACTTTTAACAGTTGCGTCCAGTAAGTCAAATTGAGCTGAAATTTGATACTATAATTCAATTAACACACATCATAATCTGAACTGACAAATTAGGCTACTGATAATAATTTATGTCGGTACTGAAACTATTGCTACTGGTGACTTCAACACTTGATGAAAAAAGCAGAACATAGGAAGTCAAGGTGACCATCACTTCTACGGGACAAAAATTAGCCGTGCGCATTCGTGAGTGGAGGTATTTACATAAGCTCGTTCTGTGACGTAGAACATCACGCCACTCTTCATTATCCGCAAGTAGAGTGATAGGAGCTTATCTCGATGGTCTGCTTCGAAAGTCGGAACATACAAGGTGTCGGTAGAAGCAAGCTGACTGAGGTCCCTCGAGCAAACTTTCACTTATTGAACAATTATTTATTAAATCACACAGTTCTCTGTTTACATATTTAGTGACCTTTCGTTATCCAGTGACGTAACAACAGTAACATGAGACTTTTACTACAAAGATCGCAGATAAAAAAAATAGGTAAAATACTGTACATTCTAACTTCAATTTATTCTGAACTTACCTAGCTTTGCGACTACCGGCTACATACAATTTCTTTTCATCTATTTTAATAGGACTATATTATCCAATGGAAAATAACTGCGGATCCTAACTTCTTTACGTTCCAGAACTGATGTCAAGACTGACTAGTAAAAGCAAGAAGGCATAGTAGGCCTAAGAATTGAAGTAGGAAACACGAGAGATACGGGTCGGAAGATCCATTGCTAAGAGCTATTCTCCAGAACTGGACCCTTGTACAGACATCCAATGTTTCGTAGTTGCATGTCGGCTCCATCATTAGAGAAGGCAGGGAAAGGGGAACGAGGAAACCTATCTGTTGGATCCGTTACCATAAGCTATTCTCCAGAACTGGACCCTTGTACAGACATACAATATTTCGGAATACATGTCGACTTCATCATCAGGAAATACAGGGAAAGGGGAACGGGGAAACCTATCTGTTGGATCCGTTACCAAAAGCTATTCTCCAGAACTGGACCCTTGTACAGATATTCAATGTTTCGGAACTATATGCCGGCTCCATCATTAGAAAAGGGGAACGGAGAAACCCATTGGATCCGTTACCAAGAGCTATTCTCCAGGACTGGACTCTTGTACAGATATCCAATGTTTCGGAACTATATGCCGGCTCCATCATTAGAAAAGGGGAACGGAGAAACCTATCTGTTGGATCCGTTACCAAGAGCTATTCTCCAGAACTGAACAATAGAACTTCGCTTAATTATAGAAGATTAGCGCATCTATACGTTTTAATTGACATGCATGTCCAATCCTAGACAACAGTTCTTGGTAACAGATCTAACCTAAGTTGCACCGTTCCCCTTTCCCTACCTTTCCTGACGATGGAGCCGACAGGTAAGCTCCGAAACGTTGAATGTCTTCAGATGTAGGACACGATCCAAATACCCAAAAATAAAAGTTGGAAGGTAAGTGGAGTACAAATAATAGAAGAAGAATAATTAGAAATGGGAGTAATAAACGAAGAGAAGAAGTGGAAAAAGAAGTTTAAGGAGAAGGCTGAAAGTAGAAAAGTTGGAAGAAAAGACAGCGAGAGAAACGTAAGAGGAGGAAGAGAAGTAGAAACAGAGTAAGGAACGAAATAAAAGAGGAATAAACGAAGAGGAAGAGATATAGAAAGAGTAGCAGGAAGATGGAGAAGTGCTGTATTAGTAGAAAAGAGAAGATTTGAAATAGGAGTCAGATGAACAGTAGAAATAGTTGCAAAAACAGGAAGAACAGTAAAGATCGAGGAAGACTCCGTGCTAGTTCAGTTCGAAGAGCACAGGCTTGTGGTAACTGAGGACCCGGGTTCAAATCCTGGTGGACAAAGCCAGATCCCTGGGGAGTTTTCTCGGGCTCCTAACGTTTACTTCCATCACTCCATAGTCACACTTCATTTCAACATTTATCATGATTATTTAAATAGTATCTACTCAAAATGGTGCAGCTGGATATAATATTGTGACTGAGGAGACTTAGTAAACCTAAACACTCGAGGGGGGGGGTGAAAGGATGGAATTCATCGGACCTTGAGGCTATATGGTTCATATAGCTCAGTCAAGATATCTACCTACAAGAAAGCAGCCATTCGGACTCAAACAACCATTCCACGTTAAAGGAGCGGTAAAGCACAATAAGTCTCACGCTGCGGTGCTAGCCTTCGGGCCCTTCCTCTGTATAAAGGAACAAAAAGGTAGAGGAAGAAGATAAGAACCAGGAACGGAAATATGCAGGCCAGAAAGAGGTTGGGTAGTATAAATAGGAGTACCACGAAGAGAAAAATTAGAAATAGAAATACAATAGGTAAACGAGTAGGAAGAGTAAAGAAAGGAGAATAAAGAGGGAGAAGAATAAGTAAATTTTATTTTCAGTTTTTTCTAGACCTATAACTACTATTTTTACATGATATCGAGCACTGTTATTGTCAGTAGGCTATAGGACATTCTTAACCTCTATATTATTCCCACAAACAACAGATTTATTTCATTAACTCCGGTCAAACGTCCAAGGTATTGTAACGGGATATAACTTTCTCCGGAGAAATAAAAATTAAAACTGTAGTAAGAATGCTAAGATTGAAGAGCTTCTACAAAACGGCTGAACCGAAATAAATTAAATTCGGTACTAGGAGTACCATGTAGTACATTACTTACTTATGGCTTTTAAGGAACTCGGAGGTTCATTGCAAATATAATAACCATGTACAGTATATTAGTATTTAAAACAATTTGAGGTCACTTCTTTTGTTAGCAGAAATGTTATATAATACAAAAATATAAATAATTATAGTAGGTACAAATTTCGTCAATAAAACTGTAAGAACAACTTGGTAGAGAGACAGATTCTTATTTACTGAATTTCACACACACGGAAACTGAACTTTGTTTTATTTTAGTGATCACCGAGTCTATACTTTTTAACTGACATAGTATGTACAGTAGTGACAAAAAAAAAACCGGACCGACCCTTGTAGCTGATTTCAGAACCTTGTTCACTCCAGAACACGATAGATTGGTAACTAAGACTTTCGTGGTTCGAATCCTGCCTGGGAAGGAAACATGTTTTTGTTCCTTATCCAAATTTATTCCCAATACTTTTCGATTGCAGCGATATTTTACTACTTAATTAACTTATTTCCAAAACATGAATTTTACCAGCAATCAAAAAGTATTGGGAATAAATTTGAATAAGGAACAAAAAAAAAAAAGTGTCCTTCTCTGGCAGGATTCGAACCACGAAAGTCTTAGTTACCGGTCTATCGTGTTCTGGAGTGAACAAGGCTCTGAAATCAGCTACAAGAGTCGGTCCGTTTTTTTTGTCACTACTGTACATATCGCATCAATATGGCTATTGAGTTATATACAGATAAATAATATCTTACCAGTTTTATCAATCTCGGCAGGTTTTTATCATAATTCAACACAAAGAGACACATATATACACAGAGTGTATTGGTTTAAAGTTCAGAATGTAAAAGACGTTTTACGTGACACATTCCACGTTTAACACTTAGTAACTTCCTAACCATAACACAATGGATATAAATAACGAATATGAAGTTCATTTTTGTAATGAAGAAAACGTTAAAAAGTACCATCAGGATTAAAAAAAAACATTTTTTACTTTATTTACATGTCAGGGGCATTACTTTAAGTAAACGATAAAAGAAAATGGACCATAAAATCTAATCGAGCCTCATGAAGTTTAAAAATATTATAGTATTTTCGTAACAATATTAAATAATACACAAAAATTTGCGAGTTCTCCAGCAATTAATTTGTTACTGTGTTCGAAGTGTCCTCACTGACTTTTTTGTATTTTTGTATTGTGTAAGTTTATATGAAGAACCGGGTATTTATGGAGATCGCGAAAATCACGACATAGGCCTAATGGATATACAAAAGAATTTTACTAATCTTTACGAATTAAGTGATTCTTCTTAATATGCGGATAAAACAATCGCGACAAATCGCGAAAGAGAGTTCTAATAGCGAATTTCATATTCTGAGTTTTTTTTCAGATTTTTTTGCACTTGAATTTGTTATATACCGTAGCCTATCCAAGTAGGCTACATTACATGGTATTCCAGGTATTCTGATTACATTAGTGAACTCAAAAGACGGACAATTCAACATTTCACTAATAATTTGAAAGTGTCAATTTGAGGGCTGCAAGTTTTTTTTTTTAATGAATGTGTGTTAAATACAGTCTCAATCCAACAAATATTGTCTATTGGCCATACCGCACCTTTACCAGAATCCAACGAACCTTTAATGTTATTTGGAAAGTAATATTCATACTGAGTTAATACTCCAATTCCAAAATAACTGTATTTTTCAAAATTTCCATTAATCTCCACCAAGAGTACAAATCAATCTCCAACAATCTCCGCCGACACCAATATTAAAAAAACACAAATGATAAAATTAATCTCCATAAATACCTGCCCCTGCTTATATGTCTGAATCAATAGTGTGATTACAAGAATGGCATTAAAATGAATTGTGTGAATTACTGTCAATATGTGAAATTACAAACAAAGATTAGGCCTATAACCAAAAAATCACAAATAACGTTGTCTAGTGTAGATTATTACAGATTCTGGAATTTCGATCATGAAATACACGGTAGTTGGTGGAATTAGCGCATGTAAACACAATAAAATCTAGCTTTTCTGGCGCAATGTTTTTAGCAGCTATTCTCTCTTGGATATGGATGAGTATGTCGATTTACACCAATAATGAATGAGTCTAGGAACGTCCTTCAGTTCCTAAATAGACTATTAAATCCTAACATCCGTACAAGGGGATATTTATCTTCATATATAATATCTAAAATTAAAAAACATCTGGGATGACTACGGAATGAAAGGTCTCGGATTGAAACCCGAGTGGCGGCGTAATTATTCAGTATTTTTTAAGTTTATTTATTTATACACGATTTAATACCTGTGATCATATCGCGTGTTTAGGACCTGTGCGTATACCAGGAGGCCGTTGTTATTATTGTTGAATTCTTGTTTCTATTGTGTGTTGTAATTGAAGGGTTCAGAACCATAGTGGGTCAAGCACCATTTACTAAAACCGTAGAAAACAGGGGTTAAAATGAAGTTATTACCATAATTCAATGGAAACATATAGCAAGTAATATAAAGTATACACATTAAAACTACTGTAAATTATATTTCAATCTTCATTAAACTATGGTATTCACTTAACTTTAACCCTTGCTTTCTCCGTTTTTAATAAATGGCGCTTAGCCCACTGAACCCACCAATTATTATTCTCGTTATCAAAACTTCCAGAACGGCCCCGGAGTCCAGAGCCCACTCAGCCTCCTGTCAAAAGGAATACCGAGTCTTTCCTGGGGGTAAAAGCGGTCGAAGCATGGTGCCGACAACACCACTTCACTTTAATAAAATTCTAGAAAACATGACTGTATCAGTGCCTCCGTACCCCTCCCTCATGCTCCTTCACGGCACATGAGAAATATAATATAATATTATATATATATATATATATATATATGTATATTTTTTTTGTACGTAGGAGAGGTCCGAAGGTTAACTCCGCACCTTCAAATGGACTTATTAGTTCTACACCTTACAATCCCTTTACTTAGGAATGATTGCTGAAGTCCGAACGTCCGTTTTCTTTATGAATATCGTGACTCCGGTATGTGATGCCATCTTTCGATTCAGCCATGTAAGTTTAAGAGTCCGGTGGAGTCCCATTAGAGTTCCCTTTCACCCCCATGGAAATGTGTACTACGCTTTCTCAGTTGGATGCCAACTGTAAGCCAGTCACAATAAATCACGTCATACAGTTTTGGGTAAAGACTATATAAGTGATGTTAATGATAATGAATATTGAATTGAAGAGAGACAGTGAAATTATGGATGGAAAGACGGAAACTGGATAACTCCAAGGAAAGCTTGACTTCCTCCACCACAAATATAACTCGGCATAAATCGGAATTTGAAACCGGGTCCACTGTTATCGTAAGTCAGTTCTCTGCCGACTGAGCTACCAAGGCGTCAAGGAGAGATCTTTAACTTTAAAACATAACTGTAATAGTAACACAAAGCCACCGGCGTAGCTTGTCGGCAGAGGCGTTTGTCTGCTGATCCGGAGCTGCGCTCGGGCGTGCGTTCGTTCCCCGCTTGGGCTGATTACCTGGTTGTGTTTCCCCCCCCCCCTCCCCGAGGTTTTACCCAACCGTAAGGCGAATGTCAGGTAGTCTACGGTCAATCCTCGGCCTCATCTCGCCAAATACCATCTCGCTCTCACCAATTCCATCGACGCTAAATAACCCAGTAGTTAATACGTGTCGTTAAATAACTAAAAAATAGTGATCCATTTCTAATATTCAATACGATTATTTATGCACGACTTGAAGCAGGGTTTAAGCCACAGTCGCATTTTGCTACTCGACTTCTAAAAATGCAACAAACTTTGAATGTAAATGTGCAAAAATGCGACAACCACATTGGACTTCAGAAACGAAGATGGTATCGTAATAGAGAAAATGAAATCAGAGATGTGTATGAACTAATCTGAATTTAAACGAAATGCTAATGGCATGGGCAATGTTCAGAAATGGATTTCAAAGATTGGTACAATTCATGTGAGTTAAGTGAACAATTTCTTCTAATAGATTTATATATTGTTCCATCGCAGACTGTAAATTGTGAGCTAGGTTTTAATTGCATGAATCTTGTAAAAACTGGAATTAGAAACCGCCTTTCAGTAAAAAGAGTTAGCACTCTGCTAACAATAAATCTTGAAGGTCTGCTCGTAAAGAATTTCAATGTTTAAAGTGTCCATAGAATAACACATTTTAAAGTGATATAAATTCAGCAGTAATTGATTTTAAACATACCTACGACTAATGATTTACTTACATAAGTATATCTAGAGTGTGGTAAGATGGATTGAAAGTAAAACAACTCCAAGAAACAAATTACATAACTTTTTGTTTCTGCATACTTTATTAATTTTATCTTTCTGCACAATTATTTATAATATTGCACAAGCTTTTCACAATTTGCACAAATATAATTTTTTATTTGTGCATTTCTACGACAATTATTTATTTTCTAGCTTAAATCCTGACTTGAAGCAATGCGGTAGAAAGAGATCAGCATTATAAATGAAAATACTCAGAAGAGGCAAAGCACCGGAGATCTTCTGTGGTCTCTTCAGGAGAGAAGTCTTCAAATGATGGAATGACTCCATTTTTAATTAGCCTATAAAAATATATCACTTGGGTCGTGTAGGAATCCGTGTTTAAACACCATAAGAGTACTTACCAGTTACCATATGTTCTTTGAGATTTTTGATTCATAGAAATGTAAGTGCTCAACTTGGACACGGTACACCTACAGAGTTCACTAACCACAGTTCATAGAAGTTTAATTGTGAAAGATTTACAACATGAATTATACGAAGATCGAAGTTAGTAACATTATTTATGTATTCAGCTGCTATCATAGGCGTGACCATATTCAAATTACTTATTAACGACTGGCATTTGAAATTTTAATGTCTTAAAAAATCAAATTCGAAGAACCTCAGTCCTAAGTGGTACATTTTATATTCTAGTAGTTGTTACATAAACTATTTCTGCATAACCATTATCTATCAAGGGGATGTGGTGCGACTGCAACATCAGGGTATATTCAAGTATAACCAACGGCTACTCAGAAATAGAGTACAAGTTTAGATTTTTTTCGTTTTCCTTTTGAGATACACGGAAAAAAAAAGTATCTTGATGCGATAATGGGAGGTGGTTTACATATCCCGAGTTCGAAGAAGTGATCTGTAAAATCATGAACGCAGGCAAAACGTGAGCCAACATAAGTTGAAAAAGACTACTATAATGCGAGCTTGTTATTTTTAACAAGTTTTCGAGATCACAATCAAGAACATATGATTATGAACAGTAAAGGCTGGTTCACAATAAACCGGAAACGGAAACGAGAACGAGGACGAGAACGGAAATATTGTTAAAATAAATGTATTTAAATGTGAGCATTCACAATTAACTATTGTGAATGCTCACATTAAAATAAGTTTATTTTACCAATATTTCCGTTCTCGTTCTAGTTGTTTTCGTTCCAGGTTTATTGTGAACCAGCCTTTAGAGGATGAACACCACATTTTCCTCAAAATTACACCCACCTACAAGAGTAAGCACTAGGTCTACTTCTAAATAATTCTTACTGTCCTTTTGTATAAAGAGAAAGGTAAATAGTTTTGTGACGCGCAGTCCACAGAGGGTTAAAGACGACCAGCCTACTGCTCAGCAGAGGTGAACGATCATCCAAACAGTATGGGAGTACGTGTAGTAAACACGATGGTCCCTCCCAGCCGATATAGCTGGCTTTTGAAACCGATTTCGCTACTCACTATAAGCGTCTCAAATTCATTGCCTTGCTGGTGAACATCGGCCTCATACAATGGCCTAAATTTCATGAGGACCCGAACGAACGTTCACTCCGTATCGCTAGTCTGAGGCATGACGAGTCAGACCACGCGGCTATGACACGAATCAATACTGCAGGATATTCTTTTCAATCAGTTTAAATTTTATAGTACGGTAAAAGACGCGACGACACAACAGAAGAGGCTAGGCGGGGGAGGGGAAGACATGAAACTAGAGACAAAAATGAGCGTCACGAAGATGAGACCAAATGAGACGTACTTCCTCATTACACGTTTTATGAGTTTCATAACAATTCACTCCCTTTTCCATGATGCCAATGATATTATCGTTTACAGTTAATTTTCTTAATTCATTCATTCATAGTGTTCTGCCCAAGTGCAGGTCTTTCACTGCAAACCCAGCATTCCCCAATATTTTATATTTTTGCCTTCCTCTTTGTCTCTTCATATGACTCATATATCTTAATGTCGTCTATCATCTGATATCTTCTTCTGTCCCAAACTCTTCTCCCGTTCACCATTCCTTCCAGTGCAACCTTAAGAAGGCAGTTTCTTCTCAACCAGTGACCCAGCCAATTCCTTATACTCTTTCTGATCAGTTTTAGCATCATTTCTCCTTCATCCACTCTTTCCAACACAGTTTCGTTTCTTATTCTGTCTGTCCATTTCACACGCTTCATTCTTCTCCATATCCACATTTCAAATGCTTCTAGTCGCTTCTCTTCACTTCGTCGTAATGACCATGTTTCTGCCCCATACAATGCTACACTCCACACAAAGCACTTCACTAGTCTCTTCCTAAGTTATTTTTTCAGAAGTCCGCAGCAGATGCTCCTTTTTTTTATTAAAAGCTTCCTTTGCCATTGCTAATCTCCTTTTGACTTCTTGGCAGCAGCTCATGTTACATCCCAAGTATTTGAAGCTGTCCACTTGCTCTACTGCCTCATTTAGAATTCGCAAGTTTACCTTCTTTACTTTTGTTCCTATAATTTTCTTAAGACAAACCTAAATTAAATATTTTAATATGCACTCAAATAATGTGATTTTTTCGGACTAAGGTTTACACGCAAAAGATATTCTCAATACTGAGACATTTCATTTCATCTACCTACAGTATAAATTGGGCGATTTAAATAGGTATGAGCAATTAATATACAACAGATTTCCGTAATGTAGCTATAATAATGTAATAATTTCTAAAATTATTTTTCTATATATGAAAATCGGAACGTAAAAATAACTTTAGTAAGTTGTTTAACAATGCACTATGAACTACTAGGTTTTTTAATGCCAATGGAATTGGCGATAGCGAGACGGTATTTTTGGCGAGATGAGAATATAGACGTTACAAGTCAGAATTTTTTTTTTCCAAAAGCAATTACGTGAGGTAGAAATACTTCCCAAATCGTAATAGTACATTCTTGCACGCAGAACCTCAACGCGTCACTTTTCAGAAGGTGTTGGGGATGAGTGGACCATGGGACATACAAACAACCCCGCAGAGGTTATTTAAGTGTCGATGTAATTTGGGGGTGATTGTGTCTTGCAATCAGAAAGGAATGCCACGCAACCTCCCTGAAACAACTGTTTTACTAGTCGTTAAGTAAATGTAGGCCCTACTAAAAAGTGCGAACACCATAGCAAGACAATTCTTAATTCGTCTCATTTGTAGGCCAAGGCGGCGACGTGATGAAGCAACGACAGCATAAGAATAATAGTTAAAGCACTCGGAAAAATTTTACTGTCTACTTAAATCTACCATGTTGGACAAGTTTTTAGATTCTCTTGTCTTTATTACTTTTATATCATTGTTTTTATTTTATATGTTCAATTTCTTTCAAGCTGGATTTATACCATACCACGACGACCACCACGACCATCACCATCACCATCACCATCACCACCACCACTTTAGAAAAATAACAGTACTAACCGAGACTGAATCATTTTCTTAGGAAGATTATGATATTAAGAGAGTGTTTTGCTGAAATTGATTTTTTTTTCAATAACGGTACTTCACTACAACATTCGTACAAGCGTTCCCATCTAGTAGTGACGCGCCGAAGCTGTAGTTCTTTTTACCGCCGCTTTTAGCGTTGCCTTCGATACACCATCGAAGGCGAACTACACAGCACCGCACGATTATGGTGGAATGCCAGTAGAGAAATTGGAGTACCCGCAAAAACCTACCACCAAGCATCGTCTTTGTCCACTACAAAAATGGTTAGTCCCTACAATCTGTTGAAATCTGATTTTTCTGGTGTGGTGGAAAAGATAGCAAGTTTTCCTGTAGATTTACTAGCGCAGCAATAATGATGGACGGTTATATGATTTACAGGTACATTTTATTTTTCACATTCCATTTTCAAATTAAAATATATTGAAAAACGTTCAGCTTTCTTCTATATTATATTTCCATCAGCTGAGACAGCTCCGTAATATATAAATAATAAAGCAGGTCTTGAGTTCTTATAAGATGTGGTTTATTACTTCTTCATATTTTATCGGTTTGTATTACACTAGAGCTATTCTACAATTGGGTGATATTTTAGTCGTAATATAATAATAATAATAATAATAATAATAATAATAATAATAATAATAATAATAATAATAATAATATCTCCTTGTCACAATCAATAAATATAATATCTACACTCGTGTGTGTGTGTGTGTGTGTAAACACATTGTTTACTTAATACTTTTGCCTGCTGAGAAAAAATACTGTGCCAGTAACAGCATGAGATACAGCTACGATAAATCGGACTGGATTCAGACAACCGCAAGTGACAGACTCTCGACTCGGCTTTAAATATAGATACTGTATTAGTTACTTCATAGTCGGGATGCTGTTCGCCACTCGTTTCCTCGAGAATACTTAGCAGAGCACAGGCCTATTGAATGCATGAACAAGAGACCAAGAATTTTGCCACAAAACCATTCCTTTCTCGACCCACTGCGACATCCCAAGTTCTATCCCCAACGCAGAACTTTCCTTCCACAAGCAGGATCCTCATCTGCACTGAACTGATAAGCCTTTCTGAATACTTCCAGGGGTTATTATTCACTCAACCCTTCACCACAGAGCCAGTCAATAACAGCACAGCATACGCCTCCAATGCGTTACCGAACTCTGGGATTGAAAGGAAAGGTTTAGTCATCATGCAAGAAGCGGACAACGGACAGACGTCACGGACCGACGCAATGAGTGAATTCTTTGTCTCGACAACATCCCGGATCCAATGAAACCAAAACGCCCACTTTACATAGAAACAAATCTTAAGGATTACAATTAGAAAAAGTCCGTATGCACACAAAATCGAGGAGTTTTATCAACAGTAATCTCAATAGAAATTTTAATTTATCTAGAGAAAATCAAAACTCGAGTGGGATTTAATTGACTATTACACGATTAGAAGAAAGTATATAAAGATTAGAAGAAATAAGGTACTCTAATACAATAAAATATTGACTTATTCAGATTCTATTTCACCAATATTAGCTTCACCAATACATTTCAACGGAGCCGCCATTTTCAGTCGACTATCTATGCAGGAAGCAAATGAAGATCGCGAAGCATGTTTTCTAGTACCGTAAAGAATTTGCAGTTTGAAATGTTGGCAATCAAAGAAACAAATGCTAGGGAAGTGATAACAATAAACCAATGTTAGAGAAGTGATAAAATGTAGCGATAAACAGTCATGACTGGTTGAAAAACGTCCTTTCTTACCGTTTTATTGGTCAAAAGCAGTATGACGTAGTAAAAGTGTAATAGTCAATGTAACTTTCGGTTTTTCACATCACGCACAAGACACCCTTACCTTCAATACTCATTTGATAGAAGACGTCATGAGAGTTCCAGCGATCGGAAAAATTCCTTGCCTCCTCTTGCCAACGAATTAACGCATTCTTTGTAATTATACCACAGTGTAGTATATACAGTCACGAAGCTCAAAACGTAGGGAATATGCATCCATAGATAGTTGCTAACCACTAGGATCGCTACTATCGCCACATCACAAACAATGCGAAATATTACCGGCACAGCCTATCGTTTCTAGTACCCTCACAACTCAAACTTCGTGACTGTACGAGTACATACTAGACTGTGGTTATACCATCCAATAAACTTGCTGGGCAGTAAAAGAATCGCGAACATAAGCTTTAGCTTTTTCGGGAGTGAGCCATAATAAATACCTGCTATCACTATTAACTCCTTTATTCTTTCATGTTTTCGTCATTCAACAATGTTAACAATTGAAATACCCGCGTTGGAAAATAATGGCATGCGGTACCACCTCAGGAGTTGCACGGCAGGAAAATCAGGGAATGTTGCCAACTTCATTTCGAATAACCGCGCAACGGTATTTTTTACTTGTATATTTTGGAAAAAAAAGTGCGCTGAGTATTCGAGAAAATACGGTGATAATAATAATAATAATAATAATAATAATAATAATAATAATATTTTTTGCCTTCAGAATTTTATTCTAAGGTTATTTAGGAATTCGCTTGTAACATTTATAAGTACACATAAAAGAAACTTAATGCAGAACTTACACAAAAAGATCACCAGACCCTAATACGAGTACAAGAACAGGAGTTACACTGCAGGGATTTCTTCTCCATAGAAAAATTGCCTTCGCTTTGGTTAAGGAAGTCCATCTATCGTCTCCCTCGTGTACCTACCACGTAATTACGGTGAAGAGATTGTCTCAAATAATAATAGTAATAATAGTAATAATAATAATAATAATAATAATAATAATAATAATAATAATATTTTGTTATACTTCATACAATAGGAAAGGAGAAGAAAAATTAAGCTCACTGAAACTTGTTATAACGTAATTCAGCTTTCGACTGTATTTTTAGTACCAGCTTGCCAACAGTTGTGTTCAACAAGGTGAAGGATGCAGAATGTAGGCCCTAACTATTCTGGTGCCCGTGAAGACCGTAGCAAAGCATATTTTTATCCTAACATCGAGGGCAACTGTCAGGCGTACGAAACAAACGACTATACAATACAACGCGTTAATGCAATTCCCTTGCTAAGAACCAATGTTTCAGAGTGTGAGAACACAACCGAACGTTGTTACTAACAAGGTTGTAAGCTTAATAGAGCTTATCATCTCTTCCGCAGGAGTTATAAAGCAAGCCAGCGTGCCTACCCAAGGGCAGAATTAGCACCTTTCACAAGCCTGGTGGGAAGCAACTCCTGAATCAGAGTCATCTGCCATTATTCAAAGAAAGCCCGGCCTCCTGTCATTGTTCACGGGCATTTAGGAATCAGAGCTCTTGATCCCTCCTTAATCCGCGACATACATAATGAGGCACGCAACTCGACTGACCCCCACAATGCAGAGCAGAAGTGTTCATTCATACCTGTTTAATCCATGATAGGGTTGCCTCCACGGATGGCAATGTTAATAAATTCTATGAGAACAAAGCGACTACTGTTTCGAGCAGTGGTTCCCAGGCTATTTGTGATGTAACACAAGGCTATGAGCCTAATATTATGGGAATATTGCATCCCAGCTCACCAGAAAGCACGTGGCACCACAACAAAACGTTTTGTAGTTACTCTTATATTAAATTAAAGAGCAATACACGATTAAAAGTTTCAATACTGTTTTATGCTAGCGGCTAGTGCAGTGACTTTGTACGCTGCAGACTAGTGTCGTGCACAACCGGTTACGAAAAACAGAAATTATATATTGCTATTGAACGCCTGGCATCGTAGTCAGTATGCAAAGCTCTTCCGTCTCGCGGACTCTCAGGTTCGGTTTATCGAATATTCGAATTGTTTCTCACTTTTTGTCGGTGGACGGCAAAGGCAGACCACACTGAGCCATGCAGGAGTTACAGGAGCCTTGCAAGGACTCGATTATCATCGTGTTGACCTACTATTAATTGATAATTCTTCCTTTCTCAGTACAATCAATCAATCAATCAATCAATCATACATCGATCCATCCACCATCCATTCATTCATCAATTGACTCATTAATTCATTCATACATCAATTCATTGATTAATTTATGTATGGATTGATTGATTCATTGATTGATTAATTCATCCAGTCCAGGTATTACAATTTAATACCTTCAAGAACAACAACATGCTTCGTGAAAATACAAACATTTGAGCTTCAGAGTATTTTTCTTTTTGTTAATAACATTCTATCTTCTTAAAAAACGATTTACTAATGAAATAATGCACTCTTTAGAGTAATAATTAAATGCCGTTATATATTAACTACTGTTTTAGAGGTATGCATTTTGAGTTTAAAATGTAGGCCTAAATATTACACTAGAATGTAGGCCTAAGTACTTATTTGCTCTTCTTTTTAGTAAGTAATTGTAATTTATTTTATTCTTGCATTTCTTTACACACCAGATTTAATATTCTACATTACAATTATTTCCTTTGTTGTTACCAGTGTCCATGTGTTCATTTACATGTTAGTTATGAAGATAAGTGTAATGAAGTGTCCAATCAATAATTGTAAATCTATATCAAGCAAAAACACATTTTTTAGTAAGACAAAGTAAATTTTCTTCAATTGTTACTCCGTTTGTGTACCCAGAAAATATCGGTTTCATGTATGATGAAGTGCGCCTGGTGTTCTGTCTAGCTTGCAAAACATGAGGGGTAACTGGTTGAAAATTTAATATTCGGTCGGATGCCTGACCTTGACGGATGTTCTCTAACCGGTCGAATCTAAACCGGTTATAAGCGTTATTTTGCAACTCTTTACTGCAGATCCAGGTTTAAATTCCGACGTGTTTTAAGTTTTCAGATAATCAAATTCATGACTCTGCCTCCATTATCACCGGTGTACTGGCTTAATTTTATGATACAAGTTTTTAATGAAATGCGCATTATGATTCCATTCTCCCATACACTTGTACATAAATAAGTAATTAGGAAAAGTGAATTTTCGATATAATTAATATCTTCTAATGTCAATATTGATGTTAGATAAAATTAAAAGAGAGGTCAAAGTCGACGAGCACGTATAACTTCACGTCTCTACGGCAACATTGTGCCATTTTTCTCGTGAGGAAGAATCAACATTCGCGGCGAGTACGTAGGACTAACATCCCTACTGCCTTTGATGAAGACAGTCTGTGGGAGTTTTAATCTCCTGCCATCCCGTGGGCCTTCATGGGCTGTAATAGGGATGACTGACATGGTTTCTTAAGAAAGATTTTAGAATTGTATGATCGTCATATTACTTAAGACATAGAGGAAAATAAACAAACGAACAAACAAACAAATAAATAAATAAATAAATAAATAAATATGAGTGAGTGAATAAGTAGTTCTGGTAACATTATGCAACTAAAATTACACCATATATATAAAACCATTTCGTTTAGTAGGCTATATACAGAATACAGAAAATCAAAATATATTAATTTTCACGTATGTTTTCAGTAACGAACACTTCCCAAAAGCGCACATCTCAATTTCCGGTAGCTGTACCTTATTAAGAAGCTCCATTGTATATGTTTTTGAATACACAATGAAGCCTTAACGACGGTCATAGACAGACGTAACAATAACTCCTGTACGAAAGCCGCTCATCAATTCTGTCTAATCGACCTCCGAATAACTAGAATTATAAACCAACATTACAAGTGTACTGGTAGGACTACTGACACTAGTATGCCGGTAGCTTTAGTTGCCTGCAGAATATGATGTGGAGATCGAGAGGCGAGACCTGGTATGCGAGTTACGCGAGAGAGAAAAGGATAGAAGATCAGAAACAAAGTCCATTTCGGTTTGCTTAATAACAGACTAATCTACCAACGCGGAAATTCAATTCAGGCTAAACCTTATTCTCCCCTTCCATACCAAGTGGTGATATAGTAGTCCTGCGCATGATTAGATAGTTTCCGGAGAAGTTTCGCGCGCTTTCAATCTGAGATCTCCGGTTAGGCTACATCCGATTGATATCGCAACTACTTTCCTATGGATAAGACAGCAGGTTGTGTATGTGCTGTGGCGCAGATGCACACTTTCCGCTGAGTATTTCTTTAATCGCATCATATAGTGATTAGAATCAGAATATTTTTAATAAGTGTGTAATGTTTTGTTTATTCTCTGATTTCTTTCGCTGCCTCTCTCTCTCTCTCTCTCTCTCTCTTTGCTTGAAGTGCTATTTTAGTCAACAGATTTTCTCTACACTTGAAATTCATAGGATTTGTGAAAGAGCCTATTTTTTAGGTAGGTTATTTTACGACGCTGTATCAACATCTCAGGTTATTTAGCGTCTGTATGAGATGAAGGTAATAATACCGGTGAAATGTGACCGGAGTCCAGCACCGAAAGTTACAAGAGCGTGCTAGTTTCATGTTACTGTTCAAATTAATGTAATTAAATTCAATTATTGCGAAATCTACAGCAAAAGTAAAGTTTTTCAGTAGCTAATGTAAACAATTTTATAGTTCTCTTATAGGCATTCGCGTCCACACCTGTGGAGTAACGGTCAGCGCGTCTGGCCGCGAAACCAGGTGGCCCGGGTTCGAATCCCGGTCGGGGCAAATTACCTGGAGGTTTTTCCCGGGGTTTTCCCTCAACTCAATACGAGCAAATGCTGGGTAACTTTCGGTGCTGGACCCCGGACTCATTTCACCGGCATTATCACCTTCATATCATTCAGACGCTAAATAACCTAGATGTTGATACAGCGTCGTAAAATAACCAAATAAATTAAAAAAAAAATATATATATATATATATATATATATATATATATATATATATATATATAGACATTCGTTTATTCACAAATAGTTACTGCCAATTAGTCTAAACGATTGAGTTTAACGTAAAACATATTAAATGGAATTTCAGAAACGTGTGGTATGAATGTGTTAAGGTTTACTGTTTAAAATAATTTATTCAGGTTCTTCGTTACCTTCAACTCTGGAAAACACTTTTACATAATATTCATGATTATGTTCTATTACAACATTATAAAGTAAATCCATGGCGCTGCAGCCCATGAAGAGCCAAGACCGACCAGCCGACTGCTGGTCTCACGTCCACATGTCGAAGCAGAGATGGACGATCATCCAACCAGAATGGAGGTATCGTGTGGTTAGCCGATTATCCCCCCCCCCCAGCCGTTATAGCTGGTTTACGAAACCGGAATTTCGCTACCTATTGTAGCTCCCCAAGTGCATCACGATGCTGGGTGGGCACCGGACCCATACACTGGCCGAAATTTCATGAGAAAATTTCTTCCCTCACGAGGACTCGAACCAGCGCGCATTCCGTAACGCGGGTCCTAGGCAGGATGCCACAGACTGCGACGCCACGGCGCGGGACATTACAACATAGTATAATATTAATAACTATACCGTAACATGATAATACCGGAAAAGTGCACAAGATTTAAAATACCGATAATGTGAATTGTAAATAATTTTAGTAATAACCACCCCTTGACAAAATTCTGCTACTTTAAACGCAATGACAGAATTTCATGTGTCGGATACTCGTTTCAGTGCCATTTTATCCCCACTGACAACTACAGCCAGTCCCGCCGGCCGGTCGTCCTTGAGAACTCCGTCCTTCGATTGTCGCTTCCCTCCGAATCTCCGCAACCCTCCACATACTCCTACCACCTACGGTAATACCGGAGATCACCGGAGGAGAGCTTTATTCGTAATCTCCGATTCCTCAGCTAGTTCTAGTTCGCTCCGCTGAGAGCACTATGATATAGCCAATATAGCCATTGAGTGTGATAAGTAGATAAAGCACAGGACAGGTCTTGCTTCTCCTACTATAACAGGTTCAATTTTTACTACAAAACTAAAGGTTTGTTTTTGAGCATGTTAAGCAAACTAATTCTTGCAGACTTTCCTTTAAGAATAGTGTAGCGTGTTCTACAGGCCACGAACGATCATGCACCCGAACTTGTCCTTGTGAGTAAAGCAAGACTATCTCTCTAGGAACACACAAGACAAACTCAAAACAAGGAACATACGCCCATCTTACAAGATGAGAGTAACGCAGTCTTCGCTGGTCGAGGAATGTAATGAAATTGGTCGTAGGCTACATCTTCATGCAATGATGCAACGACAGTGAGCGTGATTCATGCAGTTACAACTCTGAACTCGGTATCAGCAATTACCCTGAGTTCACCTTTGCATTTAAATCACAAAATTAAGGTCACAAACTTTACTGTAACAGTGCAATTGATTGCAACAACCTTACAAGGTCTCCGTACTCAAGGCCGTCTGTTCCTTGTGACATGCAACATTGATTAGTAGTCTTGTGCTTAACACTTCATTTCCTGCTAAACGAAATATTTCAGCATCTTTTTTCGTTTCATATTCATTAAATCAAAACGTGTTAATAATTAATGAATCTAAAAAAACCGTTCTCTCTTCCTACATATTTTAAACCGGTTATTTAATGACGTTGTATCAACTACTAGTTATTTAGCGTTGATGGAATTGGTGACAACTCGATGGTATATGGCTAGGTGAATCTGAGATTTCGCTATGGGATTACCTGACACTCGGCATGCAATTATGAAAAAATGCAACCAGGTTATCAACCCCTTTGGGATTTGAACCTGTATTCAAGCGCGGTCTCTGAACACTAGTTCTGGTTGCTAAACCGGAGGTTTTCACACATATTAGGCAGCAATTAAAATAACCATTGTTGTAAGTAAAGTCAAATTACTGACGATATTCTTCCTGATCTTTCACTATGGCTAGGCTGACCATAATTCTTTGACACAAAAACGAGACGGGAAAGCGACGAGTTATGGTCTTAAATAATAATAATAATAATAATAATAATAATAATAATAATAATAATAATAATAATAATAATAATAATAATAATAAAAAGTTTTGTCTGATAAAAACAAACATTAAACATGATCAAATAATCCAATTGCATTAAGTAAGAATATTAATAAAATTCCGTTTCATCCATACTTTACAATTACATACGTTGAAGGATTAATTATTTTAATTTGAACTTACAAAATCTTGACAGAAAAAAACACATAAAACTTCACCTTGATGTAGCGGAAGGGGCTGCATTTCACCACGGTCATACCATAAGTATTTTCCAGATCATCTTGCTTTACGTAACAAATGGCCTTTCAGTACTTTGTCATAAAATCTATCACACTCGATATCACAATTTTGTCTTACAGTTAGCATAGCTCTCATTGCTTCAACGCTTAATGGGAATTTCTCCTTCAATCATATAATATTAATAACATATAAAATATTCTTTCAACGGAAACTTACTTCCTGGCAGAGAAAGAATAAACTCTAGTACATTAAAAATCTGAAAATCTTGGTATTTTCCATTCATTAAAAAAATGTGTACGAATCCATCAGATAAAGCAATAGTAATTTTAGGTTATGATCGACCAATATTTAAGCTTATTTTAATTTAAAAATATTTTATGAGAAACGGGACAAAAGTGAAAATTGTTACTAAAACGACGAGATGGCCGGGACATAGAACAATAACGATGCTGTCCCGTTCAAAACGGTACGTATGGTCAGCCTAACTATGGCAAAGTAACAACATCCCGACTAAAGGAGTTCTCAATTTACTCTTATCCCCAATCGAAGGATCTACGTTACGCAAGAACAAAATACATCAGACTCAACAGCTGATGCGATGCGAAGCTCGCCCTAACCATAAAACACATGATGCAGTAATCCGAGTTTAAAAACTGGCATTATTTGCCGCAAGTAAATCGATCTATGACTGCAAATAAAAATAGTTTTGGAAAACTGGTAATCTGTTTTATTTGAAACTATTTATATGTAATAAAAATTATATAAGCAAGTCGTTGGAGCCGGTTTTGAGAAATTACAGTTTGTGCAATTATTGGCATAAAAGATAAAAACAATTTCACATCGTTACTGGAGTAAACATTAACATATGGTATATTGCACTGTGTTCCAAGAGTTTATTTACTGGTGCTTTAACTTTTAATGATCCTATTAAGTAGGCTACTAATGTGGGGCTGTAAGAACGTCAACTATCGTTAATGATCCAGCTAAGTGTCCTCTAATTTATAAGACTGACTAAATCGTCTAATAATTAAAGCTCTACCCTACTATATAGTACGCTGCAAGATACAAGCTTCCGAAAATCGAAAGTAAAGCTTGGATTCCTTCTATTTCAAGGTTAGCTAGGGAACAAGCTAGCATTTGAGCACGAGATAAAAGGACCAGGGCGATTCATATTACACTTCCTTTCCGTTTCCCTTCCATTCCATTCCATATCCGTAATTTATAGTCTCTAAAGAGTTTAAAGTCCCGCGCCGTAGCGTTGTGGTCTAAGGCATCCTGCCTAGGAGCCGCGTTACGGAATGCGCGCTGGTTCGAGTCCTCACGGGGGAAGAAATTTTCTCATGAAATTTCGGCCAGTGTATGTGACCGGTGCCCACCCTGCATCGTGATGCACTTGGAGAGCTACGATAGGTAGCGAAATTCGGTTACGAAAGCCAGCTATAACGCCTGGGAGGATCATCGTGTTAACCACACGATACCTCCATCCTTATTGGATGATCGTCCACCTCTGTTTCGGCATGTGGACGTGAAGCCAGCAGCCGGCTGGTCGGTCATGGTCCTTCATGGGCTGTCGTGCCTCGGATTATTATTAAAGAGTTTAAAATTGATTGGGTAACTGACGTATACTGAATGTAAATGGTGTATATAGGCCCTACACATTTAAAACACTAGAAACTGTAACTTATGGATATGAAATGGAAAGAAAATATTACGTATAACGTGACTCAGTCCTTACAGTAAACATCATTTTTTTTTCATTTCATTTATTGTATTTCATAGATCTTACATTACCATTGAAGCTTTCAGATGTGGAAAAAGTAAAAATTTTACAAGATTACAATTTCTTGGCGAGATGAAGTGAGGTAAGGTCATGACATGTATATTTACGAAACAATTTTGAGGTTAGCCTATTTGCACACTTTCAGTACAGACGGTCAGCTACGAGCAGACGATGTATAGCCTACAACCAACGGCGAAAAAAAAAACTATGTGCCCGAAAACAGTTTGCTATTTTTCAGTGCTACACTGCAGGATTACCCAGATCTAATCTGACAGAAATGAACGACAATATCGAATTGTTTTATACGGGTTTAAGCAGTTTAAACTATTGAAATATATGTTACGTACTTTTCACATTCAAATGGACATTTACGCTAATGCCATCTCTCTGAAAAAACTTATAATTAACCTATAATCTGTGGCTTGCTCGAAATACAGTTGAATGGATGATGGAACGATAATCAACATTCCGTTAAATATAACTTAAGCAACGCTCTACAATTTAGTGTTCAACCAACTTCAAAGGTTCGTTACCGAACGGTAGAATAACTTATTTATTGTCTTGTTTTCTTGCAATTCACAATCAGTCCACACCTGTGGAGTAACGGTCAGCACGTCTGGCCGCGAAACCAGGTGGCCCGGGTTCGAATCCCGGTCGGGGCAAGTTACCTGGTTGAGGTTTTTTCCGGGGTTTTCCCTCAACCCAATACGAGCAAATGCTGGGTAACTTTCGGTGCTGGACCCCGGACTCATTTCACCGGCATTATCACCTTCATATCATTCAGACGCTAAATAACCTAGATGTTGATACAGCGTCGTAAAATAACCCAATAAAAAAAATTCACAATCAGCATTCACATGCCAACTTCTCGAATTAATTTAACTGTAGATCTTGAATATGAACAAAATTTGCCAAGTACCGGCACCATAGAAGAAAAACCTATATGGACGGACAGAAGGTATTAAAACATTTTTTTCGGTATCAGATTCAATATTTTGGTAAAAATATTCTCTTTTCACTTATTATGAAAATCGAGAGAGATAAAAGAACCGTTAACCTGACAACGGCTGAACAGCAGGTTCTTGAGAAATTTCAGTAATTCATGAAAAAGTTGAATGTTAGTAAAATTCGAACCGTTTATCACAATTTTATGAACACAAATGATGCATTTCAATAAAATTCTATTTCTTATTACATGAAGTTTACACAGGAAATATAACAGCAGTTTATCACACATACAATTGCGTCACCAAACGCTTCGTAACAGTTACTAAAACATTATTGTTCACCGGTACTTCGAAGTATTTCAGTGCAGTGTTTTTTTTTCTTAATTTTATCACGTCCTGGCAACAGTCAATTAAGCAACGCCAATACAAAGACACAGCGAAGTTAATCTTATTAGAGAAATAAATTCGGTGGCCGCGATAAACGCAACAGTTAAGGAGTAGCAATGACACTGCCCGGTCATGGTTCAAATCTCACCTACGTGTAAATAATGTTTTTTGTCAATGCGAAGTCTGTGGAAACCTAGTGTCGTGCTGACTTTACGTTCTACGAGTCCCACTACGGATGGATTACAGCAGGCGTCTCAAGGCCAACGCATAAAAGTTGTCCCAGAGAGCGAGAATAGATGACATAGTCAGCTGAAGAGATAAGCGCAATACCCGAAGATAGCCGATCGCTGATTAATGTTACAAGCATGAGCGAGCTAAGTTGTAACTGTCGCGGGAGAAATGCTACAAAGCTGCACTTTTGAGTTGTACTGTCACAATAGACGTTGTTTTCGGAAGGAATTTCTTAAGTAGTTTGCAATAATAATAATAATAATAATAATAATAATAATAATAATAATAATACATTTATTTTCTAATTATATACTATCAATGAGTAAAAAGAAGACATCTGAAGCATGAAGAACCATACATGTTACGTAATTATTTAAGCATAAGGAACTGACCACCTTACTCCATTATTTCCTGGCCTAGTTGACTCATAAGTGGTGCCTTGTTGGTATCACTTGTGAGGTTCAGACCTGTCTTCGGACAGTTGACCAAACAATAACAATATTTCATTTCTAGTAAAGGTTTTTGGTATCGCTCTTTTTTTAAGTTTATACTATATTTAATAAAATAAAATTCAATTAAATAATAATAAAATTACAATTAAACTTGTTGGTTGTTAAAGTAAGTATTCTTACGTTACTCTAATATGAATATATTAATTACAATAATAGTTAAATAATATATTTCGTAATGTTTTCAATAATTAAAAATAACCTAAACATCTTAGAAATTCACAAGCAATTTTTTTAAATTAGAACTATTCAAATCTTAAATCTGGTCTGAAATTCTTTTGTTAAGTCCTTGAGTATTTCATTATATTTGTTACACTGGTCTTGATTCAAATCAGGTAATAATTTTAGATTAATAAAGTGGTAACAGTTACCCACTGAAACTTGCGTCTCCCACAATTTCGCTTCCTCTATGAAAGCTTTTATTTCTTCATACATTTGCGGTAATAAGAACATTCTTTCCTCGGAGATGGACACAATGACTGACTGTTACATCACAGTCTACTATATACAGTCACGAAGCTCAATATGTAGTAAAAATGCAAACATGGGTAGTTGCCCACCACTAGGATCGCTACTATCGCCTCATCATCGCAGATCTCTCTCCTAGCAGACGATAAAATATGTTACACTTTCGTTGTCTTGTTCTTTTGGAAAAAGTAACACCTTCCTTCCATTATTGAAATATTAAATGCATGAAGTTATACTTGTTTTTACGAAAGATGGGACATGACAGTTAAGTGGCCGAGCTTGGAAACTACAGTGCTATGTTGCCAATATGGACTACCACGCTGCCAGCTGATGGAAGCTAGCAATTGACGTTAAGATGGCTGACTTTAAAACATTCATTGACAATTGACGCGAAGGTAAGAAAACAATACAAATATCGACAGAGAATCAAAGACGAAACGTACCAATGCTAACATTGTGTGCACAATAAATGTCGCCAAGAGAGCTATTAAGCACTCGCCATGTGGGAATGGTAAGTTTGGTAACTCAACCGTTGTTACCATAGCAACAGGCCTACCACGCTACGTGACATTCAGTTGTTTTTCCGATCGCAACGCTCCTGTCATGTCCCATCTTTCAAAAAAACAAGTATAATTTATTATTTTAATGAAGTGTATTAAATTCCACCATAAACTCGAAGATACCTGCAAGAAATAGGTTAATATTATTTTGGTTTGTGCAAAACGAACTGAAATTTACTATAATCGCTTCACTCATTCAAGATTATAGCGATAATGAACTATGAAACCAATAAATGTTAATTTGCATTTCCCTTTACAACAATAATAATGGAAATATGAATTAATGGAGTAACTTACGTGTACCGGTACTTGTAGTGTAGGCTTACGTAGTTAACAAAGTGGGATGAGGTTAAGCAATAATAATCACACCAGAATTGGAAATAAAACGTGATCAATAAATTTTATTGTAACAGACTTTTTCTACGTCTCTAGTAAAGTAACAAATAAAAATAACAAAATTAACAGCTATAATTAAAAACACATCCTTTGAAAAAAAAAAAAGTAGGCCTAAGCAATAATAATCCCACCAGAATTGAAAATAAAACGTGATCAATAAATTTAATTAAAACAAACTTAATTTTTCTACGTCTCTAGTAAAATATTATTATTCCAATTATTGTATTTTAGCCATTAACATTTTCATTACAACCAATAACGAACATTTCACAAGCAGCAATGTCAAATACGCAACGAGATAGCTCTCGATGGAAATACGACACAGTCCAAAGTCGACCGTGGACAGTCTATTGTTTCTAGTTGCTAACCGCTTGGAGCGCTTTATCACGAGATTTGCAAAAAAAACACCTCAAGCTTCGCGACTATGTATAGTAGACTGTGGTTACATCGTAGCGGTTGCAGATGTCTATTCAAACGTCGCGGTCAATGACGTCATCCGGAGATACACGAACTACTCCTGCATCTTGTTCCACTCTTAAATTGAAAAAGGGAAAGAGGAGGAAGTGCTCTAAGAAGGCCCTATTGAGACGTCTGGATTACAGGTAGAGAAGGCGTGATAGACTTCCGCACACTTAGATCACTAACACGGATCCAATATGTTACTTCTAAAATTGAATTGTCACGTGGGCGAGCAACGTGTAAGTTATGTCCGACGTCCTCTTAACCATTGAACAGAAATATTTTACATGTTATAAACCTACAACACGACGTTTCAGTTTCAATAATCTTCCTAAGAAAGTTATGCTAAGAATTCTTATGGTTCGCCCGCGAGTGTCGGATCCAATAGTTACCATGTCAAAGCCAGACCACCGTCTGTAGGTCAGATTTGAACACCTTAAATACAATCTTATGGAAAAGCACGATAAGGAAATAAACACCTAGAAAAATAATAAAAGATTATAATGATGACGATGATGATGATGCTATGGTAAGCAGAAGTAGCCTAACCTTCCCCGAAGATTGACGGGGTAATTCCAACACCTTCACTGCAGCCAAATATATGCACAGAACCGAATTCTGCAATCACATTAGCAGAATACATATTGCATGTAATGTTTGTTAAGGAAAAAGTAAACTGCGGGAACATTCTGTCAACTTTGTTATGCAAAGCGCAATCAGACAAATGAAGTATGCACGGGTTTGAAACGTCGCGGAAAATGTAGAGTTAACGATTACCTAACCCCTGCGGTAGTTGAGTGGTCAGACCTCCGGCCTGTCATGCAGGCGAGTCCCGGTCAGGTCTGGGTATTTTTCATTGAAAAATCCATAGTGACACTTGTGGCGGACAAGGTTTCAGGGTTCCCCTCCCCCCTTTTTCGACATATTAGACATCTACATCATTCCGCCACCACTTCTCCATTTCGTCATCATTCCACAGCATTCCCCGATCGCCGGCAGGCGACATACAGAGGGGACTGGTCTAGGGATGGGGGGGGGGGGGGGTTGTCTGCTCGAAATCTGGGTACGCAGCGAACCTTAGTGTAGTCAGTCGGTATGGGTTTTGGAATGCGCCTAGCTTGAGGGTTAGCGCAATATATCGTAACAGGTCGCAGTGCTGGATCATAGTGCCTCTCTCCCGTAAATTCCATTCCATTCCAAACTATTACCTAGAACATTAAAAAAATTGCACCACCACGATCTGACTCTCATCCCGGAAAGATCCTGTTCTCAATTTCACAGGAGGCTCAGTGAACCCTGGGGCCGTTCTGATAACCAAAAAAATAACGCGACTACCAGGGATCTTTCAGTCAGTTGCTCTACCACCTGAGCTACTCGACAGCCTCGTTTTACGCCCTAATTTCTGCACAGAGCACATTTTGGGCGATACTTCACGATAGAGCTGGGGTATCGCAGATGTTCGGAAGATATGTAAGAAGTGATGGTGAGGAATTGGGAAGAAGGCTGGTTGTAATTTTTTGTAGTTGAGCAGTGACGGACTTGGTTTCGTTGCGCTCCCCCCCCCCCCGTGGCGGATTAAAACATTACATCCCCTTTAGCTCCCCCCTCCACTTAGCCTCAGGTTATCATGGCATTTCATTGTTAAGAAACTGACACAATGTAGAGGGCTGTATTATTTATTTTATACATAAGTATTGTTTTAATACAAAAGATTAAATGCGTAATGCTTCTATAAATAATATAGCATATTACACAATTTTTTACAAAAGTTAAAGAAATTATTTAAAAAATGTATTGTAATTTTACGAAAGTTTCTAAAAGTTCTTTACTCTGAACTTTGATGCTGCAAATGAATCGATAATCAGATTAAAATCTGTCTTCCGCGCTGTGTCGGTTTGAATGCTCAATAGAAAGTCCGATGAGTCGCTCCTGTGACATTGTTCCCCTAATCAGTGTTGCCAAGTTAGCGGTTTTGTAGCTAAATCTGGTGTTTTCAGGACTATGGTCAGCTACAGAATTTTACAGTCAGCGGCTAGCTGTTTATTTGGCGTTTTTTTTTAAGATTCCGGCAGAGGGAGACGATATTTTTAAGTTTTTTTTTTTTCTGTAAAGATGTTATAATTGTTTTTATATGTACTTACGGACAAAAATATTAGTTAATCATAAACCAGAGATTAATATGGTATTATCACAATTTTTCATTGTGCGAATATAAAATATCAATGTTTTATTTATGTTAACTCGATTTGGTACAACCATGTCCATTTCCTGCCTCATCCATTGTTGTCGTACAAATAAGGTATGGCACATTCGTAAACTCTCGTCTAATCATGTATGCATTGTTTTTGTAAATGAATTGATATGTTTAATCATAAATAGTAGATAATGAACTGAATTATTATTTTCATTTATGATAACTTATATTATGATTCATTCATTCATTCATAGTGTTCTGTCCATGGGCAGATCTTTCACTACAAACCCAGCATTCTCCAGCTTTCCTACTTTCTGCCTTCTTCTTTGTCTCCTCATATCTTAATGTCGTCTTATATTATATATTATTTAATTTACCATTACGCATTGTAGTTTATGCACCACAGACATACTTAAAAAACTTAAAACCAGACTCATTGTTGGCAGGCACGTCTCCAGCTCAGTGTGAAATCAGATTTCGAACCGACTGGTGTGATTGTGATTGTTTCCGGTTCAGTATATTTTCTTGATCTATTTCATTCAATTTTGAAGAAATATACCGCGTAAAACTCCATACTTACAAAAGTTTATAGTTGTGTGAAAAACATACTGTGTTGAAAGACTGGGTGGAAGAAGTTGCCGGTGATAGTTGGAAAACTCTATATAAATGGTGTAAGGTGATATTGAATGCAAAATATTCAGTTTTAATTGTCCATACGATTTTGCATAGAACATAGAGCCTACGAAGTGATACACACTTTCCACAATTTAGTCTACATTTCTATAAAATGCTCCAGTTCTTAAAACTGTATAGTTTGTATTTCAAATTTGCAAGTGATGTGTTAAGAAAAATCTTGAGTTTTCAACTACAGTTTAGCGGTTTTTTTTAAGCTTGTGCAGCGGTAAATGGAATTCTGAGTTGGCAACACTGCCTAAGGTAGTTCTTAATTAACTTCAGTTTTAAGAATGATCTCTCAGCCGTCGCGCTCGTCTCGGGCAATGTGGTAAATAAAATGTAAGCTGTACAAATATTGGGGAAACTGGCAAACAAAGTTGAATTTTGACATATAATGGCTTTATTTATTTATTTATTTATTCTGGTGTAGTTAAGGCCATCAGGCCTTCTCTTCCACAACACCAGGCTTTAGCCAGTTGTCTGATATTTATGGCGTGTTTTATTTCCGTTCTCAGAATTGAACGGAAGCTAACCATTTGTTGAGGGAAAGAATCCATCAGATACCTATTATATTGGCACTTACACATTTTGATGAGCGGTAAAGCTCACCGTCAGTAACTCTGTCTAAAATTTTGGGACTCAAAACGTTCTCTCGTTCGGGAAATTATGTCTATCACTTTAAAATAAACTTCAACTTTGAACTTCTTTTCACTATCTTCGATCCTTTCATTTTGGCTAAGTTCGTCAAAGTGTTTTTTTACACTACGGAGTTTTGTTTTTTGAAAATTGGGTTCTATTCCCCATTAAAGTGCAAGTTCTGTACTTGAGTCCTTAATTCCTTCAAAATGATCCCTTAACTGTCTTAGCTCCTCGTAAACATTGTTGATATAGGTATCGGCGTCTTTTATATCAATAGACTTCTTTAGACATATCTCCGCCGCTGGGCTGGAGAGACTTGACAAACCACGAAAAACCTAATATAGAATAGCCATCTATTGGAATCGAATCCCGGATCTCCGAAATTCAAGCCAAAAGCCACCGTGCTCGATCATTACATATAAAGTTTATCGAAAGTAACTGAGCGCTTTCCTGATGTCTGAAATATTTCGAAATCCGCCCAGTTAATAAGATAACGAATTTTAGCAAAACTATTTTCTAGAAGGACCTCCTAATCTCTTTGACAGAGATACTTTGTGATACTTATGGTTAATGTGTTAGGCGCTATGTCAGTTTGTAGATCTTAGACCGTAGCGAGTGATGTTTATGAAATTTACAGTGCTCAATCATTACTCGACTAACTTGTACATAACTTCTATCAGTATCTGCCTTCAGCTCAAGTGGCTTGTCAAACATGAAGCCCTTAGTATGTGATAGAGGATATGTTGCAATGCTGACTAGCATGGCGAGGAGCTTCATCACGAAATGATAATAAGGAGCTGTTGATGGACAACTGACAGGGGAAGCCGGACGTCTCCACGGAAATATCATTTTACATCCACCTCCGTTCACCGAAAATTTCGTTCAACTTGCAAGGAACTGAACGCCAGCCTCTGGTGCGGAAAGCCTGATGTTCTAGCCGTTAGGATAACTGTGCGCTACGGTTAAAATAATCTCACAGAAGCCAAGTTTACTCCAAAGTTCACGTTGCATGTAACAATAAGCACCAAAAGCGAAATTAATATTCTTTGAGCTTACAGCATATTAGTTGGTTAAATGTATTTGATTATACTTACACGAGGATAAGTGAAAAAATTAATGGACGTTTAAAAAGTCGAATGCTTTAATAAAATTTAAATGAATAAATTATATGTCATTTCTCTATCATAAAGTCTCCTAACTCTTGTAGAATGCAATTCGTCCACGCTTAATGAGCTTTTGGATTCAGTCTTGGAAGCATCATGTTCTTTCAACAGCCCCGACGATCTCATCTGAATGTAACTTCTCTCTTCCCAATTCTACTTTTAATGGACAAAAAAGATAGAAGCCAATTAGCGTTAAGTCGAGTTTATAAGACAGATGGTCCAGGAACTTACAACCAACATAATGGATATGCTGGCTTAGTTAGCTGTACGGGGTCAGACATGTTTGGGAATAAAATCACACCTTCCGAAAGTTTTAAGACTTGAGTTTCAATTTTGGTTCCAACAACTGTCACTCTTACACCTTTAGGTATGAATCAGGAAATTGAAATCAAACACCTAGAAGCTCCTATTATTATTTTATACAGTTATTACTTTATTTTTCCATTAACACTAATATCTAGGTAATCGTCATTGTCTCAATGTAACCCGTACTGTGCTGATCATATTCATATGTATTAATTCTTTTTTTTTAATTTAATATTTCGCTGGCTCAGTATTACAAGGTTCTATATCTATATCAGAAATATTACTACATACACATTTAGCCAGCGACTTTTATACTAGAATGTATTTTCCTGTTTGTGATTATGTATTCAATCTCTCTTTTTTATTATATTTATTTTTTATTATTATTAGTTTTACGTTAATACTGATTGTGTATATGTATTCAATCTCTCTTTTTTATATTATGTTTATTATTATTATTTTTTAAGGTAATATTTGTATACCGGTATATATTTTTCTGTATGTGATTCGATCCTGGTTGAGAGGAAGAGAAGGCCTGATGGCCTTAACTCTGCCAGGGAAAATAAAAACAATTAGGCATGAAATAAAACAATAAAGCAATATTAAACATTGCATATCTAAAAAAAAAGTATTGTCATCAACTTTCCTGCAGGATGACTGAATCTTGATTTTATTCTTTTGTTTGGGCGTACTGTATTTGCTGTTAGCGATGACGAATGATGTCACGTCTGTGGTTACACTGCTAGCGCCATCCATCCAGACGGCCCGGATTCGATCCCCGGTCAGTTCTGGATGGAATTTGTGATGGACAAAACAGACGTTGCAGGGGGTTTTTCCGGGTACTCCCGTTTCCCCTCTTTCATTTCACCAAGACTCTCCACTTTCCTCTCACTTCATCTGTAAAAATAGGTGGGATGATGTCGGAAGATAGTGTGGGTTTCCGTAGGTTCTAAGAGCTTGAGGTTCTGGGCTCGTCAGTAGATGATGAGGCCTTACGTGCATAGCCCAGAAAGGATGGCCCGTCTGACAGCGTCGGATTCACGAATGCCACCCGGGCCAAACGTCAGACTTAGAAAATCATCGCACATAGGCTCTACGTCGTACAATGGGCCTAAAAGGCATAAGTGCAAGGATCCATCCCGGATCCAGATCTCGTGAAATTAATCACTCAATAAATCCAATCAACTATGTCGCTTACTCTCTGTTTTACAGTAAAGAATCTATGTCTCCTGAATAGACCTAGTAACGAACGAAATCTCGTAAGTATAATGACGTTCCAAATGTTTTAGTGAAATTTATAGATGTTCCAATTTACATCTCGTTAACTAAAAAGTATCTTCAATTTTTATTTTCTTCGTAGATAGATATTTTAATTATAAGAGTATTTTCCACGCATATGTTTGTACTTCTACAAGAAAATGACATTTTTCTCTATGGAAATAGCTATTGGGAGAAAAGTCGTCACCATGTTAATATTCGATCCTTATATAGGCCTACACATGTAAATTTAGCGATCCTAGTATTTCCTCCTCCTTTAATGCGTGGGACCGCTAACGTCTTGTGACGTAAAAAGGCTACTTTCATTATATCCGTGACAGAAATAGAAGTTTCAACGAGAGATCTCAGCACGGTTCTACTGCAGTAGCAGAGAATAAAGAAAATTACTGGCATTGTATCTATTCTATTACAGTGTCCATTTCAACAAACTTTAATGAAGATTTGAGTATTTGTTTCTTGCATTCATATCTCCGGACTCTACTACCTGTAATCATAGGCTCTTTCAGTTAGCCTACTATGTAAGTACACCTGATTGTTATTACTTCCTTCAAAATAATTATGTTTATATAAAGTGACGATACCATGTCAAATACCCAAATATGAGAATTGCTTTAATTGTTCATGTGAAGGTTTTCGAAAACTGTCGTGGAAAATTCTGAATTACGTATGTAATACGAATTGACGCAAGGAAGAACATTGAATCTCAACATAGGCTATTATCCATTATTCCTCTCTCCCACAGACACAATGGGTGGGAAGCATTAAGAATTTCTCAAGTAAAAAAAGTAGCTAATGAAAATTCTCCGTACGAACTGCTTAGGTCTACAGTAAGCACAGAGTTCAGCTGTTGTATAAAGAAACATTCAATATGTAAACAGACGTAGTAAGTGTTAATTTAACGCTCAAATATTGGACTCAGCTTTATTGTCGTGGTAATACTGAAACGTTCAATTTACAGTTCTTGAAACCATGTCCTTGGAACGCAAGTCTAGGCAATTGAAAAGCCAATTAAATAATTTTAATTAATTACCGATTGAATTACCGTGAGAATATGATTCCACCACATTCTCACACACAAACGCATACATAAGCACATCTCGCTTTGAATACGGCAGAAATATGTTCAATGGATCTAAGATATGTGTTTACATTGAAATCAGGACACAATAACTTCAAGATAATTATTTCTTAATTCGATATTATGTACAGTTTCAGAAAAAAAAAAAATGGTCTGGGTCTTGATGTGAGTCCACCTGTATGTAGGCAACAAGTTTCGCGCGGCTGTCCACAAGTAGCATATCTATATAAAGACGCTCTTCACTGCATATGCGTAATGTGCTGTATCTGGAGCTTAGTACGAGTAAAATTAGGCGGGCCATTTTTTTTTTTTTTTATGGAAATGTACAGTGTATAGTTGGTTTATGGTTTCCAATTACGAGAATAAACTCATTTTCTCCTCTTTGCTGGACTTAGCGAGTGATAACTAATTTAAGTTTGCGAACCTAATGCGTTGCGTTCTTTTTTACCAGATGCTTCCATGATCGTCACTGTGGGAGACCAATTATCAAGAGTTAAAAAGTAACTAATAGTGAGCCTAAAAATAGGATTTTTGTTTTTATTAATCATCGTTTGTGAACTCAGATCTTTTAAATTCCGTAAATCTGTACTACATGGTGCTAATAACTTTCAATGGGAACCTAACATAAAATTGTTTCAGTCTAAAAGAATCATTGCTATCGATCGTGTTTCAACACACAACATTTGTATCCAGAAGAAAAACTGTAGCTACTAGACCACTGCCTGTGAGAACGACGTATACAGCCAATGCCAGCGTTTTTGGCGCGTGTCCTTGAGTAAAAAGCCAGTCAGTGAGCACTTGTTGCCAGTGCAGCTGAGAACGGTACCACTCAACATGTCACATCAGTAATCTGCCAATCACAACTGTCAGACTTATTGTCCACTGATTGCGTCAAAGGCAAGACTCTCGTAGTCTGCGTTTCTGGGGTGTGTTCTTGAGTACACTGTCCAGTCAGGGCATCTGTTGCCACTTTTGCTGGCGGATCAAGGTCACGTACAAATGTACAAACCACGCACAAGTCACGGAACTGAAAACTGTGAACTGAAGCACTGCTAATTCCGGCTGTCCCAGCTGACTTTAGTTGAGGAGATTGGGGCAAGCACACTGACAAATGCAGTTCATTGCTTGACCTTGAGCAGCCAGTTCGAAAATGCACAGATAATAGAGCAGATATCCGGAACCTTTTCTGGAGGCTTAGCGAGAGGTTACAAATTCTGTCTCCACCCAGACTCGAACTTGTGTAGTATGGAGAACGTAAATAATGTAAAACGATATTGTATTTATTGTATCGCTTTCGGTACTGTCTCTAATAAAACTGTTTTATAAAAAAATGTTACATATGAAACCGCCGTCAGACTGAATAGCGAGCGCTTGAGATCCTCTAAAGGACCTTGAGATCAAGTTAAGTAGAGGTAAGCAAAGACGAGCAGTCTGCGAGTAAAACGAACAATTTTATTACGTAAAAGAAATAACGCGCATCTCTTATCTAATCAGAATGCTGTAGATAAGATATGTTTTCCTAGCCTCAATCTGCAATGAGTCAGAAAACGCGACCGACTTCTCGCTAGTACGAAGCACATTCCTGAAATCGGCATCCGCATTCTGTTACGCAGGTGTGACCAGATGATCGCTAGCAGCAAAGACGAGTGTTGTCCTTCCTGGCAGTTTCTGTCACTTCAGCAAGTTCTTACTGTGTCAAAACACGTTCTACAGATCTTAATCGGTGAGAATTCGCTGACAGTCACTGCCTACTGAAACTGCATTATTCTTCATACCTATTTATTAGGTATTCCACTTTCTAAAACTGCTTTTATTTATTGCTGTTATCTCCATACTTCACTGTTATTTATAACTGTAGTACTACATCCATTGTAAGTGCAGAAACATGACTATAATGCTTTTCACGCGACTTAGTTCATGCGTCTCATCATCTTCGTGCCAATAATATTTTGTCTGAGAACATGTAATATATTACTAACAGCGGCTGAGTCTTAACATTACAACTAGGCAACGTTGCTTAAGCACGAATGGCTCGTCGACCTCCAGGAACTAAGTTGCATGAAAAGTGGTGTAAGTGAGAAGAATGGAACCGTAAAATGTACAATCTAAGAAATGAAGCTGTGCTAGAAAAAGAGTGAAGAAATAATAATGCTGAAAATGATCAGAGAGAGACTAAGAAATTGGCTGAGTCACTGTCTAAGAAGAAACTGTCTACTGAAGGATGTACTGGAAGGAATTGGAAATGGAATGAAATTGGAATGGAATTTAACTGAGGGGGGCACGGATGGCCCAGCACTGCGACCTATTGAGATCTATTGCGCTAACCCTCGATATGGAATGAGTTGTATGCCACAGATCCCCTACGCGCACCGCCTTAACCACATGACTCTCTTAACGACCGGTCCCTACAGCCGACAGAATCCATATACCATTCTAGCTTCAGGAAATTCCAAGGCCCCCTTGTCGGTCCGAGGCGAAACTCCTCCCCCGAGTAGGTCTGGTCCGAGGCGAAAGTCCTCCCCCGAGTAGGTCCGACTCGGTGCCATTGCAGAGGTCATCCAACATCGCTGAACTACATTCCACGGAGGTCGGTCGAGAGAGTCAGCAGCTTCGGGAGGCCGCCGGTAGAGTGATCTGAAAAACCAGAAATGGGATAAGGGAAGGATGATGGGGGAGGAAAGAAAGTGGCGAAGATGAGTGGGGTTCCAATCGCCTGATAAAGTTACCTGATATTTATCCATAGGCGTGGAAAAACCTCACCCAGGCAAATCGTCCTGACCGGGAATCGAACCCGGAACCGTTGGGTTCGGAGTTAGACTCGCTAACCCCTAAGCCACAACTGTGGACAAGGAAAGGGGAACGGGAAAAAAGTTCGGGGCAAAAGAAGATATCAGGTGATATACAACATTAAGGTCTACTGATCATAAGCGGAGGCTATGAGGAAAGCGGAAACGAGGGAAGATTGGAGAATGCTGGGTTTGCAGTGAAGAACTTGCCACTGGGCAGAAAACATGAAAGATATGAATACATGCATTGTATATACACTTTGAGTTTTTATGTTTATGTATTTATTTTATTTTAGTTGGTTATTTAACTACTAGGTTATTTAGCGTCGATGAGATTGGTGATAGCGAGATGATATTTGACGAGATTAGGCCGAGGATTCGCCATAGATTACCTTCCATTCACATTACAGTTGGGGAAAACCTCGGAAAAAACCCAACCAGGCAATCAGTCCAAGCGGGGATCGAACCCGCGCCCGAACGCAACTTCAGACCGGCAGGCAAGCGCCTTAACCGACTGAGCCACGCCGGTGGCTTGTATGTATGTATGTATGTATGTACAGCATGTATGTATGTATGTATGTATGTATGTATGTATGTATGTGTGTGTGTGTGTATGTATGTGACTGTAACTGATAAATATGTAAATAAAGTTGAACAATATTTCTGAATTGAGGTTTTAGAGCCCGGTACTTTTAATTCAGTACTACTATCTCTACTTGAACCAGAGGGTTAAAAACTACTCAAATACTAATTAGATATGAGACGAAAATCTTGTGACAGCACCAGCACGACATCAGATTTCCACATGAGACAACACAGAACATTGCACTAACAATAAATAAATACCCATGCTTCTAAAGGAATTCCGACTTAACGCAAGCAGTCATTAGGTAAAAGTAAAGCTGCACTTATATTTCGTATAAGGTGATTATTTGCTCAATAAAATATGTAAAAAGTAATGGTGTCGACACTTCGTCTTTCATTACAGTTTACCGGTCCTGTATTTCTTTATTAGTAAGCCTACCATCCATTCGTCTACACTTGACTTTTGCTTCTTTATTTCTTCCTCCTGGCATCCACTCCATCATCATATTCAAAATTGTGTGTTTTTTCATACTTCTAACGTGGCTGTATCAAGTTAGATTACAATAATAAACACATAAATGATGAACAGCCGTGTGCAATTTAAACTAAAACAAGTCCACGTGTCACTTATAACATGTTACTAATCAATTTCAGCAAATAAATAAGCCCTATAAAAATTCGGATTTGCCACAAATTAATGTTTACTTGCGACGTGGAGAGCTACAGTCTGAATAGCGAGAAGCTCAGTCACAGTTTTTCTCCAGGCAGTCCCGGAGGATTACGGCACACTCGACAGTGAGATTTTCATTGTTGCCATAGAGCTCTTAGTAAAGTTTCTCTTCCAATACTACGGCTGCTATACAATTATTTTCATTCCACCACTGCTTCATTTACCATCGTAACATCATCAAACTTGAGGATTCTACTTTATTAGGAATTATAAAAGAGAATTACATCACGTGAATTAGTGCCTCATGTATGAATAATTAGTGCCTCGTCTGCAGACTAGGTGCACCGTCAGAACAGCTTAGAGTCCGCAAGAGCGTCGGCTTTCCACACTGGTAATTCGGTGGGTCCAAGTGAAATTTGTGGTGGACATAGCCCGTGCTTGGTGGTAGGTTTTCGCGGGATCCTCCCATTTCCTCTACTTGAATTCCACCATTTCTCCATCAGTCGACATCATCATGCGAACTATATACTACCGCCTCTCATAATACACCGAGGGTAACGTTTACGGCCGGCGGCAGAAAGAACTACAGCTTTGGCGCGTCGCTCATAGATATGCACGATTGAGCGAATGACGCAAAATCGGGCTACGGGACCAAAAAAAAAATCTCACTCCTGTGAACAGCCGGATTCCTTGGTTACCTTATAAACATGCGGGAAGGGCACTGCTTAAGGTCGTAGTCTCGATGTGAGGAAAATTCCCTGCTGCAGTGTGACATTTGTTACTTTTGTAGAAGAGGGGAGTGGATCACTCATTGTATCTCTAACTCTCTGCTCAGCATCGAAAAGCGTTTATTAATCTTAAATACTGGATTACTAACATATTGGGAAACAAAGAGCATATTATTCATTGTCAAATTCTGAGCATTACATACATTCGCACATGAACGTCTTGAGAAAATTCATACTGGTATATGAACTTTATTAAAATTATCAATCAAAATGCAGATCCAACGTCTTTCTATCATTAATATACAATATAGGGTAAAAGTTGGTAATATTGTGATACTAATAATTTTATGATAGTACTTTCTGAGAATTTTTTATAATTTTACTGAGCGAGAGAAGGACCGATTTTGTGCAGAAACTTGCCCATGAACATTCCCTTAATATGTTCACGCAAAAAACCGATCTTCCTCTCGCTCAGTAAAATTGTAAAAGATTCTCAAAAAGAAATATCATAATATTATTAGTATCACAATATTACCAACCTTTACCTTAATTATCTATACTGCAGAAGAAAAAAAATAGCCTTACAAAATTGAGTTTGTTTAATAAGATGTAACAGTAATAATTTAATTTATTAGTCTGACCCAATATTTTGGGTTTGCCTTACGATACAGAATAGCTCTCAATAAAATTAAAAATTATATAAGCAGATTTCAAACAAAAGAGATTAAGACATACAAAAAAATAGAACCTAGTACAACTTAAATTGAGTGTACATCATGAAGATGCTGGCGAAATCTCGCTACAGAAAATTGTATGATGGTGGTGACGATGGCATGTTGAAGATCTCTCTTCAGCTTGTATTATGTCCTAAAATGTATATATTTACAAATTCACTTCTAAGCAAAAGCTATGACAGAAAAAAAGTTATCTTTGGTTAAAATAAGAAGTGGCTAAGCAGAGAGGGATATAGGGTAAAGGTTGGTAATATTGTGATACTAATCATATTATGACAATTCTTTTTGAGAATTTTTTACAATTTTACTGAGCGAGAGAAGGACCGGTTTTTTTTGCAGAAACTTGTCCACAAACATTCCCTTAACAGAAGGTCAGCGCTATACCAACTCTGCCACCCGGGCGACTCCATGTATGGAGTTCCAATGGTTTGGTTCTAATGAAAGTAATCCTCTGAAGACAGCAACATGTTATCAAAAGGAGCCTATACATTAAAAAACAATCAACAGGAAATAAAACAGCAATAACTTCTACTTTACAACATAAACGCAAAACATCTCACAACTAACAGTTTTAAATCTTGCAACAATTTAGACAGCTGAGACTTTAATTAAAAAATAACAGGCATTACTAGTCAGTTGTCTGGCCCTGAAATTGAAGTGGCAAAGGTGGCAACCCTGGATTGCACCCTTTGACCTTGTCGTCTCCAGTCTTCTGTGGATTTAAAACCAACACCAGAGTGTCACAATCTGCAGATTTTTTCTGGTTTATGGCCAGTGATGATTTGAGTTTATTTTCCCGCAACGGGGAGGGGATAAATGAAACACAGGGTGGGAAAAAATGGACTGAGTTATCAAATCACTGAATACTGTCCAATTAAATGCATCAATGCTGTCTCGTTAAAATATATTCCTTTACAGTTTATACATTCTTTTTCGATATTTTATATTACATCCATTTTCAAAATATACAATTGTGCTATCAAAAACTATGCAATTATTTTCAGGAAATGTATCTAATATGCAGATGATCCTCCGTATGACTGTTTCATCAGAATACTTGTGTATCGTCCGTAGACCATACCTATAATATTCTCTTCTGCAAAGTATGGTCTTATAAAACTACTTCACACATGAAATTAAAAATCTTTAGCCTGTCGGTTCGTCAATTTTTCTCTGTATCAATGTTGTGAAACGATTTTAACAAACGGTCAGAAAACTGACGTGTATTAAACTGATGTGCTTCAAGCAAAATTTGTTGAAACCGTTAAGTAAAATAACATCTTGTATTATACAAATCTGGCTTTCACGTATAGCTCCCTGCAAAGCTGAATAATGCACAGCATGGAACAATTTTTCCCTTGAAATTATTCAAGTCAGCTTTACAGGGAGCTATACCTGAAAGCCAGATTTATATAATACGCGTCACAGTTTGTTAACAGTACACCAAAAATTTAAGTCACACAGCAAGGTGTGCACTCAATGCTGGGTCTTTGACGTCTTGTCATCCCACTTGAGGTATGTGGACATAGAGGAAATAATTGAGTGTGCGTCTGGTAGAGTTCTTGGGTAGCTCAATCAGTAGAGCGTTGGCGCGCTCAGTCAAAGGTCCCGGGTTCAATACCCGGCTCCGGAGCAGTTTTTATCTTGAAATTATTCAACATCTTGTATTGTTAAAGTCAATATTTGCTTTTTTTTAAACCAGAGATATCTTTATCTATGGAACCATTTTTCAGGTTGATCTACGTATGAACAAAAAAAATAAATAATTTTCAATCCCGATTTTAAGTTTAGCTCCGAAAAGGATTTTACTCTCCCTTCCCGGTCACGCACTGAAATTGCACAATTTGTCACCGCTAAGGGTAAAACAAAAATACAAGATGGGGGACGAGTGGAAGTGTCGGGAATAGAACCAGTGTCCGCTGGACTAATAGCCGGAAATGCTGTCACTTGAGTCACAGCAGAGCTGTAACGTCAATATTGCGGACATAACCACAGAGCAACAAGTGTCACCAAATTCTGCTCAGCTCTAGTTAAGATCGCAACTTAAGTTTACAACTCAACATTCCGAAAGAGTTCCTCGTCGACCTTGACATTGGCCCCGTGACTGCAACTTTTCTCCTAAATGGAGCCGAACAGACACTCGCACGCACTAACGTGACCATAAAAAATATAGCACAGTATATACAACATATCTTCGTAGCGCATGTCATCTTTATTTTGCGACTTCACACTCAAGATTATTATTAGAGACCTCTCAGAAGTAGCCATTAAGCATTGAACATGTGGCCGCAAAGATTGGAGTTTGCTACATCTACACCCACTTCTAGCATCAGGTTAAATTCCATAGCACATATTAACACTATAAAACAATGAAGGCTCTTCACTAAGCTTAGTGACTAGCTCGGTTGATCAGGCGATTGGTAACTTTTGGTCTTTGAGAAAATTCTCAACGAAAAGCAGAGTCTAATAACTGAATACAGTAATGAATTCTCCCGAAACATACAGATCTGGGAGACATACTGCCCTGCTCATTTCATTCACTTCACATTACGCCACAAACAAATTAAAAAAAATATATAATACATCGTCAGAGTTAATTTCAAGCATATTAACATTTTCAATAAAGCATTATTGGAATTTTTTGCTAAAATTATTACATTTCGTGTGCAATATTTTCGTAATATGACTAGTAGATACTGAAGATGAAAAAAAAAAATCAGTTCAACAGCTTGAGAGAAATCCCTGTACACAGATGCATGGATATATAAGAATATCCAGACATGCTACATGCTCAAAGCCACATTTTTGGTATCGGTGATGCTGAAAAGTGTTATTTCCGAAAGTATCTCGAATTTTTTTTTCAACATCACAATAGCTATTTTTTGTAATGAGAAAGTAAATGTATATAGAAAAAAATTAAACTGTCGTACCGCATGCCTATGTACGGGGTTTCTCTTAAGAAAACTATGGGTTTAATTATTACCAACTGAAATGTGAATAAAAACGGTAATTTCAAAGGAGAACAAATTAATAGGTCATGTAAATATTACAAACAATCTAAATTTATGATTCGAAGGAAGATTTAATAAGTTTAACTTTGATCTGTCAAAGTAAATAAGGAGACATTCTAATGCATTATTATAGATGTACATAATAATAATAATAATAATAATAATAATAATAATAATAATAAAGGTCAGTAATAACATCATTGTGGAAAGAGAATACATCAATTTAAATATGTCCCCACGCATGCCGGAAACCTATTTCCATCAACACAATGCAGAATATACGTGTATCGTAATAAGCGACAACTAAACGGGCTACCTCGCTAGTTTCTTCCTTGCATTTGCATAAAGAGATTTTTTTTTCATGTAATGACTCATTCGCATTACGCATTATATCTTGTAAATATCCTGGAAGTCAGTGCGAATGTGATGGATTATGAAGCAGTGTCGCAATCTATTCCATGTTGATGTTTGTAAATAACTTCGTTAGTCGATATGTGAAGTAATGGATTATAAAGCTGTGACACAATCAATTCCATGTTATTGTTTGTCAACATGCAGAATTTGCTTGTAAATACAGAATTTTGTAACGAGCTTATGTAACTCTTTTCTGATAATGTGAAATTATTATTTTCCCAGGAAATCACTCCACAATTTCAATGTAATTCACAATCACTCATACAGATACACCAGTAACAGACCTTTGTGATCCCGTAAGGGGATATTCATAAAGGATTTTCTGTAGGGTGTGCCAGTCGCCTCCTAACGCTTATATCTAACGTAAATTACTACTGCACCGTCTACATTCCTAGGTGGTCAAATTACAAAGTGGGATTCCTATTCGGAACCAGAAAGCCTTGAAACCAGTAACATCCGCGGTTTCCTGTGGTTGGCGCCTAAGCTACAGTGATCGTGGTGTGTCCCTCCTCAATTCTGTATTAAGTTCCAGATTTTAAGGATCTAAAATAATTCATATTCGTTTTTTTTTAGATATATTTTAGGATTCTATACATTTTTTAGAATATATTTGAAGAAATTCGCATGTTTCATAAAAGATAGCAAAGTTTACATCTCATAGAACATCACATCTCCAAACAAATAATTATAATTTTTATCTTTATCTTCACGGAAACGTCTTCATACTTATTACCAGACAGCGGATTTTCGGTCCCGATCCTGAACGTTGGTATACGTCAGCTGCAGAGTGTCATTGCACTCAATGCTACGCTCTCTCCGTACGCCAAGGGACGCGATGTCTTGTCGCTGTGTTGGGACCGAAAATCCGCTGTCTGCTTATTACAACATTTGAAACCTCCAATCATATATTTTTCACGGTACGAAAAACTTGCTTCTATCACAGACTTCATACCAATGTGTTACTAGTTCTTGAGTGACACTGGCAGAATTTTGATATTAAGTACCAAGCCAAATAATTATTTCACAGCTCTTTTCTTCGAAAAATGGAAAAGCATACAATAATACTGAAAAACGCCAATTAAAATATTAAAACATAAGCCAAAACTAAGTCACTTTAGCCTCTTATGTTGTCCACAACAACTTGAAATGTAAAGTGAGACTGAAATACACATTCTCAATATGCAAATAGAAGAATCCGTGCATGATACGTGTAAACTTACGGAATTGCAAATAAAACAGAAATCAACATTAACATGATACGTTCTTAACAGTATGGACGAACTCGACGAACAAGTCATTGTGGAGTAAGTCCTCATTTGTAATGAACGCTTTATATCAAAGCTGACATCATAATTACAGGATTGACTGTTCTTAAAATGTGGGTACGAAAACACGAAAGGTTAGAAAAAAATGTACAATGCACGGTAATGCTATCGTGGTGTACGAGGTTGAATTCTCCGATAAGATAAATGGGATGTAACGGTAATTTCGCACTTCCGGGTAGTTCAGTGCCAGAGCATAGGCTTGTCATTTCACTAACTCTAGTTCGATTCCGTCACTGGGTTGAAATTTCTGTACATTTGAAACAAAATGTGTCGCATGATAACATGAGAAAGAGTGTTGATATTCATTCACTTATTTATAGTAGTGTTCTGCCCGAGAATAGACAGGTCTTTCACTGTAAACCGAGCACTCTCTAATCTTTCCTATTTTCCGTCTTCCTCTTAGTCTTCGCATATGATCCATACGTCCGGAATCTTACCGTGAAACGACTCATCGTGACATTATGCAAATCTAGCTTTTAGGTAAAGCTTCCTGTGAAGCAGACTTGAATAATTTCAAGGGAAAAATTGTTCCGGGGCCGGGTAACGATCCCAGGAAATTTGGATAAGCGAATCCACAATTTCAAGTCACACAATGTTTGTGTACATTCGATGTGGGTTTCTGGCGTCTTGTCAGCTCACTCGAGGTATGTGCATATAAAGGGAAAAATTGAGACGGTGTCGGGTGAATTCCTGGGTAGCTCAGTCGGTAGAGCGTTGGTGCGCACAACAAAAGGTCCCGGGATCGATACCCGGTCCTTAAGATTAAAAAAAATATTCATCGTGCCATGTTTACCCGTTGCTTTCCGCACACCACTCTCTCTTCGGCATCTTAAAGGATCCCAGGGGGCCCCAGCATGGAGGTGAGAAGAGGGATGACTAAAAAGGCCCTCCAGACTTCACCAAAATTCACCGCAAATATTAGATCTATCAGGGTTTTTGACCCGATCAGAGACCGGAAAATTGCAATTAGCCTTTGCCCCCCCCCGTGTTGATATTATAGGCCTACGGTGCTCATTTCATTATTTGGCAGCAATGCATCAATTAAAAGAGTAACTCCGTATACCTTTCTAATTTATATAGTTTACAAATTTTAAAACACTGGTTAAATTACATATGATTGTTCGAAGAGAAGTATGGATTTAATGTGACTATTACACTTTTACTACGTCACACTACTTTTGACCGACAAAACGGTACGAAAGGACGTCTTTCAACCAATCATGGCTGCTTATCGCACAATTTTATCGCGTCCCTAGCATTTGTTTAATTTTATCGCGTCCCTAGTATTTGTTTATTTTTATCACTACCCTAGCATTTGTTTCTTTGTTTGCCAACATTTCAAACTGCATTGGTCTGCCCGTCAAAAAAAAAAAAAAAAAAAACAGAACATTACAAACCACTCCAGTCGATACACAGCACTTTCAAATATGACTCGCATAGGCATTCAAGAACAAGAATTAGTAAAGATCATTGGTCATATATGACGAGCACATTCGGAAATCCTGAATAAGTTGAGGCATACACCTTGTACATCAACGAGTTCACTTCTTTTACGCACATGTCCAATATAACATCAACTGAACCACCAACTACTGAAACATTCAAATTTGAAAAATGTACTTTCAATAATTGTTTCTTTTAAAATTATTCATGTTTATTTTTTATTTCATCATCGTTAATTAAAATGTTTCTTGTTTATTTCATCATCCCTAATTAAAACTTTTCTAACACTTGTTTATATTATTTAGGTTATGTTTGTTATAGCTTCTGCTATATGATATTATGGATAGTCACGTATCAGAGATTGTTTAATACTAAGATTTATTGAAAATCATCTGTCAAGTGACGTTGATTACTGGGATCCGGATGATTGAAGTGGAATGCAAATGTTTTAATAAAAATGAAACTGAATCAACAAAGCCTTCTTGACTAGTAACCGTCCACAGAGTTCAATGAAGATTCCAGTGTTGGCATAACTGATAACAAGAAAACATATTCATAAAACACTACTGCCATCTAGCGTAATGTTGAGATGGTACAATAATACATTTGAAGACAGTTGTATTTTCGTAAGCCAATTAATATTTTATTTTATTGTATATTGCTGGTAAAATTCATGTTCTGGGAATAAGTTAATTAAGTAGTAAAATATCGCTGCAATCGAAAAGTATTGGGAATAAATTTGAATAAGGAAAAAAAAAAGTTTCCTTCCCAGGTAGGATTCGAACCACGAAAGTCTTAGTTACCAATCTATCGTGCTCTGGAGTGAACAAGGCTCTGAAATCAGCTACAAGAGTCGGTCCGGTTTTTTTGCCACTACTGTACAATATTTAGTAAACAACTTGCATCAAATCTAGAGTGCTGGAGATGGTGCATTTTTCAAATAAATACCATGCCTTACCAATCGCAACGACACCTATTACCAAATGGTTTTAATAATGGATTATTTTAGATTCAACTTGTAGTATACTATTATTATGAGTGCAGGAGTCATTTTAGTACCATTTTTTATTTATACGTATTAGTGTGTTATTGAATGCGAAGACAAAAAAGGAAACTCTACGATGTATTACATCTGTTTAACATTTTAACGGTAACTGCTTTATATTCATAGCAGCGATGTTAGAATGGTTGTCCCCAAAGATTCCAAGAAAAATGTGATTACTTTAGCGTGGAAAAGCAGGTGCACTTGCTAACTGTGCTGCAAACATCATTTGAGTACATCCCCTTAAAAGTCCGAACACGTTGGATGAAAGCTGCGTGTAGATCCTATTTCTGTGACTTTTTATTAACTTAATGTTATTATAAAAAGGTCACAGTGTGTGTCAATGGCAGTAACTTACTTCATGGGAATGAAAGGCGTGAAATATATTGTAACTTAGCCACGGTCTGCACAGACTCGAAACGAGAAGGCATCTGTTCCACCCACACGATAACTTATCAACCGGAATGTACGTACTGTACTTCAAGAGCAAACCAAGACGACAAGCAGAAGATGGATGTCGACTTGAGCAAGATGAAGACAGGTCAACAGGGGTCATTTAGTTGGTCCCATCCTGCTTAGCTAAGCCACACGATGCCTGGTGAGAAGCCCAGCCTGCCTGCATCCGTCATCAGCCACGAGGAATTCATTTATCACATGGAACTCCTGCCTTATTTAATTACGAGCATCTCAAGTGGGATATCCTCTAACGTAGGGCTTGACACACTCAACTTGAATTGATGAAATATTTCTGGTTTCAAATCTTAACAGACTTCACAGGGAGCTAATTAACATAGTTTGAGACACTACTCTCTATCAGTGTTCAACAGCACAGTCGTCGCGAGTGAGTGAAATGCACAGATGCCAGGATAGTAACAAACTGGCAATACAACTACAGTAAGATCTTTCAACTACAGTGCCACTCTATAGACTAAGAGACAAAGTCTTCAAATTCAGCTAGGCTCACTAAAATTAAAACCGGTTTTAAAGTGTTAATTCAACTTTCAAATACTGAATTACATTTTCTGAGATTTTGTCATGAAATTATTATCGGACTTCATAGGTCAACAGAAGTTTTAAATGCCGAATAGAATAATTGAAGGGTTCATAATCATAGTGGGCCAAGGACCATTTACTGAAGACGTAGAAAAAAGTGTTAAAATTAAGTTATTACCATAATTCAATGGAAACACGTAGCACGTAATATAAAGTATACACATTAAAACTAAATGGTATGTCAATCTTCACTAAACCACAGTCTAGTATACACAGTCACGAAGCTTGAGTTGTGAGGGTGCTAGGAACAATAGATTGTGCCGGTACTATTTCGCATTGTCTGTAATGAGACGATATTAGCGATCCTAGTGGTTAGCAGCTATCTATGGATGCATATTTACTACATATTGAGCTTCGTGACTGTATATAGGCCTGCTAGACTGTGATTAAACTATGGTATTCACTTAACTTTAACCCTTGCTTTCTCCATTTTTAATAAATGGTGCTTGGCCCACTATGACTCTGAACCCTTCAATTTTTGCGATTAATTACTGTCCAAGTCATCGTAATCACAGGTTCCTTTGAAAAAAAAACAGTCCTTTCTGGGACTTGCAAAGTATCTGTGCGACAAAACGTTTTTCTAAGACTGTACATATCAGCCAAAACCTCAATCAGGGGTATCTCTATTTTTTAATTGATTATTTTACGACACTGTATCAACATCTCAGGTTATTTAGCGTCTGAATGAAATGAAGGTGATAATGCCGGTGAAATGAGTCCGAGGTCCAGCACCGAAAGTTACCCAGCATTTGCTCGTATTGGGTTGAGGGAAAACCCCGGAAAAAAACCTCAAACAGGTAACTTTCCCCGACCAGAATTCGAACCCGGGTCACCTGGTTTCGCGGTCAGACGCGCTAACCGTTAATCCAAAGGTGTGGACCGGTATCTCTATTAATGTATATCGAATATAGACGTTCATGAAAACTTTATATTCTTGCGGTTATCATTAATAAACATTAGTATAACAACGTACCGAAACACAATCATTGCTCAAAAGGAATTTAGTTTGCACTGAACTGTCAACAGACTGTACTGCAATTTGTTTGTAGCAGTAAAGCAAGTCTCTTAATAAATTAATGCCCTTCCCTCTATTACACATCATCCTATACAAATATTGAGTCATTTTCAATACACTTCCAACTCAATTTATTTATTTATTTAATAATTAATTACTGTTCTAGTTTATTCGAGGTTTAATCCGTGGACTCTCTGTACGTCTAGTTTTCACGAGTTTTACTTTATATTTATATGTGGAGCATATGAAAATTAAATCGTGTGTTACTGAGTAGTCATATCGGATATTAACATTACGTATTTACAAGAAATAATCTACTTCCACAATTTCAAGTGATGTAGATTTATGTATTGCTTATAAAGTAGTAAAATATTATTCTATACAAGGACATTTATTTGTAACACGTAAATTACCACTCCACATTAATGTGGAATAAACCCCTAGTTGTTACAGAACAGACTACAGCACACCCCACTCCTGCTTTATCTTCACTCAACACTCCGCAGGGGTATTCCCGGACCAGGGCAAGGGAAACTAGAAGGGCGCCAAATCCTATCACAAAGGGTCTCTACATTCTAGAAGGTGTGCTAACCAGCAGGCAATGCTGCTAGAATCGATATGCACGCACGGAGAACGGACGACGACGACGATGATGTTTGTATGCATCTGAAATCTGATTAGTGTACTATGTTACTAGTCAGCGATGTATGCAATGGAGGAGGAAAGGAACTGGTCACACTACCCTATTGTCTTCTCTTTAATTGCTTCATGAGTGATTACATTGGTGTTACTTATGAGGTTCAAACCTGTCTTCGGGCAGTTGACTGAATAATAATAATAATAATAAATTATTATTATTATTATTATTATTATTATTATTATTATTTTCGAGGGCGATCCCAGGACTAATGCACACTGCGTATACACTCCCATATCCATGGTTATGTGTGGTTGTTATTTATTGCGTTAATAGTGAGAGTTATTCTGAACGATCCTGTACAAGTTCAATTAAATTACTTACAAACTTTGTGTATAAGAGAATGAAAGGGACAAGAAAATCAGTCAGGTCGCGTCACTGTCTGAGATCAAAGATCATTCCTTGAAATAGAAACTTTACGTGGACGTACGCCACAGGAAATTAATGAATTGCTTCGAGGAAAGTGTGTGGTGACTACAGTAGAAAATAATAACCTTTTCCCGATGGTCTTGATGTGTCTGTGAAGATCATATTGCTACAGAAGACAACCAACGCACTGGAAGAATGAAATCATCACCGGACTTCACTACAGAGATCAGTTTTGCCAATGTTTCGGAAGATGACATGTGCAGACATAGCCCGTAGGAAACTGCGCCCAAAAATTCGCCAGAACCGACTACAGCTATTAGAGTCTGGTGTGCTGCTTCTCTGCGATAATGCAAGACCGCAAATCGTCGAGCCAGTGAATGCCGTATGATCGATTGCAAGTGGGAAGAACTCCCGCAGCCAGCCACAGTCCAGACATGAATTCATCTGACTATGATCTTTTCCTGAAGATGAAAACTCCACTTAGCAGGCAACTTTTGTGCAATGTTAAATGACCTGAATACATCGATGATCCAACGCATCCGAGACCTAAACTTCGAAGGAGAATTAAGCGGTATCCAAAAGTTAACACAGCGTAGGAAAGCAGTCATAACACTCCAAGAGGACTATTTTGAACAATGTAAGTGAATAATTGAAAAAATAAAATGCGTGGCAATGAAGTAAGTTTGTACATTACTTCTGGGATCACCTTCGTATATACAAATCATAACAGCTGATTAATCTTTCTATACCATTCGATCAGAGCTTCATGCCTTAGAAAGCTGCAGAACACACAAAATAAAGACCTTTACACTGCAGTGAGTAAATGGGTTATATGAAGACAGGGTGTAGCCTACTAACGGCAAGTGGATCCCTTGACTATACAGAAAGAAGGTTTATATTAAACTCGTTGCAATTATTACGGTAAGGAAATATAACGGAACTACAACGTGTAATATGCATTTTGAAACAGTCATGATTCTTCATGAACCACTCTTGAGGAAGTTGGATATAACCCGAAGTAAAACTTCGATACACAATCGATGAAGTCAAAATTGTAAGAAATAGTAGTGATGCCTACCATGAAATAATTACTGCAACAACTTGATTTTATATGTGAGATAATTACACAGGATCCAAAAGAGAAATATTACGTTTATAGAAGGCTGTGACAGTAGTTAAAGTGAGTAAAATAACCTAAGACAGATACATTCGTGAACCCGTACTAATTTAATCTGGTCGGTATATCATCTCGCCTTTTATGCGAGGAGCTTCATAATCAAAGTGAAATGCAGAGTGCAATTAGTTCACATTTCTACATTAATCGTAATGACGTGTTCCTAGTCGCAAACAATGAAGACGTTGGTGAGAAAAACTTTTAAGAGAGTCTGTTTCTACTTAAAAAATACACCTGCAGGTAAGCAAAGTAGTGTCAGAATCCCGGAGAATAATAGAACAGTGTCACGCGCTATCTTTCTTATTGCAATATTGACAATAACAAACACCACCTCAAGTGCATAAATTATTGTTGAAGTCGAGTGCTTTGAGGTATGGTGCGGCTTTATAATAAATTCGCACAGAAGGACAATTCAGTTTTATACTTCACTTCCATTTTAAAATCGTCCCGTTTCTCTGTCGACGAACCAAGCATTAACAACAGAGCTTGCAGAAATCCGAATCCCGGCAGGGAAGTGTTGTCTTAAGCCGTGGTCCTGCGCCATGTTAATCACATGCTCCGAGAGTCGCGCAAATTCTGAATGATTTTTTCTAAAATAATAATTTTTTAACTTTGGGTACATGTTCTCGTAAAGTTCTATAGCTACTGTTATTAAATTTTCCACAACTCATCAACAACTAAACACCACATTATTAAAAAGCAAAGAAAAAAGTCAATGTCGTCAAATAGCAGAGCCAAAAAATGAGTTCGTGGAAAATTGAAATTATAAGAATGTAGAATGTTTTATTCGCTGACTGCATGATTATGTATATACACATACATACTGTACATACATATATACATACATACACACATGTAGACCTACAGCACATACAGATTTATACATACGTATATAAACACTGAACTTCGCTAATTTTGTTTTTTTACATACTCGAAACTACCATAAGTAACGTAATTCCATATATTTCCTTGCGCTTTGTAAACACATGTACCAATTTTGCAGAAAAAATAAAAAGAGAAACTTATAGGCCTAACCAACGGTGGGGTCTAGAGGTAGCGAACGACACTCGTACTCCCAGCTGCATTTAGCAGTGGGTACCAATCTCGCCGGGACTATTCCTTGGTTTGGGTTTTATAAGTTTCCCCCAACTACAAGGCTAATATTAGGTAATTCCATGGCGAGTCATAGATTTATCTCACAAAACACTATAGCGCTATTATAAGTTACACCTTAGCTGATAATGCGTAATTAAATAACCGATTTATATACATTTTAGTTGGAGATAAATTTACAAACGCATGAAAACTAGATATTGTTTTAACAACCGGATTACCTTTCGAATGGCTGAACAATTATTGCCAAAGCAAATTCTGAATTATCATTGGTGAGGAGAAACAGATGTGAAGATTATTTTGAAAGCGTTATAGGTAAGTAAGGTTAATCCATGATGTACAGGGTGTTTCCGGGCTAGTGTTACAAACTTTCAGGGGTGATGGGGAAGGGCACATGTATCAATTTGAGATAAGGAACCCTGGTCCGGAAATGACCGAGTCGAAAGTTACAAGTAAAAACAGTTGTGTGGAAATGAAATAATTTTATTCCTCTGTACACCTTATTTATGTACATTTATCTGTACATCTTACACATACTGTATTCATCTGACGTTGTTTATGTTGTCTTACTTACTTACTTACTTACTGGCTTTTAAGGAACCCGGAGGTTCATTGCCGCCCTCACATAAGCCCGCCATCGATCCCTATCCTGAGCAAGATTAATCCAGTCTCTACCATCATATCCTACCTCCCTCAAATCCGTTTTAATATTATCTTCCCATCTACGTCTCGGCCTCCCCAAAGGTCTTTTTCCCGCCGGCCTCCCAACTAACACTCTATATGCATTTCTGGATTCGCCCATACGTGCTATATGCCCTGCCCATCTCAAACGTCTGGATTTAATGTTCCTAATTATGTCAGGTGAAGAACACAATGCGTGCAGCTCTGCGTTGTGTAACTTTCTCCATTCTTCTGTAACTTCATTCCTCTTCGCCCCAAATATTTTCCTAAGGACCTTATTCTCAAACACCCTTAATCTCTGTTCCTCTCTCAAAGTGAGAGTCCAAGTTTCACAACCATACAGAACAACCGGTAATATAACTGTTTTATAAATTCTAACTTTCAGATTTTTTGACAGCAGACTAGATGACAAAAGCTTCTCAACCGAATAATAACAGGCATTCTTATTGTTAGGTTTCGTAACAAGCTGTTTTTTTACGGTGATGGGTTGTTAGCCCTTCGACCAACCCCCAAGCTGGAGGACCACCCCTTATCGGCTGTCCACGACGGCTTATTCAATATATTCGCAGCTACCCTCTATATCTGGAGGCCTTCTCCTCTATCCGCAACCCGAGGACGCGCCATGTTTACGTTGTCTACCTACAGTAATCAGTTCAGTGCGCTGTATGAGGGATGGGGACAGGAAACTAAAACAATGCAGATAGCGTAATGTGTAACGGACATGGTCGGTCCTGATATGCACATCTGTAGACAGCAGTGTATGTGTACAAGTTACAGTGTTCAGTCGATCAGTCCTAGTGAAATGGAGGAGTACACGAGAGCGGAATATACAGACACGATTTTCGAATACGAATGAGCCAATGGGAACAGTAGACAAGCTCACAGATTGCATCGGGTCAAGTACTGACGAAGGAGACATCCGGCCCATACCACCTTTCCACGATTGTTCCAAAGGTTAAGGGAAGGAGGGCACGTGGTGCCAAATTACAATTCCATTTTCACACAACTATTTTTGCTTATAACTTTCGACTCGGTCATTTCCGGACCAAGGTTTCTGATCTCAAATTGACACATGTGCCCTTCGCCATCATCCCTGAAAGTTTGTAACACCAGCCCGGAAACATCCTGTATAACGATAGACTTATTATTATTATTATTATTATTATTATTATTACTGTTAAATTTTCTCTCTTATGCAAATCTGTTAATGGAACTTATTTAGAAATTAGAGCGAAATTAAGAAACGTATTGATGCCTCAAACTTTTATGAATGTTCTATCGCCTTAATTAAAGGAGAGATGAATGAATACGTCACCACGCGCTTTCTAAACTGTTAACATACCGCTCTAATTATGAATTCAAGCTGCACGGACAATGTGCTGTGGGTGTCATCAGGGCTGACCATAGAAAACACGGAGCCCAAGCTTCTGATGAGTTGAACCTTCGACACTGTTTGTCTGTGCAGCTGGGGACAGATTTTCTGGAGTACGTCAGTTTACCCTTACACTCCCACTATAGCTTTGTTGTATCATGGTCGGATCAGTTTCCATTGACTGGTAACTCAAACATCGTTCAACAACGACACACCCACACGACAGTTCACAAGTGAGGGATTCACAACATCTCAGCTTCCACTTGACATACCTCAATGAGTGCGCACACAAAGAGAGCAGATCGCCTTTTGTTCGCAGACGGGCGGCACAGAGTGAGTATACAAAGGGCATAACTAATATGCGTAAATAAAGGTAAATCTGCCAGTTGCGTTTTACAATTTCCCTTTCAAAGGCGAGGGAAATTTGATAAACAGGAAATAAATCGATATAAAAGAGGCTATGGATATCATAATTAAATTAACCAAGAGCAAATTAAGTTTTTTTTTTAACGGGAGCAATACAGGGAACACTTTACGACGTTTCATTTTTTAGTTGGTTATTTAACGACGCAATATCAACTATTAGGTTACTTAGCGTCGATGAAATTGATGATAGCGAGATGGTATTTGGCGAGATAAGGCCGAGGATTCGTCATAGATTACCTGTCATTCGCCTTACTGTTGGGGAAAACCTAGGAAAAAGTCCAACTAGGTACTCAGCCCAAGTGGGAATCGAACCCACGCCCGAGCGTAGCTCCGAATCAGAAAGAAAGCGCCTCTACCGACTGAGCTACGTCGGTGGCCATTTACAAGTTAATGAACAATATTGAAGTAGCTACATCAAGGAATATTACAACAGTTCAAGTGCCATGTGACTGCAAGATTGGAAAAACATCTAAGCGCATTAAAGCAAATCGACCATGTAAGCTTTCAGGGAGTCAAGTGAGTGGACAGAGAATGTTCGTGCCTGGATATCCTTTGTGGATCAAACAAATCAGAAAGAAGGAAAAACCCTCCGAAGGACATTACTATACTGATCTTGAACCTGTAAAGGATCAGACTGCGATTGTGTTATGCGTCCTCATAGGACACTGTGCCCTTCGTCAACACACACAAATGACGCGATCACCTATTACGTAATTCAATTCACCTTACCTTTTTTTCTGTATTTAATTGTATTTGAGTTTCTATTAGATTAGTTGATGGTGTTGTTAATTTAATTTGTATACGGCACACTGATTTAAAGGCTTTAATTCCTTATTCCTCGGTCTCAAATTCGGGGGAAAAATACAACAGGAAAGTGTTGTAATTGACCTTATGAAAATTATCAAGTTTTCAAGGTTACTTTATTAACTCCGCTCTGTTTATACTGAAGAGGTAGCCAAAACGGATCCACTGAATGACTGAGTTGGTTATCATAGCCTTTAACATATGCTCGTATGATACTAATTACAAGTGGGGTAAGAAAATCACATGCACACATAGGCCAATGATAAAGACCCAATATGATATTTATAAATTATGGCGTGGCCGAGAAATGGAGAGTAAATTTTGCCTGGTTTTCAGGCACAAAGTTCTTTTACGTGCCATAATATACAATACGAGATCTCAGCTTTGCTTCTTCTCGGAAGGAAGCCATTCTATTTGTTTTTATGGTCCTTAAAATACATCGCCCTCGTCCGGGTCTGAACACAAGATCATCGTATATAGAGTAGCACGATAACTACGGTAAACTCTACACCATGAGGACGACTGTGGATAAATTAGATCGAAGTGTTCTCTCTATCTAGACAGTCCTTAGTTCTATTTATAAGTTGTAATAGAATGGAAAAGTGGAAATACTCGTGACTTGGTCAATGGCAACGCACCAATATTCACAGTCGGGATATTCCTCTGATTCGACATCCGCTAAACCAGTCTGTGAGAAACGCATGAACATACAGAGTGTTAACTAATATGAGGGAAATCTTTGGGGAATGAACAGAGGACCTAAAAACAAGCAAAAAAAAAAAAGTGAGTTCATGTAAATATACAGTCAATTTCGCTTTGTTTTATAATAACAGATACTTTTTAGTTCAGACATATTTAGTGCAACTTTATTTTTACGAAGTCCACGCATAATAGTGCTCAAATTGGCTACAATGAGTTCTAATACATATTTTTAAGCGCCTCAGCATGGACTGCCTTACTTTCTCCTATATTCCAGATTCGGTTGTATTTCTGACATCCTTCTTCAACACGCCGGAGAATAATTTATTTCGATGTTCTCAACAGGTCTTGAACATACAATTGCTTTAAATGCTCCCGTAAGTAAAAATCCAACGGACTGAAGTTGGGGGAACGAGCAGGCCAGGATATTGGTCCCCCACGACCTATTCATTTATTAAGGAGTCGCCGACTTAAAATCATTCCAACAACAAGAGAAAAATATTGCGGTGCAAGTTTCCGCTATTTCTTGTTTACAGTTGCCAGGTGGCAAAAATAAGTATAACTTTTTTTTTACAAGACTTACTAATTTAATAAACAAGACCCACTACCGTAAGAACTAAACCATAAGAAATAAAAAGTGACTGTAATTAAAAAGCAAAACGAAATTATTATATACAGTATTTACATCAACTTTTTTACTTGTTTTTGGTCCTCTATCAATTCTCTAAAGATTTCCCACATATTAGTTAAAACCCTGTTACTTACTTACTTACAAATGGCTTTTAAGGAACCCGCAGGTTCATTGCCGCCCTCACATAAGCCCGCCATCGGTCCCTATGGTTGGGCGAAGGGCTAACAACCCATCACCGTAAAAAAACAGCTTGTTACGAATCCCTACAATTCGCCAATAAAGTTGTTAATATCAAGTCTATTAACAGCGCAACGGGCAAACGAATACATTTTAAGGCTAAATTAAAACGTTCTCTATCACGTATTCTAATAAAAGGATCATCATTAACAAACTTCATTGGACCGTGATAGAATTTACGCTGAAGAAAAGTGTGAAGACATGCTTTCTCGAGCTGCAACTATTCCGTTATTTTAATTAAAAACTTTATTGTTCACACTATCGATGGAAACACTAATTAATGCGAGTTTTTCGAATAATAATAATAATAATAATAATAATAATAATAATAATAATAATAATAATCATGATTAGTGAATATAAAGACAAACTATATCATTCTAATGTGGCATTCTAGTTTGTCATCAATTATTGGACACAATAGACCACATAAGAACTGGATGTAGGTCTATGTACAAATTTGACGAACACAAGAAAACTTTCATCGACACACTTTGCAAATGTCACACTGGGAACTAAGCTCAGACTTCTGAATGAAGAAAGTAGATCCCGAAAAGATTCAAAAGAAGATAATACAAAGTACATTCGCCTCTTAATAAAATACAGACATACATACATAAACTTCCGTCTGTAGAAGTGATTCCTACAATATTTAAAACATCAACTTGGCTTATTAGCAAAAACTTGGAGAAGTAGGTACTTAAAAATTCGATCTTATTCCCCGAGAAATTATTCCCAAAGCACAACAATAATAAATACTCTCGAAACTTGCCGAATTCACCAACTTGTCTAATGACTCTAGTTCAGAAAGCTAGATGAAAGTCTTCCAAAAACAGTGGATGATGATGTGATTTTTATATAATCTAAATATGTACAAATATACTGTGTATGTGTGTATATATGTCAATGGTTCAACTCGTTTCCCGGCCGTTAACACGCGCATCTGATATGCCTGCGTTCATGAATTCATGATCCAGTCACGCCACGTCATACTATGTTCACGGTCAGATCAGAAACGTAGTTAGTTATCTTATAGAGTAGCTGATTTCCAGATTTCTTCTGATTTGACAACTCTCTTTTAAAGTGGAAGAGTGCAAATTCAAATGCAAATGTGTGACGGTTAATGTAGCCTATATACCACCCCACAAGTTCACAGAATTTTTATGCATGAAGTTAAATATAAGAAAATTGCAAGAATATTGCGTGTCAATAACAGTTTCATCTAAAAAAAGTCGGGAATGTGTCAATGCAGACGGACACTACTTTGAACAACTCCTATAACACAGGTTTAATATTCATTATGAAATAAAATACAGCTGTGTACATACTATTATTAACCAAAGTTACACAAGAAAACTATACAAGGAAAGTTACGAATCGATAATAACGCAGTCTACGCCGGCCATGGAAGCATATCTGACACACGCGTTTCCAGCCGGGAGCCCAACTGATCGCTCTGTATAAATGTGTTGGGAAATGTTTTCTCTGCGTTATTTTGTCGTCACTCCATTTTCCCACTACGTAAATCTGTCTTCGTATAGAAAACAATGTTAAACTACAGCATTGTATTAAATTTTCAAGCGACTATCTCCATAAGATCTTTATGTCTGAACGTTCTACCAGACATGTACGCACAGGACACCCTTGCAGTTGATTCCAACGCCCGGGCCCCATTCAGTACCAAGTCTGTGCACCTGGAGACGACTTTTATTTCTGCATGCTACGTTGTATAAGACGTCTTTGTTGTTGTTTAGTCAACTGTTCGAAGACAGGTCTGGACCCCACAGGTGATACCAAGAAGGCATTACTCATGAGGCAACCAGGCCAGGAGATAATAGGGTAGGATGGTCAGTTCTCTCCACTGCATATATCGCTGACTAGCTACATATTACATTAATCACACTTCAGATGTATACAAGCAATTGTTCTTCTTCTGACACATAGGCCTACCGTCAAGTGGGATGTACTGCCTACTAATACATAGATGTACACATCAGCCAGAATCCCAATTACACAGGTGGAAGAAGTCTTTATTGCTGTAAAATTCTTTGTATCAGTTCTTTCAAAGGAATTTTCCCACCATTTGGTAATACAAGAGTCATTACGCAGAATACGACCATCCGGGTTAGACCTATATTTAGTTTCGAATTTCGAAGAAGTCCCTTTGATACCATCAACATTGCTTCGGTAACAGAACAGGAATTCAAACCGATATGGTCGAACTTGAACTCTATAATGACCCTGGCTTCTGAGAAGTTCTGCCTGAGCTCCAATAAAACTAATATGTTCCGTGTGAGAACAGTATATTACGATACAAGGTTGAGAAGTGCTTTATACAAAATCGAGGAAAAGTTTGAAAAACGAGCAGAGCGAGTTCTTCAATTTCCGAGATTTTGTAATGCACTTCACAAACGTATGTTGTACAACATGTTTTGCACTATCATATTTTTAAAATTGCAAATACAATATATTTTACATTGAAAATTTAGAGCAATATTATTACTTATATTATTATTTTGGTTTTTGAAGAATTAAAATATAAACGTCTGAATGACCAAAATATCAGAATAAGTGTTGATATAAAATTGGATCTCCCCTGGCTGCAAATATAATTACTGGACATCTACTATTAACTTTATTAGGAAATACAGGACCATTTCCCCAAACCTTCGCAAAACTGCACTGTAATGGTAACTAAGTAACAATAAGTGCACTGTACTGGGTCCATTTCAGTAGTGTTTTATGTTACGAAGAATAATTTCACTAGCAACAAGTTTGTGTATGGGAATTCTAACTTTCAAGGCCTAATACAAATAGTTGTAAATACAACAAAAAACACGATCGTGCAAAAAAGGATATTACGCGTTCATTTCACCGATAACGAGCCGGAAGTAAATGGTATTTCGAACTTATCTGCAAAATTTACCACTTTATGTACTTTTAACTATAAATTATGATTAAATCTAGTAAAGAATAGTGCTGCCCCGATAAAAGAACGACAATATGACTTCATAAGAACAAAACTCACTATTGTCAGAGCGGAAAATGGATTGGACTGTTAAAATGTATTGCAACCATGTAAACAAGCAATAAACGTAATCCATTGCCATGCCATTTGTCTTTCCTTCTTGTCACAGACTTGTTATGAGTAACACTCAAACAGCTGTATCTCCACAATCATTCAAAACTGGACGTAAGTTTATACGAACTTCCCTACTCAGAATAGTCCATACTACTACCCTTATAACATTTACTATTCCTTCTGAATCACCCTGTATGTGTATTTCAATAAAAGGCTAGGAAAATAGCTCAGCAAAGCAGTAAATTTACGCATTGGAAGAAGCGAGTTCCATCCCTAGCAAACGCGAACAGGGTTTTCCCCTAGAACGGCCCTGTAAGTCTCAGCCTCTTAGCTAATCAGTATCGCGATGCTAAATGGCGACCGGGGCGTTATGATAACTCACATCCTCCTAATGCCGATGCTAAGGAAGTGCGAGAGACCTACTTCCCTGCACCAAAATACAGGGAACTTTACCTTACTACTCGCGTTCTCTAAGCCTCGACAATAAGTTCCTACTTACTTACTTACTGGCTTTTAAGGAACCCGGAGGTTCATTGCCGCCCTCACATAAGCTCGCCATTAGTCCCTATCCTGAGCAAGATTAATCCATTCTCTATCATCATATCCCACCTCCCTCAAATCCATTTTAATATTATCTTCCCATCTACTTCTCGGCCTTCCCAAAGGTCTTTTTCCCTCTGGCCTCCCAACTAACACTCTATATGCATTTCTGGATTCGCCCATACGTGCTACTTGCCCAGCCCATCTCAAACGTCTGGATTTAATGCTCCTAATTATGTCAGGTGAAGGATACAATGCGTGCAGCTCTGCGTTGTGTAACTTTCTTCATTCTCCTGTAACTTCATCCCTCTTAGCCCCAAATATTTTCCTAAGAACCTTATTCTCAAAAACCCTCAATCTCTGTTCCTCTCTCAAAGTGAGAGGCCACGTTTCACAGCCATACAGAACAACAGGTAATATAACTGTTTTATAAATTCTATAGAGGAGACGGCCTCCAGATATGGAGGGTAGCTGCGAATATATTGAATAAGCAGCCGTGGACAGCCGATAAGGGGTGATCCTCCAGCTTGGGGGTTGGGCGAAGAGCTAACAACCCATCACCGTAAAAAACAGCTTGTTACGAAACCTAACAATAAGCCTCGGAATGGGACTGATTCTCTGGCACGACCACAGCAAAGGAATAAGGTTTTGAGATTTGGTACATGGAACAATAAGTTCCTACCTCTACTAAAAAGCAGAACTTTGATTCAAAAAGAAGAGTACCAAAAATGATTTTAATTCGCAGTCATATATCCATGCACACGCAGGAATTATTCTCATCTGTTGTAAGCAACCAAAATATGCCGTTTTCAATGTATAATTGCGAAGAAATATCTTATTACATTGAGTGTGTGTCAGACGGATGTCTTGACCTAGCAATTTATTTTTACATCTGATACACAAATGTACTGTACATTCCAATAGAACACATTTACAGATTAAGTAATTATCTTCCCCGTTATGTCCATTTGAACATTGCAATGAAGATTAAAATGTAATTGCACCAGAGGTCAGGAATTTCGCTCTTGAATCATACATACATGATTCTGTCTCAAATACTTTTAAACCGGATTATTACATATGCAGAAGAGGGTACTGGAGAATTCAGACTAGATTTGTAAGAGGAAAGTCAACTACTGATCCAATATTTAATCTGAGAAAGATATAATCTATTAACAATTTGGGAATACAATAAGACAATATAACTTCTTTCTATTGTGAGAACTAAAATCTGAAGTTCTCTTCATGAAACTGGCATTCCTGATCAACTGATACGATCAATAAAGCTATGCTATGATGCATTAAAATTCGTGGTTAAATTTACTGGTACCATATCGGATTCTTTCTAGAAAGGTGTTGGAGTAAGAGACGTAGATAACCCGTAGACGCAGGATTATACTGGGTGTTCAGTTCAAAGTGTGTCATGGCTCGCTGTATGCCGTCATGTGGCTAGCCGATGAACCTAAAGAATTCAATCTTCCTACACTTCCGCAAAGGTGTATTACCTAGGAGGCAGAGAAGTTGCCTAGCAAGTACGGCGTTCATTCTGAAGAGTACGTACCGATGCGTACGATAACGCCGGTAGTGGCAGGAATGTGAACTGTTTGGAAATACGTACTGTCGGGATATGGGGAGAGGGTTAAGACGATTACTTACGTATTTGTTGACATTAACTTCGACGGTCAACATGAACACGGAGTATTTGATTTGTGTTGTGGAATGTTACCGTACGCAACCGATGATAACAAATACTCTGCGTACGATTTGCCAGCGCAAAACACAGTTCGAAAGAGGTTATGGTAGCACACAGACCGTACAGACCGCCATCTGTTGCTACGACGTTCAAGTTATACCGTACACGTTCTCAAGTTCAGATTGAAGAACGCCTTGAATAATAGGCAACTTCTCTGACATATAAGCTGAAACTCGCTTCAAATCGGTGACTCAACAGTGACGTCATGACACACTTTGAAATGAACACCCAGTATTACTCGACCGAGGCGAGTGGAGTCGCGGGCGTAATATGAACTATCGCGATGACGCTATACGAACGTAGGAGCAGTACAAGTGGCGCTCCGGGCTGCAGGACTCCACTGGCCTCAATCGAGTAATACCACAGTCTACTATATACAGTCGCGAAGCTTGAGGTGATTTTTTGCAAATCTCGTGATAAAGCGCTTCAAGCGGTTAGCAACTAGAAACAATAGACTGTCCACGGTCGACTTTGGACTGTGTCGTATTTCCATCGAGTGCTAGCTCGTTGCGTATTTCACATTGATGCTTGTGAAATGTTCGTTATTGGTTGTAATGAAAATTTTAATGGCTAAAATACAATAATTGGAATAATAATATTTTACTAGAGACGTAGAAAAATTAAGTTTGTTTTAATGAAATTTATTGATCACGTTTTATTTTCAATTCTGGTGGGATTATTATTGCTTAGGCCTACTTTTTTTTTTTTCAAAGGATATGTTTTTAATTATAGCTGTTAATTTTGTTGCTATTTTTATTTTTTACTTTACAAGAGACGTAGAAAAAGTCTGTTACAATAAAATTTATTGATCACGTTTTATTTCCAATTCTGGCGTAATTATTATTGCTTAACCTCATCCCACGTAAGCCTACACTACAAGTACCGGTACTCGTGAGTTACTCCATTAATTCATATTTCCATTATTATTGTTGTAAAGGGAAATGCAAATTAATATTTATTGGTTTCATAGTTAATTATCGCTATAATCTTGAATGATTGAAGCGATTATAGTAAATTTCAGTTCGTTTTGCACAAACAAAAATAATATTAACCTATTTCTTGCAGGTATCTTCGAGTTTATGGTGGAATTTAATATACTTCATTAAAATAATAAATTAACTTTATGCATTTAAGGGAGGTGTTAATTTTTCCAAAAGAACACCACGAAAGTGTAACATATTTTGTCGTCTACTAGGAGAGAGATCTGCGAAGATGAGGCGATAGTAGCGATCCTAGTGGTGGGCAACTACCCATATTTGCATTTTTACTACATATTGAGCTTCGCGACTGTATATAGTAGACTGTGATAATACCTAGGACTAAAAAAATTCAATGTTTTGGTATAGCATGTTGATGACTTGATTCTGAGTGTCAGTAAAAACGAAGATGTATTAGAAATATGTTTTAGAGTATTGAAATCTGAAACTGATTCAACGTGTTTAGAAGTTAATTGTGGAAAAAATCTAAATATATAATGCTTCCGCGTAGTAATCATATTATGATTCCGTTCTGAAATGATAGGCTAATGTTGAGTTTGAACAACTGTCCGAATTAACTTATTTGCTGCAAGATCACAAGTCAAAGTCAAATGGAGACTAGTAACTAACTTGAAACAGTATCTAATTCCAATAAATGCTTTTTATCCTCTATAAAACTTTCAAGTCCAAAATATGATCTAGCATTACTGTTTTATGTTATGATTAAAATACTTAGACACATCAAGCGTTTATGCACCCTCAGTTGCGCACTTTATATAGGCCTGCGCTTGAAGCGTCTGCGAGAAGTCTCTTCGATTAGAGAAACAGAGATCGCTGCAGTCTCGCAGGTGTGTAGAAACATCAATTTTATTGGCGCGAAGTAAGATATGTGGGCGAATAAACGGTCCTTCCTTATTCAAGAGCAGAATTACTTTTTATGTCTGAACTTCCAACATTTGTTTTCCTCCGTAAAAAGCTATGCATACAATATCTTTTAACCTTAAAAATACATCGCGCGAATCTCGGATCGACTGAGAAGCTTTTTAACAAATAGTACAAGCCAAATATAGAACTTAAGCATTTTTTCTTTAATTTCGGCTATGACAGTTTCGGTTCCAAGATGGAATGAAGGATAAGGTTAAATTCCTCGTAACTGCGGCTTTATCAAAACAGCATGCCAAATAAAACCTACGCATGCCTTAGGTAATGGCTCCAGAAGATCCTAACCAAAAGGGAGATATGAGGGAGAATCAATAAGTTTCCTGAATGCTCTGAATATAAGCAACACAAAGGACATAGGAACGGAGAAGTTATCTAGAACCAGGGAAACGCCTGGTATCTATACTAAAAGCATTATTTAAAAAGAGAAGACGACTAACCATAAGGCTACATAGACATTTCAGGAAAAATCGCAAGAGAGCCGTGACATGTTTACACATAACCACGTGTAGAAGTTCAGTTCTTAAAAACAATTTGACGCTGTTTGTTAGATTGGCTCAACAGTTATGGAAGCAATGATCTTCTGTGACTCGGGCATGTATGCATTTAACGGTACAATAAATAATACAAGTGCAGTTCGGAAATATACTGATTGCACCTGTAACGCCAAATCTTACCTTAAACCAATGTTCTATATGCAGTTGTGTTACTGTTATTTGGAATCCTTACCTGCAACAACAAGAAAACAACACAATTAGAACTTACCATGTTCAATATTCAAAACCGATGTACAGATACGGAAATAAAATTTGGAGCTCCCTTATTGTGCAAGTTTCGCTTACAACACACTGCGCATGTGCAGTAAACAAGAGTTATTGTATATATGCTACTTGTGGACAATCACGCGAAATTGTTGCCTACATACAGGTGGACTTCGATCAAAACTCGCTCCAGATTTTAATCACGTATCTGTAGCCTACATGTATGCTTACATCCACTCACTCAAGAGTAACTGTATTTTGCCATTCTAGGCTACGTTAAGGCGTGGATTTAAATCCCGATTGAGTTGATTTTTCCGAGCTTTTCTCTTAAACTCTAAGGGGAATATCACATAATCTCGATCTCATCTCGCCAAATTACCATTCCACTACCACCAATTCCAACGAAGTTAGCTAACCTAGCAATTGATACAGCTCGTTAAATAACCGATAAGACCGATTAAATATTTTTCAACGAACACTTGCATCAGGTAATTGTTGTCTGTAAGTATATGTGGACCGGGTTTAATTATAGACTACAACAGGGAGAATCTAATGGTTATACTTCCTCTTACTGCATTCTCAGCGCACTGACCAATAAAATACTATTAATGTACTTTCTTTTCCTGCACATGCCGCACTTCGTCCTTTGAGTAGGGCTATCAAGCATCCTACACCAGAATAAGAGGCAAGATTATTTGTAATCATATTTCAAAACCTTAACGTACGCGTATTTCCATTTTATATAACTAGAGCCCGGATTTCTATGCAGATGCATGTTTTTATATAAGCTGGTTTTGTAATATTCGTTTTATGACGTATCATTTCTAAATAACTGCACCTTTTTCGTGCATATTTGCATGCTTTGAGCCTTTTTTAATTAAATTCACGCATAATGCATATTTTGAAGATTTTATTTCAATGGCACATATTTGGACTTTTATATTGCATATGATGTCCTTTTTTCTGGCTTTAGTGCATATATTATATTAACTTGCATAATAGCGCTTTTCATGAATGTTGCTTCGTAGAATCTGATATTTTCACGTTATTAGTCTACTGAGAAAAAAATAAAAGAGAGCTACTGCTAATATCGTTTCGTGGCATCCTACCTGACAACTAGTCTTTGGACTATACTTTCCCTTTGTTACACTGAAATTTCCAACACCAACTCTCGCTAGTCACAAACCTGAGGTCAAAATATTGAAAGAAAGGATGGCAGAAGCAACCTGTTTGCAAACTGCAATTTAGTATATATTAATGCTGAAACTGATCAGAAGAGAAAAAGAAATTGGCTGAGAAGAAACTGTTTACTGAAGGATGCACTGAAAGGAATGGTGACCGGAAGAAGATTTCGGGACAGAAGAAGATATCAAATAATAGACGACATTAAGATATGTAGATCATATGTGGAGACTAAGAGGAAGGCAGAAAATAGGAAAGACTGGAGAGTGCTGGGTTTGTGAAAGACCTGCCTTGGGCAGAACATAATGAATGAATTGTGAAATGTTGTTATGGCTCCTGTTACAACTGCAAGATGAGATCTTGTGTCTAAATAAATGGAGGAAAAGAAATTTCTAAAGACGGATGGTTATGCGGTTTATTGTGATAGCTGTAATTAAAACTCAAATACTTGTGTATTTTGGGGTGCATGGCAGCGTCGCGGTTAAGGATTAATGCTGTAAAGTCGGAAAGTCGCGGGTTAGATTCCAGATGGTGTCATGATCATGCGAAAGGCTTACAATTCGACCTCACTTTGTCCGAAATTTCTTCGCTTAAGTATGCACCTGTCACTTCTTGTGACGTATAAAGATCATTTTCTGTGTTTAAGAACGTGCTGTCAGGTAAACGCATGAGTTTAAGTGAAGAAAATTTGGAGAAATTAGTTGTATTACATCGTTTTTTGGCGCTGAACCATGGACTCATTTCGCTGGCATTATCACCATCTCACTCAGGCTTTAGATAACCACAGCAGGTGATAAAGCGTCGTAAAATAGATCACGATTAAAAATGAAAGTATAAATCTGCAGGTATTAGCAGAGTAATAAAAATGACAAGATTTCGTTGGACAGGTCATGTAAAAAGAGAATGAGGTTCCAGGCGAGTCATGGAAAGCAGACCGGAAGGAAGAAGAGTACTGGACGGCCCAAATTTGGATGGCTGACGTAACGGACGATCTGAAGAGCCTTTGAATCAAGAATTGATAGCCACGGATAGAGTCCTAGAGGAAAGTGTTCAAGGAAGCCGAGGTCCGTACTAGGCTGTAGGCGTACATATTATTATTATTATTATTATTATTATTATTATTATTATTATTATTATTATTTTCCACATCTTCAATATGTTCATATTTTGATATAGACCAAACTGTTTCTTACAATACACAGTAAAATAAAACTTGTTAAACATAACTTTGCCTACGTCTGTCCATTTCGAGTCATTTCAGAAAACATCCCTTCAGAAAATGTACATGAAGCTGGTATACTTCCACAGGACTTACTATAAAAAGTGGCAAATGACTCAAATTCTCGAGAAGTGGCACCCATAAAAACCGTCAACCATTTTATCATTACTGTTTACAAATTGAAAGAATCTCTGACAATGCAACAGCTTACTCAAACAGTTTAGGTACTTACCTTTATTATAAGACTCAGATTTCAATGCCAATACGAAACTACTTACAGCATAAAAATGAGTTGACATTTATTAGTTGGATCCAACATTTTCATTCATAGAAACATACTTAAATAAAAGAAAAACAAATTGACAGGCGCACTGTTTTTGTATGCTGTAAAACTTAACGTAGAAGGGTTGCTGACGAACAGTGCGCGCAACAAGAACGAGGCGAATACAGGAGGAACAAGGGAAAGACAAGGAGAACAAGGGGAGGACAATGAGAAGGGGAGGACAAAGAGAACAAAGGAAAGATATGGAAAACAAGGGGAAGACATGGAAAACAAGACAGAACAAGCAAAACAAGAGGAGGACAAGGAGATGATATAGAGAACATGGGGCGGTGAAGGAGAACAAGGGGAAGACATGGAGAACAAGGGGAATACCTACAAAGACAATACGGGGAATAGAAGGAGAACATGGGGAATATACAAGGAAAGCAAGGCGAAATACAAGGAGAATAAGAGGTTGCATTTTATATGACAGTCAATTCCCAAGTTACCTCCCATACCTAGTGAGGATAAATGCGTAGTTCTACGTCAAAAATGGAACCATTCCTCAAGGAACTTTCTAGCAGTTTCGAGAAATGTGGAACATATTATTAATTAATGAATTTACAATCTCTGAAAACGCATGTTTCACATTACAAGACAATCGGTGTCTCGTGAACGACTTGCACGGACAGGCTACTGCTTTTAAATATCAGACTGAGCCACCGACGTGGTCTACGAGTTAAGGCTGATTCACAATAAACAGGGAACGTAAACGAGAACGAGAACGGAAATGTTAAAATAGATGTATTTAACAATATTTTCATTTTAGTTCTCGTTGTCGTTTCCGTTCCCGGTTCATTGTGAATCAGCCTTTAGCAAGCGAAACCTATGGTCCGAGGCTCCTGTCGGAAACAGGTTCGAATTTCGCTTGGGCTGATTACCTTGTTTGCATTTTCAGAGATTTTTCCTAATTTTAAGACGAATGTGGGTTAACTTCATGAATCCTCGGATCTAACACGCCAAAACACCATTTCGCTAGGTATGCGTACTTGATGTCACTCATTTAAAAAATACATGCCTATCTCTGGATTTTTTTTTTAAATTTTAGTAGGTTATTTTACGACGCTTTATCAACATCTTAGGTTACTTAGCGTCTGAATGAGATGAAGGTGATAATGCTGGTAAAATGAGTCCGGGGTCCAGCACCGAACGTTACCCAGCATTTGCTCATATTGGATTGAGGGGAAAATCCCAGAAAAAAACCTCAACCAGGTAACTTGCTCCGACAGTGAATCGAACCCGGGCCACATGGTTTCGCGGCCAGACGCGATAACCGTTACTCCACAAGTGTGGACATCGCTGGAAATCTGACATACTTGACAACCCTGTCTATACTCCAGGAGTGATCTCACAAGTCAGCTACAATCGTCAATAACATTAATTTAGCTGTAAGTACAACTGTGAGCTCACCTACCACCAATGCAGCGCCACTCCTAAAGGGACCCGCATGTGGAACTAATAAGGAATATGATTTCATGCATTCATAAACACGTACGCAGTGCTGCTGCACCAGTTTCTCACTGACACCCCTGACTTTATTACAGCTAGCCCCCGTGCCAGTGAATTGCTGGCGTCATGCGTCATGTCAAGTAACGGGGCGAAAGTTCAACTGAATCCTTCACAGCCGAGGTTTTAAAATAAAGCCGTGATGAAAAGTACTCATCATCTCACAACAGCTAATGAGGGAGAGTCTGGATACAACGCGGCAATCAAGAATTGGCCAGCACGTTCATGAGGCTGGTCTGGGGAAAGGAGGCGAAGTCTATTCTGAAAACTTCGGGTGCGATAATACTGTAGTGGCAGGCGAGAAAAATGCTTTGTGACTTTTCTTACTGCAACAGAGGGTGATGGATAATGATTCTTACAAAAGGAGCCATTTTGCATTTCTACCAGCTGTTTATGAATTGAACGGGTTACATCAGCTTCTTTTCTATGCGGATGACGTGAATATGTTAAGGAGAAAATCCACAAACTATTACGGAAAACACGGAAATTTTACTTGAAGCAAGTAAAGCGATAGGTTTGGAAGTAAACTCCGAAAAGACGAAGTATATGATTATGTCTCGTGACCAGAATATTCTACGAAGTGGAAATATAAAAATTGGAGATTTATCCTTCGAAGAAATGGAAAAATTCAAATATCTTGGAGCAATAATAACAAATATAAATGACATTCGGGAGGATATTAAACACAGAATAAATATGGGAAATGCCTGTTAATATTCGGTTGATAAGCTTTTGTCATCTAGTCTGCTGTCAAAAATCTGAAAGTTAGAATTTACAAAACAATTACATTACCGATTGTTCTGTATGGTTGTGAAACTTGGACTCTCACTTTGAGAGAGGAACAGAGATTATGGGTGTTTGAGAATAAGGTTCTCAGGAAAATATTTGAGGCTAAAAGAGATGCAGCTACAGGAGAATGGAGAAAGTTACACAACGCAGAACTACACACATTGTATTTTTCACCTGACATAATTAGAAACATTAAATTCAGACGTTTGAGATGGGCAGGGCATGTAACATGTATGGGCGAATCCAGAAATTCATATGGAGTGTTTGTTGGGAGGCCGGATGGAAAAAGACCTTTGGGGAGGCCGAGACGTAGATGGGAGGATAATATTAAAACTGATTTGAAGGAGGTGGGATATGATGATAGAGACTGGATTAATCTTGCACAGGATAGGGACCGATGGCGGGCTGATGTGAGGGCGGCAATGAACGTGCGGGTTCCTTAAAAGCCATTTTAAGTAAGTACCGTACCAGCTGTCTATTATAATGATTGTTTTAAACGTTGATTACATTTTCGTAGCAACTGGATACACTAAATGGTCGCAGAAGATGTGATGGCATTGTGCAATGTGGAGGAGAATAAAATAATAATAATAATAATAATAATAATAATAATGATAATAATAATAATAATAATAATAATAATAATAATAACATATGGGCTGCAATATTGGTCTTTTGTTTGTACTGAACAGTTATAATAATTATTGTAATGCCTAGTAAACCTATAGACTCAATCGTAACAAGAGTACAGGCCATTTGGTATCTCGTGAAACCTAGATGCGCGTTAGGAGAAGAAGAAAGTGGGGTGTGATGTTCCCTCCCTCGCTACGATTCTAGTTGTAGGAAGCGACCTCGCTTACCTCTACCATAAGTTTCTTACTATATGCTACGGTGCACACAAGCATTTGATTTCACGAGATATCGAATGACCTATAACGATATCCATCTCAAACAGCAGGTGGTAGGGTAGTTGCAAACACTTTCAATGGCGTTAAATAAACCATCGGAAAGGAACCATGCTATCTTGTTCCAGAATTGCCACATTCCCTATTTTTGCGGGATTTCCCGAAATTTGGAGAATCTGTTACAACTTTCCGCTTCCCTATGTAAGATACTATCAATTTCCCTCTTCGAGTTGAAAAACTTTGTGAAAGTTAAATTTCAGTTTTAATTTTGCACGTTTGGTAACATCATGCTACTTATCGATTGTAACATTGTAAGTCAATTCCTTGAAAGCTACGAGTAGTCACTGGATTATGATCACCTGCTCATTAATCGATACTCGATAATGAAGTCCTGAGAAGGGGAAAATCCAGAATTTCACGTTGACTGAAAATATGTCTTTGCCGTGTCTCTGCATTTGTATTGTGTGGTCCAAGTAATAAATAGCAAATCCAGAGCAATCGGTGCTTTAATTATGCTGTCTAAATATTTAGGCAAGCGAACTGATGATGAGGATTCTCTATTAAAAACAAACAGTTTATTTACAGAGATGGAAAGATGTGTTGTTGAAGATGTTGGCTTGTGGCCACGCGGAATAACCCCACTGAAGCTCAGAATGAACCACAAATGGTCAAACAGTGGAACAGATGAGTCTAATGGCATTAGAATTGCAATTTGTGCCAATTCAGAACTGGACTGTCATGATTTTTATATGTTGCAAAAATGGTGCGTCACTGTTAAGAGATCTTCAGAGAAATATAAACAATTAAACTGGGGTAAATTTTAAAATATTCTTTCTTTATGAAACTCAGCATTAAGTTTCACAAGATTTTTTCAGCTAATAGGACATTCATTTTATGAATAACCTTATTTAGTTTAATAAAGAGTATGATAAATTAAAAATATCTAAAATACCGGTTTCTCAAATGTTTGTTAAAAATAGAGAATTTTCCAAATTTTTATAGAACACATCTGGCAACCCTATCTTCTCTTATTTGTCCGTCCTTTAATCCAGAACTATTATTAAGAATTTCCGGACTTCCATCGCCTTAATATTTTTGAGCACATTCATTCCTTTTTTATTTAATTTAACGACGCTGTAACAACTACTAGATTTTTTGCGTCGATGAAATTGATGATAGCGAGATGGTATATGGCGAGATAAAGTCGAGGATTCACCATAGTTTATCTAATATTTCTCGTACGGTTGGGGAATCGGAAAAAACCAACGAGCTTAAATTCTTTCTAGCTCGTTGGAAAAAAATCAACCAGGTAATAAGTCCAAGCCAGAACCGAATCCCTGTCAAAGACGCCTGCCGAATGAGCTACGCCGGTGACTCGCACTTTCATTCGAATTTATATTTGAAGGTACCATGGGATTTCTTATAAAACACATTTCACCTTCTAAATCCATATGAATGGTCCAGGGGGAAAAACACGTTTAGGCACATTTTGCAAATTTTTCGGGAGAGCGATTACAGACTTGCAAAATGACAGTTCCTTCCCTTGTAAGCCCTTCCTTAATATGTTTATAATGTGGAACAAAGCCAGTTTCCCCTTGTATAATTAGGGGTTCTTGAAGATCTCAGTTTTAACTGCCAGATTCAATTAAAATATAAAAATTACTAAATTTGGACCAAACATGTTTTCCCCTGGATCCTTCATATGCATAATCTACATTCATAAAATGATCGATGTTCAATAACATTTTAAACTGAATGCACAGTATAATTTTGTGCAAACAAGCAAAGACATAGGCTACCGGCATTATCTCAGACGGTACTGAGTTGGACTCCAGGGCTGATATTGCGCTTTACATGATTACCTGGTTGGGTTATTTCCAAGACTTTCCCAAACTGTAAGGGGGAATGTTAGTAATATGGAAAATCCTCGGACTCTTCTTGCCAAAATATATAATCCTCGTTACGATTTCCATTGAAAGAAACAATAAACTAATAAAGCAATGACATATGGACAGACAAGTTAATGGTTGAACAGATAGGTAGATAGGTAGGTAGGCACAACAATAGTAATAGTAGATAGGCAGATATACATAAATACATCGTAGATAGGATGCAATAGGTAGAATACAAGTTTCAAGAATGGTGGGAGACAGCTAGATGTGATGTAACTGCCAACAGGTGTATCTGAAGTCTGGCAGTTTTTTTTTTTTTTTTTACCAATGGCCAACTTGCCCTATATGATGGTTCAAGTGTTTCGATCAACAACGCAGGCAATGCTACTATCAGCTTGATATTTTAACCGGTCTGGGAATAAATTTAGAACGCAGTCGAGACATTCTAGGGTACACATTACTTCAAAGGAGCGATGGTGTCAAGTGTGGCCGAAAGCCAAATGCACTACGCCACGCCACTACTATGGCAACCAAAATATTATCTCACCGTTTGTTCTGCAAAACGGAGGTTTTAAAGTTTACTGTATGTATTTCTGCTTTTCATTCAACTTCACACTACACTTACGCTTCCTTTGCGGTTGTTGTCCCTTTCTGGAACTGAATCAAATATTTCTGCGAATTTGTAGTCATCTTGTACGGAATGATTCCGGTGCTAAAATAGCAATGTTTATCTGTATGCTGATGACGTACCTACGCAACAGATTCACCTAAGTCTGCGAGGAGGACCTCTGAACTTTAACAGTTTGTCACTCTATGAATGCTGCAGCTCACTGCGATGTAATTAACTGTGCAATTTATAACTTGCAACTCCGTTATTTTAAAAATATATAACAATTTTAATTACAGGAATAATATAAGCGAATCGGTGACTCTGTGATGTAATACTGTGACTAGCGTACAAATGACATCGGTTTGAGGCGTACAGTACTATTATTTAGTCCTGACAGTCGCCGGCAATGTGCGCCTGGGTCAGGCGAGTCCATCTAGTTACGCCAAGGGGTGTTTGGGTTAGTCAGTCGCTTGTCTTCAGAGCGATTGTATGTCATGCGTGGGGTAAAGCGGTATGTTTTTAGTACAGTTAAGCTGTACTGCATTCCTTTACTGACAGCTCGCCCTTATCTCTACTCCGGAGCTCTCCCCACTACTCATATTACTTCCCCTCTTTTGCGTCGTCGAGCTGTCAGGACTAAACAATCGGTCTGTAAAACACTTTCGGAGAGGGTGAAAGGGCAGTGTAGTCGGAACTTCACCGGAACCTAAGCTTATATGACTAAATCGACAGATGGCACCACCGCATAACTGAGTCATGATATCTACCAAAAAAAAAACTGACCGTTCGAACTTCAACAAACGTCCATAAGTAAAGAATTGTAAGGTACATTAAGCCCATTCGGGCTGTGGTGCAAGTCTTCGAGCCCCACCTCCGTATAAAAATAAAATATGTTGCCTAAGCCAATTCTCCTGCTGGAATGGTGCAAGGAATTAAATTTCTATACTCTCTTTAATTAAATTAAGCATAACCTACAACAGGTCTGCAGAGGGAAGGACTAGTAAGGAGAGGGTTTCGTTGAGGCGTTGTTCAATGTTCTGTCTCCTCCTCCATTCAAATAGTATTGACAGTGTAGCTCAATTCCAAACACATCCAATCCAATTTATTCATTATTTTAATTAATTATATTTAGCTCAAACCTTTCCCTTATCAATCAACTTCTCTTATCGCTATGCGTAAAATGATAATGTTTAAAGTTTAATTTATTAAATCTCGATTAAATGTTATCTTCATATTGTTCATTTCCTTCATATCTAGGAGATAAGCAGATGGAAAGTGAATCGTATGCCAATCATTGTTAACATTTAATATGGAAACATTCGCCTCGACTACTTCGTAGTAATAATCTACTACGATATCAATTTGAACGGTGTCGCATATACCCTACGTCCTGCATACCGAAATGCTCTTTACGAAACTAAAAACAAATTACACCTCATAATTCCATTTCAGCGCAAAATCCATATAAAGTTCAAATCGAAGTGCTGGTGACGGCTAAAAGAGCAAGTAGTAGATCTACTGCTGCGCAAATAATTTGGGTTAGTTGTTATGACAAGGACAAGATGTCAGATTTTTAAGCGATATTGAACACGTTGATAGCTCTGGTCGCTGTGGTTTCTGATTTCACAAGAATCTTGGCCATGTCAGCACCGCTGTTTAAAATTCATACCAGTATTCCAATACTCGTACAGATGGCAACGCCAAGATCTAAAATACCCAGAGCCTTATCCACGAAACCACTTCCTCGGTCTTTTCCTCCTTCATTTAGAATAAAGTTTCAAAATGTGCCCTGACCATTAAGATCACATAATATGTTTCTCCATGCATTACCGGTACTTTAAAATACGAGTAAAAGCAACTTATACTTATCCACAAATGATAAACATATGATTAGGTTATGCACGCTCTTAGAATAATCCACGAGATCTTATTATCTAGATAGATCAGAATTTACACAATACAACAATCGAGTCTGATTAGTACATACCGGATATTTATGCTGAAATAGCCTATATATTCACAAAAAACTGTTAAAATATGCATCATAAATATTTAATTACAATTAATATGATTGCAGTAGAGACATTTTATGACAAATATTATTTTTTTTTTCGGAGGAGGGTACGCAGGCAAGCACCGCAGCCTTAATATTAATCTTACTCACTCCCGTTTCGAAAATAACAAAGCCATTTTGCGATTCTTCCCTGTGCACGAGATTAGTAACACACTCATATATTACAGGAACAAATTTACGTACTGCAGTGTCAACAAATGATACATTTCAATAACGATTACAGTAAAAACAAAGTCCATTTTTAATAAATCACAGTTTTAAATTGTACAGTAGCGGCAAAAAACCGGACCGACCATTGTAGCTGATTTCAGAGCCTTGTTCACTCCAGAGCACGATAGACTGGTAACTAAGACTTTCGTGGTTCGAATTCTGCCTGGGAAGGAAACTTTTTTTTGTTCCTTATTCAAATTTATTCCCAATACTTTTCGATTACAGTGATATTTTACTACTTAATTAACTTATTGTTCCCAGAACATGAATTTTACCAGCTTATTTTCTAATGGCTTTCGAAATGGGCTACGTCAGCAGTCGAAACTACAACAATTTCAATAGATTACTCGCTATCTTGTGAATGCGGGCGTGGCATGCGTAGTGGCTCATTTCGGGGACTCTGATTATTCGTCGGTCTGGTTTCTTTTTTTGCCACTACTGTACATCAGTAAGGACAAGGTTGGATTAATCTAGTTTCTATTCTAGGCTGAACTATGAAAGCGTCTCCCTCCATCTCGAGCGCACGCACAAACACACATCTTTTATAGAAACGAATAGAATTAATTTTCATAAGAAAGTGCTGAAGGCATTAGTACATTAATCTATAGTTTGTATATAACAATAATTATGATGACGATATATTTTTATTCATTAATTCACAGTGTTCTACACACGGTCTTTCACTGTAAATTCGCATTCTCCAATCTTCCCTATTATCTGCCTTCCTCTTAGTCTCCGCATATACTGTAATACATGCATATACCTTAATTTTGTCTGTCATCTGATATCTTGTTCTCTCCTGTTCACCATTCCTTCCAGTACATCCTTCAGTAGGCAGTTTCTTCTCGGCCAGTGACCCAGCCAATTTCCTTTTCTCTTCCTGATCAGTTTCAGCATTATTTTTTCATCCTCTCTTTCTAGCACAGCTTCATTTCTTATTCTGTTTGTCCATTTCACACGCTCCATTCTTCTTCATATCCACATTTCAAATGCTTCCAGTGGTTTCTCTTCACTTCGTCGTAATGTCCACGTTTCTGCTCCATACAATGCCACAACCCAAACAAAGCATTTTACTAGTCTCTTCCCAAGTTCTTTTTCCATAGGTCTGCAGAAGACGCTCCTTTTTCTATTGAAAGGTTCCTTTGCCATTGCTATCCTCCTTTTGACTTCCTGGCAGCAGCTCATGTTACTACTAAAAACTTGCAATACAAAGTATTTGAAGCTGTCCACTTGTTCCACTGCCTCATTTCGAATTCGTATGCTTGATGAATATGATGATAATGATGATGATGATGATGATGATAATGATGATGATAATAATAATAGTAATAATAATAATTAATGTATTTATTCTGGTGCTGTTAAGGCCACCAGACCTTATCTTCCACGTCACCAGAAATATGTATACATACAGCGAAAAAACAAATTAATAACGTTAATTCAAACAAAACAAGAATGTTTACAATTGCATAGCAAACCAAATAAAAATAATATCGTAGTATGCTGGATTTAATTAAATTGTTCACAGACATGAACTGAAAGCAATCAATTTATGGTAAATATTTATGCATTTGTAATTTCAAATAGATGATAGTCACGAAGTTCTATAATTGCAGTTACATACCGAAGTCTTCAGTTAATTAACAAAAGTGAAATTGACTGCAACTAAGCCTTAGGGCATTGTATGTAAAAATAATTGTGAAGTAATGGATGGAGACATTTCAAGAAATTGGTCCCAAACAATTTTATATTCGTAAACAAAAATCTGTTCTCAGCGTTATGAATAATTTATGTGCTGTTTTAGGAACAATATACCGACTCATCCCGAAGTTAACTGCTTTTTTTTCATCCACTCTACGCTTTTATGTTCTACAGAAAATAACACGTCGGCATTTATGATGTGTTTTGAAACAAAGGAAATGTTTATACAAGTTAATTCACTGAACAACTGTAGGGTATACTCCAACTTTTAAGACATGCTTCACGTCGTGGAACTCAACAGCCTGAATTTCAACGGGTCGGAGCAATTAAAACGAATTGCTGAATAATGTTCTATAAACCAGTGATTTTAAAAAGGGGATATAGCCCGCTGTAAGAGTCTTAGACTAGCTTCAGTGTCAGTCAATCAGGCTGCTAGAGTCTGGGATAGGACATTATGATTCTAGGGACATTTGTAATATCCTAAACCAGTACGGCACTTTTAAGTCAAGCAAGAATCGTTTTCAATACCATGGCAGTGAACAACAGGAATGACAGAAAATTGTTGCATCTATAGCTGGACACCTGCGTTTGATATCACCGAGGCTCGTATGCAATCCTGTGCTATATTTATTATGAGATGAAATGAGGGGGTAAAGATAGATAAAGTTGAGTGTGTTGGTGTAATAAATTTGTAAAGTTAGGGAGAAAGGAGAAATCTGGGAAAAACATATTCTCATATCTTCCCCACGTATGAGGGAGAGTCAGTAAGTTACAAATTGAAACAGCGACCTACATTTTTTAATGATGCGTCTGAAGCTATCACCGCCAGAAGGCAGTAGCACTATTATCGATGAGAGCACAAGTGAAACAAAAAAACAGCAGTCGCAAAATATTATCATTCACAGTTTTACAAATGCATCATTCTTGTATCAGGATTCATTTTTAGTCTAATTTTAAGATATTCACCATTCTTGATTCAGGGTTTGGTTTTGAATCTGGAGGTAAGAGATTTTATTTTATTTTTCGCTTTCTTAAAAAACCGCAATAAATACTAGAATAAATTGAATTTACGAATCTTATATAGACAGGAAAAGTGCCGGTCCGGGGGCTGAAAAGCTCTGTTCTAGAGAACAGCAAGCAGGAATCGTGATCCGAGGCTGCGCTCGGGTGTGTGTTCGAATCCCGGTTAGGTTAACTGGGTAGGGGTTTTCCTCAGGTCTTCCTCAACTTCAAGGCAAATAACGGGTAATTACATAGCTAATCCTTAGGCTCATCTCGCCATAATATCATCTTGTTATCACTGATAGGCCTACCACCGAAGCTAGGTGATTTTGCAATTGATACAGGGTTGTTATACTAGTATAACCGATAAAAAAATCAGATGGCAGACAACAATGCTCTAAGCGAAATTCTAACCGCTGTGGGGCAACGGTTAGCATGTGCGATCGTGAAACGAGCGGGTCCGGATTCAAATCCTGGTTGGGTTTTTTTCCTGGGCTTTCCTCAACCGACTGAAGCAGAATTTATGGGTAACTTTCGGCGTTGGACCTTGGACTCATTTCGCCATCATTAATTCACATATCATCATCCATACCATAGTCCGGGTCAAGTTCACGGTGCGGCGTGTGTTCTTGTATAAGAGTGCGGCCGTTCGGCTACCCAATCATTCACAGAATAGGAGTGGTATGCACAATAAGCCTCAGGCTGCAGTGTAAGCCTTCGGGTCCCTCCTCCGAACAAGAGAAAAAAACTCATAGCGGTGATAGCTTCAGGAGTCTCATAAAAAATGTAGATCGCTACCGTACTTCAATTTGTAGCTTACCGACTCTTCCTCGCATACGCCAAATCATAAAAATTCTAGCATATTTAAAAGACTACTGACTTATGGAGTAATAAATTTCTTGAATTACATATCGCTATCAAATATTCCATTTAAGTAGACGCTCCCACCTGAAGAAAGATTCATTTCATTAAAATGAAAATTTAATACAATTAGACCTACATATTACTTCAAACTCTCAAACATAGTTTCTCAACACAACCTTACGCATCACATTTATTCATCAGAAAATATTCGATAAAGATTAGTAAGAAGGAGTATAAAAAACAATAGAAGCGGAGGAGCAACGGCAGAAGTAATAGCAGCGGTAGTAATAGGAACAAAATTTACCTATAAGATTGTTTCGGTTGTTTAGTCAACTGTCCGAAAACACGTCGAAACCTCATAAGTGACAATAATGCATCACCCATGAGGCAACTACGCCAGGAGATAATGGAGTAGGGTGGTCAGTCCCTTTCCCCTTCTATTGCATAGATCGCTGACTAGCAAAAAGATAAGCGTCGGTAGAATTTGTGATAGCAAGATGGTATTTTTGCGTAGATGAGAAAAAGGATTCGCCATGGATTAAGTGACATTCGGCTTACAGTTGGCGTAAACTAAAAAAAAACCAAAGCAACCAGCCCAAGAGGAACTAGACTATAACCTACGCCCAGAAGCAGCCTAGGCTCAGGAGATTACCTCTGACGTATACCGGAAACCATTCTATGCTAGCAGTTTTGAATAAATTCATGAATAGATCTACTGCAAATTGAAACTGCATATAAAAAACTCTCTCCTAAAGTTCGACGCGTAGCAGACAGTTTTTAAAAATTTCATTATCGGAAATTTTCACCGCGTAAGAATCAGACAAATTTGCATCGTCTTCTCAGGAATCGATCTAAGAATGTAATGCATCAGAGATCTGTTGCCAGACTGGAAGACAAGCAGTGCAATAGCCCAACCAGGATTCAAACCAGATCTCCTCGTTTTGCATCGTTAAGTCCGGATATTAGGCAGCCGACCATCGCTGTGAACAATACCGACATGAGTTTCAAGGTTCTCTTCGAGGCAACGACCCTTTCCAGTCATTTACTTTGTAGAGATCTCAAATTAAGGAATATTCTACTGCTATTATGATTTTGAAATATAACAGGAAGCCTATCCCTGAAATGGTGGTCTCACGGCATTACACTTATCTGAATTATTATTTCCCCGATAAGACTGAACGAAGAAAAAAATAATCTTACACATACAAATACATACCAGTCACACTTTAAGGATGTAGAAATTGTTGCACTTTCTCAGTCTCTCTTGTAGACATTTTTATTTCATTTTCATGTTGTGTATTTAAGTGAATAAGCTTTATGTCCATTACATTTAGTTTAAATTTAACCGTTTGAAAGGGTGTTAAACATCCCTAAACTGTTCGGTTTGTCATACAAAATTTGATAACGGCAAAAAGCTGTCCGACCAGTAGCGCACAAAAAAGCGGCAGAATGTGCTGCCCTGTATGTGTACGTACTGCGCATGCGCTACACTGATTCTATAATTCTACACTATAGATACAACACCAGTTGTATCAGATGGAATATGTGATCAATGTTTTTAATTTTTCGTATACTAACGCTCGTTCTTATTTAATTCTAAGCCGGCAACATACTGCATCAGACATTCTGTCTCTGACAGGACGGTTTTATCTCAGACCATTCGATGTGACTGTGATTACACGATTCTTACGAGACTGCAGCATACTGCATCAGACATTCTGTCTCGTACAGGACGGTTTTATCTCAGACCATTCGATGTGACGGTGATTACACGATTCTTACGAGACTGCAGCATACTGCATCAGACATTCTGTCTCGTACAGGACGGTTTTATCTCAGACCATTCGATGTGACTGTGATCACATGATTCTTATGAGGCTACAGCATTCTGCATCGGACATTCGTACGCTGCAGCCTATAACAATGCATGTAATCGTCACATCGGACGGTCCGAGACAAAACTGTCCAGTTCGAGACAGAATGTCCGATGCAGTATGCTGCGACGCGGCGGCCTAACGTTCACTGACGTTACCAGAGCTCAAGATATACCGCGAGATGGAAGTAATCGCAGTAAAAATATTTATTTTATTTGAATTTGTGTAAAATTAAGTACACGTTTCTACTTAAACCGTAGAATTCATAAACTGACATACCTTCCTTTGGGGTAAAAAAAAAAACCTGCATTGTGTGCAATCCAAAAAATTTGAGTTTACTTTACGTGGTTGATCAGTAATTATATGATAATTAATACTAATTAATTAAAATACTAACTTTGTAATCCGTCTAATATTCATTTGACTGTCTTCAAAAACTTCAATTGTCTTTGCTGCTGTTGAATAATAATCTAAAATAACTCACGCTGTACCTGCAACTATTTCAAAACGAGACTTCGAAATTCGGTCATCAAAACTCACCGTTTTTATTAAGTAGAAAATGAATTTTTATGTCACTATATTAACTTGCTGGTATTAGCTTTGAAAAAAATTTTACTTCTTGACAATGTTTACATTTCTTTATCCTTATATGTTACTTTAGAGCTATAAACTGAAACTTCAGTAAACAAATAAAAAAAAAAGTAAATACAAAGAAGAAAGCTTCAAAGTTTAGTGTATCAGAGATCAAGAGGAGACAAGAGACAGGCTCATATTGCGGTAAATAAGCAAAAAAAGAAACTAGTCTATGTTTAGACGGGGCGAAAGCAGAACGAGGGGAAGGGCTGTAGAAACGAAAAATGCAGGAAAGGGGCGCGACAGACTCGGGCAGATGGCAAAGAACGTCTGGATACGTCAACGGCACTATACAGAGCTTCCGTCACTATGTTACAACTTCTGAGGTCGGTAAAAAGTGATGTCAGAAAAGCAATAAAGCTCTACGATTACAAACCTATATCCGGTAATACTCCGCTTATGAGTTCAAAGGCACAACAGTGTAATTTCATTACAGTGCCGTGTAATTAAGCAATCCTCTTACGTGCATTAATTTCGGAAATATCTAATACACTTGAAATTTATTGCTCTAAGTCTATGGCAGGTACATGAAACTCACCATTGACCTATAAGATCTCTTGCCTTCCGGTATCGGTCGCACACTGCAGTTTTTGATAGAGCTGGACAATGCTGAAGATGCTCTCTATTCATGATTTTCTGTTTACTGCAGAGGGGACATTCAGGGCTGAGCAATATTCCGATGCGATGGAGGTAATGTACCAGGAAATCATATACCGTAAAAAGGTTTCCCCGTAACATGCCATGAAGGCACTTGGGGGCATGGAGGCAGAGCCTTTTACACCCGGGAAAGACCCGGTACTCAATTTTATAGAAGGCTGAGTGAACTTCTGGGCAGTTCTGAAAGTTTGGCAACGAGAAAAAATCCTGTCACCACCTGGGATCGAATCCAGGACCTTCCGGTCCGTAGCCAGCTGCTCTATCAACTGAGCTACTCGACCGTACCGTATTTAAGCGAAAGGTGCAACCGCAGCTTTCCCAGGCCAATCTCAGACGTTGTAGATGTATGCACTCCATGGTTTGGAAGAAGTTCTCACTTGTCAGTAATTTAATTTTATAAACTTCCTTTATTAAAAGCCTGCCAATACTGACAGAATGTACTAGATACGTATTTATAAACGTGTAACAGATATAAATAAGAAACAAGTAATTTGAAAAAAAAAAATTGATATTGTTTGCTTTCACCTCTTTCTTGATGTAGGCTACAGTTGGTAGTATTGTACGGCGATTCCTGTGAAGAAACTGAGGTCATCATTTCCTCTTTTTTGCCATAGTACCAACTTCTTTGTTACTATAAATTTGACAATGTCCCGGAATTCACCGAAAAGCCACAGTTTCGTTCAGAATAACAGCTGCCTTAAATCGACTATGGCTCCAATTCAGATGTTGTAATGCTATTTTGATGGGCTGAATTTCTTTATCGTAGACTGTTACGAGTTGTCCAACTGGCACATATTATGAAGCGAAAAGCTTACTTTTTCTCCTCCTACACTTATGTGAATCCATCTGGGATCCATCAATGAATATTCTTAGCCAGCTTTCCTCGGGATATTTGATATTTACAGTTTCTAGAGCTAATATACAACCTGAAATGTATACGCTAACGCTATCCAATGAATAGGGGACATGTGTTAATTTTATTTTCCTTCGAAAACTGTTCTCTTGGCTCGAAGGATATAATCTCATAAGAAATATTTGAAGACTTACGAGAATTTTTCTCTTTCCTTATTAAAATGCAAATAAATTACGATGAACATTTTAAACCGTCAGATGATTCGAAACCCATTTCAATGCTGTCACGTTAGTACACCCTATACTAAACATTTATCCGATTCAGGCGAGATAAAAAAATGTTTGAACTTCGTGTTTACAATCCTGCCATTTTCTTGTTCGTCTATCGTTGTACTCATTTACTATGACATCTATTCCTAGCGAAAAAGACGAAATCTCATGTCTAATAAATTCTCCAAATGCAGAAACATATTGCTCCCTGTGCTTAGGACACATTTTACAACTAATAATACTCTTACTATATATTATAAACTAATAATGCTGACTGTCTCAACGTATCCTATAATCGCAGTTCTCATAATTTCTCTGGTCAGCGCCGTTCAGAAAAGTAAGTCTAACAGTGACTTGGCTTGATTTGGCCTGTTTTTTTCAGACCAGACTTAGAATGGATCCTTGCACTTGGGCTTAAAAATTTACCCATTATGCACCTAATCGATGACTGTCCGACATGTGGCCTGAGTGGCATTCGTGAATCCGATTCTAACAGGTGGGACATCCTTCCTCAGATCTGCCTGTCTCTGCAATGTCTGCTTGTCGACCACAAATTCCACTACGATCAGGCTGGGGATCTAACCTAGGTCACCTGAAGTCTGTCATTAGGAGAATATGCAATGTTAAGCGTTTCAGAGGAGCCTATACCGGTGTTTAACTTGTAAATTTGAACCCGAAACGTTTTTTTTTTTACGAAGTAGTTACCGTAAAGGAATATACTAGTTACATACAGTATTATTGAATTGCGCTTTCCTCATTCCTTAAACAACCCTTTTGGTTTTGCAAATCAAGTTTTCAGGTATAACTCCCTGTAAAGCTGATTTGAATAATTTCGAAGAAAAAATTGTTCCGGGGCCGGTATCGGGTATCAGTTCCTTTTGGGTTTGGATACAATAATAGTAAACAATAGAAACCATCGAACAATAAAAACACAGTGAGCACAACCTAGACCCCGGTAAATTAGAATTCAAGATCTAGTCGAACGTGCTTGCATAAACCTTAATATATGCACTGTGACGTCACATTCGTATCCAGATGTCTCACAAGAATGACTAAAAATCTGTGGATTAATATAATTATTATTTGCAGTACAGACGTATTTTGATTAAATCCCGCACTCTTTACTTTACTGCTATTTAAGAGTCGTAGAATCAATCTGTTTTGAAGTACAGTGCATGTTCTCCATTATTTTTACTTGGAAATTACATCCAGATTTATCACGTAATAATGATTAATCTCGTACAGAAGAAGGTAATATAATTTACACTAGGTTCTTGAAATGCAACGTCTAGTTTGGATGAGGCCTTGCAGCGTCGTAATATCGACTGTCGCCATCTTCTCTTAAATTCCTGTGTCGCTCGGATGCTATCAAAGACAATTATGATTACTGACTGAAGTTCCTCTGCTTCGTAGCCAAGTTTTCTCATGCGTGCAGGTAGAATTGCTTAACTAATGGTAATTATTATGTCTTCCAACTCGCAGACCAAAAGGGACGTTACCGGACATGGATTCACATTCTCATATTACTTCTTTTAATATACTTCACCAATCCTACACATTTACAATACATCGAAGTGCCGAAAACAGCCTATAGATATAGGCGTTCCACCATTAAAAAATCTTCTTGAAAAGATACTGCTAGGTTTGTAGACTAATGGTCAGTTTCAGCTGGTCTGCCAGTTATTTGGAAACCTACAATATTAGCTCGGTGAACAAAGTAATATGTTAAACAAATATGAAATTGAAATTAAAATTATTTGTATATGCAGTAGAGCGTCTCGTAAAGAAAGTGCAGGTAACATGTGAGAGAGGACGAGCAGTACGATAAACACGAGGGATGCACAAGGTTTTAGTTACAACGTTTATGGCGGAGTATTAATTGAAATTATATTTTCTCAAAACAAAAGAACACAAATTGAATAACTTTATCATACACACATTTTAACAAACAAGCAACTATAATGTTGAAATAATTCAATATAACAAATCAAATTTTGTTACTTATTTGAAATTACTTTCAAGCAGCATTTTTTACGGTCACAAATTTCAATCTCTGTATGACTAACATAATATCACCGTCTTCTGTGGCCGAATTAACAAAACTACAGTATATTGATCTGAAGTGACAACACTTTTTCCTAAACATAATAATATTAATAATTATCCCTTCTCAAAGTTCAATTTATTCACGTACAGTACAGAAGACGGTGATATTATGTTAGTCATACAGAGAATGAAATTCATGACGGTAAAAATACTGCTTGAAAACAACATCATATAGACTAAGTAGCAAAATTTGATTTGTTATATTGAATTATTTCAACATTAAAATTCCTTGTTTGTTAAAATGTGTATATGATAATGTTATGCAATTCGTGTTCTTTTATTTTGTGATTTTTTTTTTTTGGAAAATATATCAATTAATGTTAATTAATATAATTAATTGTAACTAAAACCTTGTGCATCCCTCGTGTTTATCGTTCGGCTCTTCCCCCCACACGTTACCTGCACTTTGTTTACGTTTTCACTGTGCCTAAACGAGACGCTCTACTGTAATGATAACGTAGAAAAATTCAAAACTATAAGGGGCTACCAAAATCACAGCCGAACTAATTGAACGGATTTACAGTCGCTACAGACGCATTGTAACAGGCAAATTGATATCCATTTTCTAAACGGGATTGAAACTCGCTTTTGTGTTTCCAAGATATGTAGAAAGTCAGTTATAAACATAAAATTATTGTTCTGAAAGTTAATTTCTGCTATTTTTCTGTGCATGACATCTGACAACCCAACAGACTATTTTTACGTAGAAACAACTACGTACCATTTATCAGAACCAATACTAAAGGTCAGATAAAAAAGCAGATTATGCTGTTAAGGTAAACATAAATTGAAGCTTCCTAGACACATATTTCTTTCTTTTGTAATGAAGCAGATGTTTCCATGGAATCGCGTCGACTCACTGACGAAGGTGAGGAGTTGTCAATCACATTTTTTTTTCCTTTTCTTACGATTACGCAACTTGAATTGTGGATATGGCGGTAAGGTTTCCATCAGAAGTAGGTCGTTTTCCAGTTGAAAGTTAGAAACAAGAAAAATGTTTCCAGTTCCCATCAAAATACACATTCATATAATTTTCTTTGTCTCAGAACAATGGCTAGTAAACAGAAACGGAACAGGGCACACAGAGAAGGGGGAAAACGAAAGAAAAGAATTAATTTCACAGAGATGCAATGTTTACGATAAGTTTTAATATAATGGATAAGCTAGAAATAATAAGGTACTCGACACTCCCAGTAGAATGGTGTCGTAACTCGAAAATTGCGATTTGTAAAGTTATGCTATTTCCTAGTAAAATAATGCTCTGAAAATGTTCTAATAAAAAGGTACCATAATCTTTGATAATTTACCATTTTGTTATTAGAATTTCATGCTTTCAATTATATAATTTATTTCAAGAAATAGTCTGCCCAGGCATCCTGGGTTGCCAAAAACACAGAATAACACACATATAAGAATAGTAATGATGACAGTAAGATAGATGAGCCAAATTTAAATATGAACTAGGAGCTTAAGTTTAAGAAATAATAAATTTGTACATATATTTGTAACAATCACACACTAACGAATAGAAAAGGAGGGGGGGGGGTATTATGATATTCCGTATAAATGATTTTTCAGAATTGCCACAGACCCTTTAATGGTTGAAGTAATTATTTTTGGAATGATGTCATGGATTCCAAATGTTTTGATAGTGTTTACAGTTGATCGTGGGATGGTGCCCCTCGCTCCGATCATTAAACCATGTACTTCCCAGGTGCCTTCCATCTGATATTTTTCTCGAAAATACGGAATAGTAGGCTCATAAATTTGTTGTTTTTCTTTGTTGACCTCGGATGGTTGGGTCTGGCTCATCTCAAATCTAACGTTGAAAATAATTTACGAAAGTAATATGTGATTTTCGACATACGACAGTAGGCTATTTTACTAGGAGTGCGATATATATAGGTAATCGGTGACTGATGCAGTGAACCGAGTTAAGGACTTTAGAAAACATTTTAGCCAATATGTTAGAAGAGAAGATACTAAAGTATAGGCCAAAAGAAAGAAAATATATTACAACAAAACAATGGCCAGAAGTCGGAAAATGCTACGGAGTCTAAGCAATGAAAAATATTGATATGAATGGTTTTCGAATTACGACGTTTTTGTTTTAGTCACAACTTCAAATACGGACACGGTAATCTGTAAAGTTTGAATTTTCAAGCGATATGAACATATTTGTGGATTTCTTACAGAAGACAGACTATAATACATTATTAAATAACTAAACCACGACTCTCTAATAATCTTCATTTCTTAGACGTGAAATCAGTGGGAAGTTCAGCAGCAAACGGAGTCAGTAGATACTCAACCTAAAAACTCTCTTTGTAATGACGTACACGGTATCGATACAAGCACGAATTGAAATTCCGAAGGCACTGTCCGTCAATTGCCATAAAGTACCTCTAATAACCTTCATTATTAACAATATATCGAGAATTGGCGGCATGAAAGGATTTTTTCCGTCAATCTACACAATTAATTGTATTACAGAGGAATGTGCAAGGCCTGCTCGTAGTCCCCACCTGCAACTCTGCATTTCCGAATCTCACGTTATTTCTTCAGGCATATCGACTTCTAACCTGGCCTGGTATAATGAACTATTGCAGCGCAGTTCTGATATTGCATTGATCGTATGGCCACAAGTTCTGTTCCAGCCGAGTGTGTTGGTATTGTAGGCCTACTACAGTACTTGAAAGCTCGGAGGTCGCACCTAGACCTGGCACATGTCTAGTGCAGTGACGACTAACTCGTGCTCTCTGTGCAGGAGCACTCTTCGTTGCATACGAGCAGTACATGCGAAAGCAGATTATCCCAATATTTGCGATGCCAACGTTGCTATTTTTTAGTGCAGACAATGTTTCGTAAGAGCAGTTGAGTTGGTCACCACGGGCCATATTCATAGACATTCTTAGCGCGGGCTTCCGGTAGATGATCAGCGAACTAACGTTTTTCGTATTCATAAACCAGTGTTAGCGATGTGATATGATATGAATCCTGTACAAGTAACCAGTCGATAGCCGGGGCTAGTTTAGCACGCTCGTAGCGCGGGCTAGCGAAATGTCTATGCATAGCACCCCACTAGTCTAGTATGCAAGTTTAAAATTGCACGGAAGGACAACAGTCAAAATATTAAGGAAAAAGAATGCAAATAACGGCCCTGTGCGACTTCAGCGCAAAAATTTATATCATTTTTTTTTGTAAAGGTAGGCTATATGAATTTCACGTATAGGCTACTTCCTGAATGAGCTAAGATATCAAGTATGAAAAAATCACTACGGCAGCTTAAACAAACGGACGGAGAAACATACAAACCAAATTGTACCACTCCTCAGTTATCAGGGTTGCTGAAAATGCGTACATCCGCTAATATTTAAACCAATTTTAATATCACAATGCAGTCTCTGTACTTCATACAATAAACCAGTGGAATATCTCAAGTGTTTCTTATCACTTTGTTATATTGTTTTTTTACTTGGTTATTTAACGACGCTGTATCAACCACTAGGTTATTTAGCATCGATGAGAGTGGTGATAGCGAGATGGTATTTGTCGAGATGAGGCCGAGGATTCGCCATACATTACCTGATATTCGCCTTACGATTGGGGAGAACCTCCGGAAAGAAACAACCAGGTAATCAGCCCAAGCGTGAATCGAATCCGCGCCTAAGCGCAACTCCGGATCGGCAGACAAGCGTCTTAGTCGATTGAGTTACGCCAGTGGCTATTATATTGTAAACAGTAATTATTTCAGTCTTACATTTAGCATGAAATTCAGGAATTTATTTACGGTCAATAGCCACGTTACAGCAGATGATGATGACCACAAATAGTCCTATCCAATTTCTAAGATTAGGTCATTTCGCTCCTGCCTTCTCTGTTGTAAGAATTATAAACAAACATAAGACAATTCTTTCGGGAATTGAACCCGGTAGGCAAGTTAGATTCATAAAAATACAATCCCTCTCATCCTTGTTTTCCTCATGTTCCTTTTGCTCCCTTGCATTTTCCTTGTTCTCCTTGCCCCCCCCCCCCCAATTCTTATATTTCTCTCGTTCTCCTTGCATTCCCCTCTTTCGCCATGTACTTCTCTCGTTCTCGTTGCATTTCTCGCGTTCTCATTGTATTCCCATCGTTCGCATTGTATTCTACCTCGTTTTCATTACACTCCCACCCCTTCTCATTGCAAGTCTTTATAATGAGTATAAGGATAATGATGAAATTACACAGTACTTACACGCTTTGGGACAAGCTATTTCAAGACATTTATTCTGATATACTACGTATGTACTTAAATTAAATAAAGTTAGTACACTTTTATATCATTTGTAATTTATTTGTATTTTATCAGAATTTCATAAAATATACAAATTACTTTAACTTCAGCTTGGGACGTACAGGCGTTTGGGACTAAAAAATTGGGACAAAAAAAAAAGAAAGACACTAAGCATCTCTGGGACAAAACAATTGGAACGAAAGTTACTGGTACCATTTGCTTGCTTGGGACAAATCGTCGTACATTCATTTTATTCAAATATGAATACCACCACACAAATTAAACTGTGCTCCAAGAACATATCGATTAGTACAGTAAAGGATTCAGAGCTGAAACTGGCAGATGTAATTAAGAGACTGACTGACATATGGAGGAAATGAAACATTAATTGTGTGTTGTACCCCATCTGCTGAATGATGTGATATGCAGTGTCGATAAAACTTATTCCAGTATTTCCTTTCCTGTATATTGCGCATATTGCTATTTGCTTCTCTCTCTCTTAATTGGTTTGGGTTTTCAGCTCGAGTGCCTGATCGGATATGAAGCGCTTATTACAAAGATAGATGCAGGCCTATTATATTATGTTGCATAGCTGCCTTACTATAAAAAATCTTTTACTCAAGAACTTCATACTCTTGTGCTTCAGCCACTCTCAGTAATGTACTAATCTGCACAGGGAAATGCAACAAAGCAAAAATAGGCTATCTCAGAACTTCTACCAGAACTTCAGAATAGGAAGCCACGTCTGACGCTTTCGACCTGCAGCGCTATGTGCCCCTAGGCACTGTCACACCTAAGTCACTCTGGGGACTCGATAATGATAACACACTGCATTCTGGACCTACTTTTATTACCATGACTACTTAAGCAGGCCCTATAATATCGCACCTTATTTATGGCAGCACTAACCAAGCGAACATTTCCGAGTTTGCAAAGTGGTTCAGATCCGACAATTCCTCGGGGCCACAACACAGCAGATTGGATTTTGAAAATACGAGTTGCTATATTCCATTCACAATGTTATACCGGACTTGTACAGTAACTGTACGACACCCTACGGCACGCTGCAGGTAACGTATATTCCATTAATGCCGTCAAGTTTTGAAGTTGTGTTTACACTCACTATTTCACTTTCCTCCCACTGCTATGCTCTACAGGTAGGCTATGCAAGACTTCAAAGATAGCCATTCCTATAAGCAGTGGCGTGTTGCTGCACCTTTGAAATGTTGGCATACATCGCAGACGAGTTCTAATTTGTGCTGATGGTGCAGCCACTGAAAACCTGAATACACAATACAGGTGAGTCAAGACACACGTGCACAGTAGGGGTGAGTATAGAAGACCTAGTACCGCTGTGAGTACGATTAGAGAACGAGACGGCATTAATGGAATCCAATGTACAGAGTTAAAATATACCTGCAGAAATTCGGAAGAAGAAAAAAAAAACAAGAATTTGAATGTCAAATTTTGATGTAATAACCTTGTGTTGTTTGTATGCAATTTTAACACATTCAAGAACTTCTAGAAAGTATTTTCATATACGTTCTATTCATTGCCTTTCAGTTGCTAGGCAACGGACGATGTGTTTTTATCTGTTGTTGGTATTGTTTTGAAAAATATTTCAAGAAATGTTTTTTTATGTTGTTAACTCTATAGCATCTACAATATTAGTGTTTTATGGTTGTGCTAATTGATGGAGTTATTTGTCAACAATGTGAAGCTGAAACTTTTAATTAGGTTACTCCCCAACAACAGTCCTGATAATACATTGTATTTTATAATTTTTTAATCACACTCACATTCATATAAATTTCCAGACTCTATACACCCAGACAATTTTCCATCACGAAAAATTCACAGAGAGCCGAGCCCGGGAATCGAACCCGGGACATCCAGATTTGGAAGCCAGCATGCTGACCAACAGAACGCGGAGGCAGTCGAAGAAATATTTAAATGCAAATCTATTTGCTTCTCATTGGAAATTTGCGACTATAACATCGCAATTAGAGTATTTTGAGTTTAAAAAGAGGGAGGGAGGGTACGAGAGGAATGAGTGTAATATATCAGGGTTTAAGAAATACTGTATGTGAATTGGAAGATAAAGGAGTGGTCAGTAACAGAAGGCAAGAAATTGACTTAAGCGATTCAATGATGGATTCATGAGCCTGGAAGATAAGCTTGGCTCAGGAAAGCCACCCATTCTATGAAATCCACCAAACTGGAAGGGCAGCCACTCGCCAGTAGCAGTATGTTATTTGTCAGAAAGTCTGCATTTCTAAAGCCACAGTCTGTCGCCACCTCCACAAATTCAGGGTTATGCTAGGTGACGACGACTGGATCCGTATGAATTGACCGAAGCTCAGTTATAGGAAAAAAAAAACTACTGAGAGGGCCTAATATTAATTATAATTTATTTGAGTTGATATTCACCTCCATCATCGTCGTTTTATTACAACAAAGTGCTGAACTTCTTATTCATTATTTCCCTTTCAACGTGGATATTATGCATACTGTTGATGTGGTGAGCACTGTGTAACAAACTAGGGCATAAGAGAAAAAGGAGCTTTCAGTAATTAAACAAGAAAGATAAACGTTCAACTTCTTCTGCCAAGAGCACCGCTGCTGTGCTGAGTGCTCAGACCTTCAACCTGTTACTCAGGTGGTCCGGGTTTGAGTCCTGGTCAGATCTGGGATTTTTCAGCGACATTTATGGCCGACAAGGTCGCAGTTGAAGTTTTTCTCGGGGTTCTCCCATTTCCCCACGTAGGCATCTACATCATTCCATCACCATTTCTCCTTTTCGTCATAATTTCATAGCAATCCCCGAACGCCGGCTGGCGACACATGAAGAGGACATGCCTATGGGACGAGTGCGGTTATCTGCTCGAAACTAGGATACGCAGCGAATCTTATTGTAGTCAGTCGGTGTGGGTTTGGGAATGCGCCTAGGTTAGCGCAGGGCTGGGCACATTACGTGATTCTGAGAAATGAGCGCTGTTTACTTTGAAGAGCAATTCTCTCGAGCGGTGTGACGCTTGCATACTGTATGTCACTCGTCATTCCAGTGGTTGACTCTGCAGTAGGATGGCGAACTTTGAAGGTGCACCCGCCTGAGAAGCTGTATGTTAGACGAAAACCTAAATTATATTTTGAGATTGAACATGGCTAATTCATATGTTCGAAACATTGAACGACTTCTGCAAATGAAACTACTTCATAAGTCTCGGAAAACAAGCACCTATTTATTTTGTACTGAGTTTCAAGAAGTTTTGTTTCAATATAAAATATTTATTGATTTCAGATCGATAGAAGTAAGATTTTGTTACAATAGTTTGTTCATGCAAAAGAAAAGTGTAAGATAATGTTTATTAATAATTTTCTTCTTGTGTTTCTGTTTGAAATCCTTTATTACATATGTTTGTATTATTAATACCATTATGTAACTGTTAAAGCACTGTGCATATAGATTGTGTAAATAAGCCTAATGATTTTGTGTGTGCGTGTGTGTATGTGTGTAGAGCGAAATTAATTAAATTAAATTAATAAGAGTGTTATAAAGTCTGTACTGTACAATGGATTGATGTAATATCCTTATAAACTATTATGTACTGACAGATTGAATGAATAGAACAACAGTAGCTCTTGTTATATTAATGCAGGGAAGGTAGCTGCAATGCGAGTCCGCCACTGCGTGAGCGTTCTGCTCAGGCTTGAAATTCAAGAGCCTTGCGGAGCGAGAGCAGCTCTGGCCGGCTATATGGAGCCGCTCTCATGCCCGGCACTGGGTTAGCGCAATAGATATTAAAGCTCGCAGTACTGGGTCGTAGTGCCTCCTCCCAAAATTCCATTCCATTCCTTCGCCAAGAAATGAATCTGGGCAGGTCTATCAAGGACACGCTACCAATGAATCTATGTATAAGAAAATGTCTGAAATTAAAATATGAAAGAACATGAAACCTGCTGATATAAAATTAAATTTGTAACACTGTCAAACAATATGAATACAAAGAACGAAAGACAATGCTTTAATTTAAATGCAGGCAAACGACCATAAAAATTATATTATTAGTATAGAATAGACTCATTCTCTGTGCAACCCTTAAATTCTTTAAAAGATGAACTTGTAACATGGCTATGGAGAAGAGTAGCGGAATGGTAACGATGGAAACTGAAGTAGAAATGAACCTGACAGACGCTTTATCCATATTTATCTGCCGTGGTTTAATCCTGTGGTTATGCAACTATTAAATCATGTTCAAACTGCAAGGTAAGTTATAATCATGGTATATGAAGTTAATAAATTTATGCTTTATTTGGTGGAAGGTAGACCTGGGCGTAGAAGTGAATTTAAAGTATATGGGTACTTAAACAATGGCTGAGCTCTCAGTGTTTGGTTTCACACGACATTTTAACTCTCTGCTTAAATATGTACACACTGATATCCGGTGGAACACTCCAGAGCGCCCAAAACGTAGGGAATTTCCGGACCGCATCATACAGTTAGCTGTATGTTAGATTCCATTCCTATAGACTACACATACAATGACAGTACCAAGTAAATAATTTTACATGGTCAGTGGTTATCACAATATGAAGTTTATATCACAAGCATCATTAGTATGCCCCGGATTCTAGGTTGAAAATCATATGTTTCCTAAATTTCTTATTTTGAAATTTAAATTTGATTTCTACATTTCAAGTTCTGATAACAAAAATATGGAAAATGTGACAGAATCAATAAAAAGCAATTAGACGGTTAGGACCTAAAAAATTCTGATTCACCCATTTCACTTGTTTATAGAAAAAAAAACGAGAGAATTCATAGCATAGTTCTCAAATATAATCTATAGACCTACTTTTTTATTTTTGTAAATAATAGTTTATTATTAATTTAAAAATTATATATCGGAATCACGCACTATAGGCCTACTTTATTTTTATCTTTGTAAATAATCGTTTATTACGAATTTTTAAAAATTATATAATTAAAGCAATAGTCTGTATACGAGCCGTTCAGAGCAAAAGTGGTGTAAGTCAAAATTGAGTAATGAGGTTTAAAGTAAAAATTCTGTAAAATACAGCGCAAAGTAGCAATTAATATGTCCTTCTTGCTATCCACTGACTACTAATAGTTTAAATAAATTGAACATTAATTGCTATTTTGCGCTGTATTTTACAGAATGTTTACTTTAACCCTTAATAACCATTTTTGACTTACACCACTTCTGCTCTGAATGGCTCATATAATCATCATGGTCAAAGTTAGGAATACCAATCGTATGTGTGAAGTTATATTATGTTGTTTTTGCGGTCCTTTAAGAAAAGTAAGAAAGAAACTAATGAAGTGCTTTGTTTAAAATGGCATTATATGGGCAAAACATGGACATTACGCCGAAGTGAAGTTGAACATTTGTAACATTTGAAACGTGATATGGAGAAGAATGGAGCGTGCGAAATGGACAGAAAAAAATTAAGCTATGCTAAAAAGAGTAAATTAAATGAAGAAAGAATAATACTGAAACCGAGCAGGAAGAGAAAAAGAAAATTGTAGGGTCACTGGCAAAGATGAAACTGCCTACTAAATTAAAAATATTCAGATAGACAACATTAACATTATTAGATCATATGCGGAGACTACGAGAAAGGCGGAAAAGCGGGAAGCTTAGAGAATGCTGTGTTTGCAGAGAAGAACCTGCCCTTCGGCAGAAAACTATGGCGGGTCCGGGTTGAAAATTCTGGTTGAGACAAGTTATCTGGTTAGTGTTTTTCCGGTTTTCCCTCAACCCAATAAGAGCAAATGCGCTAGATCCTGGACACATTTCGCTGGCATTGTCACCATCTCTTTCAGATGCTAGATAACCATAACAGTTGACAAAGCGTCGTAAAATAAACCAATAATAATAATAATAATAATAATAATAATAATAATAATAATAATGAAGAAGAAGAAGACTATGAATGAATGATTTAAACCCATGAAGGAAGAGATTCCTTTCCGACCTACATAATCATCTCAGCGGAAGAGATAAAATTTAGGCCACCGGCTTAGTCCAGGCAGTAGCGCGTTTGCCTGCTGATCCGGAGCTGCGGTTGGGCGTGCATTCGAATACAGCTGATTACCTTGGTTCTGTTTCTTCCAAGGTTTTTTGCCAACTGTAAGGCGGATGTCAGGTAATCCATGACAACACTTCGGCCTAATCTCGCCAAATATCTCGCTATTATTAGTCCCATCGAAGCTAAATAACCTAGTAGTTGATAAAGCGGCGTTAAATACCGACAAAAATAATTCTGTATACAACAATTAACATAGGCTCACCTTAGAAAAAAATATTACTTTTGATACGAACATTAACTTTTCGGTTTTCAGATTATTGTAAAAAAAAAAAAAACGCGCGCACGCACGCACACACACTAATAAAATTATGTCGTTTTGGACTAAATCCCAATAAATGTATGTTGATTTCAAATAAATATGCACTAATTTTTACTATATTACTACATTTCATGTACATCACACTCGAAAAGTCGCCGTAGACCCTTATAGGTGGCATGTACAAAATCGTTCTGAAAATAGAGCTCCATGCTTTATGACGTCGACACTGAAATGAGATGGTCTGCTCCAAGGAAAATTCAGAATTTTCTTTAGTTTGTTCTACACCACGCTCCGACCCCGTTGTACTCCAAGGAAAAGCCAGGGCTGCAAGAAAAATCCCGGCACCATCAGAGAATGAATTCAGGACCTTTCAGTCCGTAGCCAGTTACTCTACCAAGTGGGCTGCGAGGCCGCCATTTTCTCTTTGTATTTCGTGTAACTTAAAAAAGAACTATCTCCTAAATGTTTTTCCTTGTACCTGCAAGTCGTGATTAAAAGAGAGATAATAGCTCAGTAAGTGCCTATACATATTTAATGAGAACCAAATGGGTCAGACTCAAATCTTAAAAGTTGACGATGACGGGAATGATAATGATGGCAAAAGACGGCATGTCCTTCAACGCTCGGTCAGAAATTAATCCAATACCTCCTCTTTTTCTTCCTCAGTCTTTTAGCTTGATTCCAGAACAGAGGTTCTACTCCTTAAAATAATCTGTTAATATGGCGAAAACGACAGCAGATTAGCAGTGATGTAAAGGAATATGGATACAGTCGTCCAAACCTGTGCACTGTGGAGTAACTAGCGCGTCTGGCCGCGAAACCAGCTGGCACGGGTTCGATTCCCGGGTCGGGGCAAGTTACTTGGTTGATGTTTTTTTCTGTGGTTGTCTTTCAATACAATATGAGCAAATGCTGGATAACTATCGGTGCTGGACTGCGGACTCATTTCACCGGCATTACCACCTTCATCTCATTCAGACGCTAAATAACCGAAGATGTTGATAAAGCGTCGTAAAATAACCTACTAAAAATGGGTACAATACTGTATAATCGTAACAGACAAGCATGCAAACATTATGACACAACTCTATTGAAGTTAGTTCAATAACTGCTTATTCATCTACTTTATACGTTTTCACTATGCAGGTTTTTCCTGTCTATTTTCAGATTTCAATCCGAAACGTTTCCAGTATTCTTCATTTTGTCCTCTTTTTCAGAAGTGTACGCAAAGGCGTCGCCCATGTAATCTTATACCTTAATTTCCTTATGTCCTACGTTTATACATCTGCGCACGACAACCGAACGGCTAGATCGTCGGATTTCTACACTGGTAACTCGAATTCTAATTCCGGTGGGTCCACGTGCAATTTGTGGTGAGCAAAGACGGTGTTCGGTGGTACGTTTTCGCAGGATACTACCGTTTCTCCTACAGACATTCCACCATTGCTTCATTAATCATCATAACGGTGCGCTGTACACCACCTTCCGTGGTGCACCTGTGACCATGTTATGTGGCAAATAATCTATAATTGCGGCATGTTCCTGCTAATGGGGGAAACTGAAGTCAGTTAACACCCGCCAATAGCAAAAAAATCATCTTGCAATTACTGTTGTATTTAGTAAGTACGTACAAAATTCTCTATAGATGTTTTATTATTAGGTACTATATTACTGGAGGGGGGCCACTATGACTCGGTAAATCTACTGCGCTTATTCTCCATCTAGGCGCTTTCCCAATCCACACCAGGTGATTACATTAAGGTTCTCTGTATCCGGTTTCGAGGAGGCATCCCCCCCCCCCCCCAGTCTGTATACCAGTCCTCTCCGTGAGTAGTCATCCGGCGATCAGGGAGTAACGAAACGGAAATCGGAGTGATGTTGGTGCCTAACGAGGGGAAACGGGGTAACTCCGAGGAAAATCTCAAATGTAACTTCGTAAAATGCAAGTCTCACTATAGTTTCCATGAACGATAAATGAAACCCTGACCAGGACTTCTTTAAATGAATAGGCCTACATCATAGTGCCGTATACAGTGCACTAAGTGAATGACTCCGTTTCTATCACTCCTTCAACATGACCAAATAACAGCAAATTTCTGCAAATAGTTCACGTTTCAACCACAGTATGATAATCACGACCTGTGTAGCAATTCTGTGGTAGGATGGATTATTCTCCTGTCGCATTTCTGTTTTGAAAGGCATAGTTGGTGCAAGAATCGTTTAAGATAACTGTGCAAATTGTTTCCGTGAAAGTTATTTCTTCCTAAATACAGCTGGAAATCATTGTTTCCACGGCTGGATTTATGTTCAACAACGTAGGAACAGGAAATTCTATGATGAACGTAAATCGACTAAGGTCTTCCACACATTAACAAACTCGTATCTCCCAATACTACTCTTCTTTAGTAACAAATCCCAAGACAGCGGCAATGATTCCGTTACAGCCGAAGTCTGAAGGACGACCGTCTCTTTGATCCGCATTTAAAATAACTGCTTTCTCCCATTATGAAAACTATTGGTATTATTCAATGTATATATTTAGGTATGAATACTTTAAAGAACAACAGCGTAAAAGTGTTATCCTTGACACGAAAGTAGTTCTGACGTCAAAGTTGTCTGCTGTTACAACCCGCATCATCATCAGAAAGGACGCTGTGTCACTTCTCGTTTGCAATAAATTATCTTAGAAAACTGTTAAGTTTTTTTAGTTATTTAACGACGCTGTATCAACTACTAGGTTATTTAACGTCATGGAATTGGTGATAGCGAGATGACATTCGGTGAGATGACGCCGAGAATTCGCCACAGATTACCTGACAATCGCCTTACTGTTGGGATAACATCGAAAATAAACCAGCACAAGAGGGAATCGAATATACGCCCAAGCGCAGCTCCGAATCAGCAAGCAAGCGCTCCTACCAACTGAGCTATGTCGGTGGCTTGCAAGTTTTGTGTAACATAAAACTTTTTTAAATCTCCACATTTGGGTAATGTATATAGGGTAAAGGTTGGTAAGTTGTGATACGAGTAATATTGTGATAATTCTTTTTGAGAATTTATTACAATTTTACTGAGCGAGAGAAGGACTGGTTTTGTGCAGAAACTTGTCCACGAACATTCTCTTAATACGTTGACGCAAAAAACCGATCTTCCTCTAGCTCAGTAAAATTGTAATAAATTCTCAAAAAGAACTATGACAATATTACCAACCTTTACCCTAGGCTTAATTCTCATCAGTGTCCAAAACATCTCAATAGGAATAACGCGTCAAAAATTGTAAATTAATTCACTGTCATAGATGCCACTCTAAGTAAACAATGTTAGATGAATCTGTTTTACCTTGATTCTTTTTTTGAAATGAGAGGAAATAGAATTATCCCGCAAAATCTCTCTGATGTACCGTCTTTGGTTCTCCAACATTCCACTTGGACTCGCCAGGATTTGAAGAACAGTCTCTAGTGAAAAGGTCACAATATAGTCATTCGCCCCTAGCAATTTTTTCATTATTAAATGAAGGAAATGAAATATACATTCGTCATGAAAAATATTTAATGTCCACGTAAATGATACAGAACAGGTTTGCTCAGTCTGATGCAAGTGGGTACTAAATATGGAAACATACATTCGGGATGTTATCCATTGATAGTTCCGCCGATTTCATAGCCTATCTTATGTCACAACTATATCCAGAGTGTTTTTTGTCTTCTCACTGACGAATCCAAAGAGAACTTCCAGGAATTTGACAAAGCAGAAGACTTATATGATGTTCGACAGTCTTAGACAATAGAATATTCTACAGTTCGTGCGAAGAAATGAGATTAAAATATGCCAGTAAAATATTACAATCGCCTGCAATTTCTAAAGTTACATTTTGAGAACTTATTGGCTTGGCAAGTTAAATCTCAGACTGTCCCAAAACACTGTCTGATTTAATGAACAATCATACAACGGTGCATGTAGTAAGAGGAGGAAACACCTCTAAAGTCGCTCAGAGGCTTGCTAGTATCAAACTCGTTCGATGTCGAACAAGATGTTACAAAAACCTGAGACGGCACAGCATTCTCTCACATTCGCACAAGAAATTACTGAACGAGACATACTTATCCACAACATTTAAAGAGCTAAATCATTTGTACCTTGTCAACTGAATGTGTCGACATGCAATTGTTCAGGAGCACGTTCCACTTGGCAGTCACACGCCAGAGGTGTGTAACTTTGCTCACAGGTTTATAAAAAGAACAATTTGCATTCGGATTACACCTTTACATAAACAATACTTAACATTAAGAATATGTGCTATATCAGTTTTTCCATGACATACCTATGAGGCTTACGTAAGATTAAGTCAGCGTTCTTTCAAAGCTATATATAAAGTAAGGCATATCTCACCTACAACGCCGCCGTGCGGTTTTTGATAAATAATGGCAAGTTTACGTAACAGTATTGTGAACTATATTTGAAGAAGATAGTAGTTTGTTTCAACGAAATGGGTTTAGTAGGCCTAAATTACAAGAAACTCAAGGAAGATGGATTTGTGTTAGATTTTTGATGGATGAAAAAGCTATATTGCAGATGTTTTACGAGTACTTCTCACTCCACCAATAATTACTTCATATCATGTTATTGATTCAGAGCTGCCTACTCGTAACGACGTATTTGTTGGACGTTTCATAGAACTCATTTGAGCTGAATGTATACATGCATTATGTTACAGATTAAAATAACCTGTTATGTTAGCAGTTAGACAAAGTTTCTGGTACTCTTGAAACGGTGAAACCATCACGAGAAACTGCCTCTGCATGGCATTCGGGACTAACACGAATAATGAAGCAAGAAAAAAGCAAGTTTAAATGAAACTGAGAATGTTACAACACAATCACAGAAATACTATTTCGCTGTGGAATTGCACTTGGTAGGATTCGAAATAAACTCAACTGGGAGAGACAACATAACTGTTGTTTCCTGGTTTGCTACACACACCTATGCCAGTGAATATGAAAACACTAGTCTCTTCTTCTCTATTGGCCATTCTGGAATGTATTTGTTAGTCACGACTGTTTTTTTTCCAAATGAATTGAAATATGATTGTAAAGTAGCACGCCCATTTTAAGTACCATACATCCTCCTATTAATGAACACTCCTTTACAGAACAAAAGAACTCAAATTACTCTCTCTCCGTTAAAAGAAGATAATGAAAATTATTCTCTATCCTCTTCTGCTGATATGTTTTCCATATTCAATAAGCCGAGATGTAAAGAGTCCAGACTCATTGGATCGATTTCTAAAACACGGACGAAATCGTGGTTCCAAACCTCGGCTTTTAAACCGCGATCGAGGTCTGAATCCTTATGCGATTTCTAAAACGAAGTCGAGACGCGGCTTGAGAAGAAACCGAGGTTCGTGAGTTTTATATATGGCAACGCAGCTAAGAATCGACTTTTATTCTTGTAAACAGTCGATATTAGAAAGAAATGAACATCGGGATTAATATTTTTATTGAATTCCAGTGAATCACATTATTTTGTTCTCAGCTAAGGTATTGTTATATTTGCTAATTTACAGAATATATGTGCGTTTAAAACACTACCATTAATTATAGGGAACTGATTTTTAAGTACAAGAATTATATTTCCTAAATAATTAGCATAATTCGAACGTTTATGTTGTAGTTTATCATTTGTTCATAGCTACTGCCAACATTAACTACCTGAAAAGCCGGGTCTAACGAATCAATAACCTAAATATTAACTGGATTAAAGTTGCAATTGAAACTAAAATATTATATGGTTCTATTTTCACATATAATAGGCCTACTACGTGGAAAGCCCCAGTAGCATAAAACTTAAAATAAGAATACAAAATCACGTTTGCTTCATACATATTCTTGTAGGCCCACATTATATTCGAGTATTAAATAAAATGTCCAGAACTACTGTAAAAATTAAGAATTAAGTTGCATCGTCTTCTAGACATAAAGGTGTAATTAGTATAAAATATTAGGCCTATATCTTACTTCCCTCAAAGCAACAAGAAGGTGTAAAAAAACTTGTCAAGCTGGCGCCTCTTGCATTTCGTTGCAGATTATTATTTAGCGTTCTTGCTAAGTTTTGCGTTGATTTCTTCGAAAATCGAAATATTCGCCAGAAATTATCGTCGTTATATAGTTACAAAGGATTATTCCTGCCTCTCATCACTCTAATCCGAGATTTAATATTTGTAATCACAAATTTTCCTTTCATAGTCATCCACCTGATCTACTTCCTCCATCTTGTATACATGAAGCCGTTGTTTTAAACCTGCCCCAGCCGTGGTGTCTGCTTCAGATCATGGTTTCGAGCCATGGCTCAGAAAAATGGAAAAGACCTCGTTTTATAAATCCAAACGCGGTTTAAAGCCATGGCCGTGGTCTAGACCTCGTTTTAGAAATCGACCCATTAAGTTTGTGCTTTTGTTTCGTTTTCCAAAGTATATTTAAAATTATAGCTAAATAGACTAATATTTATGAAGATATTTCTCATATGTTCAAAAATAATGAATGAATTATCTCCGTGACAGAACGCTGCAACAGTGCTAGCGACAAGAGAATGCGTCACAGTGAAGGTCATGGTTCACGTGAATCTGAGAGGAACCCAAGACGACACGAGTTGCACTCTCGCGTGTTCTTAATTATAATTTTTGCAACTGATCCTAATGTCCTCTTCCTTCTGGAAGAGACTTTGTTTTAAAACCATGGGTAGATATGTAAATATCCAAAACAACAGACATTGCAGCTCCAAAAAACAAAAAGAGGGAGCGTAATTTTGACTTCTTTTTTTCCCTAATAGAATTCTGCAACAAGATATATACAGTAGTCTACATTATTCTATGGACGAACTTAATAAATATAATGTTCGACGATAGAACTATTAGCAGTAATGGGTGGCTTACTCAATCCCTTAACCCAAGTCTCAGTAACTTTTTTCTGTACGTAACTTTAAAAGATGACATGTTTGAAAGTAATCCACATACTCCACTGTACTTCGTTCTTACGAAATATACGATTCTCTCCCTATTCCTAGGGCTAATGAATATTTACACATGCACAATCAAATCCCCACAGTTATATTCTTCTTGAGAGTGAAATGGTGGAGCATGCTACGATGAAAGAAGATTCAAACCTTTGACAATATAAATTACAGCTTAAAAATTCTTAAATTTATAAACGAAAGAATTTTGTCACATACTTAGCGAACAACAAATAGCTTTCAAAGGCCTTTAAATAATAATAACAACAATAAAAATCGCAATAACTACAGATCTACAGACCAATCTAATGCGCCCAACAAATGACATTCTTTATGATCCAAAACTACGTCAATTGAGGTCCCTGGCAATTTGATTGAATTCGCGCCAAGGTGAACCAGTCAACGACATTAGTTCGCTTGTTGACAGATGCATTGTGTAGTACTACAATGAGTATGTTGGAGCCAATCCCGACACACATACCACTCACACAATACGCAGCAGGACGCAGATCCAATATGTATGAAGTACACAGGTTCGACGATTTTATTGTACAGGAAACTGTTGCGTAAGACTGCAACTAAAGAATTGAAATTCGAATCAGGTTTAAGTCTGGAATACATCATTCGTTCGTGTAGAAAGGTAAATGGCCCGGGTCTTCTTATAACGAAAATCACTGCCACCGACTTCCAAGGTTTGGGCAATTAATCCCATAAGAAGAACTGTAACAATCTTTTTGGCCCATCGTGTTTAACCACCTTACCGACGTTTTTGGCAGGCCTTGCAAGTTAAACTTACAACACACGTGCGGTAGGTAAATAAATGAATAACACCTATCGACAAATACGAATAATAACAAATGAATGACACCTATCGACAAATAACAAACGGCAAACATACACATTTAAATTAAAAATGATTAATAATAATAATAATAATAATAATAATAATAATAATAATAATAATAATAATATTTTTTTACTAAGATCGGCCAAAAAAATAGTGTGCAATACATGTGTGTTAAGTGTATTACAGAAACTCGGAAATTGAAGTCTCGTCTTTTCAAACTTTTCCTCGTAAATCTCACTTACCACACATGTATCGCAATATACTATTTCCGCAAATTATGTGGTCGTATTATACCAAGCCGTCGCAAGATTCTGGTAACAGTGTAAAGTAGGAATGTGAAAACGCCTTTATTACGTGCTCATACTACAAGCAATACAAATCCAACAGGGCTCACTTTTTAGCAAGATAAAATACAATCTTCGCTCTTAATAGTAATATACGTTACAAGAGCGGTATGTTGAAGTTTTCATGTTCGAGGAAAAGTTTGAAAAAGCGAAACGTAGTTGAGCTTTTTTAATTTCCGAGAATTGAAAGAAAACATACCGCTCGTGTATCGTACATTATTTTGTGCGAACATCGTTTATTACATACCTGAAAGAGGAATTTCTAATTAGTTGCAATGAAATCTCCATCTTGGTTTCTGTTCAATGACGGCAAATTTGCAAAACAAAAATATCTATCTTCAACATTGTTGCTGTAAAATGTTTTCTGTGTTTACTATAGGCCTACTCCAGCAGGCCGTGATATACGTCTGTCTCCCCCCCCCCCCAGTCTATAAATGCGAACTTAAAACAAACGGTAAGGTTATGTAATGATTTATTTTTCATTTTAATATTTTAACAATATCATTTATATAACATATTGCAGTAATAACATCGGCATCTGGAATCTTGTTGATTTTTTCACAGCTTCCTTAATGTTACTTGCATCACGAATGCAATAACTTTAGTGGAGTTGTAGAGCTTACTTAATTATTGTTTTTAAATATTTGCAAAAATTAACAGTGCAATTTAGGTGAAATTACAGTGGTAAGTTTCCAATTTATAATTATTTACTATATTCAACGTCTCTAAAAATAATGTTAAAAGCCTAACGCAGTAAAATCAATATGTCACTTAAGCGGTAAGAAGAGGGAAAATGTTATGTGTGTTTGGTTGGGAATACTGAATGTGGAATTTTACACTTTCCGCGGATTGGTTTTGTACGGAAACCAAGCAAATACGCACGATCTCACAAAAAAAAAAATTTGCGAGTTCCTGATAGCACGCAATACAGGTGTTTCCACATGCCTGGAGTATAGCAACGATGACCAGAAATCATGAATACACTCACCCCTTAAAATCTCCCTTTCATCAGGTAATTTCCTCCATTACAGACATACAATTTAATTAGTGATATTTCCTTGTTACTGGCACACACTGATGATGGAATTCACGTGGCAGAAAATGTATGTTGTCATATTAATTTTATCTTTCACTCTTATTAGTACAGAAGAAGCACTATGTAATGTTTGAAGAATAAATGACAAAAGTGTAATATGTTGGCATTATTTCTGCCACGATTAGAATTTTTAAGTGTTATCTTGTGAGAAAAATTGGGACATTATGTTTCTTTGTAATTAATGGGAGACTGATATTTACGACTTTCCGATTTTTCCGTCATAATGTTCTTTGCAAATCAATAAAGCGGTCTTCTTTTCGCTTTTTGTACTGAAAGATTAACTTTCTGGAACTATCTCACGTGCGTGCTACTTGAAGGCTGTTTTTGCTGTCTGAAACCTTTCGAGCCATTAAGCAGCAGTGCACTATCAGAATAGATACAAAGAAATTTCGACATGAGTAAAACCTCCTAGTCAGAGCTTAATGACACGTGCGGTTGAGGCAGGTGATGCCAAATTCCCTCCGTTTCTACTGCACTTCTTTTATTTCAGGTTTAGAATCACACACGTTCTTACAGACAAAAAAGTGTATGTTCATCTTTCATTCTAAAAGCATGTCTGTCGTTTTAAAGCTCAGAAAGAAATGATATTTTGTTGTCGGAAAAGGGCTGTCTGGGAACAATTCATGATAATGTGCCTAAAAAAAAGTTACAGGAGATTAATCCAATCCTTATAATTGCGTGAAACGTTCATGCTGTTCGTGATTGTTATTGTAAGCATGGTTGAATATGTAAGGATGTTTGAGATTTGATAATAAAATTTGATATTTCTTTTCATTTCTGTTTTCATACTCCGTTGCACTTAAGTTTAACAAGGCGGAGCCTTCTTGTTAACTATTTCATATTAACTTTTTCTTTCAAAGAAACCAAGTCCCGAGATAACAATGCATCGTCGAAATGATTCACACATCGATATGACATTAATGAGTTGCTAAATTAATCATTTTTGTCTTCATACTTCTCACATTTATTAACAACTTCATTTTTGTACGAACGTTTCTTTATTAGGAATATTTCATTATACAATGGTTCTCCTTCAGCCCAAACCAATCTGCTGTCGCCAAAAGTCCCTGTCCACAGCATCATCATAATAGTCATTTTCTCTGCATGCTCCGTCGAACCCCATTCAACTAACATTCTAATGGTCTATCTCTTCTTCTTGTCTCTTCCACCGTACCTTCCATGGTATTCTGTTCTCAGTGATCCGTTTTAAATGTCCATATCAACTCAAACGTTTTCCTTCTATTGTCTCTAAAATATTTCCGTCTACCTGCATAATTTCTATGATCCTATTATTTCGGATTTTATCTTTTCTTGATATTTTTGCTGACCTCCAAAAATCCATTTCCACCACCATTAATCTCTCGGCTTGTAGTCTGTTGTTCATGTTTCTGCTCCGTACAATAAAATGGTTTGTAGTAGTGCCTTAAATATTGTTTTTTTAGTGCGGTGTAAAATAATTCTACCCCATAAAATTAAATTTAGCATTGCAATAATTTTCCTATCATCAATCAATCTTCTTTCAATTTCTAAATTTATCGTTGCGTTTTTCTCCAAAATTGAACCGAAATATTTAAAACTTTCAACCATTTTTATTAAATTAAAATTAAATTTAACATTTCGTTAAAATTTCACATATCAAAAAACGTTTCACGTGAATTTCCTTCAAATACTTCTGACACTGAAATCATAGCTCTACAGCAACTATTTTAACACGCCCCCTTGTACAGTGTTCTCATTTTACAAGGAAACTAAATTACAGCGGAACCCCGACTTACACTTTTCAATCGATTACTTCATACACAGCAACAGTCACACACACACACGTTGCGATACAATATTCTCAGAAGCAACCAACTGCTGTGTTGTTTTATAGAACTGACTTATCCACGCTGCAGTAGAGAGAGCAGGAAGTTGGCCGGCGGGGAATTGATGCGAGGTTTCCTTGTAAAATGAGAGCACTGTATAAAGATATGTCACTGCAATAAAAGAGCATTAAAATTCATTATTCATTTACTACTAATGTGTCATCGTTATTGTTGGAATTATCTATAATGGAGACGACATCCGGCGGAAGATTGGGTGAATGCTTTCATGAAATACTACGATGCACATAACCTCTTAAAATACAAAAACAAATTAGAATGGATAAACTAACAACCACAGGTTGCGCAATAATTTGATCAATGTTGAATGAATGAAGAAATTGAGCTCTTTAACTAACGAATGCATTGCGTGTGATATCGACGCAGTTCCCACAAGGGGCAATGCTGCAATTTTTGTTACAATTTTTCTCGAGTTGATACGCAGGAAAACGTTGAAAGCTTTTAAGGCTGGACCCACCTCGCCATTAGGCAAAAGCGAACGATGCGTAGTACGCAGTTTGGACAGTTACAACCAACCATTTTAATGGGCTGGAGGGAAAAACACCCCTATCCATAGAAAGTGATACAACTGAGACACTTTCACTAATGAATCAAATTTAAATTATGTGATAATTATGCAAATCTGGCTTTCAGGTAGTAGCTCCCTGTAAAGCAGGTTTGAATAATTTCAAGGAAAAATTGTTGCGGTGCCGGGTATCGATCCCGGGATCCTTCGCTTAGCGCACGAATGCTCCAGGAACTATATACGACACCGTCACAATTTTTCCTTTGAGTTGTGTGGATATAAAGGAAAAATATGTATATATAATTCATTTCCAAGAAATAGTCTGCCCAGGCATCCTGGGTTGCCAAAAACACAGAATAACACACATATAAGAATAGTGACGATTACAGTAAAATAGATGAGTCAATTGAAATGTGAACCAGGAGCTTAAATTTAAGAAATAAATTTGCACATATATTTGTAACAATCACACACTAATGAATAGAAAATTGTTTCGCATTTTTAGAAGCAGCTGAAGAAAAAAAAAAAAGACCGTGGTTTTTTGAATGGAATATTTCGCACTCTTCGGTGGAATTCAAGATAACACAAAGACATACAAGAATTCTGAAGAAGGCGAGGTCTGTCCTAAAATGCGATAAAATTTCATTTGTTGACTCTTACTGCTGCATTTCAGGCAGAAGAGTATAGTGGCATTATCAATTGAGGAAGTTGAAGGCATTTCGATAGGATAAAGAAATAATACAAACAACGGAAGTCGAGTTGTGTCTCTTGGTTGACAAAAGGAATATGTACTTTCCAAAAAGCCTCAAGTTCGAGCCTGTGGCTGTGGAGAAACGAATTCTCGTTTCGCTAGAATTTATATACAAAACGGGCCATACAACCTTCTATAAACGGAATGCCGGGTTTTATTCAGGGGATAAAGGCAGTTTGGTGTGATACTGACCACAAAGCATTCCAGTAACGACGTTCAGAAAACGTGGGAATTCAATCTCTATAGTGCCAGTTCGTGACAATGCCGACTATATTTAAATTTAAAAAAATCGCGAAATCTTTAAGATTACGCAGCTCGTCCTGCACAAAGAATGTACGACGTCGTAACGGCTTGTTTACTTACAAACGCAGCTGAGTCACTGTTGTAGCGGAACATACCTCCACGAAAAACATGCACGAAGTTCAAGTATGTCATCAGATGCACAAGTATATAGGTACTCAAGCCTTACGGCAATTTTAAGATTTTACTATCGTAAAAGCACGCTTCTGCTTCCTCATTCTATATCGTATGACCAACGATAAGGGCAAATAATCTCATCTTTATTTTTTAGAAGTCACATTAGTTATAGCCTTATTTAATATAAAAAAATTATACATCTTGATTACACAACTTTTAACACTGTATCACTTCGGAATATGTATGATAAGAACTTTCTTGTGTTAAATTTTAACGTAGGCTACCTTGTTAACATGTTAACATGGAAGATGACCGAATATAGGTCGAAACATGTTAACAAGGTACGTTAAAATTTAACACAAGAAAGTTCTTATCATACATATTCCGAAATAAAAAAATTAGTGTACGAAGGTAATATAGGCCTATACTTTCACATTGTCCTTTTTATGTGTTTCGCAGCAAATCAGTTTTTTTAGCAATGCTGCGAATGACATTACCGTCCACAATAGAATTTATAAAACAGTTACATTACTGGTTGTTCTTTATGGTTGTGAAACTGGACTCTCACTTTGAGAGAGGAACATAGGTTAAGGGCGTTTGAGAATAAGGTGCTTAGGAAAATATTTGGGGCTAAGAGGGATGAAGTTACAGGAGAATGGAGAAAGCTACACAACAAAGAACTGCACGCATTGTATTCTTCACCTGACATAATTAGGAACATTAAATCCAGACGTTTGAGATGGGTAGGACATGCAGCACGTATGGGCGAATCCAGAAAATCAAATACTTGCTATATCACGATTGTTTTCACTGTAAGCCTTTCCACTTGAAGGACTTTGTGGTGGGAAGCATTTTTTAATCTACTCATTGTCTGGCAACATTCTACACTGGATCGCCTCGAAACTTCAACATTTCCTCCACAAACACAGATATAATATTTCTTGAAATTCTTTAAACAAAATACGTTACCCAGCAAGTTTTACGTGCCATTTTTAACGACGGCAAATTCTCTAGGGCAAACATCCATGTCGTAGGCGAATTGAGAACCTACGACTCTGGCTTCCAGGCAGCACAAAAGTTGCAGTACATCGTATTATTACCAGTGAAACATAACATTTCAAGAGACCATCTTGTGGTCCTTATCAAGTTCCAGCAGCATGCGAGTTCAAATATAACGTTTTATCAGCACAAGAGTTATCAATACTTTGTGAACTAAACATGACAAATACCTCGGCCATTGACACTACAACTATTACTATAATGCAAAAGATTGCAAAAGTATCACTTTCAGCAGCAACAGAATGATTTACAGGCAGTGATGAACGATTTTTCTCCATTTCCTTAAATAAATAATTCACTAGTTAACCGAAAAATCACTTGCAACAGCGTAGTGCCATCTAACGGAAAGAATGTTAAAGATGCGAGAGCTAACAATCTGTTAAACTGCAGTGCTGAGAGACTGTAGGAGTGCCGGTCCCTTAGGTCTGACTCGCACCGTACTACCCCTAGATATTGACATGGAAGACAAATGACTTGCAACTTTGTCTAGAGCACACTCAATTAGAACATGGTTCTATGATACGAGCCATCCAAGATCACTTTCCTTCCGAAGAAGTCATGCTAAGGATTTGATTGAATTCGGCCGGTTTTCAATCCACGAAACTCACAAGCAAACATTCTCATGGGAACAGATAACAAAGTTATTTTTTTCCTCCACCATGTTAATAATGACAAAACGAGAGTATTTATACAAATTTTAGCCACTCGAGCGCAATTACGAGAGCCTCTCCCCCACCCCCCAGGAAGTAAGTTTCCCTGGTGCAGTTTACAGAAAGGAAACAATATCATAGAAGCAATTATTGGAACGGATAGAACGGATACAGATATTCTTGAACTGTTTTTCAACATATTCTCCACCGGAAATGAGACATTTGTCATAACGTGGGATCAACTTTCGTATCCCTGTGTTGTAGAAGTCTGCCGCCCGGGATCGGAACCAGTGTGTGACAGCCATCTGCACTTCTCTGTTGATCCTACAGTATGAGAAATGTCTCAGTTCGGGTGGGGAATATGTTGGAAAATAGTTCAACAGTTGCTGTATCTGTTTCAATAAATGTTCAATGAAACTGTGTTTTCTTTCTGTAAACGGCTCCAATGAAATTTACTTTCTGAGGAGCACTCGTAATTGAGGGCCTGGGTGCAAGAAGGGCATTTTAGAGGATGTGCCCTTTTTTAGTAAAACCCTTTGTGTTCTCTGATCTGTTACGCATATGATCACCAAGTTGTAGTTCAATACTGTGATCATAGAGGTCAGGAGTACCCAAAAAGTAAAGGCGTGCATAGATCACATTTATTACGGTTTGAATTTTCAACATCAATTTTCTCAAAACTTGCATTTGAAAGAAGTGCCTTTCTTGCGCCCAACCCCTCAATTGCGCTCGAGTGGCGAAAATTTATATAAGCACTTGTTTTGAAATTATTAAAACGGTGGAAGAAAAACAATTAACTTTTTACCTGCCGCCATGAGAATGTTTGCTTGTCAGCTCCAAGACGGAACGCAGAAATCAACAAACACAACAATGATTAGATTTGTAAGTACAGAAATTCCTTCTATTTTCCATAAGAAGCAATAATTTAAACAAGTATTATTCAGAATGGACTTCAATTCTTTGAATATGCAGAAATGGGGTAACTATCAGTGTCTTGCAATGTTCGAACACGAGAGAGGCAACCAAGATATTAAAAAATTCGTATTATTCCATATAAAAAAAACTAATTGTAAGATCAGAGGATAGCGAATATTTTTATAATAAGACCGAACAAACATGACAGGCCTCCTTTTGTAGAGGGAACATCGGCGAATATCGAATTTCGCTATACTCGACAAACTTGACATGACGCCTGTAATGCACGATGCTAGTAGACTGTATTTTATCGTTCAGGAAAGTCAGACATAAATCACTAGTAGGCCTACGCGCAAGATGGGTATATTAATATATAATTACATATAATAATAATAATAATTATTATTATTATTATTATTAGTATTATTGTTACTAATGGTCTAAGTAGTGAAAATCTTCAATAACACCGGCGGCGCTGATATAACTTCGACAGTTGCAAGCGTCGTTAAATAAACCATGATTTAATTTTTTTAAGAAGCTCGTCGCCTCTTTCAATACGCGGTAAAGGCTTAAAACATACGAGTTTTCCGATAAGCTATAATAATTGCCGTCAATAAAATTTCCATAATTTTATCCATTCCGTATAGCGAGGTCGCACTGAAGGTCTGCACATCATTACAGCCTAAATACCATGACGACGTGAGGAGGCTCCCACGCTCTAACCTGGCACTAGAACGAAGTACAGTTGCAAGGCGCTCAGAACAGGGAAGCATCTCAGAATCCGTGCTATAAGTTATGGGAACGAGAAAAACAAAATGTTCCGATCTTCCAGATGCTAATGCATTGCACTACCGGAGCTACGCACTGGAATATAACAAACTTCTACGATATTATAAGTGTGAAAATTCTCTTTTGTATGTAGTAGACCTATAGGAAAGCAAATAGTAAATATAATGCCTGAAAATGACGCAAAAATGATCTTCAGTTTTTCAGTCGCTCGACATCACGCCGAAGGTGAAGTCGCGATCTAAAAACGCTACAGTATAAAATTACTTAACAGTAAAAACAATGTAATAAAACAATAGGCTACTGTATGTGATAACAGCCTCAACCCTGACTGAGCCAGGAACGAGCAGCCGGATAAGCTCCAGGGCCTGGAGTCCCAAACCATTTCTATGTCTGCATCAGAAACCCGTATAAACGCTGGTTCACAATAAACCGGGAACGGAAACGACAACGAGAACGGAAATATAATTAAATAAATGTATTTAAATGTGAGCATTCACAATTAATTTTCACGTTCCCGTTCCCGGGCTCCGGAAAGCTTCTCATTAATTCTGAATGCTCACATTTAAATATATTTTAACAATATTTCCGTTCTCGTTCCCTGTTTATTGTGGACGAGTCTTTATTCCTAAGGCTCCACTCCAGCCTATTTTTCACTTGTTGTAGGACAGATGAAATTAATGAGAGATGGAGAGTGTTGGTGGAATGATAGAGGGAAACGGGAGTACTAACGTCTAAATCTGCAATGTCCTACTTCCATCACGACATGGTCGAGATCGAACTCGAGCCGCCTGAATGGAAGATCAGTGCTAGCGGTTGAATCATAGACATGGCCGAAAATGGGCTAATATTCTACGCCTATAATCTAGGTGTTGTTTAGTCAACTGTCCGAAGACAGGTTTGAACCTCTCAAGTGATACCAATAAGGCACCACTTATGCAGCAACTAGCCAGGGGATAATGGGGTAGAGTGGCCAGTTCCTTTTCCCCCTTCATTACATATATCGCCGATTAGCTACATATTACACTAATCAGACTTCAGATGCATACAAACAATAAAATTGTTCTTCCTCTTGACACACATCGTCAAGTGAGATGCATTGGCTGATAATAGAAGTTATAGCCTACACAATTCAGGCTATAATAGGATTATTTCCCTCTAGAATCATTTTCACTGTGGTTGCACCATTGTCGGTAGTGAATTTCCAGACAGGACGGCAAAAGGTAAAGACAGCAATCCTCCAACAAACGAAGTAGTCTTGCAACTCCCACACAGTCTCATCTGGCGGGAAGAATTCCTCCGCATGCGAAGACCGGTCTATGTAACATATAATCGGTGATTACTGTATATGGCTGGGAATGAAGCCCAGGTGCAAGCCACCGCCTCGGCTCCAATCATCAAAGAAAATAAAAAACAAAATTACACCGCTATGCCCGGTGTACACTTTAATCACGTTTAATTTCAGCCGTCCTCTACTATCAGAGGAAACACAACAGAAAGGATAGTCAAACTTCAACTATCTCTAAATGAATAAGAAAGAATGTACTTATCTTTATTATTTCAAGAAATTTTATTTCTCTTCTTTGCGAAACACTAAAATTTCAAGCTGCAGAAGGCATATCAAATCAAATCCCAACTCTATCACATGCAGAAGAAGACGTCAACAATAATTTGAAGAACAAATCACGCCATTCGTCATGACCATGAGATTCATGAGAAGAGGTACACTTTTTCCTTAACTTCAACCGCAACCACAATCTGTGGTTTTCTGTACTGCAGCGTCAGAATCCGACCTATTAGCGGGAAGAACTAGAACAGTTTTAATAAATTATGTCACAGGTTTGGGTGGCTGTACTCAACTGTCGATTATGTCAAGCTCATAACACAAATCAACATTTTCTTTCGGTTCGAAAAATGTCCGTTTCTAGAGTCTAGTGGTCTTCAATCTTTTGTGTTCATTCTGGTCACTGTTTATTGTACTAATGTACGGAACATCATGTTTTCATATTCGCATTACTGGTATATAATAATAATAATAATAATAATAATAATAATAATAATAATAATAATAATAATAATAATAATAATAATAAAATTAGTATTTGTTTATGGGCGCCAAAATTAAAATAAAGGTCCGCAGAATATTATTCAACGACATTTATAAACTTGAAAAGATGTTCGAAAATCGGTGAAATAATACAATGGTGGAATTGAGGTAATACTCTAAGGAAAGGAGGTAATACTCTTCAACTAGAATGTCTACTGAAAAGTTCACAGGAACTGTGAGGAGATTAAATCCCAATCTTTGGTTTATAAAGGTATTGTAAGACTAAGAACGTAAGGCAATGTAGGCACAGATAATAACTAACAATAAAGCGAAAGTAAAGTTCACACAACTGCCGAGAATTATGCCTATATCCCAGTCTTTGACTCAGCAAATTACGATGACATTAAAATTTAAGGCAACATAAACACATAATATAATTGATTATAAAGCAGAAGCAATAAAAGCGTCTGGAAGAAGAAAGTATTGCCTTTTGCATTTCATTTTTATGAACAGAAAGTCGTGTAAACTAGGACGGTAATTAAAGTGAAAGCATTGAACAATACAATAATTATAGTATTATTTACAACATACGGCTAAGACAACGGCTGAAGGTCGCGTTCGATTCCTAGCAATGTCGTGAGAAAACATTCCTCCTAATATTGCGATTTGTTCTGTCATTCGCATTCTACCTTTTCTATATATGTTCGTCTTTGAATAGACGTTCTAATTCAAATTAACGATATATAATCAAACATTAGGCACATTTTAAAGGAAACGAATTATTAGAATTCCAAATTAAATTAAAAGTAAAAGGATTTGTGTGTTTACAGATACATGCACGTGGAGTTTGGTGATATTCACCCAAAGTTTGTGTCAACTGTATGGACGATGGACTTATGTAGGTACATATTTTTACGTAACTGACCAGAAGTACCTGTAACTGTCACAAGAATACGAGTATTATGATCGAGTGCCGAGTTGTATGTTTAGAATGTAAATTGAGATTACGTTAAATCCGAAGTGCACAGTAGTTAGGCAAGTGTCAAACAATAATAGTAAAGTTTACTTAAAGTGTACGACTGACTAAGTTCACTTTAATATTATACACTGCACCGTCGATATAGGAGAAAGTCAATGTTCACCTACTCAAATAAGTCTATAACACGCGGGGCAAGTCTCCTGCAATCGGTAAGCATTATGGTTAGATAGAGCCAAGACCAGACTATGTAGTCTGATAGTCTGGTCTCGGTAGAGCATGAAAGTCGAGGAATATTTTGGACAGGAAAGCATCGATCAAATGGGAATGAATTTAAATGCTGTTAATTTATTATAAAAAGTCAATCTCATACAAGGTTAATACATCTATATACCTATAAGATACAGGAATAAATAAATAAATAAATAAATAAATAAATAAATAAATACATAGATAGCTAAATAAATAAGCAAGCCAACAAATAAATAAATAAATAACTAAATAAATAAATATTAAATAATATTGAGACGTGAACGTTTTGTGATATGATGCCTTATCGGTAAACGGGAGCTGAATAATTATCGTCACAACAACAGACCAAGTTGTATTGTTTTCTGCTTTCCTCAGACTCAAACGCATTCTACTAAATCGGCGGAGCAGTGTATTTCCTCTTCACTGCATATGAACTAGAACGAAAAAAAGCTAATACTCGTAGCTACCTCCAGATATGGTTGACCTTTCTGAATTCTGCTAGTACATCGATAATTATATGGTGACTGTGGAAGGACAGGTATTTTGTGTTGCGTGAGGAATTCGCTTACCAAGAGCGATCGATGTGCTGGGGTATTGTCATGATGAACCAAATTCTGTCCTGGCCAAAAATTTATTCTTTTCGGCGAACTGCATCAAGACGACGTCGAAGAATTGGAACATAGTCTCCTTACTGACAGCTCGACCCTCAGGAATAAACTCGAAACTTACGAGACCCTGGATGTCGAAGAGAACTTCAAGCATTACTTTCCCCTTTAATCGGTCGGCACACTGAGTCTATACTCCTGGAGAGTAGGCAACATACCACACGGACCAGGCAGAGAAGTTGCCTACAGAGCATGGCGTTGCCACCCGAAGTTCTGGAACTTTCTGACTACTAGCATAAAACTACATTCTATATAATAACTGAATAACTAGTATCGAAGTACCGCACTCACAGGTGACTATTTTAAAAAACGTAAATTAATGATGTATGATAAGAGATGATAATGAACACGTCTGCACTTTACGGAGACAGACCGATGAATCTGTTGACGTACTTGAACAACTGTGAGGTGGAGTATGCACTACTCCAGCTATATAGGCGCATTCCCAACCAACAGCAGCTGATTACGGTAAGGCTCGCCGAGTGTCCAGTTTCGAACAGGTAACCCCGCTCGTCCCTAGATCAGATCCTTCTATGGGCCGCGATCAGTAATGGTACAGAATGACGATGAAATAAATATAGGATGGAATGGTGCTCATGCCTAAAGGAAGATCACAGAAAAAACCAGAATTGCAACCTTGTCAGTCATAAATAACAAAGGATTTTCCAATGAAAAATCCCAGGTTTCACTGGGACTCGAACCCAGACCATCTGTGTAACAAGCGATCGACTAGACCAAACAGTCACTGTAAGTTAGTAATTCAACACAACAATGACAAAAAAGTATAGATAGACTGAATAGATTAATTCTAATCTGAGAGAGATTTCGTTAATTGCATTTACAAGCATCCTTATCTGTGTTCACGTGTTTGATAATATGAAGCTTCAGTTTTGTTTGAAGAAAATAATATTATCAAAGAGATAACGATGTTTTCATTTCTAGATACTTATTATTAAATACAACGTAACTCATTCTTGCACAATAATAAAAGTATGAATAATAATGCGCATTTCGAAATTTCTAAATACAAATAAAATTGGAATTCATAAAGACTTCAAGCTATAATCAAGACTTTCAATTGACGCATTAAGTCTGGTAAATTTAACCCTTAAATTGACAATGTATCCTATAAGCTATATGCTACAATTTTAATAGAACAATAGAAAAAAATTGGTAGAAAAATTAAAATTTCACAATACTATAATATTGTACAACATATAAAATATGGGTATTGCGATAGTTGCTTTCTTTACAGTCCGACAAGGTTTAATAAACTAGTGTGAGAAATGAAGTTTTGCCAATTTAAGGGAGTTCGTCATTATGGGCCGTATTCATAGACATTTTTAGCGCAGGCTTTCGGTGGATTATCAGCGTTTTTCGTATCCATAAACCAGTATTAGCGATAGGTTATGATTTGAATTCTGTACTAGTAACCAGTGGATAGCCGGGGCTAGCTTAGTACGCTCGTAGCGCTTGCTGCGAAATGTCTATGAATAGCACCCTATGTGTTTTATTTCAGGAATAATGGTAGAAAACTGATCTTCCGTTGACGGAAATGAGTGTTTGTCTATTGTCTTGTGATTGTTCTCCGATGTCTCTGCCATGGCCATGCATCTTGTCGATCTCATGACCAGGAGGCCAGCATTTGTGTGATGTCTATATACGATCAAATGAATATCCCTCCTCTACTTGCAGCGATGTGTAAGTAGTAGTATAGTAAAAGAAAAGATCAAGCAGATAAAAGGGAAACATTAGATAATTGTATTGTTAAAAGGCAATTGGTCTTAAGATATACAAAATAACAATACTTGATATTCATAGCTTTATAATCTTGCACATTCCATATTGTAACAAGAAACTGCAGCCTACGTATAACAATGCTTTCTAAAGCAAATGTTTAAACAACTTACAACTATCAACTATTATATCAAATTAAACGAATACTAGTTATTAGTGACGTTTGAAGTCTGAAAACTACTATGACCAAATTAACTTAATTGGTATAATCAAGAGCAACAGATAGTTCAAAATATGAACAACAGATGGCGACGAGTGTCTAATTATTACAGTAACTGTATTAGTACAGTGCGGCCAACTCTATACTACAGTTATTACATCTCCAATGAATCCTTCTCGAGTGCCTAAATGGGCCTATTACATGAAAGTAGTTGTCGGATGTATCGTTCTTTTGACATGGCATAACGCAGTACGAAATTTCACTAATATGGAGCACTAAAATTCCACAAAATATGGGTTGAATATGATCAATTCTTTTAAGCTTTTATATTTAAATGAATCCAAGTACTGCATGTGTATCATGTAAGTTAATAGAAACGGATTCAGAGGAACACAAATACCATCTCATAAGTTATCTTTCCTTTTTGAAAATCAACCTAAAAATGCAACTAAAGTTGTAATAGAGTTTAATTATAACAATATTAGCCGATGATATGCCCGACTTCGGATTAATAGCATGTTTAAATTGTAATTCTCACCAATATTGGTATTTATAATCCACATCGTCGTTGTTCCTGCAATAACTCCTATGTGCAAAATATAATTTCTTTTCAGTAGGAAGAAAAAACACATTTATTCATCCTATGGCAGCCGTACATAGGAGACTGTGAATTCTTACATTTTCGAAACAAAGAAATATAATTACACATAGGAGATTTTATTATTTGCTATATCACTATTTCAGTTATTTAATAGAGCAAACATCTGAAAATGGATAAATATGTCACATAGGATTTTGCAGGAACACCGACGACACGTTTTTCTAATCCTTTAAATTTCTATTTTCAAGGTGAATGAAAAACACCTGTCTACTTTATCAGCATGACTGGAGAATATATAGGCTACAACAAAACAGGTAACGCTTAAAAGCCTGTCAGTCACACACATATCGCAACCAAATGCTGTAATCTAATTCCTTGATAGCATGCTCACGAAGTGTAAGCTCATTAACAGACATCTTTTAAAATGTAACCTTATTCACAAAATTTTAAATACGCGTAGGCCTATAGGACCAACTGAAAACATTGACAATGATTATTATTATTATTATTATTATTATTATTATTATTATTATTATTATTGGGACACACGGTAGCGTATGGCTAAGGCGTTACGCTACAAGACCAAAGGTTGCGGGTTCGATTTCTGACCAGGATCACAGTTTTTCCAAATGATCTAATCTATCCGGTTGCACTATGACCCTGGAGGCCACTCAGCCTATGGCAGAAAGAGTACCAGAGAGTTTTCCTTGTGGCCAGAGACGGTAAGCACCCAGAATGATATACCTACTGCTACTGATATCGATTGTTGTCTTAACCTCCCGCTAGCCTGTAGATCTCCATTGTTTATAATAGGGGTAACTTTATTATTATTATTGTTATTATTATTATTATTATTATTATTATTATTATTATTATTATTATTAATCGCCATTATAATCCGCTTAGCAAAAGATGAAAATAAATAAACAAAGAAACAAAATTATTCCTTTTGGAATAGTGGTATCTTCTTCCATTCCAATTTCAGAGTTAATGTTCGATTCCGCTATACAATCATTAATATTATAGACATAATTAATTAAGGCTATGTCAGTTTAGAAACAATACTTACTTACTTACAAATGGCTTTTAAGGAACCCGAAGGTTCATTGCCGCCCTCACATAAGCCCGCCATCGGTCCCTATCCTGTGCAAGATTAAGCCAGTCTCTATCATCATATCCCACCTCCCTCAAATCCATTTTAATATTATCTTCCCATCTACGTCTCGGCCTCCCCAAAGATCTTTTTCCCTCCGGTCTCCCAACTAACACTCTATATGCATTTCTTGATTCGCCCATACGTGCTACATGCCCTGCCCATCTCAAACGTCTGGATTTCAAGTTCCTAACAGTTTAGAAACAATATTATTCAAAACAATACGAAAGAATTCAAAGTCTCCAAGTTTTACAAAACTTATAATCCTTCAGTAAACCTACTGACTTTATATACTATTTATAAACCTGAATTAATCTCCAAAATTAATATTTTAAATAAACAATTTTCTGAAATAAAAACATAATAATTTTAATTATATAATAGCAACTACAAGATTACTATTTACACAAATAAATCATCCATTAGCAATAGGATACCATAAAATAATTTAAAATAGATTTTCACTACTAGTAACATTAAGCAGGCCTATGGACATTACGCGGCAAGAATGTGAGAGTCAAAAACCAACATAAATTTCCATATTTCCTTAATTACCGTACTAGCCGAAGTATAAAACGCTCCCTTGTACAAGACGAAGTCCAAGAATTAAACACATTAACTGGCAAAACAAATTAAAACAATTATTAGTGGTGACGGTGATGCTGCTGATATAATTAATAATAATAATAATAATAATAATAATAATAATAATAATAATATTATTATTATTATTATAACCAGCATTAGAACTCGTGATCCGTGTAGTTTCAAATACAGATTCATGTGAGCGTTTCATTGGACGTCCATGTGAGCGTTTATAGTTTATACAGTATAATACAAGCTGAATAATTCACTAGCATAACCTTTCGAAAGTCCACAAATTCAGTAACAAAGAACTTGGAACAAAACAAATGGAATGCACGTGGATGTACCTTCTTTATAAAAGACGCACCCTCAATATTGGAAGCATATTTTAAGGGCAAAAAAATATGTGCAGGCACATAATATTTATCAGATTCTGTAGACAATAGCAGCAGTGGTACTGGTACCGTATTTCATTCACAGAAAGAGGAGTTCAAATCGCATGGAGTCCATCATATAATCTCAATTGAACAAATAGTGTTGAAATAATGTTTATTGAAGGGATTTATTCTCTTTGATATGCCCTCAATAAGCCAATACTTCATTATCTAAGCATAATCGTTTCATGAAGGGCCTACATTTAACAGGAAGAGCATAATCTATGACAGAAAAGGTATCATATCTAACCAGCTACTTGACCTGAATAGCTTACCAAAAATTAGGAAATAACAAGATAAAAGTTTTAAGTTTTAAAAGCGCGACCTACTTTTCATGTGTACAAACTGAGGTACGTCGATATATGTGTATGCACTGTAGTCTAGTCTCCGCTTTACAGAATACCACATAATTACAACGTTTACCATTCTGTTTTGAACTAAGCTAAAGAGGCACTTCGAATTACAGCCTGTCTGAAGATTTTCCAATTTTCAAAGCAGCTAATGACGCTTGGAGGCCGCGCCACACATCATTCTATACCTATATTTATCTCGTCCCCGTCCCACTCTCGAATTCTTGGCGTAAAGAGACAGACGGAGAGGGAAGGCGGAACCCCTCGATGACCGCTGTGAGGCAACATTCACCCGCGGACGAGCCCGCCGATCCTATTGGCTTAGACGGCGATCATACGATGACGTAGACACATCAGCTCAGGTGTATAATGAGTTGGTAGGTCGGTTACTCGAGAATGTTGACTGACGTAGCAAGGTAGATAAGCAGATAGTGGGGCCACAACCGTCTCCACCTCCACGTAGCAGTTTCACGAAACACGAATAATGTAAGGAACTAACTAGTGGAAGCGTTCCCGCTTCAGTTATTTTACTTATGAAAATGTAAATTGAACTAAATTCTGTATAAGTTGTTATAACAAATTACACACAATACGATACTCTTTACACCTGGGCTCACGTGGTTCGACTCTGGACACAGGAGCTGAGACTAATCTCTCAAATTGGTCTTGTAGTCCCTTTTTCTTTTAATTTCATGTTTTTCTCATGTTGTCATACACTATGACCTTGCTCCATGCACAACAAGGAGAATTCTCAATATTAGTGAATGTCTCAACGACGGAACGGAGCAAACGACCCATAACTTGAAAGCAAATGGTAATGACTCTGATTAATTTTATTATACGAGGATGTACCTACTGTTTTCTCTATTCTGCCTTCACAAGTCCAACGACAGTGTAAGTTGATTTTGTGACAATGAGGTCAGGGTTCAATTCCTAGCATATCCTAACACGACCATTGTGGACAAGTAACTACGGAACAAGTCTCTTTTGACGAGGGGTTTGTTTTCCCAGTCATATTTTTACTGTTATACATTCTAAATCTAAGTCTCTAAATAATCTGTACTGTTTAAAATTTTAAAATAGCCGTCTGCCACCGAAGATGAGTCGAACTATCTGGGCAAATATTTTTATATAAAACAAAAACTTTTCTTAAACTGTCGGTCGAAGTGTTCAAGTTCTGTGCCTTTAAGCTAGACCTTATCCTGACTTCCACGTTTACCGGATCTGACAGAGCTGAATTTCCGCTTATATGAGAAAACTTACCTAAAAAAAAGCACAAAATGAATTTTGTTCTTAATTTTCGCAGTATTACAGAATCAAGAACGTTCATCACAGGATATGTTGAATCTCGCAAAGTTAAATCGTTGCCAAGTCATTTAAATCTTTCACCATAATTAATGTCGATGATTTTGGACATCTCCTCTCATGTACTATAAAATGAATAAAATTTAACACTGTTAATACTATTCTAGTAACGGTTATACTTATAAACTACATTTTGAGGTACAAAGACGTCAAAGGTATGCAGTACCTTAATGAAGCACATGTGAGCAATAGCTGTTTAACAAAATACGCTTGTTTTGATTTCACTTATCAAATGAAAAACCTTAAGATATTATTTTATCCTGTATGTATGACGTGAAAGGGAATTGGCATGCAGCAGGTATCAACCAGGATTTTTAAATCTGTTATTTAACGATCGACTAAGCTGTTATCTATAACGTAAGTTGCTTCGGTAATTACTACAATAGGTCTATGAATATTGTTATTATGTAACTTATTCTGTAGTTAATCAATTTCATAATATGCTATTCCACTGCGTTATGTTTGTATGTCTCGAAATGCCCAACTGTCTTTCCTTCGCACGTTTTCTGGTTGTCATATACTGCAGTTTTCTGTTCGGCTTCTATTCGAAGTACGAGTTTAAAAGTACAGTATGTATGTTCTTAAGTCCCCTGACCATGTAATCAGCTTGCCGCACGGTAAAGTGATGGTGGGGCTGCCACCTTACGGCTTCCAATCCTGAAGTTTGAGTCGGGATTCTCTCTTCTAGAGAAATTAGGCCTACCTTCATTATGGCTACCGAACATTCTCCGTAGGTTCCTTGTTCGTCCTTAATCCTGGGAAGGACTCTCCACATATAACCCCTGAAGAGATGGTGTCCCAATATTTTAAAACCCCCAGGAACTGGGCTCCTTGTTGGTCCTAGGATCCTTATTATAGTAGCTATTCGGACCACTCCACCATATTATATTATTTTACGCAGATTCTAGTTATGAAACGATCGCTCCAAGTTTGCTTATCAAGTCAATCGATATAATACTTCGGTTTACCAACTACGAATACCATCAAAGTAAGGACCTCCTGCGGGACAAAATTCCGGCACATCCGGCGACGCTGATATAACCTATGCAATTGCGAGCGTCGTTAAATAAAACATAACATTTAAGTAAGGACCTCCCATATTTAATAAATACATAGTACTTACATATCTAGGTTGTTCGCAAGAATGGAAACACAAGAATCTTCAAAATACTTGCATTACATTTAAATGCATTTTAATAATTCAACAACACGAAATGAGTCTTTTTAAATGCGTTCTCTTTACTGTAATTCAAATAGTCTCTCTAGATTGAGAGCTGAGACATTGGATGATCTTTTTCTGATTGGCTGGAACCAACTATCGTGATTCATTCATTCACAGTGTTCTGCCCATGGACAGGTCTTTCACTGCAAACTCAGCATTCTCCAATCTTTCCTATTTTCTGCCTTCCTCTTTGTCTCCTCATATGATCCATACATCTTAATGTCGTCTATCATATATCTTCTTCTGCCTCGAACTCTTCTCCCGTTCACCATTCCTTTCAGTGCATTCTCCAGAAGGCAGTTTCTTCTCAACCAATTCCTTTTTCTCTTTCTGATCACTTTCAGCATCATTCTTTCTTCATCCACTCTTTCCAACACAGCTTCGTTTCTTATTCTGTCTGTCCACTTCACACCTCCATCCTTCTCCATATCCACATTTCAAATGCTTCTAGTCGCTTCTCTTCACTTCGTCGTAATGTCCATGTTTTTGCTACATACATACATACACACATACATACATACATACATACGGCTGCGATCCAAAAATGAAAATGAAATATAACAGCCACAATAAAAAATATTTTAGTACAATTCAATCAATGCGGAAAATATCCTATTCTCATATCTCGCTTTAACCTGTGTGGCGAATTGGTTTATGGAGCCCTGATCACTTGCATGCGAAGTGGTAGGCCTATACGACAGTATAGTAAGATATTTTAATGGCTACAAGGCAATGGGCAAAGGGATTAGCGTCAACAAGCCACCTGTAGCCTAGATCCTTTTTCTGCGGAGTATGAAGTACTCACATGACATGTCCTACATATGCTGACGAAGTTAGGTCCATTAGCGTAGCACAGCTGCAGCAACATTTCGTTATCTACGTGCGTGTTCATGTCAGAGTAAACGTCTTGTTTCACAACTTGCGATACGTCACAAAGTGCTTTTTTTGCTTAGTTTTAACAGAGATTCTCAACCGACGTTAAGAGTTAGCGACACGATACGAGACGATTGGTCTGTTTAATTGAAATTTGAAAATCAAGTACTCATAGGAATCCTAACGTAGATCTAACAATATCCTATTATACCAATCGTGTGCGACTTTCCACTACAGAATGTCAACAATCGTGCCACATTCCCTATGCAAATGTGAAAGTCCTTTGACCCAACATTCTTAAAATTTGCTTCGTAAAACTCAAATAGTCATAAAAATTAATAGAATAATTAAAATAAATAAAAAGCAACGAAATAAATTAACGCCCGGAGTGAGAAGATATTTTATTTTTTATTCTTACGAACATGAAATATAAATGAGGTAAGCCTACTACCTACATATTATGTTATTTATCGTACTTAAGGTAGTCAGTGTCACATTTTTTTACAGTATTCCTGTATATATATCTAAAACTACACTACGACTGCCATATTTAAAAAGTGAAAATCCGGGACACTTTATCTTCATCTTTAAAATGTGCGAAATTAAGAAGGGGTAAAAAATGCATTAACTTCCTTGCATTGGCAACGGAATCACTCGGCCCTAGTTACGTACAAGAAAAGTTAAATAATTTTCAATCAAAATTATTTACTACTAAACAAACTTATATGTAACATGCAATACAAAATGCTATATTTCTACCTCGCAATTTTCTGTTTTATAGATATTTTTGAACATTTTCCTATGTTTCGTATCCCGTATAATAACGAGCTAATTCTTGGTAATCTAATAATGAGCATTGCTAACAAGAAAATTACGTTTTTTTTTAAATTTTTTACTTGGTTATTTAATGACGCTGAATCAAGCATCAACTACTACGTTATTTAACGTCGATGGGATTGGTGATAGCGAGTATTTGGCGAGATGAGGCCGAGCATTAACCATAGATTACCTGACATTTGCCTTACGCTTGGGGAAAACCTCGGAAAAAACCCAACCAGGTAATCAGTCCAAGCGGGACCGAACCCACGCCCGAGCGAAACTCGGGATCGGGAGGCAAGCGCCTCAGCCAACTGAGCTATGCCGGCGATGTCTTGACACTGTTGTGGACAAGCGGTTCCAAAATTACCAAGGAATTTAGTGAAAGACAGTTATTGTTATAAATCAAATTCTGGAACACGAGACAGATGGAAACAAAGAGTAATATCGACAATAATAACCATACCTAGACTTCAAATAACGCTTTGTCCCTGACATATCAATGAAAATAGATGTTTCATTCAATATGAACCTAGTTGGATCATGAACCTAAAACCAATGTCGTGTGTATTCATTAAGTTCTACTCTTAACCCTTTTGATCTACCTTAACCATAAACTCAAGAGAATAAAATCATGTTAAAAGAACGGAAACGCTAATTCTTTTCTTTTCTTTCTTATTCGCTGAAAACCGGGAAATTTATGCATCCCAAAAATTATTTTCGAGACGCCGGGACTGAGATTTCGTTTCCGGTACGGTTCCGGAAAATCCAGGACATATTATGGCAATCCTAAATTACATTCTGCTGCAGAAATAAAATTTTAAGAGCGATTAATAACTGCCGAAAGTCAGATAATTATTACAGAGTATAAGAAATTAACTCAATGTTCACTATAGAAGAATAATGACCAATCATATATACTACAAGGAATGGAAAAGTTATAAATATCAAAATTTAGTTTTCCACTACATACAGCAACAAGCAGTAGAAATAGTGGAATTAAAATGAAGCCAGAAAAGACAAATGACAAAAAGTCTGGAGAAGGAAAAATGAGGATAAATAGAAGAAGAAGGACGCCGATGAGGGAAGAGCAACAGCAAATAAATGCAATTTACTTTCTACACAAGACACATTACACAATGATCATTATCTCATGAATATTGAATATGTATTCCCTTATTATGGACTTCAGACAAAAAACTGCAATAAAAAAGAAATTTCCTTGAAGGACTCGCACAGTGTGAGGAAAATTTTAATGAATGTCTGGCTCAGTACCAGAGTAACTGAAGGCGCTGTTAAGATACTGTATGTAACATTTGTGGTGCAGTGAGCTGGAAGCCCTTATCTACTGTAGATTGGTTGATTTCACTAGGGCTGGATCCTAGAACTTAGGTCGTTTAGGCCCATTGTACGCCCTCATGCGATGATTGTCTTAAGTTCGATGGATGGCACAAGTGGCATTCTTGTTTTCGACGCTGACAGGTGGGTCATACTTCCTGAGCCCTGTACCCGGAACCCCAAGTGCTTAAAACCTAAATCAGCAATGGAAACCCGTATTACCACCACCAGGCATCACCTCAGCCTATTTCTACTATCTGAGATGATAGATGAAATAAGGGGAAGTGGAAAGTTTTGATGGAATGAAAGGGGGAAAGGGGAGTATCTCGAGAGAACTCTCTGCAACATTATTTTGTCTACCACAAATTCCACCCAAACCTGACCGGGAATCGAACCCGGACCGCCTGGATGAAAGGTCAGCGAGCTACTCGGCTCATATAATAGTATCTAAAAGACCTGCATATCATAGAATAAATTTCTCTACGCAGAAACGTATGTATTCTATCCTAGAATATGACATAATTATCGTGAAATATGTAACATTTAAATCTATGTCATGACCCAATATGCCACGCCAACAGTCGTAAAATGGGTCAGACTTGTCGCAAACGCGACCGCTCGTCGCATGAAACACGTATACTGTTAGCAGTGAGGAGTAGGTTCAATAACTTCGTAATATGCACGCAACTCCTATGTCGTTTTTATAATCAATCTAGATCTCGCTTAATATTCAATGAAGTATAAAGGTATAACCTAATGAGATTCACAAACTCTGATAGATTGTAGAGGAGACGAAAACTGACAAATTATCATCAGATTACATACAGCCTACAGTGTACCATCTTCGGCCTGAAAACAACACTTTATCAAGTGACAGAGTGATGAAAATAAGCCAAATCAATTTCTCGCAGTGCTGTAAGTTGCGTGCTTTCTATTTTCAATGTTTCATTGTTCTTTTGCTGTATCACAAAGACTATTAGAAGTAGGGATCATAGTGATGCCAAAATAAGATGCATCGTTATGCCTGCATTCATATCGGTGATAGTCATTTTCAGCAGTTTTCATAATACATGTACGGGATTATGAAATGTAAAACATAATGCACTGGACTTATAAAACTATGAGTATGTTGCATTCAGCTAATGTAAAACATTTACTAGCTATTGTGATTAGTGCAACTTTATGAAATGAAAAATAACGTTTTGATACACATATAGGTATTACCACAGTCTAGTATATACGGTCACGAAGCTTGAGTTGTGAGGGTGCTAGGAACAATAGACTGTGCCGGTACTATTTCGCATTGTCTGTAATGAGGCGATAATAGCGATCCTAGTGGTTAGCAACTATCTATGGATGGATGCATATTTACTACGTGATTACTTCGTGATTGCAGCGATATTTTACTACTTAATTAACTTATTATTCCCAGAACATGAATTTTACCAGTAATCGAAAAGTATTGAGAATAAATTTAAATAAGGAACAAAAAAAAGTTTCCTTCCCAGGCAGGATTCGAACCACGAAAGTCTTAGTTACTAGTCTATCGTGCTCTGCAGTGAACAAGGCTCTGAAATCAGCTACAAGGGTCGGTCCGGTTTATTTTGCCACTACTGTAATACTGTGTAGCGACAGCGACTAACTACTCATGCTCATAAAAAATAACCAGTAAAGAATTCCAAAATTTAGGCGATACTTCCTTTCACGATGAAGTTAAAACATCCACATTTCCCATTTTATCCCCTCCCCACTCCCCCCCCCCAACTACAAACTATACGAGAACGCCAGGACACAGAGTAAGGAGGGGAGAGAAATAAGATATCCACTAGGCAGCTGAACTATTAAGTTCTATAATATTTATTACACAAGATTTCATCCACAAGTGGTAACGTTTAGCACATCAAGCATATGCCAAATACATTAACTTCCGCAAATGGATTAAATCCAATTATCCTTGAGTGTAATATAAAAGCTCGTCCAACACCTCTTAATAAAGCGTTATAATAAATATTACAATAATTTAATATTAAATATTTAACATAATTAGCTTCATATGAGTGAATGACGTAAGTCAAGTACCCGTCATTATTAAAAAAATTAACATACAAATTTACTATTTTATATTCATGTTAGCCTTCTGTTACTACAAACGAGCGGATGAAATTTCACAAGCCACTCGTCGCTACGGTAAAGGTAAAGATAACCCCTTAAGACGCCATGAAGGTGCATCGGGGGCATACAGATGGAGCTCATGCTTTCATGACCTCGTCATTAGAATGAGGTGATGTACCGACACCACGTTCGGACTGTCTCTTTATTTTTAGTCGATTATTTAACGCCGCTGTATCAACTACCACGTTATTTAGCGTCGATGGAACTAGTGACAGCGAGATGGTATTTGGCGAGATGAGATCGCGGATCCGCCATAGATTAACTAACATTCGCCTTATGGTTGGGGAAAAAACCTCCGGGGGGAAAAAACCAACAAAGTAATCAGCCAAAACAGGAAAACGTGCCTGCCGTCTGAACGCGTAGTTGGACTGCCTTCTACTCCCGGGAAAGATCTGGTACTCAATTTGACAGGAAGCTGACAATGAGTAAACCCTGGGGTCGTTCTGAAAGTTTTGATAACTAAATAACTCCTGTTACCACCTGGAACTTTCCAATCCGTTGCCAGTTAGTGTACCAACTAAGGTACCCGCACGTACAAAAGCAGTACGGCTGGTTGAAATTCCCGTAAAAATTTATGTATGTATGTATTTATTTACACTGCAAGTGGGCAAGCACCCGGTGGCAGTGGTATATACAATATTAACAATACACAATAAAATGATAAGCAATACACAATAAAATTTACAATACACAATACAATTTTACAACACATATACAAGTTTATACACAATACAATAAGAATACACAATACAATAAGAATACACAATACAATTTAACACAATAATAATAAAACATAAATAAAATACCTAATTTTACAATACAACCTACATAATTAATGTGTAGATCCTACATAAGTTTCAATAGTCTTTCATTTTACTCTCATCTCATTCCCTGTAGTGGCACTATGACGCATTTCACTGACACTTTAGCACACATTTCACTGACACTATAGAACACATTTCATTCACGCTATAGAACACATTTCATTGACGCTATAAATTATCACTGATCGGAACTGTTCACTGCACTGTAAAACCATAACTTCACTGACTCACCTCGCTTCACTGATACAACAGTTCAAATAAGTCAAATAATTACATCCTTATGCATACTTATAAACAGAACTACATTTAAACTAAACATTTCTAGTCTAAGGCCCTCTTACACGCTATTTTTAAATAATTTACAATCCCAACCAAGGAAGTAAACTCGTCAGGCTAGATAAATACATGTCACCTTAAAAAATTAAATGTTGAATGTCACCTTAATTTTAATTTGCACCTTATACACAACTTTTTAAATTATTCTTGAATCTCCTTAAGGAAGGACAGCCCTCAAAGACCGCTGCAGGTAGGTCATTCCAATCATTTATAGTTCTATTTAAAAATGAGAATTTACCTACATCCGTTTTCTGTTTCCTACATTTGATTTTAAAATCATGATCGTTCCTACCATAGTACGTTATATTTTTTACGTATCAGTTAAGACAGGCATACATTAATTCATTTATTATTATTATTATTATTATTATTATTATTATTATTATTATTATTGAGATAAACTTTCCATATTTAGATTGCACAGAAAAGGTATACTGGTATTGTAATAATTCAAATAAATAAAGGATCTGATTTACTTTATATAAAAGTAAATGCAAGTCATTAAATTTGCAGAGATTCGTCTAAAAGTTGTTTGTAAACTACATTGTATTCACTTGTTACTTTTATAAAGACCTACAGACCTACGAAAATTATACAGAGTGTTTCCGGGCTAGTGTTACAAACTTTCAGGGATGATGGGGAAGGGCACATGTATCAATTTGAGATAAGGAATCCTGGTCCGGAATTGACCGAGTCGAAAGTTATAAGCAAAAAATAGTTGTGCGGAAATAAAATAATATTATTCCTTTGTACATCTTATTTATGTGTATTTATCTGTATATCTTACACATACTGTATTCATCTGAAGTTGTTTACGTTGTCTACTTACAGTATTCCATTCAGTGCGCTGTCTGAGGGGTGGGGACAGGAAACTACACTAAAGCAATGCAGATAGCGTAATGTGTAATGGACATGGTCGGTCCTGATATGCACGTCTGTAGACAGCAGTGTATATGTACAAGTTGCAGTGTCCAGTCGATCAGTCCTAGTGAAATGGAGTAGTACACGAGAGTGGAATATGCAGATCTGATTTTTGAATACAGTAGACAAGCTCAGAGATTGTATGGGCCAAGTACCCACATAGGAGACATCCGGCCCATACCATCTTTCCACGATTGTTTCTAAGGTTAAGAGAAGGAGGGCACGTGGTGCGAAATCACAATTTCATTTCCACACAACTATTTTTGCTTATAACTTTCGACTCAGTCATTTCCGGACCAGGGTTCCTTATCTCAAATTGATACATGTGCCCTTCCCCATCATCCCTGAAAGTTTGTAACACCAGCCCGGAAACACTCTGTTGCTTGAATTGAGAAATTTTAAGTTGGTATAGCAAATAGTTTTCACCTTTTAAATAACCGCAACATAAGGAAACTGAATTGTTAGGAATGCGCAAAACCACTGCCGTCGGCACAGCAGTGGCAAAACCTACCCTTTGAGAATGTGCGATCTTCATGACACCGAGTGGTTAGACATCGGCACTGTAGGATCGCATTCCTTCCAGGCATCAACTTCGGTCTTCCGACTATTCACTACATTGTAATATATGGACGCTATATACTGTGATGAGGTGCAAATGGTTATACAACTCTCAACAAACTGGCACGAAACTGCTGTAGCACGTCAGATACTCTTCTAAACCATACAACTATTCTGAGCTACTATACAATAAACATGAGCAAATTTAACAATTCCGTGGGCGACATAAATATACCGTGTATTGCGTCAGGAAGAGAAATGGATAAGGAACGAATTTATTCTTTAATTACAGTATATGGGTATTGGTAGACTCGAATTTGTACGATTACAGACATTACGGTGAAGAGTTTACGAGCACCAGATTTGTTCCGCATCACAAATCCACTACACACTCTTCTCTCTATTCACTTTACCAGAATCATGGTATTTATAATAGTCCTATGTAGTACCGAGCTTACAGACGCGTATCACAAAACAGAAAGGAAATAATATGTAATCCACAATATCTATTACACAAAAGAAACATGACGCAGGAAGGACTGATAAATGTAGTAAACAGACCTGCCAATGACGATAAGATACACGAAACTAAACAAATATCTACAAAAATACGCCAGGCATTGTGTTCGTTATCGTTACAAATTATTATAGCTAATACGCACGTAAGAAAGTAGCGTAAGACTCGTACGACAATGCGGAGGGGATTATAAAGAACTAAGAAATGAAATACGAACTATTAATTCTATCGGGGATTAAATATGAGCATCGTGAAGGCAACATTTCTTTTAAATTTCCATTTCATTTATTGCACTTCATAGATTATACCTGTGAGATGTTGAAAAGTAAAAGCACAAAAGTGTACAATACATAGCAAACAGATTAATTCGATTTACAAGCATAAACAATTCATCAGATGAGTGGAATGTATGAGTATGCAGTATATGTTTTACAATTTTCACCAAAAATTGAACTCCTTTATCTTGTTAGAATGATTTTATCATCTATAGTCTTTCCTTTTTTTTTTTTATATTCTCAGAGACATCTAAATTAAGTCATATAATACGTATCCTATTAATGAGGTAAGGTTTCATTTGCTGGGTTATACACAAAAGTCATTAAAAAAAAAAAAAAAAACGTAAAAGATATGCTCTTACACGCCATGAAGGTCTAGGGTATGCTCTTACACGTCATGAAGGTTCTAGATATGTTTCTATGCTTCCGTGAAGGTCCAAGGTGTACTCTTATATGCCGTGAAGGTCAAAGGTGTGCTCTTACACGCCGTGAAGGTCCAAGGTGTGCTCTTACACGTCGTGAAGGTCCAAGGTGTGCTCTTACACGCCGTGAAGATGCAAGGTGTGCTCTTACACGCCGTGAAAGTCCAAGGTATGCTCTTACACGCCGTGAAGATCCAAGGTGTGCATTTGCTCGTGTAGAAGTAATTCTGAATGCAATAATCCTCAACATAGGGGATATATTGGGCAGGTAATTTATTTTATCTTCATTTTGTGCAAGAAACAAATTAAAGAACGTTAGAATCCATTTTGGGTTCATTGTCACAATTTGTGGTGAATTATTTGTTAAACATTATTGTATTTCATGTGCATCATTCCCGCATAAAATTGACTCGTAGATTAGTATGAAAAATTTCCGTCCAATATTTAGGAGAAATCGCTATATATTGACAGGTAGACTAAATAAATGCCCAAAACCCCTTTTCCGGCATAAAGGATGCTAAAATAAAAACGCGAAAATATCGAAATCGGCTTTTGCAGCTTCAAAATATATTCTGAGAGTCGGGAAGCTTTCGAGAAATAATAAATAACTGCTATTATCTGCTATTCGACCAGAATCGTATTTCTACTATGTTCACTAAGCTGTAGGCCTATTGGTTAGTAGGCAGAGATATTTATTTAGTGACCTGTTTGCTCCTCAGGTAGCTCAGTGGCATAGCACAGGCTCATCTCACCGAAAACTTAAGATTTGATCCTTGCCGTTACTAGAGATATTTCTGATGGACAAGATCGGAGGATCAGATTCTTATCAGGGGTTATACAGTACAAATCTCATTCCACTAACAAACTCTCTATTAACTTTATTCTCACCTCATTTCAAAACAATTACATAACAAATATGGCAAATGATGGTGTAAAAATCTCTTTATAATTGACTGACATGCAACTATGGATATTACTCAACAGCATAGACTAGAGAATGTCGCGGATGCTTAGGGCGAGATCCCATTCCTCAGCTAGTGTTGATCTTTTAATTTTGTGTTTCATAGGGAACTGCCTGGTTTACTTTCATACATCTTCGAGACCGGAAATCCATTCAATCATCTCATCACTTTCCCAAGGAAAGTAGTAGATGCAACAGATGTCAACATGAAAAAAAGTCCACACCTGTGGGGTAACGGTTAGCGCGTCTCGCCGCGAAACCAGGTGGCCCGGGTTCGATTCCCGGTCGAGGCAAGTTACCTGGTTGAGGTTTTTCCGGGGTTTTTCTTCAAACCAATATAAGCAAATGCTGGGGTAACTATCGGTGATGGACTCAGGACTGATTTCAACGGCATTATCACCTTTATCTCATTCAGACGCTAAATAACCTAAAATGTTGATAAAGAGTCGTAAAATAACCTAAAAAAACATGAAAAAGGGCTTTGCTTTACCCCCTCCAAGATAAAAAAAGTCTATGGCAAACCGATGAGATAATCTGGCATTACTGGAGTAATGATGGCATGAGAACGGACAGAACAACCAAAATATTCTAAGGAAACCTACTCCGCGGCCATCTTGAAGAATAATATCTGTAAAAAAGTAATACAATAAAATACAGTAAGATAAAAAATGAAATCGAACATATTATTTCGAGCTAAGTTTTGTGAAATTTCTTATTCTGATTCTGTATTTTATCTTCTATACAAGAAGGTTCAATGGAAATTTAATCAACAAGATAGCCACATACTGAAGCTGCTGGCTGACTGCTCCCAGTCTGTGTGACCTTCACGATGATCCACTACGCCCTCATTGCCATCATTTTTAAGTAGAGGTCTCGGTGGGCGTTGCCCTCAGGATGCTCCCGATATTTGCATACGGAGCCTCTTAATGAGGTTCGCAGGGAACCTGCTGGATATTGGATTCGCGCCCACAGTAACTAACTTAAATTTATTAAACTAGAAATGTCGTGGGATTCTACCACAACGTTCTAAGACGAACTATCAAGAAACAAAATCTTTTCTGTCAGATTTTCTATGCATTATGTGTCGTACACATCAATAAACGTGTATGTAAACGAACTGCAACAAACCATATTATTGTAAAAATTGAATCGTTTACTTCAATCTAATTTTCATCAACGAATAACACCACAATAATAATAATAATAATAATAATAATAATAATAATAATAATAATAATAATAATAATAATAATAATATCCGAGATATGCTATGAATACGAGGCTGAATGGAGATCGGCCACAATGATGCTAATGACCATCACAAGAAAATGGGGAACTCCGAGGAAAATCCCTCCTGTGACCTAGTCCGCCACAAGTTCACTATGGATTTTCCAGGCACCACCGGAGCTCGAAACCCGAACGCCTGTGTGTCAATCTTAGATGATTTAGGCTTAGCAGTCACCATGAGACAATAAGAGTAATCAATGCATATTGCAACATCTGTCTGTCTCTGTCGGTTTTTCATTTCATTCCAGCTCAGATGGCTAGTCCCATATTAAGTCCCTCTTCTCTACCGAAGGATTCTAAGGCCTAGTCCACTCCTGCATACAAGTGCCCACAAACACATACACGAACGTAGAAAAATGTTTGCAGACATCACACCCCAAGTATTTGAAGCTGACCACTGGTTCCACTGCTTCATTTCGAATTCACACGTTTACATTCTTTATTTTTCTTCCGATAACCATGGTCTTTGCCTTGTTTGCATTATCTTTATCCCATACTGCTGACAGCTGTCATTTAGCTCCAGGAGCATATCTCTTAGTATCTCACCTTTTCTGCTAACAACGCCTTATCAGCAAATGCACTTTATTTTTTTCCTCCTATCATCCCTCACACGTTCTGAAAACAGTTCTTCACTAAATCCTCCAAGTAGATGTTGAACAGGGTAAGTGATAAAGGACATCCTTGTCTTACTCCTCTCCCTATTTCCCTTCCCTCTGACATTTCTTCTCTTATCCTGAATGACTCGTTCCATATAAAATTATTGAATAGTCCCCTCTCTTTCCAATCCACACCAATTTTCTTCAGGATCCTCGTAAAATTTATTCCAATCCACTCTGTCAAAAGTCTTTTCCACGTGCAGAAATACAACATAGCCCTATACTCCTTTATTTTTCTCTAGGTATCTTTCGCCGATTGTTCGCAGTAGTCCAATTGCGTCTCTCGTACCTTTTCCTTTCATGAAGCATTATTAATAAAACAATTAAGAATGTGGGATGTACCAACATCATTGTCACAGATTGAGGACTTGCATTGTAATCCATGCTTGTGGGATGTATAGAATGAAGACTGCATTTCTCAATACAGCCCTATAATTTAATTTTAAGTCTTTTAGTATATTTCGGCATATTCAGGGGCAGCTTGGAGAAATTTACATGTCCAATAAATTCTTTTATTTTTCTTGAACGACAAAATATAGCATATAACCAGCACTAATGTCCCTAACTATTTCACTCAGGGACATGTTTGCGATAATGTTTGTAGTTGTGGGTACGCTTTCAAGATTGTGCAAATGTTTGTGATGCACTACGAACTTCCCAGAAACAAGCAGTGCATTTGTTCGCAGACAATTGTTTATAGAACAGTTTTGGACAACTGTTCAAGAACATCTGTGTATTTAAAAGAGGTTATTAGAAGAATAGGAAGTTTTTTCTTTTGTAAAAGGGAGTAGAGAGATGACCAATGGGTAAATACAAGAAGGATTACTGTATAATGGTCCTCAACCCTTTCTCCCGCATCTTTGTAAAAGTGAACCAGGGGAAAGTCCAAGGCCGAGTACATAGTAGCAAACCTCTAGTGGGAAGAGGTGCGAAATCGGTCAGTGCCTACTACCTACATGGCCAGATTAGATTCAAATTTCGAACTGTGAACATCAGGATGTCGAAGCGTAAAGTGTTTAAGTTTGAAGATTAAGCGAACTTTAGTACCGATATGGAACGTGGTCTGACCCAAACGGGCATTAATACTGTATGTACAGCAACGTCAGTAGTATAAAAACAGACACTTCGATTTTAGTGAACCTCGGATATAGTGAACGAAATATGCTGGTCCGCAGAGGTTCACTATATCCGAAGTTGACTGTAGTTGGCGGGACCCACTACACTAGGATGTTTTGTAAGATTCTGGTGAGAAGTATACAGCCTAAACCTATATCTGCGATTCCTCAGCTGCAAATCCAAGCACTGATTCCTTTCACCTCAACCCTTCCTGCAAGACGATTGAACGCACGATGGTCGCAGTGCAGAAGGATTTCCGTCCTCCCGTCCTTGAAAAAAATTGTAGAAATTAAATCGTTCACGCAAATTAATTAACCTGCAAGCCTATATACTAAAGAGCTTAATGCATAGGCCTGAAGCCGTTCTAATACTGCCTTCCCTTCGGACACACAAGTCCGGTTTCGTGCCAACATCGCGTTATAACTAGTGAGAGATTTCTGGCTAACTCTGGCAAGGATAATAAATAACATCAAATTAGTAGCCTCAGGCCATGGCTGTTGTGCTGCGATCTTACTTGTTGTACTCTCATTTTTAAACTGTAAATAGACTCTGGATCTTATTCTGAGCCTCGCAACCCACACCACTCCATTGGGGATAGACTTTGCAACGCAATACTTTGTACAAGCAGTGACACACAAAAACAAACGTACAATTAAACTTCTGCCATCGTTTATTTCTTAGAGATGCATTGGTTAGGGTCAGTGCAGTTCCACCTCCTGCACGTGCAATGTACTCGCCCTTGAAGCGAAACGTGATGAAAACCTCGTGACGCGAACGAGACCCAGCTCCGGCGAAAAGTAAAGAGTGCAGTACTTGTTGCGCATACTTCGTCGTTACACATGATGAAACTATCGGTTATTTTTGGGAAATGTTCGAAAGACTGGCTACGTGTCTTTCAAATGAGAGCCATCTCCATCTGCTTTGAACTCAGGACGTTCTACGTATGTGAATGATAACAGACTTATTACCTGATTTCGAAGTAATGTACTAATGACTATCGGACAATAGGCCTACATTTTCAATCGAAAGAAACAATGAGTAAGAAATAATCTCATCGTACCTATCTTAATTGCCTCAGTAATATTTATACTCTGTTATTTAACGACGCTGTCATTTACTAGGTTATTTAGTGTCGATGAAATTGGTGATACATACGTGGTATTTGGAGATGGGGCCAAGGAATCGCAATGGATTACTTGACACTTGCCTTATAGTTAGGGAAAACCTCGAAAAAACCCAACCAGGTAATCAGTCCAAGCGGGGATCGAACCCACGCCCGAGCGCAGCCCTGGATCAGCAGACAAACGCTCTATAACCTGAGCCACATCAGTGGTTTAAAAAGGGGCATTTAATAAATATGTCTGTTATGAATCTACCGAATTACAACATAGGCCTATTTGCAGTAGGCCTATATAACTTGATCGAAGTGATTTAATTTGTTCTCGTTAGGAGTCAGATAGGAGAAGGTCAAATATTTAATTGCAAAATTACTATAGAACGAGGTTCACAACGTCAGTACTCGTTGCCAGTGTTGCTAACTTAGCTATTCTGTAGCAAGATCTAATTTTTTCGTTAAACCGAAGAATTACGTACAGCAGTTTTCCAACTGTGCCGTTACGAAGATATCCAAGTACACAATGTTGCCAACATATGGACATGACGTTTACTTGTAATGTTGTTACCAGGAGAAATTTGTTCTCTCTCTCTCTCTCTCGTTCTCAACATTACAGTAGACTTCTGAGAGGTAGCATCACTATTAGCGACAAGGTTAGGTAGGGATTCATGAAGATATAAGTTAATAGCGTAAATTAGACGCGCTGACAGTGATGTTAGGTAGGGTTTTATGAGGGGAGATTATTAGTGTCAATTAGACGCACTGTCAGTGATAAGTTTAGGTGGAGTCTGATGAGGAGATACATTAATGTCAATTTTATGCATTGTCGATTTCAACGATATTTCCTGAACCACGTCATATTTCTCCTTCATTTCGCTGTGATAATGTGTTATATCTTCGAAAACGTGCATTTTCATTCCCTTTTAATGCATTAAAAAACCGCTGTTATATTCCGTAAATCTTGCACTTGACTAAGGGAGTGAATTGTTAAAGGATACAATCACGAATTTTACTAGCAACATTTCGATTATTTTGTTGCACATAGCTCGGTACGGCCCGGTCACTAATGGTAAACGTAGTAGACGCTGCTGTGCGGTCCGCATTATCCAGTTGTTGCAGTTTTTTTAAGGTACCGATACGGTATATATTTAGCTACTACAATTTCTATATTTCATATTAGAAACATAGTGTATAGCTATATTTTCCGACTAATTTATCTAATAACGTTAATCTGTTTAGCATTATTAGTATGGAGTTTAGCTACATTCAAAATTATGATTTGCTATTTTTGCAATGAGAGTTTTGGCAACACTGCTCGTTACAGTACCACGTAGAACATAAGCTTGGAGTGGCCATAGAATTCAGATTTGGAAAATTATTTTTTATTGATTTATTTTACAACAATTTATCAACTGCGATCTAGCGTCTGAGTGAAATGAAGGTGATAATGCCAGTGAAAAATGAGTCCAGGGTCCAGACGCTGAAAGTAACCTAGTATAAAATGAAAGTAGATCGATTGTTCGTTAATATCTGAATAGATCAGAACTTCAATATACGAAAGTTAATGCAATATACTCGTACGATACTACAATTCAGAATTTCATTACACTCCATACGTAAATACGAGTCGAATTTCGATCGTGCTCGTAACCAGGAGCTTCTCTCGTGTCGCAGGGGAGTGACACTTATCAGGAGAACAGTCATTACGAGAAAGTAACATCGAAACACCGACCTACAAATGTTTTTATTCATCATGCAATACTTACGTAAGTACGGCCACTCAAGCAATTGAAGACAGTAAAAAAGTGTGTTCTTTTCTTTTGCGCAGTTGAAGGGGGCAAGGTCATACAACATCCGATCAAATTATCTAGTCATGGGAAACGACAGAGTAAAAAATCTCGTCATCTATCTTAGCTTAATATGCTGAAAATAAATAACAGGAAATATTAAAGCCAGTACTCCCCTAACTTCAAACAATGGTGGAAACTGCTGAGAATACTCAAAATAACTGCAGTGCCCGACGCCAAACGACATGAACGTGACAACTTTGCACGTGAGCCAGCAGCAAGAGTTATTGTCAAACCAAGACCCTCTGTTAATAGCACACAAGACCAGCAGTCACTGGTTTGCACCTCGTAACGATGTAAGACAGCTGGTCAAGTGCAAGAGCACTGATATAAGTTTCAAAATGTATTTTATAAACAGGATTCGCGCCAGAAGTTGATATGTAAACAAGACGTAAATACGCAGTTTGGCCGAAAAACACGTACGCGCAGTCGTAAAGAGAATTGCAAGGACAGAATGAGATGTTTTTATGCGTTCATTTACTTCTGCTTCCATTTCTTTCTTTTCATTCCTCTGTCGACTCATCCATCCATTAGACTATCGATCTATCGATCCCTCCGTCCATCGTTCGATCGATCCATATATCGATCCTTTGCCTTTCTCAATTTTTCTGGTTTATCTCATACTTTATACTGTCTTACCTTATTTCTATCTCCTTATCCTACATTCTTCCAATTTTTTTTATCGCCTTTTACAACTTTTTCCTCCATAATATCCCAATTCTTTCGTTGCCGTTTCCTTTGTTTTACTTTTCTCCTATCTTCTATTGTGTGTTTATTCTCTTTTTCCTTGCTTCCTGCCTTTTTACTTTCTTTTCTCTCCTCTTCGGATTCCTTAATTTTTCCCATCTTCTTCTTCTTTACATTTCGTCTTGTTTCCTTTCCTTCTTTTTCTTTCTTTTCTAAATTTTCTTTTTTTTTTTTTCATCTTTCAGTCCTGCTTCATTTCCCTACTCTTTCCTTCTTCCTCTCTTCCAGTCTCTTTCGTTTTCCTACACAACACTGACATTGAATTCAAATTACAAACTGATATGAGACTGTAGTCCGAATATCATCACAACCACCACCATTATTCGTACCCGTCTTCGTGTTCCGGATTATGGGGGTCAAGTGTGAGATATCAATCTCCAGTTTTCTCGATCATTCTACACATTCCTCCTTCATTACTTCCATTCACGGCTCTTCCTTCCACATCCTGTTTCATCCGATCTTTTCATCTTGTCCTAGGTCTTCCGAGTGATCTCTGTCCACTAACATTTAAATGTCACTGTCTTCTTTGATAATATTTCATCACCCATCCTTATAACATGTCCAAACCACCTAATTATGTTATCTCTCAGTTTACCTTGCAATTTTTCAATTCTCAAAATTTTTATTATTTCTTGATTCATTATTCTATCTCTTCTTGTTATTTTTAATATGCTGCAGAGAAATTTCATCTCTGTTGTCCGAGTTCTGCTTCTCTCTTTATCATTGTCCATGTTTCTGAAGCGTATGTAAAAACTTGATTTAAATCATGACACACATAATTTTCTTGCACTTTACGAGTCAATAACATACCTTTACTAGATGGTAACATTTAGAACTAGTATAGCCCTATATACTGTAAGTCTTCCTCTATTAATTTTGTTCCACTTTCAGTCTTCATTCACTTCACATCCTAAACAATTAAACAATTTATACTTCTAAATATTTCCCATTTAATATAATTTTAGTTATTCGATGTAGGTTTCTTGATATCTTCAGTAGGCCCCTACTACGTACATTACTTTCTTCTTTCTACCATCCGAATATGGCAAAACATAACAGAAATTACTTAGGCCTGTGTGATTTATCTCAGTGTGACAACCATTCAATGAGGTTTTAAGTTATAACGACTGTAGCTGGTGAATGTGCAACTATTTAGGACAAACGTACACTTCTTTCTCTCTGGAGGAGGAGCAGGAGAAATGAATTATGAACGGTGAACCGGACACTCAGGCCTCAAGCAATTAAATACTCGCCAACATTACTCACGAAATTACACCTACATATTATGTTTCGTAGACAAAATCACTAAGCCCTCCAGTATACTGATGTAACGGTACATGGCTGGTGTGCCTACTGTAGTGTACAAAAAAAAGCTTATTTTCAGTAAAATATATCGTCTCTAGTTACTAAGAGAATGGAAAATGTTATACAAGATGAGTCAAAAGTCTTCTTCTTCTTCCCTTTTACAGTTTTGGATGAGTTGCCAGTTATGCGACTAAAATTAGTCCTTCAATCTGCGGTAGGGTCTTTCTAAATCCCTCCTCCTTTGCCGTTGCTAATGTAGTGCTTTTAAAGGTAAGAGTTCCTCTGGCATTCTTAGAACATGTTGGTTCCAATTCAATTGATAATTTTGAATGTCATGTGTCATTCATTCAACTTCCCACTGAGTGCGGAGATCTTAAATAATGAACAATAACAATTTATAGATGAGAAGTACGAACCAATACAAGGAAAAAATTTCTACTAAACACCGGTCCACAAATGAACCGTTCTTGAGATAACACGCATTTTATGTTAAGATACATCTCTATGAGAGTACTACTTCCGAAAAGATCAGCAAGTTCTTTGCAAAAGATACTCATATTAAACAAGACAGTTAGGGCCATATTCATAGACATTCTTAGCGAGGACGTCCGGTGGATGATGAGCGAACTAACGTTTTTCGTATTCATAAACCAGTGTTAGCGATATGATATCATATTAATCCTGTATAAGTAACCAGTCGATAGCCGGGGCTAGTTTAGCACGCTCGTAGCGCGGGCTTGCGAAATGTCTATGAATAGCACCCTCAATGTTTAGGTTTTGGCTTCAACACTGCAGAAGTTTTATTAAACATAAGACATTGATTAAGACTATTGTACTTCATCAGCAAAGCCTTAAGGCCCGCTCTCACTTAACCGAACCCAATCGAAACGAAAAGTCTGCTGCCGCTCACATCTTGTGGAATCGAGCCGAAGAGTATTTTTCTGTTTTGTCATACAAAAGAGGATAATTCTGCACGAGATTTATTTTTTCTTCGTTCATATTAAATTGTGATTTTTGTGAATGTACTATTTCAGCAGTAACTTTCAATATAAACAAATTAAGCCGCCAAGAATGGATGTGGTTCATTTGTTTTTTTTTTTTTCAACAAGGCTTCACGAGAACTTACGATCGTACCCGAAACAAGAAATTCTGTTCCGGCAGTGGAATAAATATTCTAGCTCCTGAATTCTGTTCTGTTCGATTCGATTCGACGCGCCGCGCCGCTTTCTGCTATCTTACATTTAAATACATTGTGAAGAGAAATTCTGTTCGATTCGATTCCGCTAAGTGGGAGCGAGCCTTTACACTGAGGGAAATCGCCGAACATGTGCAAAGCCCAACATTCTTGTTCTGATATGTCAGAAATTTTAAGTGGCTGGAAATGTTGAGGAAAAGCTCAATGTCAACTACAGTGGTTAAAGATCGCTATCTATTGATGAGGGCTCGAAGGTACCCCTTAAGAAAAATAGGAAACTGCACGGACAGCTATAATGGAAGTCCCGGAAAGTGTGTTTCCACACATACGATACGAAATCGCCTATGCTCGAGATAACCTTGGCGAGCACGAGCGTTCAACCCACCTCAGCGGGATGAAGGTGCAGGTGGGCCTTTGGAGAATTAACGCCATGTTTTTTTTTTACTACGAAGTGTTTATCTCAATGTATAATAATCACCGCTGTCGTATATGGAGAGTCTCGACAGATAGCCCTCATGTTCAGTAAGAGGGACCCTCTTAGAGGGTGGTTCAATCATGTCCTGGGTCGCTATCATCCACGGCCGCAGGTCAGTCCTTGTACCTGTCCGTGGGATGATTGATTGCATCATAGTATCTACAGACCATCCTAGAACCTACTGTTGAACTCTTCCACCAACATTCGTGCTAATAGTCAATAACGCTCGACCCCATCGAGGTCGTGTTATTCAAGACTACACCAGGAAGGTTGGAATTGCTAGAATGGTATGGCCCTCGAACTCACTAACACGAGCCTTATTGGGTATCCTTGGGAAGCTGTAAGGCGCGGGCGATGCCTCCCAGGTACAGCGAGAGAGCTCAAAGACTCTACAATTCACGACTGGAACAGATAACCAAGAATACTTTGATAATCCCTAGAACTTGTATCCTCCTCGGCAAACTAAGACTTATAGATAGTTTTTCGAGGAGGAAAAAAGCTTCTTTTATAGTAAGAGGGAGTGATAAGTTACTAAATTCAAAAGTACCAATTTAAAACATAGAATCATTACGCATAAAAGATACATTAGTTTTGTTAAATATTTTTGTTCAGGTTCCTTTCAATACATTTTCTGTTCAAACAGCGCTTACATTCTTATAAATTTGAGATAAATGCTTCAATATTAGCAAAAAGTCAGTAGTTCGAAACTGTTTTCAATTATGTAGGCCTATAATAATTATGTGGCATCGACATGCTATGGGAACAGGAATATTTATAAAAGGAACAAAATTATTCGCATAGTGACACCATTTCTGGAAAACGATTCCATGAGAATAAATGCAGAAGTGGAAGGAATGCTCGTCTATTGACATCTACTAAGATACTGTGCCGGGGGGGGGGGGGAGAACAAGCTATTCGTGCCCCACATTAGATCTTTTTGTACCTGCAACCAATACCTCCTTCCCCGCAGGCGTCAGAATATCATTCCCGTCTTTTGTCAATATTGATACGACGTAAGATAGCTATTTAACATTGTCGCAAAAGGTTAGATATGAAGTTGAACGGATACTGTTGTATAAATATGCATTTTACGTGTATACCCGACGATTTTCATTTCTTGTTCTGCCTTCTATATTGATGAATTCGTTCAACCCTTTCCAAAATGTCGCTCAATTTGATAGTTTTGAATAATCGAATTATTCTATAGTTTTATTCGATAGCGTTTATTATAGCGCAAACTCCCAAGTGTGAACAGTGGCGGTCACTGGTCAAAAACAACCGTTCCTATTACTTTGGCCATTCCAACTTCTGAGAAAAAATGGACAAACACTGCATTTACAAGTAACAAGATTCCATAACCACACGGTTAGAATGTCAACAATTGCAAAACAAAAGACACAATTAATTCTCGTTTAAAAGAAATAAGAGTCCCCTTTCCTTTACGTGAAATGAACTCGGTACACTGGATTTGCAGTCTGGTGTATCATGAGTTATGCAGAACGACTTCAAATTCAATTCATATGTAGCCTACAACTGAAGTCTTACAAGTTTGGGTGAAAGTGCTGCGACATACAAAGAGTCCTTCTGGAAAGCTTCTCGAAGAACTAATGAACACTAAAAACAAACACGTGTTCTTAAGAAATCCGGCCTCAGATAACTAAAGAGACTATATATTTCGGCGACACGAGAAAGCTGCAACTTTCTATTTATCTTTCCTTTACATAACGTCAAAAAATCGGAGTACTCAAAGAAAACCTGCAAAGTACAGAAAAGAACCACAATTAAGTCCGTAAACTTTCAAATACAAGCAGCATGTTATTTTATTATCTGAACTGTTTATTATATTTAACAAAGGTCCCCATGTTGACATTCTTTTTTTGCTAACGCCGCGCATATTGGGATGTAGCAATTTGCGCTCCTGCGCACTTTTTTGGCGATTATGATGAAGAATCCTGTTCTGAGGTAGGGGCACCAATTAGGTCGAATTCTGTTCGCTCCGTAGGATAGGATGACATGACTATGGAAATAGGCAGAATGAGAAGGATGTTGTTTAGACAACTGTCCGAAGACAGGTTTGAACGTCATAAGTAACACCAATAAGGCATCATTCATGAGGCAACTAGGCCAGGAGATAATGGGGTAGGGTGGCCAGTTCCTTTCCTCCTCCAATGCATACATCGCCGATTTGCTATTATTCCACTAATCAGACTTCAGATGCATACAAACAATTGTTCTTCCTCTGACACATATCGTCAAGTGAGATGTACTGCCTGATAGACATACATATCAGCCAGAACCTCAGTCAGAGGGATGAAGAAGGTAATAATAACGGCGTCCTGCGCTCAAAGTTACCCAGAATTTCCTCTTAATTGGCTGATGGAAAACTTCGGAAAAAACCTCATCAGGCAACCTGTCTCAACCAGGATTCAATTCCGGACCCACTAGTTTCGCAGTTAGACACGTTGAGGACTACACAAAAGCAGTGCACGATTAAAGTATATGAATTCAAGATTGAAATTATGAACACAACTAATAAAATAACTTTCAACTGATTAAGAAAGTTTGGCCATTTAAAGTAAAATACAAACAGCCCTGAAGAGTTTTACTAACCAGGATATTGAATTCCATGCGATTCTTTGCTTTCGTTCAAATAGGCTACTGGATTTGAACAATTTTGGTATACTGACTGGATCCGAGCCAGATTCCTGGGAGACTTACTTTTCTAGGACTAAGGGCCGTATTCAAGAACGTCACTCCAACTTCACTTCGTCTTGACTTCCTCAAGCCAGAAGTTAGGTAATATAAAGTAAAGCGCCGGATCCATATTCAGAGAGAATACTTACATTTACCTTGACAAAGTCAAATGTAAGTAAAAAGCAAGTGAACTTGATGTTCCACTCGCCATATAATGACGTAGTACTTCCAGTCCATAGCTGCTCAAAACGAGAAGCGCAGCTACATTTCGTTTCAAACCTACAAAAAAACCGTCAATTGAAAGGAGGGAACCGTAGATGAAGGTGTAGACTTACATCAAAGAACTTTCTTAAATATGAAGACATGGCGGAAAATAAATCCGGCATCGTTTAGTTACGGCAAAGAACAAATAACACGAAATTTAGTGCACAAAAAATATAAGTAATATTGATAATATTAATTACAGGAGAACTGAATTAGAATTTTAAACTTATGTTGAGTAAAGTAGGCCTATATTAATGTAAGATTATATAAATATTTACAGATTAATCATATATTCCTTCTTCATTGATTTTCAGATGGAAATAATAATAATAATAATAATAATAATAATAATAATAATAATAATAATAATAATAATAATTTAAAGTTAATGTTTAAGTGTTTTAATTATGTAACTACTGTACTATTTCATCACGCGGCCACATATGGGAAGTCAAGCTGTGTATTTCTGTTAAATATAGGTCTAAATTCAACTATCGGCAGTGAGAACACAAATTTAGTCAATGAAACTGCAAACAATGAATATATTATTTTGTAATGTCTCATTTGATAAAATGTTTTTTTTTCTAGAATTCATTATCAATTCTAAGAACTATTGTGACCTTAACAATGCATACATTACTTTAGAATGAATACGAACCTGACCAGTGAAAAATTCTTTTTCTTACAAAATGGCTTGTGTGGTCGCAAAAATTGCAATTAATTCTTTACAACTGTAAGTGTGATATATCGAAAATTACTAATTATCAACAATCGATGAGACATTTAGAGCTAGAGACTAATTACAATATACATGGTCTGTGACTAATTCATGTGGCAGTACAGTACATGTTCAAGGTAAAAAATTAGTGCCAACAGCTTAATGACAACGAAATGGCGCGAGGGATAATGTTACGGTCACAGAGCAGCTGTTTGCTCAGTTGCTCCACCAGTTGTGTGAATTAATATAATAATTGTCACATGCAGTTTCGAGCAAAATTACGGTAACTTGTCACAATGTAACTGTGTAGTATGCTTTTATTCCTCCTACGACATTTCAGCACTTGTCATAATGTCAACACACAATAGTATTAGCCTATATTCAGCTTTCAAGAAGATTGAATTAGTAAAGGGTAAAGGTTACACGGCTTTTGCTTGGAAAGCTAGTGCAAAATAAAATTTAAGCAGATATACTAAATACATTAGATTAATTGTTTTTGAAAACACTATAGAAATACTAACTTCAACTTGCATCACAGCCTAACATGTCTTTGTGTAATTCCTCAGAAATGTTAAATTGGGTTTTAAAATATGTCATTAAATACAGTATATCAAACTACTGTATATTTTTTAAGCTAAAAACCTGCAACACTGAACTATACCAATAGTTTATCTATGTACAACGTTCATATTTGTGTGCAAATTGTAATTCCATTATAATATGAAATAGTAATATGCGTTACAAGAGCGGTATGTTGAAGTTTACATGTTCGAGGAAAAGTTTGAAAAAGCGAAACGTAGTTGAGCTTTTTTAATTTCCAAGAATTGAAATAAAACATACCGTTCGTGTATCGTACATTATTTTGTGCGAAGATCGTTTATTACATACCTGAAAGAGGAATTTCTAATTAGTTGCAATGAAATCTCCATCTTGGTTTCTGTTCAATGACGGCAAATTTGCAAAACAAAAATATCTATCTTCAACATTGTTGCTTTAAAATGTTTTCTGTGTTTACTATACTCCAGCAGGCCGTGATATACGTCTGTATTTTTTTTTCCCCCAGTCTATGAGTCTGGAATCTTGTTGATTTTTTCACGGCTTCCTTAATGTTACTTGCATCACGAATGCAGTAACTTTAGTGGAGTTGTAGAGTTTACTTAATTTTTGCAAATATTTAAAACAACAATTAACAGTGCAATTTAGATGAAATTGCAGTGGTAAGTTTCCAATTTATAATTATTACTATATTGAACGTCTCTAAAAATAATATGTTAAAAGTCTAAAGCAGTAAAATCAATATGTCACTTAAGCGGTAAGAAGAGGGAAATTGTTATGTGTGTTAGGTTGGGAATACTGAATGTGGAATTTTAGACTTTCTGCGGATTGGTTTGTGCGGAAACCAATCAAATACGCACGATCTCGCACAAAATAAATTTCAACACGTTTAGCAGATTAATTTTAATCATCAATAATTTATTGTCTAGTGCTCTAAGCGGTTTTTTTCGAATACATCGATTGCGCTTGTTGGTTACAGGGTACCTAGACTACTGCTTTCTTTTGCATAGATTGCATAAAATGATCCATCAGAGATTATTCTCTTTCAAAAATTGGTCATTGAAAAGCTATTGGAATAGCTGAATCAATCGTTCGTTTTGTCTATTAATAATGCGTATGGATCTTGTAGAAGCCTTAATCATAAAAAGAAACTTTCGCAAATGACGGAAAAGATTTCATGCGAAAAGTTTAGTGTCTGTAGTTATCAAATGTTTTCCAGTGATTCGTCTTCCAATGTAGTTCGCAGTCTCTCGTAGCTTTAGACGGCCACCCCGGCCGATATTGTGAAATTGGTTTATTTAAAGAGCTTAAACGAAACAGACACAATATTTATATGGATTAATCCCTCTCCTTTGATTTTACAACAAATTTCGACAGTTTCACTTGCATTTGTTAATAATGACGCAAAAACAATTTATTTTCTATTTTCAATCACACATTTTCTGCACAACATTTAAAGTTTCTTATTGCTGTAAGAAAACATGCTCGTGTTACTACGTTGACAGAGCACATTCGGGTAGCCTAATAACAAACGCGTAAATAAAATTATACGAGGTTAACAGACATTAAACGTTAAAAAAATGTAAGTTTATGTGTAATGAATTAGTGACTTTAGAATCAGCCCAATTGTAATAATTGTTTGGAGAACATTACATGACTTTGCTTGCCTCCAAGACCAAAGAATGGTATCGCCGCCAAATTGGAGTAGCAGAAAAATGGATGATTATCGAAAATACTAGAATATATCTATTATTTTGAAGATAAACTGTGTAATTATTTTTTTTGCTTAATTTGCTGTTGAATAAATGCAATGTTTAAATCTCAAATTCTAGCATTAGCATTTGACATAATTCTTCTTTCTTCCCTCTTTTCCATCTTACGCCACAGAGTAGGGAAGGGAGACAAACATATTAAAAAAAAAAAGGCAGAAATGTAAACATTTTAGACTATTTATCTTCAAACAAAACATTTAAATGTTTTGACATAATACGAATAATTCTATGGTGCGCGATAAAAGGGCGTAAGTCATAAATTGTAAGTCTTCAACAGAGCAAAAGCTAAGTTTGAAATGAGGTCCAATATCATTACGATGGGCTGGAAATCTGACGCGCTACATCGTAACGAAGGAGAATGCCCATATTACCTCTATACCACCTGAACAAGTAGGCCTACTTGCTTACTTTTTACCGCACACTACAGAATTTATGTAAAACAATAACTGAGAAGTTCTCCGGAACAAGAACTTACCTATAAAATCTTGAATTTGAGATAAACGGCATAAAACATTTTTAAATCTGAAACAACAGTTTTGCGCAGAACGACATTCAAATGCTTCTAGAGCACGTTTAGTTTACTGGAGGGAAATAATATTTTGTCAGGAGGGAGATGTGTTATTAAAGATTCATTACTGGGGGGGGGGGGAACGACGTAACGTACGTTCAGTTGTTATTTTACGGAACACCTCAATAGTATTCAACTTCTTTCAAAATGCAATCTAAAGATAATAAACCTAAAAAAAAACTATTTTAACTCAAGTTCCTATCTTGTGGCGATTATATATGAAATATAAGAACCAGCGGAATATCCTTATGATGTGGTTATCTCGGTGTAAGCCACTACTTTGGGCAATACAGGAAAACATGAACAATAGGTACACATTCCCAATCCTTGTGGAAGGAGATAGATATCGACTTTCCTCACTGGGAAACGAACTCTTAACAGCTGCACTGGTAGCCACAACGAACACTATGTCACAGTGGGAGGATAGATGAAACTTGTTATAGGGAAACAGCTTAACTTAAGAAGAGAAAATTGATTTGTTTCATTTGAACAGACTTTTGCGTACGCTGTATGCATATCTGTACAGTAAGTGACAAGTATAATTGACGCACTTTCACGGTCCATCGTACGGTTCTTTCTTTGAAACTGTCTTCATTTTACGTGTCCTTCAATGTATCGGCCTTGCTCGTGATTCACTGAACCCTTCTCGTAATTCTTTCGATTCCGGGTCCACAGTTCTTTCTGTCTTGGACAGTCGTCCACAAATATCAATTCTAAAGTTACAGAATCTAACAATTTTCATTGTTCTTCGAAAACGGTGTGTTATACAGGAAGAATCTAAAGACCAAGAACGTTCAATGTTGAGAGACTACCCCGGGAAAATTATTGGTTTCTTTCTCAGCTCAATGTGGACTACGAACAATAACTATCGAATGGTGTAAATGGGAAAATATTGCAATTCATTTTATTTCGTTGCTGGGAAAGAGTAAGCTCTGCTACTGCACGACATTAACAATAAAGTACTATGAGTAGGGGCCGTGGATAGAGATGCGACATTGCTTTCAAATGTTCGAATGGAATGGAATTTACGGGAGGGGGGCACTATGGCCCAGCACTACATGTTACGATCTCTTGCGCTAACCCTCAATCTAAGCGCATTCCCAAGCCTACACCGGGTAACTAAACTAAGATTCGACGCGTACCCAGGTTTTGAACAGGCAACCCCCCTCGTCTCTAGACTAGCCCCCTCCGTATGTCCCCAGCCGATCGGGGGAAAGCTATGAAATGATAACGAAATGAAGAATTGGTGACATGATGATGTAGATGTCTAATATGGGGAAAAACGAGAGAACCCCGAGAAAACCCCAACTGCGACCTTGTCCGCCACAAGTGTCAATGAAAAATCTCATACCTGACCGAAACTCGAACCCTGGCCGCCTGCATGATAGGCCGGAGGTCTGACCACTCAGCCACTGCGGGGGTCTTTAAAATGTTACTCGCATTACTCCAGCTCTGGGCATAGAAGTGAAAGGAACGCAGAAACCCCTACCCATGTCATTTTCGCTTACACTGACTTATAAACAAACACAAGTAAGGCTCTGTGCATCCGTGGTGGATTTTAGGCGACTGGCGAGAGCCGAAAGTTCGTGAAAGCGATAATGCCCGCTTGACACAATCCGTCACTGATCTTCCTGTCTGCTCTGATCACACCAAAACATTACTGTCTCAGCCGGGGAAGGTGGAGCGGGGAGTTAAAGGGTGGTCTGCATGACTCATTCGAGTTACTAGCGCCCAGATCTGCATTACGCATATTGTATTCAATTGTTTGTAATTATCGTACGTACACTAAATGATGCATCATCACTGAAGATATTACGACATATTTTTTTCGTATTACAGTTATGAACAGTTAAACAATTCTCTGGAATTTTCGTTTCAGTGGTTTTTTCAAGAGTTAACGTGTAGTTAAATACAAGTTGTTTGTATGTTAATATCTTCTCGTATTTTCTGGTTTTTATCATTCGGACAATTATTTCTATTTACTGAAGTGTAATTCTAACTCTTCCAGAAACATACTAAGTGTAAGAATATTTCAGTGTAGGCTACCTAAAAGAAATTACAGCGGAAGCAATACTCAACAAAATAGAATACGAAAGCTTACACATAATGTAGCTAACTTAATTTGTGAAATAAATTAAACTGACCTTTTGAGCTGTAATGAGAGAATTCGCTTATGTTTTAATATAATAAAATAGCTCTAACGCTGAATGTCATGTTATGTATAATTTTGCGAATTTACCGTTGATTTTCAACGGACAGTGCTAATATGAATTTAAATTCTGTCGGTATTGCGACTTTTGGACAGTTTCAATGGAGATAAAATCCGGCGTCATTGGGTAAATGCAAATGAGAGTGACGTCCCGACCACGTGGCCTCACAGCCACCGGTAATTACGCAAGCCGTGATGGAGAAAACGCTGACGTCATATAGTTCACATGTGCCAAGTACGCTGCGAGACACGAGGTCTGCGCTGTGAATGACGCACTCGAGACTGACGGAGCTTTCTTCCAATAATTACTACTGTATTTCTCGTATTATAGTGACCTTGCAGCGTCGGCTACTGTCCGGGCTAAATAAATATATGTCCTCCGCTGTAAAACATGCGTAACAGTTACAAATCTAGCAGGCCTGGGTTCGCTTACCGGTAGAGTACCGAGATTTCTTCCTCTTTCACGGAATTGAATGTGTATGTCTTCTGTTATCTTATGAGTAGGGCTGAAGAAAAGTATTGATATCAGGGTAATAAATAATTTCTATATACATTGTTTACAAAATGCGTCACGTTGCCGGGTGTGTCTACTGTCTGAAGGAGCATAGAGAGACAGATAGAGTGAACATCCGACTCTCAATAGTAGACCTGCTTAAGGGGATGCGCTACTGAAAAATGACAGTTTTTGAAGAAATTTCATGTTTTTTTTTATTTTACTCTAAAAATATTTTACATACAAGCCATGCAAATATAATATATGTGAAATAAATCAAATTCTGATTTTTTGAGTTCCAAAAAAAACGAAATTTTGAACATTACCCTTGCTTCATATGCTAAATTCCAATGCTCCATTACCACAACCTGTGTTTCAGCTATAATATGCACTATAAAAAAAACATAGAAAACTCTTGTTTTAGATTCCAAAAAACGGTTTCCAAAAATAAACGTGTTATTTTCATATTTTATTTTTTTAAAAGAGTTATTTCTTGACTTAGAGCATTGAAATTTTCCTGATTAATTCATAATCATGATCATAATATGCTGTTAAAATTTCAATACATTATCTCTTAAAATGTAGAAATTAGACCATTCAGTAGCGCATCCCCTTAAGTGACGTGAGGTTGTATCAAAATGCCGAAACAAAAATCTAACAAAGAATAAATAGGAGACTGGATTCAGAACATGGGGAAAATGTGTTTGACTTAATTGATAATGATTTTTTTTGTAAACTAATATTTGTTCAGAGTTAATTAATTTGAAACATAAGTAATCCTGTAAATGTAAATTCTATTATGAGTTCATTCATAAGGAGCGGACTGTACAAGCAGCCGCTACATTAACTAGTCGTACGAGCGCACAAGTATTTTGTAAACAGAGCTCTACGCACGATTCAGTGTAACCTATAACCAATACTTTTTTTCGAGATGATCTTGTGCCGTGGCGACAACATAATGAGGGGAGTCTCGATATTTGTGAATGTTACAAAAGTAAGAATATGGCCAAAGTGTCCAATTATTAAAGGTAATTTATAAGTTTATGTTATGGAAATCTGCGTTAGAGCCTATAAAACTTCAATAAGTTTCTATTACTAGATTTCTAATGAACTAGCTACAATGCGTGTATTATAAGTATGTTACGTCACATTTGTGAAGTGTTGCGATTTATGAAAAAATCTGACTAAAGCCACTTCATCTCCCTTAACGTCTAACTTTATATTAATTTGGGGCTAACATGTAGTTTATGAAGATTATACCAACTTCCTCTGACGAAGATTTTTCTGGCCACCACTATACCATCATCATGGTTCTTTAAAAGGCAAGAAAAAGATGGCTTCAGCAGTTTCAACTGTCTAGCCTCAAGCTTTTACAGTTAAAACTGCTGATGCCATATTTTTCTTGGCTTTCTAATACAAGCCGTTCAGAGCAGAAGTGGTGTAAGTCAAAAATGAGTAATGAGGGTTAAAGTAAACATTCTGTAAAATACAGCGCAAAGTAGCAATTAATATTCAATTTATTTAAACTATTAGTCAGTGGATAGCAAGAAAGCCATATTAATTGCTACTTTGCGCTGTATTTCACAGAATTTTTACTTTAAACCTCATTACCCAATTTTGACTTGCACCACTTTTGCTCTGAACGACTCATATGTACTTATATTAAATACCTCCTCCCAGCAGGTCCTCTACAGATAGATTTATAATACATTGTTTTTTACCATTCGCTAGGTCTTCATTCATTGACTTTTACCTCTTTTGTTTCTGAATTGCGTTCGCGTAGTTATGGGTTGTGTGTCTTAGCTCTTGGTTTGTTTGAGCAATATCTCTCATGGAGGGGTACTATGTCTGCCATCGACCATCGTATCGTGGACGGAACATAACGGCAGTACAACTTGCCCATATATTGATTTTATTTTAATAATCTTTATTAAACAGAAATGTGTATAACTTTCGGACAATTTTTTTAAATTCTGGAGGCCTAGCTCGGCTCGGGAACTCACAAGTGTGAGGGTGACTGTGAACTATTAATGGAATGACGACGATTATGATGAGGGGAAACGAGAGAACCCCAAGAAAAATCCCTCCTCGCGCCCGCTTTGACCACCAAAATTCCTTAATGACCCATACGGAGATCGAACCCGGGTCGCCACGGTGGAAGGCAGAGAGGCTAACAATTCGACCACAGGCGAGGACTATTCATTTTATTTTATAGACACTGGACAGAGAAGTGGTGAAATGGTCGAATAATGGTGGATGAAACGAAAGTAGCCTGAAGAATTCTGCCCGACACCGTCTTTGCCAATCACAAATTCCAACTGAACTTGCTGAAGTATGTACTTGGACATTCATCGTAGAAAACTGATGCTTTAACCGTCCGATTAATTGTGCGCATTTACATGCTGTTATTTTGAGTTTTAATTTTAAAATATATCATTATTTATGGATATTTAAATTTCATTTTTGAAATGGAGGTTTGTAGCCTACAATGATTCCCAAAGTTTCATTTCTATTTTTTCCAGAATTCCGGAATATAACAACGTAAGTAACTCCACAACTTCATGTAATAGTACTTTGGTTTCTTTATATCGTCGTTGTCCCTGCAATAACTCCTATGTGACATATTTATGAATTTTCAGATTTTCGCTTTATTAAATAACTTAAATAGTGATACAGCAAATAATAAAATCTCCTATATGTAATTATATTTCTTTCTTTCGAAAATGTAAGAATTCACGATCTCCTATGTACGGCTGCCATAGAATGAATAAATGTGTTTTCTCTTCCTACTGAAAAATTTTATATTTTGCACATAGGAGTTATTGCAGGAACAACAACTATATACTCTTTCGTGTATGTGCGCAAAAGAGATTGTGTGTGTACGCGCTCGAATATTTATAACTTTTTGTACGTCGGTATTATAAGTTAGCCTATATCTTATATGTCAAATAAGAGCACTTCATAATTAAATTAATGCAACACAGTGTGTGGTTCGCTCCACTCCAAGCGACATAAATCCTGCCTTCACGCATAAAAAATTTGCAATTCATTGACATCTGCTCGCCAACATCTACCCAGAGGTCGTTGCTATGACGCGGCCAAAGAACAACGCCATACCTACCGTATGGAACAAATTCAAACGAGTAGTTAATATAATCTACGTGAAACAGGGGCTGAACACTGCAACACACATTTCTCTGCTGCTATGAAACAAACGTAATTGTTAATTCAGTCTCTGGTTCTATTGCCAGCCAAGATAAGAGATTATGTACGTGGTTATGCCTTTCAAATCATTCGAAGACCTTGAACCGTGTTGACACATACTCAGACATCGAGCAACTCCTGAATATTCACAAATCTTGCACAATCTCTATTCCGGTACGCACGCAAATTGCTATGAGGACCAACATCTTAAAATAAGACATTACTACGACCACATCATATTAATGGATGGCTGCATGCTTATTTCGTGCATCTGACAACCCTGCTGTGCCAAATGTTATTGTGAAACGCGACGCTGCATGTAACTCGACTGGGTCAAGTTCAAAATGCAGAATGGTTGTACAAGCAAGATAATTCTAATTATCGTTCAGATACCGTACAAGTAAGCAGGGCTCGAAATGGACATCTTCACGAACCGGAATGCAGTTATTTTCGTGAATACGGTGGTGTTGATGATGACGGAATTAATGATCAGTAGGATGACGCCGAGTACCACAAAATAGCCTATTTATATACGCATCAATTAATATAAAAGTTTCGGACACGTCTTCGGAAATTTTCACCCTTTTATCACATTTACTCAGGCGGAAACCACGAAGGAGTCACTTCATTCAGATGGAGGAAAAACAATTCTTAATAAAATGCACACATCTCTAATAATTTATTTCGACACGTCTCGTATTACTGGAGAACGGGAATGATTTCCGGCCTACACTTATGACTAGAGCTGTTTTTTTTACGGTGATGGGTTGTTAGCCCTTTGCCCAACCTCCAACCTGGAGGACCACCCCTTATCGGCTGTCTACGACTGCTTATTCAATATATTCGCAGCTACCAGTCTCCTCTATCCGCAACCTGAGGACGCGCCATGCCGTGGTGATAGGACCCACAATACATAACCTACAAATTAACATATTTTGGAGAGCATATAATATATTAGAACAATGATCTTGTTGAAAAAAAACTGAAAACACTGAGACATAAATGCCAATTTTCCTCAAAATTTTTACCAGTCCGTAGATATAATTTAATTTCGGTAACTAGAATTATTTTCTATGCTAATCTGGAAGTGAGCTATGATTTTAATTTGAAGAAATACATTAATTACATTATATTTTCAAATTTATGTGAATATGTTAACTGATGGATCGACATCAAGAGTTAACGATTATGAATTACTTTGTTACAGGGTGAATTGGAGATAGTAATTATCAAAATTCCTAGATATTAAAACAAAGCAAAAATAATAAATTTAAAAAATGACCACCATTAAAGCAACATCTGCTTGCATATGTATAAAACTTCGATCGGACCACTTTCATGCTAATGAACCATTGAATGGACTTAAAAAAAAAAGGTTAGAGAATTACAATATAGGAAATGAGTCATACATAGATCGAACAACAAGCTATGCAAAGTGAAATCACAGATGCATTAAGTGCTGAAAGATTTTGCGCAACCAGAAATTGGTTACATTTTTAATGGCTAAGAGGATGGAAACAATACCTTAGTATTAAAAGGAAATTCTCAAATAACAGCACAGAAAATAATTTATTGGACGTCTTATAAACAGAGTCCGCCATAATAGTCTCAGTGGCCTATCATTAATAATATTGCAAACAAGACGAAGACCATGGTTGTCGGAAGAAAAATAAAGACAAACGTGCGAATTATAAATGAGGCAATAGCGCAACTGGACAGCTTCAAATACTTGGGGTGTACTGTAAGCAGTAACATGAGCTGCAGCCAGGAAATCAAAAGGAGGATAGCTATGGCAAATGAAGCTTTCAATAGAAAAAGGAGCATCTTCTGCGGACCTCTGGAAAAAGAACTAAGGAAGAGACTAGTGAAGTAGGTACTTGTTTTGGAGTGTGGCATTGTATGGAGCAGAAACATGGACATTACGATGAAGTGAAGAGAAGCGACTAGAAGCATTTGAAATGTGGCTATGGAAAATGATGGAGTGTATGAAATGGACAGAGAGATAAGAAATGAAATTATGCAAGAAAGAGTGGATGAGGGAAGAATGATACTGAAACTGATCTGTAAGAGGAGAAGGAATTGACTGGGCTATTGACTGAGAAGAAACAGCCTACTAAAGGATGAACTGGAAGAAATGGTGAACGGGAAAAAGAGTTCGGGGTAGAAGAAGATATCAGATGATAGTCATTAAGATATATGAATCATATGCGGAGACTGAGAAGAAGGCAGAAAATAGGAAATATTGGAGAATGCTGGGGCTGTAGTGAAAGACTTGCCATTTGGTAGAACACTATGTATGTGTTTATCATCATCGTCATCATCATCATCATCATCATCGTTCTTGCAGGTATTAGGCCTAGTGGCCTGTTACGGTCTCCGTCCATCTTTTCAGGGGGCGTCCCGAAGATCGTCTTCCATATGGTATATAGCGGAGAATTTATCTTGGGAGTCTGGAACGGTCCATCCTATTGACATGGTTAAGCCATTTTTGTCTATAGTGGTTGAGATGTTCATAAATAGGTGTAATTTCCAATTCTTTTGTAAGTAGTTCATTCCTTTTGTGGTCAAGCAAGCTGTAGCCGGCAGTCCTCCTTAGAAATCTCATTTCCGCAGTTGATAGGCATTAAACATCTGAGTTTCGGACAGTCCAGGCCTCACTACCATACATGAGGACAGGTCTTGCTAGAACTTTAAATGCTTTTAACCTGATATATTTTTGGGGTTTCGTGGTTGTGAAAACCTGGTTGATGGTTCTTAAGGCTCCATTAAAATGTTGAATATTTTCAGATATATCAGTAACAGGTAAATATGTCAAATTATAACCTAAATATTTAAATGAGTTTACCTGTTCTAATGTATGGGTTCCAATGCAAATTTTACTCCTAACTGGCCATTTACCTTGGAACGCCATAATTTTTTTTTTTGGAGAAATTTTCATATTGAAATTTTGTGCTATTATATTCACATGATATATTGAGTATTGCAGCTCGTCTTCATCTGCATATAATAATGTATCTAGAGTACAATTTCGGGAGAGCGGGATGTTTCCATGAATTGTTAGTCGCCAATGTCTGATGATGGAGTTTATGCATGTGTTTATTATTATTAATATTATTATTATTATTATTATTATTATTATTATTATTATTATTACTTGGACAAAGTTATTAGTCTAAATTAAAAACTTTCACAAGAATAGAAATGTTTGCTGAGTAGATATATTAGGATGCTATGAACCCAAAATGTTTGAGATGGGTGGGTGGCTAAGTTGAGTGGAATTTCTCGAAAGTGGTTGTTATAATTCACATTTTATGCCCTGTCATGCCTGAAAGGGGGGGGGGCTATCTGACGCAGCGAAGTGTGAGTCATGTAAATACATTTCTAAAAGATTGCTGCTGTTCGTGACTGAATAAATAGAGATAAAAGTCCTCCCTGCAGTATCAACACAGCACCCAGACGGCGCGGCGTGGTGGTATACATTACCAGACTTTATAGGGCTTCCACTAGGGTGCAACCCCATACACCTCTTGAGATTTGCTTCAAAGCATGGTATTAACTTTAACATATTTAAAAAGGGGGGAGGGTAGAAATTTCACAATAACCACACTAAACAAGTGAACGTTGAAAACCGTGGCTACAGTCCTAAAATCATAAAGGAACACTACCATTATTAGGTTTGTTACAGCACGGTTCAGAATCGATTCTGAACTGCCTGCTCATGCGCATTGGCTCAATGTGCGTTCCAACAAGACTTGAACTGATTTACAACCGATTCTAAACTCCCAGTTTCCTGTTACAACGTGCTTTGCAACTTGTTCGGAACGAGCAAAGTTGGAATAGCAAAATAATTGAATAGTAATATTACTAAAAGGTGAGAGAAAGTGGTTTGACGTCGCCGAAATCTTTATTCGTTGTTTAACGATACTTTTAAATTCGATTTGATTAAATCAAGTAACATTCTTGAGCTGGGGTGGAATTACACAAATATTAGTTCTTTTAAATGTTTTACTGCATTAAATGCTTCCTTCTGGATATAAGTTATTCAGCATTTATGAATTTTGATACAGGCGATAAATAACAAGTAAATTTCGTTGCAGCTCTCTTATTCAAGGATAATGTTCCTTCACGATCGGATATTTAATTTTATACAGTGCGTTCTCGGCCGGACCGTTATAACATAACCTAAATAATATAAACAAGTGTTAGAAAAGTTTTAATTAGGAATGATGAAATAAACAGAAAAACATTTTATTCAAGGATAATGTTCCTTCACGATCGGATATTTAATTTTATACAGTGCGTTCTCGGCCGGACCGTTATAACATAACCTAAATAATATAAACAAGTGTTAGAAAAGTTTTAATTAGGAATGATGAAATAAACAGAAAAACATTTAATTAAGGATGATGAAATAAAAAATAAACATGAATAATTTTAAAATAAACAATTATTGAAAGTACAATTTTCAAATTTGAATGTTTTAGTGGCCCGGCCGACCAACGAACGCACTGTATTAAATAACGCTGAATCAACTGCGACAGCGAGACGAGTCCGTCCATTCGCAAAAGAATTACCTGACATTCACGTTGCAGCAAATAAAAACCTCGGGGGGGGGGGGTACCAAGCGGTTAATATGTCTAAGTGAGATTTGAGTTCTCGCCCGGGCGCAGCTTCTAAGCACGAGTCCCGCTCGCTAACACCTGGCTCGTCATGTAAATCTACAATACACTCCGGAACAGTCAATATTAGCATATGCATGTGAAAACTATATACTGACAGTGAATGTGTATTCAAGTCGTAAATAATTGAAACACAGATCCTGCAAAAGTCCATTTATAATAATTCCAAGTGTAGTTATGTAGGCTACATTTACATGGATAAATACGAAGAACTGATCACATGATCAGCAAAATATTATCAACAGCCAACGGTTTTGAAGATATGGGAGCGATGAGGGGATGTGGAAGATCAAGACTTGTTTTTGTAAAATAGCACTGACAATTTTAGAATAAATAAAATATTTTCGCACCACCTTAAGGTGCTTATCTGTAAAAACAGAGTTATCAATATCATATCAACAAGATGTCATAATATTTATTTAAGGATTTTTTTGCGTTTTCATCTATTTCGAAGGAATACATATGTTCACGATTTTTGTATGCGCCCAGAGCCACCTCGTCCATTCGCCGAACTGTCATTATTAGATGCAACAGTAGAAGTTAGGAAGACGATGAGCAGAAATTGGATGACTGAATTTCAAAATATATTCAGTAGAAAGTCGTGAAAGTTAGACTTCATTAATGGCTGTAGTGTCGAAGAAGAGGGGGAAAAAAAATCTATGATACGGAACCCCCAACTTTGTATTCCAAAGGAAGCCATGTTTGGAGTTTCTAACGCACTTAAAATGCATTATTTTCTGCATATAAAATATATTTTGTTTTGCTTGTATTATACGTAGCATTTGTTATCTGTTTAAAACAATGAACCAACTCTCCATTCCATTTAAACACAATATGAAGGTGATTTATTTCCCTTACGTCATAGTAAAACTTTATCTAATCTACTTCAGTACTTACACCTATATTTTATAATATTACAACCTACAACTTGCTGAATTTCCACGTATGTGTAGAAATCACTGGACATGGATATTTTATTATATTAACTAATAGCAGGTATTTGAAACGTATAACAGTAAATAATTATATATTAAGGACGACCGAGAATTATTAACACAACAATCAAACCCTCAATGCTTCAGAAACACACAAATATCAAAATTGATAATCTTTCAACGGCTAATGCTTTCGGATAGCAGCGAGGCTAGGCCAAACAATTAATATAAGACATAATGGGTGCTATTCATAGACATTTCGCTAGTCCGCTCTACGAGCGTGCTAAACTAGCCCCGGCTATCGACTGACTACTTGTACAGGATTCATATATCATATCGCTAACACTGGTTTATGAATACGAAAAAAGTTAGTTCGCTGATCATCCACCAGAGGCCCGCGCTAAGAATGTCTATGAATATGGCCCAATAAGATTAATGGTCAATGAAATTAACATTCTAAGAACGGCTAGATTTACAAAATTACGATAAAGAATAATATGGATATTCAACAATTGGAAACGGAATCAAATATTAAATAGACCTACAGACTCAATAGGCATATTCTTCATACACACAGAATATGCATACCTCGACAGCTTCTGAATTAACGACCAAGGCTTAACATTTTTGAGGAGGCCCAAGTGCTGGCAAGAGACATAACAGTCCACTACATCTAACATGTGCAAGGAGGATAATTATAATGGATATAGTGATTATGGCGAAAATGTATTGCCCTCGGCTGGGTTTCAGCCTACGAACCTCGGACCCAATGAACATCCACTCGATTTTTGGTCGAAGTAAAAGTAAGTACAAGTATCCCACATATTAATAAGGGTCGTTCTCGTCGATCCGTGGTTGCTTTGGTCTCAGTCTATGGCTGGAACACTCGTGGGAAACTGGCAGCAGCTTAACAAGGATACTTGGCCCTGGACGTCCAGAGCAGAGGAATGCAGACACCAAGTGAATGGCCACCCCTTGCCTAAAAGCGTCGTCATCAGTCTATTGTTGCAATTGAGCCAGAGGCTGCTATTTGAACAGCTGTCCACATTAATCACAGCATTACAACCCTCCTCTGCGTGTGGGGCTCTTTTTATCACGATAAACTGAGGATTAGAGCTCCAAGGGTTACTTTCATGCCCATGAGATAGTGAAGCCCTTCCCACACAATGAATGCATGCAGGAACAACTGAGAGTTTACACAAAAATCCACAATCAATAAAGTCAACAGCATTATTACACAGCAACTCAAAAACTATTTTTTTTTGAAGGTGTGAATGATTTCTGAAATTAAACAAAAATTGCATGTTGAACAAATAGCATGACAGAAAAATATGACGAAATAAAACGAACATAGTTGGGAGGAATTCTCAATTAATTTAAATATAAAATAATGGTCTTGTCAATTTGTTTACAGGAGAATGGAGAAAGTTACACAACGCAGAACTACACGCATTGTATTCTTCACCGGATATAATTAGGAACATTAAATTCAGACGTTTGAGATGGACAGGGCATGTAGCACGTATAAGCGAATCCAGAAATGCATAGGCTATAGTGTGTTAGAAGGGAGACCGGAGGGAAAAAAACCTTTGGGGAGGCCGAGACGTAGATGGAAGGATAATATTAAAATGGATTTGAGGGAGGGAGGATATGATGATAGAGACTGGATTAATCTTGCACAGGATAGGGACCGATGGCGGGCTTATGTGAGAGCGGCAATGAACCTGCGGGTTCCTTAAAAGCCATTTGTAAGTAAGTCAATGTGTTTATATGTTACTATACCATGGCCCTTAAGAAAAAAAATATGAAAGACGATTACAGATAGCAGAGATGACATTCATGAGACGTCTGTAGGGAAACAAGGCGATAAAAATTAAGAAACAATATTAAATGTTGTCTTAATAGAATAATAATTACACGTAGGAAGAAATTAAAGAGCCAGGAGGCTACTAAAATAGCTAAAACATTATTAGAAATGAGGTGAACGAGTATATAAAAATAACAGCACCATTTCACTTGCAAAATAATCTCGTTTGAAGTTACGATACCGGTACTTGCTTTCAACTGTTTCAATTCTACTGCTTTGACAGAAATGTGAAAGTAATCCCCCATCACAAGCAATGGATATCCTAAGAGTGACAAGTTAAGGCTCCCACCTGAACAGGCAATCGGCTTTAATGGCATGGTAGGGGTGTCATTTTCACGAGTCCCCCACAAGGAAATACTCCAGATAAGTCTACTCATTTCTATTAGAGGCCAGAGTGCGGCTGGAAGGCGGCGATACGCCTTAACCGCGAAGCTACCACGCGACTCAGACTGCTTTGGTAATTTTTCAATATACAGGGTGAATAAAAAATCTAGAACCATATAAATATCTTCCATATGCGTCATTTTAGATTATTATAGGTGTTACCAGTATATGTAACAGCAAATGCTCTACCAGTGACACATTCGATTCTAGCCCTCAGTTATCTCAAAAGCCGCCATTTTGAATGCAACTTCGAAATTTTAAATGGAAAGGGGGTCGTGTAGGTACTCAAAAGCATGTGAAATTTACTGAGAAAAACAATGGTGCAATCCGTTTTGAGATATCTCTAATCGTTTTCACGTTATTTAAAGATAACTGTCACAATCACACAAACATTAGTTACTGCATCTACAGATATTTTGTAACATGGTACAGTACTAAGGAGGCTTTGGAAAAGGTATTTTTATGCAATTATGGTAATTAACTTTTCCTGCTTTACTGTTTGGTTAACCTGTGACAGTTTCAATGCATTGTTGTGATTATTTGAAGCTTTCCTGTAACAAATTTCTTGATTTTCGTGATGGCATTATCAAAAGAGGAAAGAATTGATATTACTCTTCATTCTGGTAGGTTAAGTCACAGAAATGTTGCAGCAGACTGAACGAACAGTCCTCTGGACATTGGATTGGTCGGCATGGACCAGTATAATGGCCGGCCAGGTCTCCAGATTTAATACCCCTTGATTTTTTTCTTTTGAGGTTACATAAAGAGCTTGGTAGGATGAAGAGAAAACTGAGAATGTGGAACATTTAAAGAAACATATCATTGAAGCCTGTGCTAAAGTCACCCTGGAAATGCTACAAAATGTTCTATCCACTTTCTCAATTTTCTCTTCTTCCAACAGACTTTTGATTCACTCTGTATATTAATCAAAGTTCTTCAAGCCATTTTGGTGTGAATTTTTAATTTCGTTCTCACAAATGTTAACCTATTCCTCAAAACAACGGTTTTGTCTATGCAGCCACGAATTGGATTCCTTCAGTACTCTAATGAATGTAATAGATTATATGCCAGCACCTGAGAAGACTTACAGGAGAATGGAGAAAGTTACACAACGCAGAACTGCACGCTTTGTATTCTTCACCTGACATAATTAGGAACATTAAATCCAGATGTTTGAGATGAGCAGGGCATGTAGCACGTATAGGCGAATCCAGAAATGCATATAGAGTGTTAGTTGGGAGGTCGGAGGGAAAAAGAGCTTTAGGGAGGCCGAGATATAGATGGGAGAATAATATAAAAATAGATTTGAGGGAGGTGGGATATGATGGTAGAGACTGGATTAATCTTCCTCAGGATAGGGACCGATGGCGGGCTTATGTGAGGGCGGCAATGTGAGAAGACTTACAACATTATATGCTGAATTATGTACGAAGCCTAAAAGAGAGTCTATTGCCTGAAGAACTAAATGGCGTCCATGTTTTAATTTTACTTTAACAGTTTGTTACATAAATACATTCCATTCTATTGGAAAATTTCTCTATAAATCTCAAGTGTTAACGTTTAAACGATTTCAAATGTCACAACTTTCAATTACTCTCATGTATTATAAGCAGGGAACGGATTTATATGGACTAAAAATATATGAAATATGTAAATATATATGTAGTTATTTTTACCAAAATATGGAATTAAATATGGATTTTTACCAAAATATGGAATTAAATATGGACTTAAAATTATAAAAAAATGACTATGTACGTTAAATATTGGTACATTTTAATCAAACTAAACAAAAAATATAATGGACGTACCTTATCTTCCAATGTAGTTTCAACAAAACACAATTTTTATTGTCCGTTACCATAACAATAGGTTACAAACATTTCTTTCAAGTGCTGAAAAGTGAATCTTCTTCTATTGTCTCTGAGGATAGATTTATACTGACTAAAAGAGCGTTCGACGTCACAAGAAGTAACTGGTACATAATTCAATTTCACAATGTCTGCTGGGGATAAGTCCAAGTTAATCTTCACTGTTGATTCACCACTCATCACAGCAACAACCTTTTGTAGTTCTTCATATCCAGGGTTTTTTGAAAGTACAGTGTCCACCTTAGCTCTTACTGCATCTGCAACTTTACCTCTACCACGATTCAGTTGTTCCACAGTACTATTTATAATTTCAAAACTTTCAGATAGTGAAAGGTGCCTATTTTGGAGACTTTTGAGCGTTTTTATGATGCATGAAAATGTATGCTGAATGTGAGCTAAGTCATTCTTCACACTTATGTCACAGGTAACTGTTTTCGCAGTATCAATTGAGACTGCATCTTCAGAGTCCAATGCAAGGAGAACATTGTTAATAGAGTCTATATGTTCGGCATAATATTCAACTGCTTCTAGCCATGTACCCCATCTAGTTAAAATTGGCTTTGGTGGCAATGGAATTTCAGGGTACATTTCTTTCAACACGTTAACTCTACTGGGAGCTTTGAGAAATACTTTTTTCACTGATGAAATCAACAAATCTACTTTAGGGAAATTGTCTCTGACCACTTCTGCCACACGATGAAATGCATGTGCCACACAAGTAAAATGAGTCAATTTAGGATATACAACAGATAATGCTTGTCCAGCTTTGACCATATAAGGGGCAGCATCGCTAATAAAGAATAACACATTATCGTACATAATACCCTTTGGCCACAGGATACCCATAGCTTCGTTGAACAGTTTAACTATAGTTTTGTTATTGCACTTTTCTAGAACATCACAATGTAAAAGAATTCGTTCAGAATATTGTTCACTTAACAAACCGATAACTACATTACCAACAAGTCTACCTTCTTTGTCGGGAGTCTCATCAATGGAAACCCAAATTGAACTATCTTTAATTTCATCTCTTATCTTCTGTATTGTCTCATCGTAGATGGATGGAGCATACGTCTTCCTAAGTGTTGACTCATCCGGGATTGTATGTTGAGTATATTTTTCAAGGAATTCCCTGAAGACCTTATTCTTTAGTTTGTAGAGAGGAATATCAGCAGAGATGAGAGAACGGCACAGGTCGATGTTAAACTCAGATCTTACATTCGATGTTGTTGGTTGTGTTGAAAACAATTGTCTCTGCTTGGAATTTAGTTGTTTGTTGGCCTGATGTTTACTAGTTGTAATGTGTTGTTGCACCAGGAACTTTTGTGTAGATGATAATGCACACTGACACAAATTACAAAATAATATTTTATTGTCAGTTGATAAACCATCTTCTTTAAATTCTGAAATGTAACTTGTTAGTTTTGATTTTAAATTGACTGAATGACGTACTTTTGGCATATTTACCGTCTTTATAGTATGATTTACAAAACTGAACCTATGTGTACTCTGACTGGCATTTAACTGTTGAGCTGCACAACTGAAGTCTGTTAAAAATTTTAAATTAAATTAATACAGTTTTGTAACTTACTTTCCCATTGTTGATAGGACTGCTAATTTTCAAATAACTCTGATGTTAAAGGGATTACTGAACATGTGTTTAAATCTCTATTGTTGAAATGTATTTTTAAAAGTTAATGGAATTTTGTTTTGTTTTATTGTTAAACCTAATATAATATGGACTGTTTTATATGAAATATGGAAAATATATGGAAATTAACGAAAATATGTACTAAACTCTAAAATATGGAAAAATATGGAAAATAAAAGTAGGATTTTTCAACCCTACACATTGTGAAACATAAAGATAATGCAAAATATAAATTATATTAGCTTTATAAGTAAATATGTATTTACATATAAATCCTTTCCCTGATTATAAGTCTTCAAACTTGATTCGAAACGAAATCTGGGCAGATCAAGAAAAAGCTCTGATCGAATATCAGAGATGAATGTAACATTTCTAACATTTTACGTTATTATTATTATTATTATTATTATTATTATTATTATTATTATTAAATTCGTATATAGTGCTTTTAAGTTTTTAAAGAAAAATTATGCACTGTATCGAAATTCACCGTCACGTAGAATATTGTCATACAGTTTCGCGAATAAACCTATTGTTGTGTTGGTTTGAATGGGTAACTTTCGTTTTGGTTTACATATGGAGAGTATGAGTCTGTGATAAGAGAAGTAATTAATGGACATGCAATATATTTTCTCTTCATATGAACCGACATCCCGAAATTTGTCCGAGATCACAACAATTTTTCACTATGGTCCACTTAAACTATATCTTACGTGTCTAACTTATTGCAACTTTAAACTAGCGATAACAAATGAAACAGGTTTATAGTTGCACTCAATGCCGTGATAATACTGAGCGAGTCCGCGCGGCACGGCTAATTTCATACGCAACTTCGGCATTCTAATGCCACAGCAAAGGAAAGTGGCATCATTGGGCGTGATCATGGAGTCATGGCCTAGCTACTAATAACATTAGCACTCTGCTGTGGTCCATAGTGTTGTTACAGTAAGCATTTGAAATAGTCATTTTTTGTTTCATCACTGATCCCAGAACGAGAGCCTATACTGGATGCGGGGAAAAACGTATTCCACGTCGAGAACACAATTTACCAATCTACATATTTATATTTCGTTTCCAAAAAAGATACAGTGAAGTTTTGACGTAAATTTTATAGAACACACATTAATTATAAGTACTTCGTTATTAAAAATAGTTCAAAACGAAATTGTTATCGATGGGACCAACAGTAAAGATGAATACAAGTCTCTTTCTTCTGGCCAGTTTAATGAACATACCGTAAATCAACTCTGTGACTTCATTCCGATCTCGACAGTTTCTGAAAAATGTCTCATCTTTACAAATTCCTGTCTACTCATGTCCTTCAGCCATGACATCCGCTTCCTGCCGATTCGTCATCAGACGAGGGCAGCCCGTAAATGAAAATAGTTGATCGCAATGGCAAATCCTCTCCTGAAATATCCAATCTTTGTGCAGTTTTTCAAATATTCATGAAAATGAATGCACATCAAAATAAACCCTTTACGAATGATGAGCCATCTTTCAAAACTATAGTGTTATTTGTTTGGTGCCGTCCTTTACCACATCTGACTAGTACTGCTCTGGAGATCAAACACGCTCTGCATACGAATTAAAAAAAATGACAATGGACGTAAAGAATCCCCGGAAATTTGTGGTTGCAGGTCTGTGGTGTATGATTTGTGGTCTGAGGATGGCACCCACATTACTTACGGGACTCTGGCTAAATAACAATGGCAGGAAAGAAACCCTAATTCCATTGTATTGCATTTAGGGATCTAATCTCTAGAAATTACTTTCGGCTGTAGCAACATGTAATAAGTACCACATAAAAATCTTCACAGCTTAGCATAAAAGTGATCTAAGTCTAGAAAAATGTTTTGCGTAACCAAAGAAAAATAGGCACAAATTAAATCTGTGTTCTTTCTGCATTTATACAATTCCATCAACTAGAAATAATGCAGTTCTTACTGCAGATGCTTCAATAATGTCATTCATACTTCCGATTTGAAACTAATAAAATGTGAATAAAGCAGATTTACTTTAGAAAACATTTTTTTACCTCTCAATTATTATTATTATTATTATTATTATTATTATTATTATTATTATTATTATTATTATTATTATTATTCTGGTTTCAGGCTGTCTAGGGACCACGTGAAGCAACCCACTGTTTTTATTTTCGTTTCTTCTTTCCACTGCCTTTCTGACTTTCCAATAGTTCATCATGTCACTGTGTTTTTTCTTTCTCCCTTTTGTCCAGGTGTTATTTTTCTTCCTTTCCTTCACCTGGAAACCTTTCAATTTATATGAAGAGTCCACTGCAAGAATGATGGATGTCATTTGGAACACATTTCTCAGGAGAAGCAATTGAAAGTTTGAAATGCTTAGCGCTCAAAGCTTAACTGTGATTTTCCGATCATTACTGGACAATGACTATCAGTGTTAATACCATATAACTCTCTATGTACATTCTGTATGTCTTAAGCTATGCTTTGACAGTCTTGGTTCATTTTCGACAAAAAAGTGACATCTATCATTCTTGCAGTGGACTCTTCATATATTAATCTTATAAGCCTCGTTCTATCATTATTTCTTCTGTTATCCCCATTTAGTTTACGTATTTTCTTATCTCTTGAAGCCATTGATATTATTATTATTATTATTATTATTATTATTATTATTATTATTATTATTATTACTTAGGCTGTTATCCTCATGGTGAACTCTTGCAAAATACTCGTTACCACCGTGTTAGGAGCAAAATTGCGGTCTCCCTCTCTCAAAAGTTTTTGAAGTATTCCAAGAAGTTCATTGTATTGGAGATAACGTGAACACAAGAAGAGTGGACATCATTGATCTTGACTGGAAAAAGAACTTGGGTTTCATAACTGATCCCACTGTCCGCTTTGAATCAGATCCCGAAAAGTCTCACGAGGTAGACAGTGAAAAACAGAAGATCTACTTTGTTTGAAGACGGGTCTATGTCATCGGATTAATGAATGGTAGTCGTGGAACTATTACCAAGAATGTTATAAATTTCTGTAAATCCTTTTCCATTAGCCAACACTTAGGTCACGAAGTGGGTCTTCTTGTTTTGAGAGACTGTATTCAAATTTTGCGAAACCGTTTATATGGTAGACTATAATGTAATAGGGAAAAATCACACCTATAAATTTTCTTATGTATAGCCTATAACCATTTTAAATTCTATTTAATGCAGGCCCTATTGAATGTCTACTTTCCTGATTTAAAAAAAAAAAAAGGTTTATTGTAATACTTGCGTATAATTTGCACAAACGTTTTTCAATTGAAGTTGTTTGGTATTCTTTGTCTCATGGCAATCTGTAATGACAGAAAGTTAAATTAAAATATCATCCCCCAGTTTCAAAATCCGAGGATCCTGTTTCGATTCTCAGCAGAGAAGAAGACATGCAACACTGTTACCACTTGTTTTGCATATTTTTCCACATTATCGTTACTGTTCTCCAACTAGGAGATTAACCGTGAAAGGAATGTGCTTACTATTGCGTCATCTATTGGAGCGAAGTAGATAGATAATATTACCGTTATAACGGCAGTTTAAAAATATGCGCTCTTCTGCATATATTATTTCCTGTATGGAGGGATTAAAAGACCGTGATCTAATTTTGTAACTAGAGTAGTATAAATATGTGTGTATCAGTGTTATCGTTTGTGCTTTGAGAGTTAGCCAATGGAGATGCGTGTACCCACGTGTGTGACCTTATGGCATCTTATGACATCAATATTCATTCACAGCATTACCTCGCTGCGTCTCATTCCCCTGAGACTTTCTCCCGGTTGGAGTACAGTACTGTAGACGCGTTTACTTTGTACGGATTCCCAAACGCCTTAAAAAAATTGAATTTCGTCTGACTTGAGAGTATCGTTATCTGGACTAAAAATCGCTTAGGCTATATTATCATATTTCTTGATATTCCCTCAGCCATTTTCACGTGACTGATACTGTAACTTTTATTCTGGAAGTATCATCACTCGTACAGTTTGGTTTTGAGTTGCCATTTCTTTCTCTTCCTTATACCCACCTGGGCAAGGTTTTTGCTTTCTGGATCGTCAGTTACTTGCGATACGTTCGTCTATGAGCATTTTCATTCGACTTATTCCATGGAACTCGCGGGTTTTAGCTGCCCAGAACAATAAGAGCCATTCGCGCGTAAGCGACGTTGCCTAGTTATAATGTTAAGACTCAGTCGCTGTCAGTTATGGTAAATTAAATATTACATACATCCAGACAAAATATTGTAGTCACGAAGAAGATGTGACGTATGAATTAAGTCGCGTGAAAAGCATTATAGTGAGACAAGTTAAAAGGGAACGTGAAGAAATGTAAACGAAATCAGTCTATACTTTCATCGGTAAAGACTACCTTATAAAGCCTTTAATCTTCATTCAAAGAGCTTTGATAGATGGTATTACTTTTCTGCTCGTAACACTAATCCAGCACTCCTTTCGAGACACTTTACCTTGAAATACTTGACTCCACACCTTCCTCAATGTACTGGACCACCTTGCACCTTCGGAGCATCAGATTTTGGATTTTGATTTGACGTACAATAAACCAACTGTCACGACCTGTAAGAGACTGTAAACGCCCTTTCCACAGCCATTTTCCCACTTCTTTTGTTACGCCAACACTATAAACTACGGACTGGCTGGTCTACCAATGATCTTGGAACTCTCGTGCAATGACCTGCACTGATTGTGTAATTTCACAATCAACTTCCGTTCAACTTCATTCCTCTCCATCCATTTGTGTATCTTTTGATTAGCTATTCTCCATATATCGCAAGTGACTGACACGACAGGAAAAGAATCTTGTTTAGTTAGAAATGTGGGAGAGACACAAAAAGGGTAAGCCGACGTTGGCCGCTGCTATGCAACAATTGACAAGAATTTGTGGGTTTAGGAGTACTTTCTGGTTCCGTGAATGAAGCAGATTGTAATATTCTACACAAATTTTCGATTTATGTATCTTTCACGCGCGATTTTTGTATAGGCTACCGTATATCAAAAAATAAACACGGTGTTTATCAACAGTAATCTCACTAGAGGTTTTGATTTATCTAGAGAAAATCAAAACTCGAGTGGGATTTAATTGACTGTTACACGATTAGAAGAAAGTACATAAAGATTAGAAGTAACAAAGTACTTCAATACAATAAAATATTAATTGGCTTACGAAAACACAACTGTCTTCAAATGTATTATTGTACCATTTCAACATTACGTAGATGGCAGTAGTGCTTTATGATTATGTTTTCTTGTTATCAGTTGTGCCAACTATGGAATCTTCATTGAACGCTGTGGACGGTTACTAGTCAAGAAGGCTTTGTTGATTCAGTTTCATTTTTATTAAAACATTTGCATTCCACTTCAATCATCCGGGTCCCAGTAATCAACGTCACTTGACAGATGATTTTCAATAAATCTTAGTATTAAACAATCTCTGATACGTAACTATCCATAATATCATATAGCAGAAGCTATAACAAACATAACCTAAATAATATAAACAAGTGTTAGAAAAGTTTTAATTAACGATGATGAAATAAAAAATAAACATGAATAATTTTAAAACAAACAATTATTGAAAGTACAATTTTCAAATTTGAATGTTTTAGTGGTTGGTGGTTCAGTTGATGTTATATTGGACGTGTGCGTAAAAGAAGTGAACTCGTTTATGTACTGTACATGGTGTATCCCTCAACTTATTCAGGATTTCCGAAGGGTGCTCTTCTTATATGACCAGTGATCTTTATTAATTCTTGTTCTTGAATGCCAATGCGAGTCATATTTGAAAGTGCTGTGCATCGACCGGAGTGGTTTTTAATTTTCTGTTTTTTTGACGTTCAGACCAGTGCAGTTTGAAATGTTGACAAACAAAGAAACAAATGCTAGGGTAGTGATAAAAATAAACAAATGCTAGGGACGCGATAAAATTAAACAAATGCTAGGGACGCGATAAAATTGTGCGATAAGCAGCCATGATTGGTTGAAAGACGTCCTTTCGTACCGTTTTATTGGTCAATAGTAGTGTGACGAAGTAAAAGTGTAATAGTCATTATAATACAGCCGAATATAACTTCAGAACACTTTCATCGCGAGTCAGGAAGATGATACATACCGGAAGTACTTTCTCATAAGTCTTCGACTCATTTCGTTATAAATCAGTTCTCTTGTCGTGTTTCGATTAGGTCTAATATTACGTTTATAGCTTATTTTCTTTAAACAATATTATTCAAAATACGATATAGTTTCGCTTTTTGAATTGCTGACAAAAGTACCGGTAAAGACATTTATACAGGGACATCATTTTATTTTTACTTCAATTTTTATTGTACCCGAGTTTTTGAATGTACTTCACACCCACCCCCTCTACTAGTAAACTTCCAATCGTTCTCCACACAGAATCGAGGCCGCGTATGCAGTACTGAGTTAGTGAGTATAGTGCGTTTCAAAAATATGTTCGCGTTTTCCAATGACGAAAGAACTTTCAATATTGAATCATATTTTCGCAAAGGTACTGTCATCCGTTTGCCTATGTCGCATCCCGATTTCCCCCCCCCCCTGCTTCTACTTGCCCCTCTGTAAAGTCTAGTAGCTGGGCTGTCTTAGCTCTTTTCTGAAAACATTAATTTCTGTTAGGAATTGGACGTCTACGTAATATTACACAACTGTTTAAAATAACTTAAATAAAAGGGGCTCGTTAAGTAATTAACTATCACGTGATTTCCCCCCTTTTCTACGACCCTGCGACAAAACCACTTGAACGGACAGTAGATAGCATTTCTGAGTAATTTTATCTTTTCGGATCGGGCAGAAGTGAAGATAAATTTACAGTACGTAAGGTACTCTTTTATATAGTAGGTATAGAATTATTTGAACATGAGTTACTCGTACGAAGGACGAAACTGGTAATTGGAATTAGGTGCAATAGTCTGTAGTGCGATAATATGCACAAAAGAACTGAAGCCTGTATCGAATTGAACGGCCACCATTTTCAAAAATGTGTTTAAATATCCATATTATGATTATTTTTCAATTTAACTTCATTCTCTATATTGTACGCTAATGTGCTGTAACACTACAATATACACTGCATAATGAATACGCCCGAATGGATAGCTCAATTCGTGAGTAAAAACACTAAGTGTTAATACAGTACTGTATTTTGATTAAACAAAAACCTAATGAAAATTATCGAACTCAAAATTGCGATATTTCCTAGTTTACATAAATGGATGAACTACTTTTCTTCCCTCATATAGGGCCTACCTAGCAAAGTGATTTGTATTTTACGCCAGTATCATCGAACTCCAGTCCTGGAAGGGGGAGCAAGTGGTGTTTCCGGTTCTAAACCTTTAATCCGAAGATATAGCCAGGTTAATAAAAATGTTAGTAAAAATAAAATGATGTCCCTGTGCTTCGTACAGCTTAAATTGATAACGCTATTTACATAAAACAATTGTACGTACACTGCGTTCAGTTCAAATACTGAATGAGTGGATTATTTCTTTACCACTAAACAGCAATTTCGACTGACGGCTGATGCGCTTCTAGTCGCCGGTTATGGAGAGTCCATGTTATCGGTGATTAAATTTCACGATTCTCGAAATATTAAGGTAAAATATTACTAATTACAAGTAATTTGAACGTCGTTTACTTATTAACCCAAATTAATGTTTACTACAAATTTTTATATTTAATTTGCATAATTTCCGAACAAATTTATACTGAACAAAGATTCATCCAGTAGTTTAAGAGAAATCTGCAAACGAATGTTTCTACATAAATTCCAAAATAAATGTTTGCAGCTTCATAACACTTTCTCTTTATGCTTCGTATAATGAGAAAGTAAAAAAAGCAGCACTGTGCGAATACTTTCTGCAGTCCTTGTAATATAGGCCCTACACAATAAAAACTGTAACGTAAATCTTAAAACGTTATATAACTTATATTAGTGTATTAGGCACTTTGTTGTATATAAAGAAAAAGTAAATATTGCATGTTAATAATTTTAGATACAGTCATTATAAACAAGATAAGATATATAATTAGCCCTAGATATCTACTTTTTTCATTATCGAAGTAGTAACATATCACACGACGAGATTAAGATTAATAGCTTGATACGAACAAGTAACGTGGTTACTTGCACAATTTAAATTTGCATATCAATATTTTTTCTATATTTTTAATAAATGAATTTTAAAATATTTTTGTCAATTATTATTACTATAATAAGTAAAAGGTAGGCCTACAACCAACCCCAATACAAGTCAAATCCGTCCAAAGTGTGGAGGGAGCTTAAAGCTCCATATTTACAGGCAATCGGCATTAATGGCAGTAGGGATATTCGTCCTACGTGCCCACCGCCTTTACCCCTAAAATAAATGTCCCTAGTACTCATTCCTATTAGAGGCTGAGTAAACCCCAGGGTCATAGTGCGGCCGGAAGATTAGATCAATGGAAAAACTCCATGACCACATGGGGAATCGAACCCGCGACCTTCTGCTTTGTAGAGTTACCCCTTTACCGCAACGCTACCACGCACTCTCACTGTAGTAGCGAGATTTAAAAAAACATATGCAAGGTATTACTCGACCAAGGTCAGTGGAGTCCTGCAGCCCGGAGCCATGGCGCTACTGCTCCTGCGTTCGTAATACCGCATCGCGATAGTTCACATTACGCCCGCGGCTCCACTCGCCTTGGTTGAGTAATAATACCAGTCCTCATCTTAATTACTGTAGTGCAACTATTTTTTTAACAATCCATAAATTTGAAAAGATGGCGAGGTGTCGTGGTATCTTAGCATCATGAATGCATTCTATTAGGGAATGAGCGCTGGTTCGAGTCCTCATCGTGAAAGAAATTTTCGGTGTCCATCTAGCATCGTGATGATTTGGGCAGCTACGCTAGGCAGCGAAATCCAGTCACCAGTTTACGCTGAGGGAGGAAGAGATCACTGTGCTGACCACACGTTACTTCCGTGTCGGATGATCGTTCACCTCTCCTGAGACATGTGAACGTGAGCACAACAGCCGGCCTTGGTCCTTTATGGGTTCCCGCACCACAGATTACTCATTGAGAAAATGACTTTTGGAATATCGGGTGTAAAATCAGAAAGAACATCATTTATACTGCTTCAGAAGCATAGCAGAAGAGGGTTTATGAGACAGTAGAAATGAGTACTTCAGCCTCAAACGATCCACTTTATTACATTACATAGAAGGAGGTATTGTCCCGAACCTTTAATCAGTTTCAAGAGACGATTCGTAATTTCTTTTGGTGGTAGCATACGTATTCTTTGCTCTGGGTACTTGATATAAATCTATTTTTGAAACAGCGAATCGTATTCATGACTTATATGCCAGTTTGTCTCTTATAGCCCTGGCGGCTCACACTTGTAGGGGGGCGTTTTTTGGGGTGAAGTATAATATTATTACGCACATCACAATTCTCAAGCCATCATTAAGTAATGATAAATGGTGATTAAATATACACAGTAAATAAAGAGCTCGTAAAACTACAGTACTACATTACGTACTGGTAGTCATCAGACTTTTAACAACAAAATACAGATACGTTATGTTTATTATTTCTCATAATAAGCCTATATTTGAATGTAAAATAATAATAAAAACTGTATTTAAAAGGGTTGTGCTAAAATTTACAAAAGAAGTCTCATAGGCATATGCGCAAAAAAAAAAAAAAAAAAAAAAAAAAAAAAAAAAAAAAAAAAAAAACACGTATGAGAAACGTTCCCGTTTCGATACTATTTTGTTCCATTAATCAATCTTGATGTAAAAGAGGATATATTTATGTATAAAAATAGTAGGCCCCATGTAGAGATTGATTGTTTACATTACTATGGTCAAGGTCACAAATTTCAGTCAAGCATTTACACGCAACAAAACAGCAACAAAACCTGGTAAAATTGTTTGCCCCTTTATTACGAAACCTCAAAAACAATACGTACCTTTGATGCTATTCTTTTTAATGACTAAGATTTTCGGCAATTAGGTAGAAAACATACTGACCAACGTTTTCTACAGAATTACCAGATTTTCAAATCAAATACCAGAATTTTTCTCCAATAATCCGTATCTACATGTTGACTACATATAGTCAGCATGTAACACGTCTGACACGGTCAAGTTGGGAGTTACCTGAAAAACAGAACGCGTTTGGGTCGGATATCGACATATCGTTTGGGAATGTAGTGAATAAGCAGTCGCGGACAGCCGATGAGGGGTGGTCCTCCAGCTTGGGGTTGGGCGAAGGGCTAACAACCTACCACCGTAAAAAAAAACAGCTTGTTACGAAACCTTCAAATAAGCCAATGGCGGGCTTATGTGAGGGCGGCAATGAACCTCCGGGTTCCTTAAAAGCCAGTACGTAAGTAAGTTACCACATTTCGACAGTGTTTTGTCAGGCCTGTTGGTGACAAAGACATTATAGTAAATAGATTGTGTTTGGACTGCCATTGTTACCCTCATGTGAAGTCCGTGATGCTTTTGCCATGCTGGTATCAATCGCACTAATCACTGACTTTTTTATTTTTATATATTACGTATTTAACAACTACATCACCGAAGATTCGTCATTTCCACAGACATATGGACAGGTGAACTTTGTGAAAATACCTGTACTACCAAAACCAATGTTCCAGAGTCTTTCCACAAACATTTCAATGAACAATTTTATAGTCCGCACTCGAACGTACACACTATGGTACACGTGATTCTATCGGTGCAACATAGAATTAATTCAATTAAGAAGAATTTTTCGCAGCTATCACGTAATACTGAGAAACGAAAACAAAATCTATTACAAAAGTATAAAGCATACAGAGAATAAAACCTGTCCCTATTACAGTATTTAAAAAACGTTTGTTACCATACTAGCTCACGAAGGGACGAAACTGACGGAATGACGAAAGTCATTTTGAAGTAGGTCTACCTACTTGAAGTGTAAATATAGCAATATTTTCAATCATACCAGGGTTATTCTCTCTCCTGGCAGTCCCAAGTCTGCATGAAATGAGAAGGAAAATGTTGCTGTAAGAGACCGTTAAGGTGGTCAGTTCCTTTCCCTTTATAGCTACTACATAAATTGTTTTCACGTTAAATTAAAATGATATCACAACTTTTTAGCTACGACAATTCTCGTAACTATGAAACTTATAATTTACTCTACAGACAATCCTACTTAATTTATAGTTATTATATTTGGTATGTATCTCTAATTTGTCAGCCGCGAATAAGCGTGTTAGATCTGTAGTCGAAAGACTGGAGTTCGATCGGCGAGGTCAGTTATTTTCGCTCGGAGATACCATGTGTCTGTCATTCACTCCATAGAAATACTCCACGAATCTCGCGTGAGTATAATTTACCCAATTATAGTCACTATCATTTTACCGGTATCGGCCATAAAAAACGGATGCAGTTGAAAACATGGTAAAAATATATTAATTTGAACAAGTTGCAGTCCTATTTGCTGATTTTAGACTTAGCCTATATTAAAACAACGGTATTCGCAGTTGTAATTTATTTATTTGGTTGCAATGAGTTACAATGCTCAATGACAGCATTGACCTTTTGTCTATTTCCGTAATTACTGTCTGGTTTTGGATTTTGGATAAATTAACTTCCGGATGTTCCCAATATTATAAGCTAATCCACAACTTTCAAACAGATAAATGTTGTAAACAGAAGAATGAAATAGGCCTAAATATTATTTTTTAATTTTCCTGTAATTTTTTTGGTAGAGAAGTAAAACAGAATTTTCTTATATGTCTATACAGTAAATATACTAGCATGTAGCCTATTTACCATCAATGGACAATTACTAAATCCTAATAGATATTTCCCATTGGGAATTTCTGAACAAGAATTCGCTATCAGGATCGACATTATGAACTAATGCATAGAAAACAAATTAATGCTAGTGCCGGTACTTCATATAGTCTCATATAAGATAAGAGTATTACTTTGACCAAGATCTTGTACACGTTTAAAATATACAGTGAATAATTGACATCATTTTACCACCACAGACTTCAAAATTTTCTTCTATTCAGGGAGTAAATATAGCCATATTTATGACTAAACTGAGAGTAGCGTAAAGCTTGGAAAATATAATTCATATTTCCAAGCAGTTCTGTAATTGAACAGCATATGTCATTGGAGTAAAATATGCACGTGACCTAAAAAGTTCATAACCTATAACGCAATGAAATAAAAAATAAGTCGAAAAGCTTACCTGCAATTGTAAATCTGTCCATATAGTTGATAAGGTTGACAAAGCACAATATTATTATGGTCAACCACTCCCCCATGGAGATACCGCAACCACACCTCCCTCTTCTTCCACCGGTACCATCTGTGATAGATGTCAATGAAGGAACAGTTGTATCAAGACTATCGCAATCTTCACCACCTGACATTAACTGCTGGTGAGAATTGTTCGAAGGAATATTTGTTGGATCCATTTTTAAATTTTCAAATGACTGCCTACGTAACTTTTCTGCTGGCATAGATGAAACACACTTCAAACACCATACACAACGAAGACTACAACAACACTAACATTAAAACCACGAAACCCTCCATGGTTCGTTTTTTGTCAGATGCTAATTGTTCCACGAACCACCAGACTGCGTCATTTCACTTTTATTCCGGTTCCGGTAGTATGGTGATACATGGCTCTTTATAACTCTACGTCAAGGCACATTCATAGACATAAAATGGCTCTAATCAGTCTAATCTCACATACATTTTATAATATATTTACTTTGGTAATTTCTAAACCTTTTATACACATAAAATCACCTGATATGTTTCTTTATCATACTCACCTATAAGACATTTAATGCGTTTTCATGGTAACTTGTAGTTCCAACAATGAATATGAGAGCCATCTCTCAGCAGTATTCATTGGAGAATTTCAACTCGAACTACAGTTTGCCATCTAGTGGCAACTAGTTGAAACATAATCGTTCTCGCGACGATCTCTCGAATTCGCAACCGCGAAATTTGAACTTTAATAGTAGGTTAGGTTGTTTTACGACGCTTTATCAGCATCTTATGTTATTTAGCGTCTGAATGATATGAAGGTGATAATGCCGGTGAAATGAGTCCGGGTTCCAGCACCGAAAGTTATCCAGCATTTGCTCATATTGGGTTGAGGAAAAACCCCGGAAAAAAACCTTAACCAGGTAACTTGCCCCGACCGGGAATCGAACCCGGGTCACCTGGTTTCGCTGGTTTCGCGGCCAGACGCGCTAACCGTTAACTTTAATAGTGAAATCTGCTTAATTTATTGTGTTTCTCTGTTTGTGTGTTTTTCTTCATACAAGATAACAGTGTTTTTTAACATTGTTTTTAGTGATATATTACACTATAACAGTTTTCTGTGTCTGAACATTTTTTCACAATGTCGACCTTAAACCAAACGTATTTTAAACAAAAATGTGAAGAATAGGATTTATCTTTCTCACTTCCAAGTAATCTTTTAAACCAATTGGATCAAAATAGGCTACATTTGTTTGAACGGATCTTAATTAATAAAGTAGACACTGACAGTGATATTAGTTTAGCAATTATAGACAGTATAATGTTCCAGTATGAAACTCTAAAATGAAAATGCCGCAGTTAGTCGATGTTTTTCAATTGCTAAGTATAATTAGTAAAACCGTCCACTCTGAAATTCGTTCTGTTGAAATTAGTAATTCGTTTGAAATTCTAAGATCTTCGGAATTAATGGAATGTACAGATATCGATCAACTTTTTTACAAATGAACCAAAAATAAGAGGGCCCACTCCTATTATTATGCAATACAACAAACATGTTAAAGAGCTAATGAAAGTTATTACGTCAAAATTTCTTGAAAAAACAACAGCTGAGTATTTACCTGAGAACAGCGTCCAGCAACGTGTACAAATTGTGGCGGGACACAGCCTGCTAGCTATAAAGATTGTCCTAAAATCAAGAGCTACATTCTACGTAAAAAAGCAAGATGGTCTGTTAATACAGGTAGAACTCTACAATTAAGTCTACATTTTACAACCGGAATCATTTCCTAGATTACGGCCTACTAATTCTCAAATTCCTGGCTTTGAACGTTCAGATAAGACAATCAAGCAAACAAGTAATTATGAAGATATTAAAGACATCCTTAGGTCCTTCAGCACAGACAAATTCAGAAATAAATGCACAAGGTTTAAAACTTTAATTGCTAAAATTAGAACTCAGTCTGATACAATTACTGTGGAGGAATAATTGATTTAGTGAGTAGTCTGATTAAAAATGACAGTGAACACCTTCAATATTATTTAATTTAATGTCAATTAAATTTATACAGAATATTTGCTATTTTCAGATCATATACAACGATATGATGTTGACATAGCATTAGTTTGTGAGACGCGCCTTTCGCAATATTTTAATTGGCATAGCCCAGGATATCGTGTATACCACCACGCCGGGACCCACACAAGGTTTTGGTGGTACAGCCATTGTAATTAAATCTAACATTCGTACCTCCACAAGTGGAGCATCTATAGTGAGGGTCACATAAGAACAGTTCCTAAACAGAAAATATTGCCGTCTTGTCAGTGTTGCCAACTGTTCCCAGATATTACACGATCCTTCTTACTAAATGACATATATTTACCGTACTTTATGTTGGAAGGTTATTCTAAATAATTCAATAATTTGTAACATTTTCGAAGACAAACTATACGAGAAAGGGATCAGCATGTCAAGTATTTTGTTTGGCAGTACGAAATTCATTGGCTTGACTAACAATTGACTCACGAGACCTAACCTGAAAATGTATTTTGCTTGACCACATGAAATTATTAGTACTAACTCCGAAAACTTACCTCATTATATTCTTGAATTATAACCACAATGCAACACATAAAATAACTATTATGTATTAATATTAATACTGATATTAATTATTAGTATGTTCAAATTTCACTAGTTTCCAGTAACCGGCTCAGAAATCTAGTACAATTTCAATTTCATGGAACTCCAGTACCGACAAATGGTGTCTATATTTGTATCAGCTGCTAGTTACAAAATCACTACCATTTGTAGTATTTGTCAGTATCGAAATTCGAAACGAAGTTGGCAAAAGAAAATTCAACCTGCAAACTAGAAAATCACTACAATCCACTAGCATATGTAGTAATGGGGGAAAAATGGTTAGGTTTCATCCTTAGGGTATGAAGTAAGCTGACCCGGACTATACAAGCTACCGCTATCACAACTACAATAAATAAACATGAATATTTATTGCTGCCATTTATCAGCCTGCAAGCAAAAAACTACTGGCCCAAGATTTAGATGTAATCACAAGATTAAAATCATCCTTCCTTTTTGGGGGGCGATTGCAATGCAAAATACCATCAATGGAAAACAACAGTAATTACATCTAACGGAAGAGTTTTGCTGCGGCACGCCGAACAAAATCATTGTGAAATATCGGAACCAGATACACTCATTCATTTCCCCACCAATCTACAATATTTATTGACATTAATAATTTTTTCTGCATTCTAATATCATACCCATAAAAGAAATGCTAGAAGGAAGTGATGTAGGGAGAGGAGGACAACAAAGATGTCCTTTATCACCTATCCTGTTCAACGTCTGTTTGGAAGATTTAGTGAAGAACTTTTTTCAGAACATGAGAGGAGTGTTAGTACGAGGAAGAAGAATAAAGTGTATAAGATTTGCTGATGTTATGGCATTATTAGAAGAAGAGGAGATGATGCTAAGGGATATGCTACTGGAGCTAATGGCAGCTATGAGCGGTATGAAACGAAGATAAATGCCAACAAGACGAGGATCATGGTCATAGGAAGAAAAGTAGAGAAGGTAAACTTGTGAATTCTAAATGAGGCAGTAGAGCAAGTGAACAGTTTCAAATACTCAGGGTGTACTATAAGTAGTAACATCAGCTGCTCCCAAGAAGTTAAAAGGAGAATAGCAATGATAAAGGAAGCTTTTAATAGGAAAAGGAGCGTTTTCTGTGGACCTCTGAAGAAGAAGCTAAGAAAGAGGCTAATGAAGTGCTTTGTGTGGAACATAGCATTGTATGGGGGCAGAAACATGGATAAGAGAAGAGAAACGAATAGAAGCATTTGAAATGTGGATATGGAGAAGAATGGAGCGTGTGAAATGGACAGACAGAATAAGAAATGAAAGAGTGGGTGAAGAAAGAATGATGCTGAAACGATCAGGAAGAGGAAAAGAAATTTTGGTTGGGTCACTGACTGAGAAGAAACTGCCTACTGAAGGATGCACTGGAAGGAATGATGAACGGAGAAAAGTTCGGAGTAGAGGAAGATGTCAGATGATAGACGACATTAAGATGTATGGATCATATGCGGAGACTAAGAGGACGGCAGAAAATAGGAAAGATTGGAGATTGCTGGGTTTGCAGTGAAAGACCTGCCCTTGGGCAGAACACTATGTGTGTTTATGTAAGTAATGTATCATGTAATCAAATCCAGTTTTTACTCGTACATAGTTCCGAGAACTACTTACTCTGGAGATCATATGAGAGTAGGTCATTGAAAAAAAAAACCAAAGGAGAATATTAAATAGCAAATATCATCTTGAACACGCGGGGATAAAACTTCAGTTACGACTCTGTAAGGTAAATGGAAAGTTCAGAGTAAGATTTAATCCTCGAGAACTATGCATGCATCTGTGTAACGAACAGCTGTGTCGTATAACGTATGAATATGTTATACTACTCGTCACATGCTCCCATCGTGTCATTGGAATCAATCCACGAATTTCATTAATACATTGTATACCTTGTATTTACCTTACTTTACGTCCTGTTCCCTTCCTCTCCATTTTTTTCCTTTCTTCTCCTCCTGTCTTACCTTTATTTTCTATTCTCCCATTATATGAAGTACCAGTGTAAGGAGAAAGTAGGTATTTTAATGGTATAAAAATTACTTCTAAGATATTCACGGAAATACACGTTTTAATCATCATAGATAGGTCTCCTGTGCAGCGATTACTCCTAAATTGAAAGAATCTTGCTTATTCTCGGTATTCATGAATCAACTTAACCAGGAATAATGTATACGAAATACAGTATAATTATGTTATTAAAAACGACAGTGTAATCAGTTTCTAGAGCAATATCCGTGAATAACGTCTGTAAGGGTAAAATTAAGATTAATTAATTTTTGGTTTGAGAGAGATACGAGTAGCCTATATTGAGTTTTATTGGAATGGGAACATTTTAACATTTCTCTCAGTTCAAATGCTGTCCCGTTTCTTTTGAAAAAAAAAAATGTACGAGCTGAAGAAATAAAGTGAAAGGTGTGGGTGGTCAGTGGTGGCATCAAACTCATTTAAGCGACTGAATGATGAAGCCTTGAAGATAAATCTCGCTTAGGAAGACCAGCTATTTTGGAGAATGAGGCTATATCCACCAAACTATAATACAGCCACTCCTCCGTAGCAGTGAATTGTGACCAAGATTTAACATTACCACCTTCACAAATTTAGATTGTGTCTAAAAAGCGACGATTAGATCCGCATGCGTTAATCGAATGACAGATATACTTAGATTCCTACCCATTCATTCGAGTTTCTTTTCTGACCAGTGCTACCAATTGTACGACGATTTCTACCGTAGAATACCCGATTTTCGTATTTACCAAAACTACTAGACCAGTAATCTACAAGACAGCAACTCTAATTCGTTGTCACACAAACACAAGTAGTGCTCTATTTTTAGAAATGAAGATAATAATGAAAGAGGAATTGTGAAGTGAGTTGATTCAATGACAAGGGAAAACGGGAGAATCCCGAGAAGAACGTCACAAACTTGTCTTTGTCCACCACAAATACTACATACAATTGTTAGTTGCCATGGCTACCTGAAGCCCAGAATTTGTCTACTCCTGACTTTTACAACAAGTAAAACGCGTCTAGATACTTTAAACCTAATTGAAGTTTAGAATTGACAAATATATATATATATATATATATATACACATATATATATATATATATATATATATATATATATATATATATATATATATAAATTTCAGCACAAACTTGCGTGTTTTATGAGTCTACTCGTTACAATCACTGTAAACATTTTAAATGTTCCAAATGAAACATTCTGATAAAATACATTTTCTTCTTTCCTAATGACGTGCTTGCTACCAAATCCTTCTATTCGAGCACTCATTTCCAACTGCCTAGCTTTGTTTTGTTTTCATATGTTCACTGAACAGCAGACTTTAACTAAATAGAGCTCGATGATGTCACGCTATACTCCATACATATCTACACTGTTGCGGGTTCTTGGAGACCAAACGCAGGACTCTACTCATGAGTAAAGTTGAAGTTGTGCGCTCCAACCGTTGGGTAGAAGAGAGCCGATTGATAAGTACAGCAAGTGCATTATATCAATTTTCTTATTGCCTCACACAAAGATTATTGCAACTGTTTAAAACACAGTAGGCCTAATTTAGTTCCTTATATTTGTAAAAATTCAAGATCTAAGAAGAAAAAGGTGTAAAACTACTAGAGGATTAAAATTTAGTGTAAATTCAGGCCCAAGACATTACAACAAGGTCATACAAAAATTGTCACCTGATAATATTAATATTAATTGTTTTAAGATGAAAATAAAATTCATCTTTCGGACCAATCCAACAGAAATTTGTCTCTAACGTCTTTTTAAATCTTAAATTGTAGTTCACAACAATTATCTTATTTTTTCTTCTTCTTTTTTGACATTACAGTATGTTCTATAGATTTTTCTTTCTACTGTATCTCCGAGCACAAGCTACGTTAATTCGGAAGATACTATTACTTGTCTTTTTTTGCTGTTACTGTTAAGTAATATTATTCAAATTAAGTTAGATTAGTTATAAGTTAGAAATTCATTTATGTTATTTATTTAAGTTTAGCCTCTTGTATAACTGTGTCCTTATGTTCTATAACAATGTCTTTTGCATAATAATATATTTGCATTTGTAAATTAATTTTTAATTTATAATAATATGAATATTATTAAATATTAAATTCATTCATAGTTTTCTGCAAAACTCAGCGTTCTCTAATCTTCCATATTTTCTGCCTTCCCCTTATCTTCACATACGATCGATATATCTTAATATCGTCTATCATCTGATATCTTCTTTTGCCCCGAACGTTTCTCCCGTTCATCATTTCTTCCAGTGCATCCTTCAGTAGGCAGTTTTTTTCAATCAATTCCTTTTTCTCTTTGTGATCAGTTTCGGCTTTATTCTTTTTCCATCCAATTTTTCTAGCACAGCTTCATTTCTTATTCTGTTTTTCATACATCATACCATGTTTACAGTTTTTCTTAAGAAAGGTAAATGCGGTAGCTTCTCGATGCTTTCCGCACATCACTCTCTCTTTCGCATCGTAAAACATCCCTGGGGGCCCCAGCGTGGAGGTCAGTTGAGTGGGTATGGCTGATTAGGCCCTCCGGACTTCATCGAAATTCACCGTAAGGATTAAATACCAATTCTATCAAAGTTTTGACCCGATCAGAGACCGGGAAATCCCAACATTAAATTAATGGGCATATATAAACATCTAGAGTAGTTTATTTCAGGCGTTTTTAGAAACATCCCCACGAGCAGCAAACATCGACCGGATCGTTCAATCCGGCCGCTTGTACGTGACGTCCTCTCGGAGATGACATTAGCCACGTCTACGGCTGCCATATGGATGCAACACGCCAAGGATAATTTATGGGATTTGTTATCGCACGAGGCACGTGCCTTGCGAAAATGAGATGACGTTCATCTAAAGCTGAAGGCACTGCACTGTGGGATACCTCATCTGGTCTTTTTGCCATACGTTCAGTGACAGATTAATCACTATGCCAAACTAGGCCACGTAACGTGACTGTAGGGTAAGGCCAGTTTCAAAATTCCAATAAATTTTCCCAGTTGAAGTTATCATTAATGTAACGGTAACAAATTATCTTGTGTATGACAAACTCTAATGCATCGAAGGCATGACAAACTTCCTGGCTTGGAATTTTGTAGCAAATTCTAAATTCGTACTACATTCGTACAACACGGCATTGACTTCGAAGATGTTATTAAAGTCTTTGGTGCCTTGACAGCACGCCGAGGCGACTAAAAAAGAAGAGGCGTGTATTGCAAATTTAGTAATATAAAATGGAATTGGGATTTTTAAATTATGATACATTTTCTGTAAGATTAAGTAAACTTACTTTTTTTTTTAGACGTCTAGTGTAGCCTACGATCTCAAAAATCTCAATCCCTTATCCGCAATGCTGTGTATTTTTTTAGTAGGTTATTTTACGACGCCTTATCAACATCTGAGGTCATTTAGCGTCTGAATGAGATGAAGGTGATAATGCCGGTGAAATGAGTCCGGGGTCCAGCACCGAAAGTTACCCAGTATTTGCTCATATTGGGTTGAGGGAAAATCCCGGAAAAAAACTCAACCAGGTAACTTGTCCCAACCGGGAATCGAACCCGGGCCACCTGGTATCGCGGCCAGACGCGCTAACCGTTACTCAACAGGTATGGACACAATGCTGTGTAAGTCGGTGAAAAGAGGAGGTCAAACGCAGGAAGAAAGATGGATTATTATTATTATTATTATTATTATTATTATTATTATTATTATTATTATTATGATTATTATTATTATTATTATTATTATGATTATTATTATTATTATTATTATTATTATTATTATTATTATTATTATTATTATTATTATTATTATTATTAGATTTGAAATCTCAGCCACTCAAGCATCTGAAGTGAACGAAGAGAAAAAGAAAACTTACGACCACACGATTCAATATCTATCAACGAAATACAACATTGAAAAAATCATAGTAACCGGTCTCTTCTTCGGAGCGAGAGGCACCATTCCGAAAAACTGTGTAAAGTGGAGAGAAAAATACAAGCTGAAGAGAGATCTTCAAGATGCCATCGTCACCACCATAATAAAATTTTCTCTAGCGACATTTCGCCAGCATCTTTATGGTGTACACTCAATTTAAATTGTACTAGGTTCTATTTTTTTCTTATGTCTCAATCTCTTTTATTTGAAACCTGCTTATATAATTTTTCAATTTAAATTTTATTGTGAGCTATTCGGTGTCGTAAGGCAAACCCAAAATATTTGGTCAGAGTATTAAATATATTATTATTATTATTATTATTATTATTATTATTATTATTATTATTATTATTATTATTATTATTATGCGATCCTGACCTCTAGAGTGTAACTAATTGTTGTTTCAAGCGATGTACAGGAATGGACAAGTTATTTCTATTAGAAATCCTAAAAACTGCATCGTCCAAACAAAGTTGTGAGCGCAACTTACAATGCAGGAAGGAATTAATTAATTCCTCCATCTTCTTATTTTCTTACTTTTACAGATCCTTTGTACAACCACCGAGGCCTGTGCATAGCGAAATTAGATATAAAGTTGCCGCTAGATGTGAGATTAGTTACGAATCTACCGCTAGATGTCAAGCATTGTCTAAGTTTCTAATTAGTTATGCATTATATGAATCGTTAATTATTGCAGAAACCCCACGTGTTCATTTGAGTAAATTTTTCAGGAAGCACAAAAAACTGATTATCTTCAAAAGCGATGGGTATTTTGAAGCGACTTTTTTTTTTTTTTTTTTTTTTTTTTTTTTTTTTTTTTAAATTCTAGTGTTTGACATACATGAACTTAATATTTTTCTTAGTACTTTCTGGGAAAAACAATTCTGAATTGCCTGGACATGTGGGGTTTCTGCAATTCACGACAATAATTTTATTTCTTTAAAACAATTTTCAGGTAAAGAAGACGGAAAAGGACAATATTTTGTCTTATAAATAACTTTAATGTACAATATATTTAAGCCAAGAAATTGTAAAAAAAAAGTACACAAACAAACTTACTTACAAATGGCTTTAAAGGAACCCGGAGGTTCATTGCCGCTCTCACATAAGCCCGCCATCGGTCCCTATCCTGTGCAAGATTAATCCAGTCTCTATCATCATAGCCCACTTCCCTCAAATCCATTTATTGTAAGGTTTCGTAACAAGCTGTTTTTACTGTGATGGGCTGTTAGCCCTCCGCCCAACCCCCAAGCTGGAGGACCACTCCTTATCGGCTGTCCACGACTGCTTATTCAATATATTCGCAGCTACCCTCCATATCTGGAGGCGGTCTTCTCTGTCCGCAACCTGAGGACGCGACATGCCGTGCAAATATATATAAATGCAAAATTATGTGAATAGCATATTTAATTCTTCAAATTCCTTTAATTATGTAAAAAAAATAAAGAAAAGCAAAGTCAATTTTTTATTAGGTTTCTAAGAAATTTCACATGTCCTGGATTTGTGGTGTTCCTGCAATTTCCTGTGGTTTGTCTCTCCATTACTGCAACCACTTTCTGATTGATTTCTGGAGCTGTACACTCTTCTGAAGTCAACAAATGAATTTACAGCACGCTGTTCACTTTTGGACGCTTCCTTCGCTTTTTTCCTTTATTAAGAGCAACAATGTCAGATATGCCAATCACACCTACCAATGGAAACTCTGTCCAACTTTCATTTGAACTAACCAAAATATGTCTTAAAAGTCGATAAAGAAAATGTCAACATTTGCTTTTCAGTTCATAATATTTTTTTTTTTTTCAAAACCGCGAGCAGTTGTGAACATTCTGTATATTGATAGTGACGTATTTTCGGGCATCCCATGTACTACTTTATAGGCCTATTACAAAACGTTGATATGCAGAACATTGTGTCTGTCCCAAATTGATAGTGTGTGCTTATACATGAAATACGTAATAGACAAGAAGATTACAATAATGTATGTGCCGTTGCCATCTGTAAAGCGGATTATCGCTAATCCACATTTGTCTTGTATGGGCCTTCTGACGAACGAGATTCCTCTTTCAGTCGTGCGACGTTCGCCAGGGTGGTGGTCACATCGGGATAACGATACCACAAGGTAAATACTCTTCAAGCGGTATATAATTGTGCAACATCATTTTTTCACTTTATTGCATTTGGATCTACTATGTGATATAGTCAACAACTTGTGTGTGAAGTATTTTTCTATGAACATAAATTTAAAGAACTAGACTCAGCTCTCAAGAGACACACGGTTCGTCAGAATTTCGTAAGTGCAGGAAATTTCTAGCTCTAAAACTTCTCTACAAATTTGTCGACTTAAAAATTAAAGTGGCACGAAATTATACTTCAAGTAAATAATTTTTTGAGAATATAGGCTTAAACAATACTTATAATTAAAGTGCACTATTATGAATGAAAACACATAGGACAATAGATTTTGAATAAAATGGAAGTTTGTTATCCTAATGATTTCACACGAAATACCGTGAAGTTGAGAAAAAAGTTTGAAATTACACACAAATATTTTCTGAGCAATGCTATTCCTCATTAAGTATTCGAACGTAAACCTTGATTTAGCAATTCAAGACGAAAACTGCATATAAAAATAAAATTAAGTCGATAGCGAAACAAAAGTGATTTTCTATATTTAAGATACTTAAGAGAGAGAGAGAGCAGCCATTAAACAAAATATATCATCAAACATTTTAAATTTAAATTTATTTTCAAGTTTTACAATAATCTTCCTTTATATTTTATATAAATTAAAAACAAGCGACACGTTCATTACAAGCTTTTACATACAATCTTAATTTTTATTTTAGACTACCTAAAACTTCACATCATTCCGTCAAACTAGACATGAAATGTAGCTGATTCGCTAAAATTGGTGTAAATCTTAATATAAATGTTGCATTTGAGATAGCTATTTGAATGCAATTCTGAAATCATCTCGTCAACAAACTTCATAACTTCAGTCAAAAGCTTAAAAATTGTTTCAGTTAACCAAAAACTAAGAAAGATACACAAGTCGGTATTTTAAGTGACAAGCATAAAGTGGGTCTGTTTGAAAGTTATCTTCGTTGAAGATACTTCTGCGTCTAGCGAGCTTAGTTTGCTGCAACCGAGCGATATGGCTCGTGCATGGGATTCGTATTCGGAAGGACCGTGGTTCGATTCCCGGTCCGACCAACCTAACTGTGGTTTTTCCGTAATTTTCCACAGGTTGGAATTTTCATTGCCACGTTCCATTTCCCTTTCTCTTCTGTGTAGAAAAAGAATTTAGATTTCATATCATTCATCTTCTTCATCTCATTCCATAAACATATTTAGATCAAGAAGTATGTCTCCGTCCGCTTACGGGGGGGGGGGTCCTCTCTGCAACCGTTTCTGAATTCCGAGTCTTCCGCAATAACTCTGCCAGGATTCATTCCTCAAGAGCGCTTCGACACTTTGAAAGGGCCGTTGAATGGAGCCTGTGCTGCTTGGTCACCTCGGCGGTATGAATTTGGTGGGGGGGAGGGTAGGGGATCCCACATTGGGTGAGTGGGTGAGGAGTCGCATGCTGCCAGTGGTCTGGTACACCACATTCACTCCATAAATTCGGAGTGCACAATTGGCCTCAGGATGGTCGACGTGCAAAGGGCCGTCCCTAATCCGCCCTTAGCCACCTAGTTTGCTGTAGCATCTTCAGCAGAAACGAGTCAATATGAGTGGACTCAACTTTGTCATTATCAAATGGACAGAAAACTAGACCCATCAGAAGATTCCTAAACAAATTGATATTTTGAACATCTGACATATCGTTTGTTCGAGATTCAAATTAAGCAGGACTATTCCTTAGTATTATTTAAATTTCGTAAAGTGCTACTGACAATGCACACGAGACTTAACCTCATTAAATATTAAAAGAAATAACTTAAAATGTTGCATGTCATGTGAAATAGAGTTACAAATGTTACATTAAAGAGAAGCAAGAAATACAATGCTTGTAGGATAAAGGACATAATTCATTTCTTATTTTGTTATAGACGTAAAAACCGCTTTAAGTGTTTTACTGAAAATGTTCGTTTAGAAGAGAAAATTCTTTGTGACATACCGACTCTCTGTTTCCTAGATCTACAATTTTTGGAGCATGTTAATATATCATAGTCGTAATAGTTCAGTTATTTTTAAATATATCGAAAAATAATTCTGATTTATATTCATTTTTCTAGGTGGAAAAAAAAATAATTTTTTGAACGACAAATATTTGTTTGAGCTCTAATACAAAAATAACGTACATATTAAAATTATACTGTAACGTTTTACTGTAGTGTCTTCTGACAATAAGTGGTTGAAATATCATTACCATCAGAACTATAGAAAATTTTGTTTCAAGGGTTTTAGATTTGGAATGTAATTCTGTACATCACATCTAATCCTTATTGCAGAACTTTATCTGGATACATACTATTTGTAATATTTCATGTGGTAGTTTCTTATGTTAAGGAATGGAGATCAAAATAATTGTCAGTGCCGATTACGAGTATTTTATATACATAAGTCGCAATGTTGTGCAATTTTATCAGGGAAGTTACAAGTTACATGCTGTTGATAGTATGAAGATGATAGCTTTATAGCGATACGCATACTCTGCAAGAAAATTTACTAGTATAAAATAGATTTTAACAAAATCCAATAGTTAAAATACTTCTTTGATTGCTATAAAGTTGAATTGTTATCTTTTAAAATATCTAACTATTCAAACACGCGAAGCCTCGTTGTTGTGCTATTAAATTTTGTTACTTGAAGAAAGTGGTTCATAAACTTTTTATCTCATTAATCAGGCATACGCTGAAGAAGTTCTGAAAAGACGTGTAGTTTTCAAACGGTGGAAGCACTATAACAACGAAAAAACGAATATGAAGGATGAGCTTCATTCCAAAATGTCTACCTCAGCATTGTGTGTAAAAGCAAGTAGCGCACATAAGTTTCGATTGAATATTTTTGCCACAGAATTGCCCTTCAACTTTATGTTGTTTAGGAAAGAGGGCTCATGAGAAATTCCGATTTTTCAAATAGAAAAATAATAATGGAGGTGATAAAATATACCTATAACTCTTTTCTTACTCTTTCTGTTAAGGACTAATTTACTTTCACTTTTTGTATTTTACGTATTTCATATCTGAGTAAGTCATGGCCGCTTACCTACTATGTCATGGTATCTGTCAGCTCTTGTGCCCATTCTTACTTTATCTCCTAAACGTCAGGTTTGACCTTAGTGTAGTGGAAGTAATTCATTCGAGTAGATCTTTTAAGATCAAATGAATAAAATGCACGAATGTACGTATTTTATTTTGTTCTCAAGTTTGCTACACTCGGCCTGAGACCGCATTTTGGTCAATCAGCGACACAAGGGAAAATGGTTGTTACGGTGTAAGAAAAAAAAAAACAATGTCTGAAATCATATTGCCATAGTTTTGTTCCTTATGACTGTAGCTTTTTGAAATTTTTAATGCCGAATAAGGAACCTATTGACTGTTGAACTGACCTATAATTATTATTATACAGGATGTCTAAAAAATACGGGGCATAATTTCAGGTATGTATTTCCCACATGCAGACAATCAAAATAGTTCATTACAACATGTGTCCGGAAATGCTTTATTTCCGAGTTATGGCCTTCACAACATTGAAATTCACCGGAACGTTTTTCTTTCCGCAGGTCGTTGCCGTCAAAGGAGATATTAAGAGGGCACTCTGACAGTTCATTCCGAGGCGAAGGTTACATTCAGTGTTGTGTAGGCGTTAGACTGTGCTACATGTATTCAAATCAAGAGCTGGCAGAGATACACTTCATGTACGGTAAGGCGGACGGCAATGCTGCGCTGGCTCGTCGTTTGTACCAGGAAAGGTACCCACAGCGACAATGTCCAGATCGGAAGACATTTGTACGTCTCCATTACCGTCTGTGCGAGTATGGAAAATTTAACTCTCCTGGTTTGGAAAGGGGACGACCAAGATCTACAACTCCAGAAGTACAGGAGGAGATTCTGGAGACTGTGAATATGACTCCTTCTATCAGCACACGAAGGGTAGCGTTGCAAGTCAATGTTCCTCATACGACTGTCTGGAGACTGTTGAAAGAGTATCAATTGTATCCTTATCATTTGCAACGTGTACAGGCCCTGTCACCAGCAGATTACCCTGCACGAGTTAGGTTCTATCAGTGGTTCTTGCAGCAGTGTGGTGTATATCCGAACTTTCCTGCCTTAGTATTATTTACAGATGAAGCACAGTTCACACGAGATGGCATAACAAATTTCCACAATCAGCATGTATGGGAGTATGAAAACCCACGTGCAACTGTTCCATCTCATCACCAGGTGCGGTTCTCCCTCAACATGTGGGCCGGTATCATTGGTGATCGATTAGTTGGACCCCAAGTACTTGTAAACAGACTTACGGGGCAGGCGTACACAAACTTCCTGGAAAACACCATATCTCATGTTTTAGAAGACACTCCACTGATCAATCGTCAACACATTCACTTCTTGCATGATGGCGCTCTTGCACACTTCAGTCGTACGGCTCGCCGGTACTTGGATCGAAGGTTTCCTGATCGATGGATAGGTAGAGGTGGCCCAATTGCTTGGCCTCCACGCTCACCTGATCTGAACCCTCTCGATTTCTACTTGTGGGGCCATTTAAAATCATTGGTTTATTCGTCTCCGGTGCCTGATTTGGAATCCCTTCGGAAACGAATTGTGGCATGTTCTGAGGACATACGCAATACTCCTGGAGTTTGGGATCGTGTTCGCAGGTCAATGAGACATCGATGTGAGGTCTGTATTCAAGCAGGAGGTGGATATTTTGAACATCTTCTGTAATGACAACGACCTGCGGAAAGAAAAACGTTCCGGTGAATTTCAATGTTGTGAAGGCCATAACTCGGAAATGAAGCATTTCCGGACACATGTTGTAATGAACTATTTTGATTGTCTACATGTGGGAAATACATACCTGAAATTATGCCCCGTATTTTTAAACACCCTGTATAACTGTATTAGAAGCTAGAAATTAATTTTTAAAATTTAAAAGTATTCTTTCAGATTAGAATTACTTCACTTTACATTGGTGTATTTTATTAATTTTCTATAGTTCTGATGGTAACTATATTTCAACCATTTATTATCAGATAATACTACAGCAAACAATACAGTATCATTTTAATATAGACCTATCCGTTATTTTTCTATCAGAGCTCAAATAAATATTTGTAGCCTAGTTCAAAAAAAATACTTTTATGCTCGACCATGCCGAAATGTAGTAATTATACACCTGGTAGCAGTCCTTTAATGCATGTCATTAAAGTACACCTACTCATTAAAGTACAGGTCTTCAGCCAATCACAAGTCAGCTTTGTACCGTTATATCGATTATTCTCGGATATGCAATCGACAGACAATTAGCGAAAAGTCACGGAGGCTGGAAATCCAATACTGTCGCAGAAGGTTATGTTCTGTTACTATAAATTAGCGTTAATTGTAAATAATATTCAAATAAATTCAATTTGTCATCTTGTTTTTCAATTCTAAATCAATTTCCAGGTTATATCAGACTAATGTTCATTCTTATTCTGTGCCAAGGTCAATGACATTCGGCCTCGGAAAAAATCAATACTTTCGCGTCTGCGCACATGTCACAATTCAGGTCAGTTCGCACATAACCATAAAAAGACCTAATTTTTAATACTTTCAAGTTAGAAATATGGTCGAGCATAAAAAGTAGTATGAAACTTGCCTATAATGGTAATTAAGACGCTCGTATGAAAATTATGAAACTCGCTTGCGCTTGTTTCATAAACAATCATACTTGCGTCTTAATTACTATCATTATAGGTTCGTTGCATAATGTACTATTTCCATCTAGAAAAATGAACATAAATCATAAAATGTTCGAGATATTTTAAAATAACTGCATAATTACGACGTATTAACGTGCTCTGAAAATTCCATAACACTAAATTAAACAAATTTCTGAAAAAATTACCAGTGGAATTATTATAAAAAATGCTATTAGCATATATAAATTAATTTTTAGTTTACAATACAATAGATAACAACAATTCTAGGTTCATTCAATAGCCAAAAGTTCACTTAATGATCACAACAAATTTTTGAAAGGTACAATCATTAGGACCAATTCTATAGTAATCTGAGTTGAGGCAACTGTATTGTATTTCTTTAAAATAACTTTTAAAATGTCGTTTTTCGTTTTAATTAAAAAAGATAATGATTTTTTGTAGAAACCGTCAATTTTCGCGAAAATTTGCTACAAATTGTCATAAATCAGATACATTTGTTATCAAACCTACACATATGCTTCTTGATGCATCTCTCAATCACATTTCTCGTTTATCCGTAATAACAAAAATTGGTCTACGGATATGACAACAGTCGTTTATAAATAGAATAAAATGGACCATGTGCTTAGGGTTCAGTTCTATCGATAGAAACGAAATTCACCGTGTGTCTACAAATCTTTTGAAACGATGTGATATGTGCATTAGAGAGGATGGTCGGCAGTTCCAACACTTATATGGTAAGTCAGTAAATTGCATTTGTAACAAAAAGCGAAACCCGTTTCCAGGCGTACATCCATTAGAATCAGCAGACATTGAATTCTTGTGAAACTGTGGAAGTAGAAATGGGAGCCAATTCCGCATTTACCTTCACAAAAGTAACTGAATTCCTAGATATCTTATGATCGAGGAAACTACTACAAACCCTGATAAGGTTAGCCGGCATGGGGATTTGAACTTGAACCTCACGAATGCAAGTCCAGCATTTCTCCATTGAGCTATCTCGCTAGATAAATCTTTATTTGCGATTGGTAAAACAAAAAACTATTCTACTGTGTTCATCTTCAAGTTCAGACTGAAGTAATTAGAACTCATATTTTTCTAGGAAACAGTGGCGGCTGAAGCCACTTTGTTTCAGCAGTGCCAGGACATTCAAATTAGAAACGAAAAGTAACAATAATGTGAATATTTTATAATAATAATAATAATAATAATAATAATACACCTAGTAATTAAATTATATAATAAATTCACGGAACTTTGAAGTTTTCTAAACTGTGTTGGCAGCTGGCTCAATGACAAAGATTATAATATGTACAGCTATACAGCAGCACACATGAGTGGGCGAACGGCATTGTTATCTCTGACACGGAGCGGTAGTTCAAATCGATTTCTTCCTTCGTTATTTAACGACGCTGTATAAACTGCTAGATTATTTATCGTCGATGAAATTGGTGATAGCGAGATGGTATTTGGCGAGCTGAGACCGAGGATTCGCCATCGATTTCCTGACATTCTCCTTACGGTTGGGGAAAACCTCGAAAAAACCCCAACCAGGTAATCAGCCCAAATGGGAATCGAACTCGCGCACAAGCGCAACTCCGGAACGGTAAACAAGCGCCTTAGCGACTGAGCTACGCCTGTGACTAGTTCAAATTGATGTTCTGCTCGAAACAATCCGAGGAAAACTCGTATATATATATATATATATATATTTTTTTTATAAAATTTGTGATCTTATAGCGCTCTGAAGGTATAGTTGAAAATAAGATATAATTACATTTTATTTAGGCAGTGCCATGGCACGAGAGCACTATTCCTAAAGCCGCTCTCACTAGGGAGTATTCCACTCATTCTCTTATTATGCCTCTGGACTCACGGAAATGTAAATTATTTCAAGAAATGTCTTTTGAATTTATTGCATGCCACTGTTGTTCCGTTCTGTCCTGCAGAGCCACAAGATGCACGGAGAACTGCAACCACCCAGAGGTCCACCACGGATAGAGGCGGCTGTGATACCCATACACGGCGAGAAGGGCGAGATGGAATCCTTACTACACAATGACAAAGGAGAACTGGAGTCACTGCTTCACAACCAGCAAGAGGCACGATATTACAATAACCTTCCGGAGGTGGCCGTCAACTTCACCGTTCCTCCATCCTCACCAATGGCGCCGCCACCACAGTACGAAGAACACGAATGGCAGCCGACGCTGAGCAAGGAGAGGCACCAAGTGAACAAGGCCAACTGGTTCGGCATCTTCTTGGCCTTCATGTCGGGCGCCTTCTTCACGCTCAGCTCCGCCGCCGTGAAGGCGCTCAAGAGCATGGACCCCATGGAACTGCTGGTGCTGCGCTCGCTCCTGCAGGTCTTCGCTATGCTACCCATCGCGCTGCGGCGCGGCGAGAACCTCTTCGGGCCCAAAGGCCAACGAGGACTCCTCCAACTGCAGGTAGTCAACCATGCTTAGTTTCCTCAAGCTCCTGTTTCCACTGACGCTATATTCTTACACTTTTGAAGTTCATATGTACACTACAAGCTTCTTCCGGTTTGATTTACAAAATTTTACAGGATTTTAAGTCATCAGCATCTACAGCTCATGCATTTTGTCAAGACATTCGCGATGTGCAGTACGGGAACAACGTTTCTGTAGAGGGGGTAGGAGTAGAAAGGAAGGTCGGGCGTGTGTCTACCGAGTTCAAGGCAAAGAGTAACCCATTCCCCTATAATTCGTAAATAGACTCATCCGATCTCGTGCGCAGCTCAGTAGGAAAGTGGGGGAATGTCTTGACAAAATGCATGAGCTGTACACCAGCGTTTCCCTTCTTCAGTATACGGACCACTAGCAATCCTAGAAGTCAGCTTCGTGGGCAGCAATGAAAAACTACCAAGATTACTAATATTATTTTAATTAATACATTCAGTGTTCTGTCCAAAGGCAGTCTTTCACTGCAAACCCAACTTTCTCCAAATTGCAATTATTCTATTATTATTATTATTATTATTATTATTATTATTATTATTATTATTCTCGTACAATTTCAGATGAATCGACTAATTTATTTTTAAGTAAATAAGAAATCATAGTATGTGGAAGTTCATGACTGTTTGGCTCAATGACTTATGATGATCTGCAGAATTTTTTAAGTTTTTGAAGTGGTTTTCGTACTTTCACGTACAAGTACTTCCATTAACAACTATTTTTTAAATTACCATTTACCATCATATACAAATTACCTATTCTTTCTCCTCTGTATAGGCCTAATTCATTTCTCCTCACTAGGTATGGGGAGATAAATAAGGAATTTAGCCTACTGTCATAGAAAAAAAAAAACAGAAAAATGCAACCCCCTCTCGCCTCCTCGCTGTCTTGCGCTTGTTCTCCTTGTGTTTCGCTTATTATCCTTGTATTCCCCTTGTCCTCCTTGTCCTTTTTTTTTCTTCCGCTTATTATACTTGTATTCTCCCTGTTTTTATTGTATTTTCCTCATTCTCCTTGTCTTTCTCTTGTATTTCTTATCCTCCGCTTGTCTTCCTTGTCTTCCACTTGTTTTCCTTGTCTTCCGCTTGTTCTTTTTATCTTCCGCTTGTTTTCCCCTTATCTACTTGCATTTCTCTTGTCCTCTTTATTTTCTCTTGATCTTCTTGTCTTCCCCTTGTTCCCTTTGTATTCCTCTTGTTCTCCTTGTCCTTCTGTTTTCCACTTGTCCTTTTTATCTTCCGTTTATTATCCTAGTATTCCCGTTGTTCTCACTGTCTTCTCCTTGTATTCCCCTTGTCCTCCTTATATTCCCTTTGTTAGTGTTATCGTCCCCTTGTTCTTCTTGCAGTCCCAGTTCCTTGTAATCTATTACTATTCTTTTCCTTGTATTTCCCTTGTCCTCCTTATATTCCCCTTGGTCTTGTTATCGTCCCCTTGTTCTTCTTGTAGTCCCATTTCCTTGTAACCTATTACTCTTGTTTTCCTTGTATTCTCTTCTTATCCTTATCGTTCCCGTGTTCTCCGCATCCAGACGTTATTCTAGATTATGGTATCCAACTTACAATTAGTAAAGCTATGCACTATGCACCTGTAGATTTTTCGTACAGCTACCACTATTTATTTTACAAGATAACTGTGATCATACAACTGTCACTATTATTGTTGTTCAGTATAGGCCTACATGTAGTGACACAACAGCCACTATTCATTATTCGTGATACCTGCGTCCATAGAACAGCCACTGTTGCATAGGATAGTATTGTGAGCATGCTATTTCTTGTGCAGGGTATCGTCGGCGGCTCTACGTTAGTGCTGCTGTTCTTCACGTTCCGACGCCTGCCGCTGGGAGACGCCACCACTATCATCTTCAGCTCCCCCGTCTTCGTCATGATAATGTCGTTCCTGTTCCTGCGTGAGCCCTGCGGCTTCTTCCGCACTTTGATCGTGTTCCTCTTGCTCACCGGAGTCGTGCTCATCTCTAAGCCGCCATTCATCTTCCAGGTACGTCATATCAAACTCTTTCTGTTTCCAATGCTCATAATGTCTTAAAAAGTTACTGCACTGTTACACAGCTAAGGTCGAAAATTAATGAGCAAGTGCAAATACTGTTCCAACATTACGTCTAAGTACCGCAAAATATTACACAATGAACTACAGTATTTTTCTTTCACACTGCGGCCAGCGCACGGCGGCTAGCATGCCGGCCGCAGCAGCTCGGACTGCCGCCGAAAAGTTATAACATCCCCGTATCTGAGACTCCCGCCGCCCTCGGTTAAGATTTGCGCATGTTTGTGTCAACAGCAGGTTGTATGAGTGAACAGCAGTCCCACTGAAGTCATTGTCTAGTTTGTTTTGTTCCTGTTCCATGCGTAGCCTATATGAAACCATTGTCTAATTTATTTCTTTCCTATTCCATGCGTATAAATATACGAGTTTAAGTTACGAGTGTTATCAGTTTGTTTCATTCCTGTTCCATGCGTATATGAAACCATTGTCTAGTTTATTTCGTTCCTATTCCATGCGTATAAATATACGAGTTTAAGTTACGAGTGTTATCAGTTTGTTTCATTCCTATTCCATGCGTATAAATATACGAGTTTAAGTTACGAGTGTTATCAGTTTGTTTCATTCCTGTTCCATGCGTATGTGAAGCCATTGTCTAGTTTGTTTCGTTTCTGTTTCATGCGTATAAATGTACGAATTAAAAAAAAAAACTACAAATAATGCCCATGGCTTGTCAGTATATTTTTTCATTAATAATTAATAATTATTATAATCTTCATCATTTATGTAATCGTGAAAACTTTGTAATTCAACAGTTCATGGCATAAAAACGCGACAAAAATGACTTTCATACTCCATCGGCAAGTCTATCGTGCTATCAAAAAGGAGTGCGTTATATGGCAATAAAAATTTTAATGGCCTCCCTAGGGATATAAAAATGACAGTCAAAACATGAGATTATTTAGGGCCAAATTAAAGAAGTACATAATTTCTCACGCCTTCTATTCTGTAGGTGAATTCATGACATTCAACAGCGCTTCATTTATATTTCTGTGTTGTATTAAGTATTGATACTAAAACTTTGTGTTGTACTAGTAGGCTGTATTGTAAAACTCTTCTGTATATATTTCAACTAGAATGTGACTATAAATTAATACTTTATAGTACTATTAAGATTTCTTTTTTTCGTTTGACATGTTCCATATTCAAGCTGTGAAGCGATGTACGAATACCATGGAATGTAAATAAATACAATACAATGCAACCGATCTTTGCCGAAATCAGACGTATATACATGTTACCAAATCGCTCGGCTACAGTCACAGCTGGCAGTTTGCTTTCCCTAAGAACTGTCAGTACCAGTACTATACATTTGTCTTCATTTCGATTTGTACATCTCGCACGACCTGAACCTCGTCTTTTGGTATAATCTTGTGACTCTCTAAATTGTTTTATTTCAACATGGATTATGCTCTTAAGCATACTCATTACTTGCGATGTAACGTACGTACACTGCGTCCATCAACGTTACAGGCTACAGATCCAGCCACATGTTCGGGCCAAAATATTTAGAAAATAAGATGTCACTACCCTATTTACCCTCGAAAATCCACCGAACACAACACAAACAACAAGATAGAAAAGAAACGATAGTCTGCAAGAAAGACTTTCTGCGCCTAAACGGAATATTGGGTAACAATAAATTTTTTATACCTACCTCTTCATGGCAATAAAAATACAATGTGTTATTTTCATAAAAAAAGTAATAAAAATATTTGATATATATAATATTATCAGATATAAAGGTGTCTGGGATATTTTAGGTACCCGAGATTTTTTGTTCTTGAGTCTAATAATAATAATAATAATAATAATAATAATAATAATAATAATAATAATAATAATAATAATAAATAGCACAGTTCAAATACCTATTGAGTTTCTAGATAAATAAGAAGCAAGGCTAGATGTGCGATACTGAATCCAACAAGCTTTGCTATGGCAGCATTTTTAAAATACGACCCCATCTTACTAACAAGTAAGCCTACCTATCTAGTAGATTAGTGTAATGTTACAACACTGGTCGATTTTGCTTTAAGAAATGGAAACGGATTCTTTAAAAGCTGACATCATTGGCGTTCAGAGGTAAATGCGTATAGAATGGCAATTATTTTTAAATATAAGTCAGAAAAATAGCGTATCTAGGATATATGCTTAAGAATAAAAAAATCTGACTCAACACATTATAAGAAGTAAAATTTGAGGAGAGACTAGGAGTTGGTCGGCGGCATATGTCTTAGCTGTGCATTATAGTTGGCATTGGACCTATATACTCGTACTAGCAGAGAAACTAAGAGCATTCCGGATCGCTAAGAATGTCACGTTTTAGTCAATGTCATCGCCAACATCTACTAATAAATATTTTGAATATAGCAATAGAAGAAGAATGTATTTAAACATTCAGATTTAGAAAATGCCGTGGTGGAGGAGAGAAAAAAAAGTTGTCGACGCTAGTAGCGATAACATTGTACGAATAGAGGAGGTGGATGCATTCGGCAATGAAGAGAAATTTTCTTCATCCTTCCACCGCTACAAATCACAGTCTGATTATCTGATAGCCTATATTGCAAACTGTCATTCGTGAAAGCTAAATGACTGCAACAAAATTGCCCAAGCAACACCTGATCCATGTCCACGACGGCGAAACTGTGGGAAATCAGCGAATTAATGTGTTTCACATACAGCAATACCGAGACAGTTTTCATCTGATTCAGGCTGATAAACTTAATTCCCAAAGGAGCACGTTGCACTCGCTACTGATATTTTGTAGTGGTCTTTTTTGTAGTTTTCTTTTTACTTATTGTTATTGCAAACATTCAGCTTATTTTTTCGGTTTGGAGAATCTTTTCGTCCGCTTCTTATTACTTTTTTTGACTGGGTTAATTCTTAGTTCCATGAAGAGTGATAATTTCCGGTAGGCCCTAATTTTCTCCAGGAAGGAGAATGAAACAGTGGGAGAAAATGAAGTTAATAACGGATAGGATTATTATGGTACGGCAATTCTTTGCACACAAATTTAAACTATGTTATTATTGTTATTATTATTCGTGTCACACATACATGCATCTAATGGCTACGCTACATGTTACTAAGGATTGGTAATTGTTTTACTAGTTTTAAAGTTAAAAAGCAGTAAAATAATAGCATTATATGTACTTCAAGTTTAATACAACTTAATTGCTGTGAAACTCACTGTATTTAGACTGATCTAGTTATAGCCGAAGAGAAGGGATTCTTTAATTTTTAATTAACTTTACAACAAGTGGATTAAACAGAAATAAAATACTTTGATCCGTAACAGGTACAGTATCTAATCTAGTCTTTCTTTCACCATCCTTAGCAAAATTCATACCAGTGAATTAACTTTTTTATGCTCGACCATGCCGAAATGTAGTAATTATACACCTGGTAGTAGCCCTTTAATGGACCTCATTAAAGTACACCTATTCATTAAAGTTCAGGTGTTCCACCAATCAGAAAATACCATTGTAGCAATATGAAAGCGCAAGTATCGATTATTCTCGGATATGCAATCGAAAGACAACTAGCTGTTATTATCTGTTCTGTTACTATAATAATTAGCGTTAATTGTAAATAATATTCAAATAAATTCAATTTGTCATCTCGTTTTTCAATGTCTAATTCAATTTCAAGGTTATATCAAGATTAATGTTTATTTTACTCTCTAGATTATATCTAGGTCAATGTCGACATTTGTTTCTCGGAAAAAATCAATATTTTTGCGTCTGCGCACAACTCACAATTTACGAGGTATTGCACAAGGTCAGTTCCGCTCCTTAGTCAGATAAGAATAACATGAATACTTATGAATAATTTCAAGAAATATGGTCGAGCATAAAAAGTCGTATGTAACTTGACTATAATGGTAATTAAGACGTTCGTATGAAAATTATGAAACTCGCTTGCGCTCGTTTCATAAACATACTCGCGCCTTAATTACTACCATTATAGGCTCGTTGCATAATGTACTATTAAATCACTCTCTCCGTGACAACCAATACATTAGCAACAATAAAATCTAGACATTAATTAATGTATAACTTCTTCACAAACAACACATTACAAAGAAAATAATATCTACAATTTAAAATTAATTGTACGTATTAGTAATGAAATTTAGATACCGGTAACGAATAAAATAATGTTATAATAGCACAAAAAAGTAGACAGATTTTATGCGCTCTGCTTCACATCGGGCGCTAAACTCTCCATTCGTGCATAAAATGTAATTTTACTCTCGTACACTACAAATAATTTAGTATTAAATACAACAGAAAAATCTCGAAGATAAATTTGGAGCCCTGGGAGGAAAGTCTCCTTCTCAGATCACCCTATGAATTCATGACTTGTCATTATCAAGCTTAAACTGTAAAGTTATCAATTTTGAGACGAGTGGTGTGACTCTCCAAACTCAGCTGTCCATTAATTCCGGAGCACTGCACTCCATGGTAGCTCGGTTGGGAGAGCATTGGTTTACGATGACTGCGAATACGGTTTCGAATTCCTGTCATGGCGGACTCGTATTTGTGGTGGACAAATACAAGTTCCAATAGTTCTCTTAGGATTCTCTCGTTTCCCCTGTCATTGCACCGTCACTCTCCATTTCAAAATTCATTATCATCATTTAAATAGTAAGTATTCACCCAAAACGGTGTGGCGTGATGTACAGTAGTGGCAAAAAAACCGGACCGACCCTTGTAGCTGATTTCAGAGCTTTGTTCACTCCAGAGCACGATAGACTGGTACTCTGCTCCAACCACGAGAAAGTCTCCGCCGGATGAGACGAAGGGGGGTAATGCTGTGAATGAATGTTGATGTCATAAGATGTCATAAGGTCACACACGTGGGTACTCTTATCTCTATTGGCTAGCTCTCACAGCACAAACCATAACATTGATACAGACATATTGATACTACCCTAGTTACAAAATTCGATCACAGTTAATCTCCTGGTCTTTTAATCTCTTCATACAGGAAATAACATATGCAGGAGAGCGCATGGTTTTTAAACTGGCGTTATAACGGTAATATTATTTATCTACTTCGTTCCAATAGATGAGGCAATAGTAAGCACATTCCTTTGACGGTTGATCTCCTGGTTGGAGAACAGTAACTAAGACTTTCGTGGTTCGAATCCTGCCTGGGAAGAAAACTTTTTTTTTGTTTCTTATTCAAATTTATTCCCAATACTTTTCGATTACAGCGATATTTTACTACTCAATTAACTTATTATTCCCAGAACATGAATTTTACCAGCAATCGAAAAGTATTGGGAATAAATTTGAATAAGGAACAAAAAAAGTTTCCTTCCCACGCAGGATTCGAACCACGAAAGTCTTAGTTACCAGTATATCGTGTTCTGGAGTGAACAAAGCTTTGAAATCAGCTAAAAGGGTCGGTCCGGTTTTTTTTTTTTTTTTTTTTTTGCCACTGCTGTACACCACCTCATTCCCGACTATCGATGCTCGGTACTCCTGTTTAGGAATCCAGCACGCTGACCCATTCGGTTTGTAGTTACATGCTCTACTGCTATTCCTGACACAATGCGCGAATTCTTGTTAAATACATCCGGTCTTGGTGTTTATCTGATCGAATTGATTGCAGGCAGTTGTCCATCAATCGCAAGAACACGCAGTGCGTTGTGTTGCGTGGGAGCTGTCACACAGTTGCGTGCGCAGCCTTGTGTTCGGCGCGGCGCCTTGGAAACCAAATTACATAAGCTGCCACTGCCAATTATCTGAAATGTGAACACTGAGTTGTTGGGCTGCATGTATATTATAGAGAAGATAAACCCACGCTTATGTGTTCCTTGGTAGCTTCCGAAGAACCGTCGATTTTAATGACACTAAACAATCCCTCACCGTGTAATGACAAAAGGGTGTGTAGGCGTACGAGGAGAGAGAACATTAGGGCAGTTTAAAATAGGACTCTAAAATTGTCTTGGAAATAAGTAATTTTTATATTTTTCCTAAGTAAAAATGAAATATCTTTCCTTCTTAGTACATGTCTTCAATTATTTATGATTAAGAGATGACACGATACCTACAGAGATTTGTGGAGACCATGACTATCGTGGCACTTACGATAATTTATTTTCACAACATTTTTACTTATACTGTAGATACTACTGCATCATGAGGTCTTACTTGGTAGATTCATCTCCAACTGAAAGTAGAAAGTGTAGATTTACGATGAAATGGCCACTGTTAGAATTTTACTTTAGACGTTAAAGACCTAACGTTCTAAATGTGCTAAATATTTTTTTTTTCAAATTTCATTTTATTCAATCTAAGGGAGGAACATCAATATGGGAAAATCATACTAAATTGTCTTTGTCGTAGCTCAACTGTAAGTGACTCAATCGTGCGCCAAAAGACGGTGTTGTAGGTATCTCAACATGTACTTCGCAGTGTGTTTTTCATCAATATCTCAGAAAGTTATTTTTTTGGCACTTAGCACATTTAAAGTATTAGGTCCTCAATTCATCTATGGAAAGTAATTTTTATACCACAAATATTGTTTCCCATAAGATTCACAGCTTCACATTCAGTGACGATTTCAGAACTTCCTTCCGGTTAAGGGAAATTAAACCACAGGTAGGGAAATGATGATGATTATCATTGTTGTTGTTATTATTATTATTATTATTATTATTATTATTATTATTATTAGTAGTAGTAGTAGTAGTAGTAGTAGTAGTAGTAGTAGTAGTAGTAGTAGTATAGGCATCCGACAAGGAAAACTTTGTGCGCAGAAACCAGCGGGCTTCACTGTCTCGCGCAGATGACGTATGCTCCCGTTCCCAGCTTGCTCTCAAAGCTACTCTAGGGGGGGGTAAGAGGGGCATAGCATGCGCGCTGCGAGGAGTCCGAGCTGAGTTTTGCTTGTAGGATGGATATCTATAGTAGCAGTATCATTACCCAGAAGCCTTCTATTCTTTCTTGGATTTTCGTGGTTCCCCAAGTCCCTCCAGACGAATGCTGGAATAATACCAATAAAATTTCAAAGATCACGAACCGACTCCTTTCCCATCTCCTCATTATCGCTTCATCATCACTTCTCATCTAACATCCTATCATCTCCCCGCGACAGGCTTATCACCTGTCCCATGGAGTTGCGCACTGGATGAAGCTGTGCCCGATGGGTATGATGGTAAACCACTGTAATATGGGAAACACCGTCAAAATTATTCCTTCGTTTTATGTTGTTTCATATTGCGTGTTCTGACATAAAATGTATCGGAACCTTTAAGTGGGCACAAATTCGGAAAAAATCACAGTTCGCATTTTTGTAATGGCTGGTTCACAATAAACCGGGAACGGAAACAACAACGAGAACGAGAATGGAAATAAGTTTATTTTAACATTATTTCCGTTCTCGTTCTAGTTGTTCCCGTTTCCGGTTTATTGTGAACCAGCCTTAATAGCCTACTCTACGGACATCGTGCTTCTTGGCGCGAACGCACCGATAAAATCCGCAACATATCATTGTTCCTCAGCTGCAGCGGGCCGATGCAACACGCAACATAGCATAACGGATATAAATAAGATAAATTTTAATAATGCAACATGCAGAGGCCTAATGATTTTTTATTTATTTCATACACACCATAAACTACAAATATCCAAACTCATACAACCACCAACCACTTCACTGAAATGGTTCACTCAATTAAAGGGATTTTACGAATCCTTTTGTTCCAGATTAAATTTTTATATTAATCTTGCTTCAAATATACAGAGCAAGGACGGTCAAGTATGCAAATTTTTATCGATATTTTCTTCTTTCTTCAATTACGATTAATTTCGGAACACTTAATGACTATGCACAATATTCATTCAGAGAATGATCAACAGAAATAATATAATCGATTAATTTTCAGGAGTTTTTATTGTTTTATAATGAAATGTGCGCTGCAAAGTATGTTGTTGAAAACCTCTTCCCACAACTAAGAGTTCGAAATTCCGAGGTACGACTGAAGTGGCTTCTGAAGATTCTTGCATGCAGGCTACTTCACCTTTATCGTGACTGATGCCCATTCATTAAAAGTTACGTTCCAACATGAAACCTTTGCCTTCTTTGTATGGTTACCTTTCAGGATATAAGTCAAAATGTATTGCTTTTTAAAGATTGCAGTGCTGGTAAAACCCAGGATTTCTCAGAAAGATTGTATGTCACAGTGCACTTCCACGCCAATTTCATGGCAATGTGAATGAGTTATCTATAGGCGCTTTTTAATTTTTCTCGAAAAGTAAAGTTATCTCTATGAGTATTACAGATGTAGAAGCCCACAGTGTAGCTGGAGGTTAAATCTCCCACCTTGCAGACAATCGGCATTAATGGCAGTAGAGATGTCAATTCTGCTTACATGCTACTTTTATCCCGAAGCTAAACTCCCTGGTACCGTCATTTCCTATAACTATGATCCTGGAACACAACTGTAGTCCAGGATACAACCATTCAAATTTTGTACTCCATAACGTAGAACCTTGTTTTTCTATATTTTTGCTGTACTGTAGTTTGAAGTCAAGTCACTGCAGCTATCTACGAACAGTCTATGTTACTTCTGCAATGTTTTTGGATGATTGTATCGTGGACTATAGTTGTGTTCTAGGACCATAGTTATGGGAAATGACGGTACTCATTTCTGTTAGAGGCTGAATTGACCTTATTAGGACTACATTTATCTGAAAACTGAATATAAAAACAACCGACATTTTTTACAACTTAATTATCATATTATTCAAATGCTATTCTGGCGTACTGCATTATCTAGCAAATTATAACACATGATTCTCATATTTAATAATGTTCTCTAGATACGGGCAATTTGGCGTAAAGCTACGATTTAAAACATAAGAAAACTGCAACCCAAGAAATATACATTTTGGTAACCACAGCCATTGTTAAAATATGCGCTGTCAAGAGAAGAAATCAGAATTCACAGGAACGTCATTGTTTGTAGTTAAATTAGCACACAAGACTATCCCAGTCATCTTCTTCCTCATTGTTTCACCGTTACAAAGGTGTTATTATCTCTGAGTTATTAGTTAACTTGTAACACGTCGTGACTACTTGACTAACTTCAGTTCCGGAATCAATCTGATTTTTGAAGGGGGTTATGTAACCGATATACACACTACACACCCAAATATATTATGGAAAATGAAATTTAAAATGAATGTCACGAAGCTGACACATACTTCAATACATTTTTTACACATTTCGCAACAATTCAATTCCGTTATCATGTTTCGAATGGTATTACCATTTATATTACATTTTTTAAAAATCATTATTCAAAAGATATATATATATATATATATATATATACCTGCAGGGTTTATCAAAATTAATAGCGAAAACTGAAACGGTTGAAAGTATACGGTAATAGAAGCAAAAATGTTCCTGTAAGCATGGGTCCGCAAACGAGCCGTTTGCGAGATAATTGAGGATATTTGGTTTCAAGCCGCCACTGACTTCATTCGTTGTAAACATCATATGCTTTACTCATTGCGCACAAGAAGCGGTCCGTGACGTGCTCTTGTTTACAAAAATGAACATTGCTGAGAGGTGGAACACCTCCTTTAAAAGGTAAGAGTATACAGTAAATTGTAACATGTAGCGTGCTGAAGTATTGTATTCCTTGTTAAGGTACGCCATGAGTGAAATTTGAGCCAAATTAGTTGGGGAAGTAAACGAAAAGTCTACATTTCAAATAAATTTGTAATAACTCGGACGATACTTCATAATAAAGTCAGTGGCGGCTATTTGGTCACTTGTTAAAGGAGGTGTTCCATCTCTCGGCAATATTCAGTTTTGTGAACAATAGCACATCGCGGACCGCTTCGTACGCGCAACGAGTAAAGCAAATGATGTTTACAACGAAGTCAGTGGCGGCTTGGAACAAAACATTCGAAATTATCTCACCATGTTTAGTGGAACTTTTTTGCTTCTATTATCGTGTACTTTCAATCGTTTCAGTTTTTGCTATTAATTAAGATACACTCTGTAGATTCACCAAAATAAATTCTCTTGGACTGTGTCAAACGCTTTTATTCTTAGTGTCTAATTTTTAGGTTGGGTAGGGATAAAATGAATACAACCGTAGGCGGGATGAAATTTTTGGCATGCGGGTATTCAGTGAAGTAGTATACATCAACAACTTGCCTATGAATTGCTCTGGCACTAATATCACCATCGTATTTGCATTTAACTTCTGTGAAAATGTAATTTATAAATTACATTTTACAAAAAAAAAAAAAAAAAGTGCTTTAAAGCTATCCATGCACAACAACTTTTTACAACACTATTTGTAGCTTTAGAATGAGCCTATGTTTACAGTTAAGAAACTTATGTGTCGATAATTTAAAAAAGCTGCGTAGTAATTAATGTTACATAAAGAGCATCAGTTAATGTCACGTAATTTTCTCAGAGTAACGAGTTAAATGGGTGGCAGTCATTCACGTTTGCCTTCGACTACTACTCAGCTCCCCTACCGAAATCTCGGAGCATTCAGAATTGTGGGAAAACTTGACGAAGTGAGACACGAAAATTGTGTCAGGTACTGTCTTAGAAAAAAGTCTTGTCGCACATATGCTTTACGTTCCATATAGAAGGCAGTGCGCATGATCAGACATACAATGAAACAAAACTAATTTTATTACCTCAACTAGTTCTTCTCTTGTGACCCAGATCGCACGTCTTCTAATTATGCGCACTGCCTCCTTTCTGAAACTTATAAAGTATCTGTGCAACAAAACTTTTTTCTAAGACTGTATTTGTACCTCGTGCGGGGTGAAGGTATACAACATCCGGAACCGGACTTCCATTAATTTACCTTCGTCAACAATGTAATTCTCGTTGTTATTGAAACATTTATGTTTTAAGCTTAAGATGAGGTCATAAGTTTACATATTTAATCTACGCTAACATTTATATTGCAACCCACTAACCAGAAACATTTTCACTATGTATTGAATTATTTATAATTAAACTTAGTTTTATGTTAACTAGAATTTGAGGCAAGAGAAACATTTAATATTTCCCTTTCCGCTAAGCTTACTGTGTAAACCGTTTACCAGTTTTAGTTCTTAAATATTCAGTTATAAGAAAATTAAATTTAAATTAAAAAAACTGCCGAATTCACAACACGAAATCACAAGTACATGCCTACACGTAACTGAATATGGGAACGTGCACTATCCCAAACCTCAGTGGTCTTGTATATTTCCGGCACTTCGATATTCTATTCAGCCACCTACTTTCAGAAAAAAATACAAAATGGTCGAAAACTCCCACTCCACCTGACCTGCATGATAATTGAATCGGTGATATTCGTATGCCATTGGCGGATGTATTTCAAAGTGCGATCACGACGGGAGACAGCTTGTGAACCCGAGGGAAACCATAACACGCGGAAATTACCAACCATTCCAAGAGTGCAAGATAGCGAGGTGAATAAGAGAGTTTTCAGTGTGGAGGAGAGACCTGTGGCTTCAGTGTGGGTCCACCAGCGCGGCACATGCATGAAAGTGGCGATTAAAATACTATCGCTCGCTCTCTACAGCTTCATGCAATCTGTTACAACACTGAGTAGTTGACAAAGCTACCGTTGAGTGAAAGAAAAATTAAAGACAGGAAGGAAACTTGTACTTCTACTGCTAATCCAGACATGCAGAGATCAGTGAAATCCTTGCGCCATTATGTAGGTGTGCTTGTTCGTCGCTTTACCTACCTGTTCTACCAACATGCAGCGGTCGGAGTTTTTACTATAAATATTCAGTGGTGTATTCATTACACTATCACACTATGATTTAATTTGTACATTTTTAATTTTTATATTTATAATGTTACACGAATATAACAGTACGGTCAGTTATATAACTTATCTGAAATCAATGTAATTATCGAAGTAAAAACGTTACTTTATTATTATTACTAGTCGTACCCGTGCGCTCCGCTGCACCCGTTATAAATAAATATAAAGTAATTACATGATTAAAATAGGACATTTGATCCAGGGAACATTCGTGTTTGATAGAAGGATAAATCGTTTAAAATGTTACTTAATTTAAATTGCATCCAAATAATTAAAATGCAATCATTTTGGTCCAGAGACACTCATTTGGTGCAATGACAATTCCTTTAACATGTTTCTTAATTTTTATTACATGCAACCATAGTTTAATGAAGATTGACATCATTTAGATTTAATGTGTATATTTTATTTTACTTGTTATAGGTTTCCATTGAATTATGGTAATAACTTAATTTTAACCCTTGTTTTCTACGTATTCAGTAAATGACGCTTGGCCCACTATGGTTCTGAACCCTTCAAGTAACTTAAATTATATTATATAATATTGCATATTATATTATATTATATTATATTATATTATATTATATTATATTATATTATATTATATTATTTTATATTATATTAGGCCTATATTATATTATATCAGAAGTTACTGTAATAGCATTATAGCATTATATCCATCTAGAGAAACTACACTTTCCAATGGTGAAATAATAATTAATTACACAAATCGGTTAATTTAGCTTCCGATATTACTTCATACAAACACAGAAACATTCTCTGTAGGCTATCTTTCATAGCTTTCGATTGTTGCTGTCCAAGGCCCCTTATAGACGAAGTCATTTGTTTTTTAATTCATTACACGGCCTTAGATGGCAGTTATTTTAATTTTAAAACTCATTTATCTCATTAAATATCAGTCCTATCAAAAATTTTCAAGGAATAAAACTTATCGCAAATTATTTTTAAAGAAACTTTTGTTATGTAATATTTTTCACAAAATCAATAATAAGCGAGATATTTCGATTTATTTAATTCAGGCCCCCTTATAACCCCCATTTTAAATAATGTATTTTGAATGCCATATAGCCTAAAATCTAAGTTACAACGAACTTAATTTATATTCCAATTTTCATATAAATCGGTTCAGCCATTATGGCATGAAAAGGTAACAAACATACAGACAGACAGACAGAGAGACATACAAACAAAAATTTCAAAAAAGCGATTTTCGGTTTCAGGATGGTTAATTACATATGTTAGGACCAATTATTTTTGGAAAATCGAAAATTACCAGAAAAATTTCGGCTACAGATTTATTATTAGTATAGATTATTATTATTATTACTAGTCGTACCCGTGCGCTCCGGTGCACCCGTTAGAAATAAATATAAAGTAATTACATAATTAAAATAGGACATTTGATCCAGGGAACATTCGTGTTTGATAGAAGGATAAATCGTTTATTATGTTACTTAAATTGTATTAAAAAAATTAAAATGCGATCATTTTGATCCAGAGATCACTCATTTGGTCATAAAAATTATTTTAGGAAATAAAGAAAACGAATGCCTATCAAGTTTTCTGTGCACAAGAAGCTATTTTAATCTTACCTGTCCTCGGTTCACTCAGAAGTTACTGTAATAACATTATAGCATTATGTCCATCTAGAGGAACTACACTTTCCAATGGTGAAATAATAATTAATTATACAAATCGGTTAATTTAGCTTCCGATATTACTTCATACAAACACACAAACATTCTCTGTAGACAATCTTTCATAGCTTTCGATTGTTGTCCAAGGCCCCTTACAGACGAAGTCATTTGTTTTTTTATGTCATTACACGGCCTTAGATGGCAATTATTTTAATTTTAAAACTCATTTATCTCATTAAATATCAGTTCTATCAAAATTTTACAAAGAATAAAACTGATCGGAAATGATTTTTAAAGAAACTGTTGTTATGTAACATTTTTCACAAAAATCAATATTAAGCGAGATATTTCGATTTATTTAATTCAGGCCCTCTTATAACCCCCCCTTTTAAATAATGTATTTTGAATGCCATATAGCCTAAAATCTAAGTTACAACGAACTTAATTTATATTCCAATTTTCATCGAAATCCGTTCAGCCATTATTGCGTGAAAAGGTAACAAACATACAGTCAGATAGACAGACAGACAAACATACAAACAAAAATAAAAAAAAAAGCGATTTTCGGTTTTAGGATGGTTAATTATATATGTTAGGACCAATTATTTTTGGAAAATCGAAAATTACCAGAAAAATTTCTGCTACAGATTTATTATTAATATAGATTATTATTATTATTATTATTATTATTATTATTATTATTATTATTATTAATGTTATTATTATGAAACATAAATTGACTAAGAATTAATTCATAACTGTGTTTTAGAATATGTTTTGTTAAATCATAAGACAAGCGAAACATTTCTCAGTTATAAACATAATGTAAATTAGAGCTGATTGCCTTAGTCTTTGTTATTCTACAAACTCTCACCTACAATCTTGTAGAACAACTAACACTCGAAATCTACCGTCGGTAACCATTCATGGTTAGAATATCTGAAGCTCGTAACACCAAAAGTGAAAGATAGCGAGAGAAGGATTACATATAAGGTGTTCCAGCAAGCAAACTACGTTGACATCCATATACATGGGGGTTGTTATCGATCTCGTATGTCTTAGAACATATGATCTGTCTACAGTCTGAATACAACTTTGTTTTTTGTCTACCCAGATTTTGACGTTCTCATGGTGGTGTCACTAGGCATGACATATTTAAAATACATTGAAACAGATTCATAAATTTTGTTACAATTCTACGCTGTATGTTCTTTAAAGATACGTTGGTTATTCCGAATGAAACAAAAAGTTTAATAAGTTAATTTGAAGGGTTGGGTGTAACTTGCGTATTAAGAAAATTATGTTATAGGGACTATAAGAAGAGCAAATGACTCGATAAAAATTATCCAAGATTGGAATAAACTTTGGAAAAGAGAAAGAACATAATTAAATAAGTAACATAACAGATTCACAGCACGTGTTTAACATAAAATTATCATACACAGACTAAAATTCGTTAACATTCGCGTGATAATGTCAGTGAACGTTATACCCACTTGATTCCGCTTATTAAACTATTAAATACCTCCCACAAGTCTTGACTGTTATTTGGGCTGCCTAAGCAAAAATGAACGGCTTAAGTCAGACACCACATACATACATACATGCATGCATACATACATACATACATACATACATACACATACATACACACATACTGTACATACTAAACAAGGCGCACTTTAATTTTCACAAACAAACAAAAAAAGTACTTATCTTCCCACTCATTAAACTTTGATGGGATACGTGAACTCATTTTTTAAAGTACGCCATTGACTAGTCTGTTATTGCTTTTAGGCACTCTGACAGTCCTCACCCTTTCACTTGTCGTAACGTACTGCGTGTATCCTAGGAGCGCAAGATCGTATTCTGCATTCCTGCCCTAATCGAATTTGTTTTTTGGACGGAAAGTAACTCTCTTTACCATATCAGCCTACTGACTGGTTACTCGTGAACAGCGTCGTGAACTTCCATCACAATTAGCAACATCCCATCTTGTTTTATGAGTCGCTGAGCACTTGGAGAACAAAGTGCTTACTGTAAAACTGATCTTGTGTTGCAGACGTTCGCGCAGGAGTACGACCTGTTCGGCTACCTGTGCGCGCTGGGAGCCACGCTCTTCACGGCGCTCAACATCGTGGTCATGCGCAAGTGCAAGGAAGTGCACTTCTCGGTGGTGGTGCTGCAGTTGTCGCTGTGGTCGCTGCTCGTGTCGTCGACGGTGCTGGCCACCGCTGGACGCAAGCACCACGAGAAGCTGCTGTCGGCGCCGCACGGGCCCTACGAGTGGGGCCTGGCCGTGCTCGTCAGCGTGCTGGGGCTCACGGGCCAGGTGCTGGTGGCCAAGGCGCTGGGCATGGAGGGCGCGGGCCGCGTGGCCGTCACGCGCTCCCTCGACATCGTGCTCGCCTTCGTGCTGCAGGTGTTCGCGTTCGGCGAGGTGCCCGACCTGCTCAGCATCTCGGGCGCGCTGCTCGTGCTGCTCTGCGTCATGGGCATGGGCATGGAGGAGCAGATCCTCTACCTGGCCAGTCTCGTGCCCTGAACACTGCGCGTACTTTCACAATTGTAGGAAAAATATTTGTCTGGAGGGATTTTACTCCAAAACGTCACCAAATAAGATTTATTTAAAGTGAACCGCTAACAGCTATCGGTACTGTAGCCGTTCCTCTAATTTCAAACGACGTTCTCTTTTATCTCGCCACTCATATGATTCTGTTACTCTTTTCTCTATGGCTTCCGTCACATCTTCATTCCAGTCTCTTATATAATTGTTCTTCTTTATCCATCCTTTGGATTCAATTTCTCTTAGAAATAATAATAATAATAATAATAATAATAATAATAATAATAATAATAATAATAATAATAGTAAACAAGTTAAAGTACAACTGTTCAAATTGTTTCATTTAAGATTAAACATGATCAACGTTGCAGACATTCCGTCATGTTTCAAGAAATCTCGGCTAGAAATGTATGTGGTATGGTACAGCACAAATAAAATCAACAGACTAAAGCATATGTCTATAACAATAACAATAAATAAATTAAAGTGTCAATCCCAAACATCTCCTTTAAACTCAACATTAGTTTTCTCAAGATATTCCATTTTTCGTTGACTTTTATTACATCTCTCATTAGGTTTACTCTTTTATTTTTTACCATCTTGGTTTCATTTCTTTATTATTTCCGGTCATTTTGTTATTCCATGCTCCTTACATATTCATAGTGATTTTAATACGAATATGTAATTGAAAATAATCTACCTATACAAGAAATCTTTGATACTCTAGCTTAAAATATATAATGCAATATTCAGAAGAGCGAACAGTTACCCGAACGGCTAGTGTATCGACTATTCACACCGAAATCCCGACGAATTTTTTATGGGTATAAAGAGCATTTGAGATAAATTTTCGCGACGTTTTACCAACTGCTTCTTTGGCGCAACGAAGATACACATCCCATCATGCAGAAAGGGAAATGTTAAAAACGACACAATTCTGTACATTAAACGAATAGTGGGCGTTTGATGCAAATAATCAAAAACAAATATACGCGCTATTGCAAAAAAGAAACATTTCAGTAATAATATTGTTATATAGCGACATCCATAATACTGTATTTAGATCCTTTCATCATGTACTTAGTTCTTGCAGTTGAACTAAACAAGTTTGCGCTCTTCTAGCCTCTTTGCTTTCTTTACTTTCTTCCGTACCAGAAAGAAAAGTCAGGTACATTACCAATACTAACTTGATCAGCACAAGTTTCTCCCTAAATACCGAGGTTCCATTTATCATATTTGTGGTTAATATTTCTTTATAAATCCTACTGTGATCTATTTGTTTACTCAGAATTTTCATCGAAAATTGTTGTTGTTGTTATTATTATTATTATTATTATTATTATTATTATTATTATTATCATCATCATTTCTATTTTTTCATCGCTCATTAAGATGGAAAGTTTGTTCTATCACCAAATAATTGATTAGTGAAAGTTGTTTCACTGTCAATATTCCGACGTTTCGACTTACATTAGGTTCATGGACTTCATTGTTAAATAATCATACTGATGTCCATTCGGCGAACATGTTTAATTCAGTTTTCTTTAACTTGGACTGTTAATTCATTAAAACTCAAAATATATCATGTTATTTTATTTTGTTCATTTTTATTCTATCAATTACATTATAGCCTATCTATCGAGACTACTCGCTCATTTCACTTCAGCCGCCTATAATCATCATACAGTAATTCTTTTCTTTTAACTTCTCTGTTCAGTCTTCCATTAATGAATTTCAGTTGTTTTGGTGTATCATCATTTAAGTTAGCATGCTCAGAATTCCTAAACTCTCTGGTGAAGTAGTCTTATTTCTTCCTTTGTTTTCCGAATTCTGAGTTAAAATAGAAGACGTAATTTTATTGTGAAATGTGATGTTCAGTGTAGGGACAATATTGCAGGTAATCGCTTCCACAACGTGATTAGAATACAGCCTGCAAGGAGCACGCTGATCCTCCTACGAAATGGAAATGAGTTTGGAATCTTGCTCAATGACGACTTGTGTGACAGCGGCACTCACATTTGCTTGGAAGAGTGACATCTTGACGTTTAAGCCTTGGTTTTTCTGAACCGACGCATGCGACGTGCGAGGTGCGAGGCCCACCTCGCACAAATCCGGACTAGACGAGAGATAGTGAGTGGTTTCTGTAACTGCGAGATGCAAGGTATGCGCACTTCGCAGTTATAGAAACCACTCACTATCTCTCGTGTAGTCTGGTTTTGTGCGAGGCCGACCTCTCACCTCGCACGTCGCATGCGTCGGTTCAGAAAAACCAAGGCTTTAAACCTAATCCAGCTTTCTGCGAGGGCTTTGACACTTCCATCATGTCAATAATGTCAATTTGTAGTAGTAATTTCATTTTTATGTATCACAGAGTTCAAGAAAAGCGCATTATACGAAATTGTGCGTGGATGACTACGAAGAAATGTGTCCTTTGTCAAAAAGGAAACTGTACCCGTATTCAAAGATTACGACAAAAATACTTTGTATTATTGTTGTGATGAATAAATTGTAATAAAATACAATTTTTACTGGAGAATATGAGCTATGAGTATATATTTATCTGTGTTTGTATCATTATTATAACTCGGTTGCAGCTCACCTTTCCAGAATCCTATTTATTATCATTGCCATATGGTGACGTTCCTGAATTTTTATTATCCATTCTGTTTTCGCCATTCTAAAAAGGTACTGTGTATATTTTAGTTATAGCCTACTGGATTTGTTCCTGTCATCTTATGGAAGAATCTGATTATCATAAGAGTGTCAGTTCGTCTTTAGAGGATTTCAAATTTAGATATCAAAAATGTTTAAAAATTATGTTCTATGACACAATGAGTTCTTAATTCTTAATCCTAAAAAAAAATTCCATTATTTCATCACTGCTCCATTTGTTGCAATTCTTTCCATCAATATGTATGAAAAGTGAACCATCTACACTTCCAGCTGCTCTCGCTTGCTGTGTTCGTTGCACTTTTCTTTCGAGTCTTGCTCATCATCCTCGCAATAGCATTTGGTCGACGTGGAAAAATTTTGTAACTTTCAATAACATACATAATTGAAATAAATAGCATTAGAGATGTTTAATTGATACAAAAAGACAAACGAAAACGTATCACAGTTATCAAAATGTTCTGGTTCTACTATCAGGTATTACCTATGGTTATACAGGGTGGGGCATGGGAACCAAGTGTTTTTGGAATGGCTTGTACTCGGTCATTATGAAAGGGAGAGACGTGCGACATGTGACATTCCATTCCGTGGCTCATAGCATTTCACCTGCAGTCGGCATCATGGAGCAGTGGACGCATGTTTGCGTATGACTATTTTGTTAGAAATGGCGAGTCGGTGAGCTCGATACGGCGTGAGTTTTGCTACAGATTCAGTATTAATCGCAATGATTCTGTTCCCGTGCGTGACACAATCTTATGTTGGGTTAAAAAATCTAAAAAAAAAAGGCGCAATACTGAAGAATAAATCGCCCGGCCCCCAACACAGAGTGCGTACTCCAGAAAATTTTCAGTCAGATAAGCGATACTGCGCAGCCCAGGCCGCTCTGCTCGAAGACATTCAGCTGCTCTTGGAATCAGCAATCGTACGGTAAGACGGATTTTGCATGGCGATTTACATTTACACCCATACAAGATAGGTGGTTTCAGCAAGATGGGGCCACGGCGCATATCTTCAGAGCGTCAATGGGAGTTCTTTGCCTCCTGCTTTCCAATCGTCTCATTTCCAGATTTGGTGATGTTCCATGGCTCCCTCGGTCCCCTGACTTGTCCACGTGATTTTTTTCTATGTGGGTACCTAAAGGCACGTGTTTACGAGGATAAGCCCCGAATATTAGATGAATTAAAGGACACAGTACGTCAGCATATCACCCAAATCAACAGAGATCCCCTGGAAAGAATAGAGGTAAATTTTCGTCAGCGCCTTAAACAATGCGTCAACACAGACGGACATCACATGCCAGATGTAATTTTCTGCTCGTAATTGAAATGGTATGTTCTCACAAACGTTATTCTACCAATAAAATGTGTTGAAAACAAAAACTAACTATTTTATGATTATTTTAAAAACACTTGGTTCCTATGCCCCACCCTGTATAAATAAATAAAAATCTCAAATAAATTTGAATTTCTAAGAAACATAAAACGCAGAGTTAAATAAAGCGTTTTTTACTTGAATTTGTATATTTACTTGATCTCAAACATACAAAAAAATCCTAATCTTTTAATAAGGGCCTAGTAATTAAATAAAGATTGGGGAACGGATTACTACACTGAAAAGTAGAGATGATGTTTCAAATAGCCTACTTGATTGTTTATATATAACAGTTGTCAAAACAGATAAAAGTTCAGTCTGGTATAAACAACTTTGACGATTCAAGGCTGCTTGACGTTCGAGAGTTGGTCACTCCCGAAGTCTAGATGTTTTGAACGTTCGCTTACAAGCAGTCAACGACAGGCAATACCGTCGTGCGGATTTTCGGCTCTGCGGTCGCTGTTAGTCTTGCATTCTCGCTCGTTCATCTCTAATGTCAATCTAGGTCAAATGGAAGTAAAATAATTTAGATTCTCAAGCAAATTTACAGATAATTTAAAGTTGTATATAACTTTGTAAAATAATGAATTCATTAACAAATACTACTAAACTTTATTTTACATCTCATGAACTTGCCCCCTTTGCTCTAATTTCATTTTTTTCTTTCTCTCTCCTCTATCTGCCCATTACTACGTGTCTCTGTCATTTATTTTCATATTAATTAATTATATATTTTCCGTAGCTATTACGTTCTCCGTACATCGTACATAAGGTTATGTCTATTTCCATATACAGTATCCTGATTCTGAAACGGAATAAAGTTTTACTGTTGGAAAGCGGTGATATGGTAACAACTACTTAAATGTGCATAAATATTTCTTTGGAAAAAGTCGCAATACTTTAAAGGTAGGATAAGTCACGTGTCCGATCTCAAAACCGCACGAACTCGAGGTCGTGAAACGAAATTCGTGTGACCTTGACGTTAAAGTAATTGAAATGTAAGAAAATTATACAGATATTAGTTATTACGAGTGCACGATGGTACCAACAAAAGTAAACGCTGGAGTGATGTGTTGCTGACTGTTTTTATGCTCCGACCTGGATCAGAGTTGTGAGACTTGAAACGAAAATCTACTTTTTAAAATAATTTTTGAGGTGGTAGACGGAACCAAAAGACATATTAAGGTAGGAAACCAAGGGTTGGAAATGCGTAATTACTACACTAAGGGCGCAAGTTACATAACATTGATCACTGTACAAATAGGCAACTTCCTTGATACAGTAAAACCTTGCTAAAACGTACCCTCTACAAAAAGAAAACCTGCACAAAGAAAAAATAAATTTGGGAACGGAATGATTTCCTATGTAAAATAATACTATAAAACGGCAAACTGCCTAACGCGAAAACGAAATCATTTTTGGGCACCATTTAGGTAAAAAACCTGACTAAACCGGATAATTTTAAGCGTGACTGTTGCTAAATTCTATCAAACCATTTTTAATTTTGCGATAATACTGTACGAAGTATGGCATAATTTTTTGTGTCACTATATATGCAATGATCTGAAAGACTTTCGATATTCTTTGTTAATGCGTTGGGGGTGAAGTCAATTGAGATTCTGCAGATTTCCCCTTAACTCCCCAATCCACCTTCTCCGGCTGAGACGAATACACAGGAAAGTAAGTATTGCTCAGTGACGGATTGTGTAACGAACTTTAGGCTCTCGTTGGACGCCTGAAATCCTTCACTGGCTTCTGTGTGTTTGTGTTTATAAAGCAGTGTAAGCGAAAAGGACATGGGCGGGGGTTTCTGAGTTTCGTTTCGCTTCCCTTTTGTGCCCAGGGCTGACATAGTTTGAGGAAATTCAGTACGCTTTCGGGGGTGAGAGTGAAAGGACACTCTAGTGGGACTTCATCGGAACCTTAAGGCTACATGGCTGTAACGACAGGTTGCACCACATAGCTGAGTCACGATATCTGCAAAGAAAGCGGCAGTTAGGACTCTGTAATAGTCACTGCTAGATACAGGAATTGTAAAAGAAATAAAAATTATTTTCACACATGGCTTGTTCGGAAGTGTATCTAAACGTGGTTTTATTATGTAACAATAGGCTGTATACTGTATATACATTTGAGGCAGAACTGCTGATCATCATGTCCAGATGTTAAGATCTTTTAGACGAGGAAGAGAAGAACATCTTCCAGCACTCAATTACAGCTTCATCCGCTTCCTTGGCTCCTGCTGCGAGCGGCCTTGAGTCGCACTTGATTGATATGTGGGAGCAATTATGAACTGGAATTAACTCACAAGGTCTTAAACGAATATAAAGCGCACGCTCATTAGCACCTCCAGGTGAGATGCGTCTTCCTTTATTTCCAATTATTTTCTCTCCTTGGTATGAGATAGATGAAAAACATATTCAGAATAAAATGTGTAATACGTAGGCAAATAATGTTATGGAAGAAATTAAAAATGTATTGTGAAAATAAAACTGTTGTGCGATATTAGATAAATTAAAAAGTGTAATCAGTACTGCACAATTATAGTTAATTATTCATCCTCCATTTCTTCTACCAGAAATTCACCCTTTCTGTGTTATCATCTAGGGAATCGTGTAGGACTATTTTCAAAAAACCTACAAATAATGCCCATGGCTTGTCAGTATATCTTTTCATTAATAATCTTCCTCGTATGTAATCGTGAAAATTTTGTAACTAATTCAACAGTTCATAGCATAAATAGCCGTAAAAAAAACTTTCATACTCCATCGGCAAGTCTATCGTGCTATCAAAAAGGAGTGCGTTATATGGCAGTAAACATTTTTAATAGCCTCCCTATCGATATAAAAAATGAAACTCAAAACATAAAACTATTTAGGGCCAAATTAAAGAAGTACCTAATTTCTCACTCCTTCTATTCTGTAGGTGAATTCATGACATTCAATAACACTTCATGAAATTGATACTAAAACTTTGTGTTGTACTAGTAGACTGTATTGTAAATCTCGTCTGCATATATTGCATCTAGACTGTGGCTATAAATTAAGATTTTATAATAGTATTTAAGTTTTTTGACTTGTTCCATATTCTAGCTGTAAGTAATGTATGAATACCATGGAATGTTAATAAATACAATACAATACAATCATAATCACTCTAGTTTAATGTAAATTTAGGCCTATCACAGGCAACGTAAAAACGCGAGAAAGTAATTACTAGACAGTGGGACTTTGGGCTCTAAAAAGTGGTATTTTAGGCGTCTAACATAGATTTTTAAACTGCTCTATTTGGACTCTATACAATATAAAAGAGGCGGTAGCTAAGTATTTACTAAATAATTACACTAATATAGGCCTAATTTATCATATTTATTTAATAAACAATGAAAGGATTAAAAATAAATTTGCACACATTTTATATATTGTACGAGTAGGCTCACCAACATATGCATACACAAAATGAAGACACACTTGTCTTTAAAGTTACAGTATTTTTCATTTATCAATCACACTTCCAAAGTTCGCTTCACAGTAGCTGGTAACATTTTTTTTTTTTTTTAATTATGCATCGAGAAGTTACAGCGTTTGTCACTCAGAATTAATTTATAGGCCGAAAAAGAGCGTACTACATCCACTGAAGAAACGGAACAATATTTTAGATTTTGAACGAGGCAAACTGATGATTCAATTTGAGCTTCGTTATTATTTTCCATTATAATATTAGTGACAGTGAATAAAGTCTTCATTCCGGTGCTTTCCGCAGCGCCACGTCCAAATTGTTTTCCATTTCTAATTTTAGGATTGAATAAAAACGAGTGGAATGTAGGTACTTGCGTACTTTGTCGCTTATTGCTGGACTTCCCGACTGTGGGAAAAGGAATGGCTCATCTGTCGTGGGATGTAAGCAATACAGACTGTTACGAAAAACAGTAGATAGTTATTAAAAATTATGCAAAAGAATTAAAAATAGTTACAAAAATTAAAAAAAAAATTAATAAAAAAATTAAAACTTAAAAATAAGCAAAAACCTCGAAATAAACTTTTCAGAAACTATAAAATCCTTTATTTATGCATATAAATTTATCTAGCTAGCTAGTGAGTACAAATTAAAATTATAAAACAAAAATGTTTCTAAGCTTGTGTACGGTGTAGTCTTAGCCAATAATAGAACATAAAATTTACAAGAACAGTTTAAAATACAGTAAGTAACTTAATTCAAACCAATAAATAACATACAAGAGCAAAAAAAAAAGAGAGAAAAAGTACATATAATATAAATTGACAATCAAACAGAAGCAAGAATAAAAACATAAATATAGTCGACAGAAATAAAAGGTAAAAAATACACACATTTGTTAATATTATAATGAATAATTTTATAAATTTCTGTTTTAAAAGCTTCAATTTAAAAACATTTCAAATTTGGAAAATGGTTTGTAATTTTATTATAAAGTCTTGGGCCGAAACTAACACCATGTTTAAGAGCTGCATTTGTATGATATTTAGGCTCAATTAATGGGAAAGTAGATTTTATCTTCGGGTATGATATTCATGCAGATTAGATTTATCTTTTATTTGCTTTCTATGGTAGTAAGTTAGTAAACTATATTTATAAATTTCTTCAATAGTTAATACTTTGAAATCTGTATAAATTAAATTTGTTGGGTAATCCATATTTTTGGTTAGACAAATATCCATAAAAAAACCTAAATAGGACCTATTAATCTGAAGTCTATATATATATATATATATATATATATATATATCAAGGGAAAGAAATAGGTTTCTGCCTAAATTCCGCTATCTAGTAATTACAGATAATAAATGAGGAAAGCTTGTAAACTTACACAAATGGCATAGCACATTCTACTGATCACCAAATACTCTTTTACTCCGAATTTTAATTTCAATGTACGATTATTAATACATTAGCCCTCCCTGAGAGGAGAGGCACGGGCTGGGGACCGTACTCGCATTTAGGCCTCTTGGATGGGCTCACTGTAGTAATCGGGATATAAAGCCCCCCGCGCTACAGATTTCCCTATGGGCCGCTACCAAACTCCCCTACAGCCTGAGGAATCTCAGGAGAAGACCTCTGTACCCGCCATGTTTCCTGAAGTCCTCAGAAAACGGTAGAAATGTCTGTCGAGAATACTAATGAAGGTTTCTGTTCCTATGATTTTAGGGGATGTTCTGATCTGATTATTCTGTAAGCTTTCCTTGCTACAACACTGCACGCTGATTGGGAATGAAATCTTCTCTTCGGTTTGAAGTTCAAATAGCGACACTAACCTCATACCATTACAAGAGTGTTACAAAATACTTACAGCGGTCGTCTCCATTTTGTACAGGAATATTTTATTAAGATTAAGATGATTCTATGATGACACTCTTCAGTGCTCTGCTTAGGTTATATAATTATACTTGCGACATAATTACTGCAGTGACGAACGTACAACTTTTCATCTACTTTAATTTTAATTACAACCTTATTTATAGTCTATTACCGCACATATCATGACACGTCTCACGAAAGAAGACGTCAATCTGGACAGGGGTCTCACGTACTATGTTTTCTTGCTGAGTTCACTTTCATTCGTTCACGCACATAAATTATACCATGAGATTATTCCAATTATTCCATTAAAATAGTTTATAATCAAGCAACGTTATATATATTTTTAATAATAAGAAGAAAAACTGTATTGAGAAAGTATGGAGAATAGGAATACAGTATGATTTGTACACATTTTCTTATACATATTATCAAATACCCTCTCTCTAACAATTTGTTAAGAGAATTCGGTTATATTTCTTCAAACCTGTAGAATCTTACATTATAATGTAGGCCTACTTTTCTCTTCGTACTTGAACTGATGTAAAACAGCAGGCCATGAAGTGTGCGATCTCGTGGTATGTGCAATAAGTTACTTCAGAGCACAAGACGTGTGATTTTTTCTCTCTCTCAATGAGGGCGGGAGGGGAACATCCCTGTGCACCGCGACTTGAGGTCTATTGTGCGCCCCTGGAATGAGTTGCAAGCCCACCGACCCCACCTACGCCGAACCGACCTAACCACTAACATCCTGACGACCAGTCCCGCCATCCTTCCAAATCTATGTACCATTCCACCCCAACAGCCCCTCACAATCTCCTTCAAATGGTCTGAGGTGTAAGCCCCCTCTTCCGTCGGGAGGGAAGTGGGTTCCGCTGCTGGCCAGCTACCATGCTTGAGAGAGAGAGAGAGAGAGAGAGACAGACAGAGAGAGAGTGAGAGAGAGAGAGAGAGAGAGATCAGTACTTATAAGTTTATGATTGCACAAATCTTACCAAAGTAATCCTTCAAAAATTGTATAGCATTGCACAATATAGGCCTAATTATTCTTATATTGGATTTCAATATTGAAATGTTAATCAAGAAAACTGATTAGAAAACGGAAATTTTTAAAACATTATGTATCTGTCTGTACTCATAACATGTTTTCTTTTTATTCTATAGTATCATAGAAATTTTTAGATAAAAGTGCACTTGTAATTCAGACATTCCTCAGAAATAAAATTGAGTATTATTATGTTTAATACTTGAAAAAAAAAAAAAAGAAAATAGAATACAATGAAATGAAAGAGTAGGCCTACCTTTATTTATGTAATACGAAAGAAACATTGAGACCCCTGAGAAATATTACACAATACAAGCAACGTGTCAACGATGCAATTGAAAGTTAGGAGAAGAATTAACTAAAGCGATGAGAAAGTGCAATGTCGATTGCTACAAAGAAGAAAGACTAGGCTGCCAGTATAGCGGTAGACATTACGTGTCCTCGATATCATTCCCTCCTACAGGAGGTATGATGCAATTTAACTTCTTTAGATTGTATATGACACGAGGAACTACAGATCAATTCTTTGTTATTAGACAAATGGAAAAGATCTATGAATAGGACATAGATCTACATAGATTTTAAACAAGTGGTTGATAGTGTCAGTATATCCTCTCTCTACTGCGTGTTCAGTTCAAAGTGTGTCGTGGCTCGCTGTATGCCGTCATGTGGCTAGCCGATGAGCCTAGAGAATTCAATCTTCCTACACTTCAGCAGAGGGGTACTACCTATGTGCCAGAGAAGTTTCCTAGCAAGTACGGCGTTCATTCTGAAGAGTACTTACCGGTACGTACGGTAACGCCTGTAGTGGCAGGAATGTGAATTGTTTGGAAACACGTACTGAGGCGAGTTTTTTCCTTACTGTCGGAATATGGGGAGAGGGTTAAGACGACTACTTACGTATTTGTTGACATTAACTACGACGGTCAACATGGACACGGAGCATTTGATTTCTACTGCGGAATGTTGCCGTACGCAACCGATGAGAACAAATACCCTGCGTACGACTTGCCCGCGCAAAACACAGTTCGAAAGAGGTTATGGTAGCACACAGACTTTACAGATTGCCATCTGTTGCTACGACGTTCAAGTTATACCATACACGTTTTCAAGTTCAGATTGAACGTCTTGATTAATAGGCAACTTCTCTGACAAAAGCTGAAACTCGCTTCAAATCGCGGACTCACAACAGTGACGTCATGACACACTTTGAAATGAACACCCAGTATAGTACGCTAGAAGACCTTTGTATTCCAGCGAAACTTATCAAATTTGTAAAAGTTACCATGGACAACTCTATGACACATGTTAAAATTGGGAATAAGTTGAGTAAACCTTTCGTATTTAATTCAGGCGTTAAACAGGAAGGTGGTTTGTCAACAATACTCTTTAATCTTGCAATACACAAAGCTATTGATACAATAATTGACCAGAAAGGTACAATATTTACAACGGCAAGACAAATCTGTGCATATGCTGACGACGTAGCGATAATTTCTGGATACCTCCTTACATTTAAACAGTTCTTTTCAGAAATAACTGCTAAAATGATGGGACTCATTGTGAACCAAAATAAAACCAAATACAAATTGAAATTGGACTGCTCGTCTCGTCGCGATCTTGTGCCTCTTGTGCCTTCCCGTTCCGTTCCATTGTCGTGTAATGTTCAATCCAGCCTCATTTTATCCCATTCCGTCGTCGCGTTGCATCCCGTTCAGTTGTGTTCCTTTCCGTCGTCGTGTAGCGTTTTATACAGTTACGTTCTGCCGTCGAGTAGCATCCCATCCAGTTCCGTTTCTTTCCGTCATTGTATAACGTCCCATACAGTTCCGTTCCTCTCTCGTGTATCGTCCCATTCATTTGCGTTCATTGCCGTGTAGCGTCCCATCCAGTTCTGTTTCATTTTTTTCGTTGTGTAGCGCCACATCCAGTTTCATTCCACTGTCGTGAAGCGTCCCATCCAGTTCCGTTCCATCGTGTGTAGCGTTCCATCTAGATCCGTTCCGTCGTCATGTATCGTCTCATCCAGTTTCGTTCCGCCGTCGGGTAGCGTCACATCTAGTTTCTTTCCGTTGTCGTGTAGTGTCCCATCCATTTCTGTTTCGTTTTTTTTTTTTTTCGTTGTGTAGAGTCACATCCAGTTCCGTTTCGCTATCGTGAAGCGTCCCATACAGTTCCGTTGTCGTGAAGGTCTCATCCGGTTCCGTTCCGTCATCGTGTAGCATTCCATCCAGTTCCTTTCCGTCAACGTGTAGCGTCCCATTCAGTTCCGTTCCGCCAACGTGTAGCGTCCCATCTAGTTCCGTTCCGTCAACGTGTAGCGTTCAAATCAAGTTTCGTTCCGTCAATGTGTAGCGTTCCATCCAGATCCGTTCAGTCGTCCTGTAACGTCCCATCCAATTCCGTTCCTTTGTCGGGTAGCGTCTCATCTAGTTTCGTTTCGTCGTCGTGTAGCGTTCCATCAAGATCTGTTCAGTCGTCTTGTAACGTCCCATCCAATTCTGTTCCTTTGTCGGGTAGCGTCTCATCTAGTTTCCTTCCGTCAATGTGTAGCGTTCCATCCAGATCCGTTCAGTCGTCCTGTAACGTCCCATCCAGTTCCGTTCCTTTGTCGGGGAGCGTCTCATCTAGTTTCTTTTCTTCGTCGTGTAGCGTTCCATCCAGTTACGTTCCGTCATCGTGTAGCATTAATCCAGTTCCGTTTCGCCCTCGTGTAGCGTTCCAACTGATTCCTGTACGTCTCATTTCTTTCCAGTGCCTCTCCTCTGCTCTCCTCTCCTATCCTCTTTCCTCCTCTTCTAACCATGTACCACCATTTCCTTCCTCTCCTTATCTTTCAAGTGTTCTGATTGTAAGCACTCACATAGAATATACCGGTACCTAAATCCCTTGAAATAAGTTTTATCCTTGAAAACCCGGCCAAACAGTGAAATGCGAGATCGCGAATTCTATCTGTATCACGATAAAATCTGGCTCATTATCGTTATGTGTTCATTATAAATTCCGCTCCATGGTTCAAATATCTCATGAACCATTATCCTTAACATGCGAAATCAAAAGTCGAATACGAGCCATCATGCTTCTTCTCTGTTTCTAAACTTTATCTCTAACACCAGCTGGAGTGTGTGGTTTAATTAACATATCACAAAGCAGGTCACACACGGTAAGCAGCTAATTTATTCCATCAGTTACACATTGCCTGCAGATCATCAGGCGCAGATAATGCAGGCATTCGGTTTGGCATTGGATGAGGTTTCTCAGGCAGAAATCGTGCGATATTTATACCACAACCTTGCAACACCACGTGTCTATACTGTTCTCAAATAAAACGCACAAAATGTTTGTGGAAATAGTCGTCATTATTTCTGTGTTGTAATTAGTTAATTAGCGGTTACGAACAATGACATCGGACAAAATGGTGAGAATGTTACAGAAATGAGATAAATGTGTCGTAACGTCGCGCGGCGTGAAGCTGTTAAAAGCTATTGTCCTTGGGGATTAATTTCAGTTCGCGAATTGATTTATTTCAAAGCAATTTTTGATCCAATCTGCAGTATAAATAAACACGATAATTTCTAGGAAACCCGTTATTTCGAATCGCATCCCTAATAACAAAGATGGTTCAAGTCCTCAAGAGGAAGTATTTCGGCCAATATATGGGACCAGTGCCCACCCAGCTTCGTGATACATATGGGGAACTACGATATGTAGCTGACGACACCGATACCCCCATTTTAGTTGGATGATCGTTTACCTCTGTTTAGGCTTGTGGACGTGAGGCCAGCAGCCGGCTGGTCGGTCATGGCCCTTAATGGGCTGTCGCGCCTCGGATTTATTTTTATTTCTTATTAATAATAAAGACGTGGTTTCAGGTATTGTATACTTGTCTGTGTGCCCACCGGTGAACAGCGAGTCTCTCTAAACTTTGAGTAAATTTATCCGGAAATGATGTGCATGAAATACAGTATAATAATTTTTAGTAAAAATTAATAGGTCTTTATTTTGCACCAAAAAACACAAAATGGTAAACAAATGGAAAGGTAGAACTATCATTTTTTCCCCTTAAAATTTGTTTCTTACATAAGCTGAAGAAATACTGAAATGAGCTGCGCAGTAGGCTAAATTCACAATTCCTTATCTGGCGGTGATGGGTTGCTAGCCCTTCTCCCAACGCCCAAGCTGGAGGACTACTTCTTATCGGCTGTCCGTGACTGCTTATGCAATACATTCGCAGCTATCCTCCATATCTGGAGGCCGTTTCCTCTATCCGCAATCTGAGGACGCGCCATGCCGTGGTGATAGGGACCCACAATACATGGAAAATGTCTTATTACTGTGCTTATACGAGTATATAAATCATTTTGTGTGTAATCCAGAAAAGGGAATAAATCTTATTTGGGTGCATATAAATAGCTATGTAGACCTAAGTATTTCAAATAATAAGTTAGTTTAAGAAAATAATTACACACAGTAAATAATTTCGAAATTGATGCTACAAAAATGCATGAAATACATGAGAAGTATGTGTAAACTTCTCCATACTAATTTTTAAACTTATTTTCCTGTATTGTAAGATCAGATTTCTGGTGTAATCTATAATAACTGTTGTATACTTGTTCGTACACAGGCGTTAAAATATGTGACCTACAGTTTTCTGTTCATGTAAGCGAACTTTCTTACCATGGGATAAATCAGAACCAAAGATATAACAAACTGACAAATTTTGAAATAATTTCGCTAGTTCTCAATAGGTGATACTTTTATTGAGACGGGTAAAAAGTGTTGGAGAAAATGATGACGTGGACTAAGTATAAATTATTCTCATAATTGACAATATCAGCGGTTTCCTGCTAAACCTAGTGCTTTTTACAATCATTAGATGGGAATGAAATTTTGAATTCTATTATGTAGCCTATTATTGGAAACAATGACTGTCATCTTCGCCATCTATTCATAGAAATAATAACTAATGAAGCCATACATACATGAACAAATTATCGATCACTATCGATTAGTAGGGGTCAGGTATCTTTGAACATCAGTGTACATAAATTTAAATTGTAAGTAGAAAGTAGCTTGATGATTCAAGTGGTAGCGATAATTTTACTGTCTCATAGTATCATTTAGGCCTACTGTTATAATGGGTTTGTCTTGTTACTAAACGGGTTATTTAGCTTTTCTCAAAGAGTTGTAGTCGAAAGTTAGCTGTACAGAATTTGGAACACTGTTTAAAAATAACCTATGACAGCATATCCAGAATCATTATTGTAATAATGTGATATATTACGAATAAAGTCAGCTTCATGAATACGTATGCGGAGCTAGTTTGACTGGACTAGAAGCACAGCAAGGAAAGCTTAGGAAATACTGTATTTCCTATGTCTGTGGGATAGTTATGACAAAGGAAAATATAAGGTGCAATGTGATGCATTAGGGAAAGAGAGAGTAACTCATAGCAGGAAAATGTAACGTTAAGTATACTCCATTAGTAGATTCCGGGAAGGTTCTCTTGCCATCACTTCACATAAAATTACTCTTAATGAAGAACTTCGTTAAGACACTGGATATGAAGGAAATCTTCTTTGCTGTATGAAAGATGTAGCCTATTTCTCAACTCTCACGAGCTAAGCTAAAGGAAGGGATTTTCTTCCAATTTCACATAATAAAGCTTTTAAAACATAGAAGTGTTTAAATCTACAATAAGTTAACAAGTATTGACTAGCAGCTTGAATATCTATGGATCAATGGTATGCTTTGGGAGGGGGGGGTTTAGAAACGTATAAACTTACGAATCCCCTTCGCTACCTATCGTAGCTCTCCAAATTCATCATGATTCTGGAGTACTCTTCCCTCATGAGGACTCGAACTAGTGCTAGTTTCGTGACTCGAGTCCAGACAAGACTACTACGGCGCGGTACAACTTCAGTAAAGCCTTGGTTTTTCTCAACCGACGCATGCGACGTGCGAGGTGCGAGGCCTGCCGCGCACAAATCCGAACTACACGAGAGATAGTGAGTGGTTTCTATGGCTGCGAGGTACGCAGATTTGTGCGCGGCGGACCTCGCACATCGCACGTCGCATGCGTCGGTTCAGAAAAACCAAGACTTTAAGGGCCATATTCATAGACATTCTTAGCGCAGGCTTCCGGTGGATGATCAGCGAACTAACGTTTTTCGTATTCATAAACCAGTGTTAGCGATATGATATGAATCCTGTACAAGTAATCAGTCGATAGCCGGGGCTAGTTTAGCACGCTCGTAGCGATGTTTAAATCGAATATCGAGCATGTTTCATGAAATTAATTTCCTTCATTCAACTTGGACATTTTTTATAAGGACTTATGTGTAGTAAGTGCCAGAAGGAAGAAGAACATTTTCATCAACACATGGTCTTAAAGGGAAAACTTTATCATGGTTATTATTTAGCTTCTCAAAGAGGAGAGCAAACTGGATTACTTGAGAACACTTTTGAAAGATAGACATTTATACGAATTTAGAAGGCAATAAAATTAATATAGGCCTAGGAATTGAATTCAATTAACATTGTTCTCATTATTGTAACAATAATTGCTGTACAATTAGATACAGGGTAGTGTTTTACAGGTACTGGTATTGACATTTTGTTAATGTGTTAAATTTGACTTAACAGAAAACGTGTACATGTTATAATTTTTCGATTCAGTGCATTCATTTCCTAAGGAAACGACCATTTTTCTTAGGAAATGTGACAATATTTTAAATATTTCATGCTTTCACAGTATTACGTGTTCCTAGTTTACTTCTACAATGATGTAACAGTATATTATTTTAACCGTGTCTATGGCAGAGCGCTAATGCACTGATATTTCATTCAGACGGGTTTACGTATCCGTGCTGGAATCCCTGGTGGACAAAGCAGTCATTACAGAGAGTTTTACTCGGGGTACTTCCGTTTCTCAATTCTATTCCACCAACAATCTCCACTCTTCCTTATTTTTTCTAAGTTTAACTTATAATCTGCAATAGTAGAGCTAGTAACTTATAGAGGTATTCTGTGCCTATTCAATCTCCTTGCAGCAAAGCAACCACAGTGTGAGGCTACGCAGCTTTTCTTGTGCCAAAGTTACGAAACTACGGGAACTCTATATCACTCCATTTGCGCCTTTGTAGCTTTTACATTTTAATTTGTACAGATAAAGCCGCTGCTGACAAAATAGACTTCGTGTAACGAGATCTTTCACTACTGGATAGATAATTGTACTGTTAATGTGAACGCAATGGAAATGACAAACATATAACATTTCATAATTACCCTACTTTGGGTCAGTCGGTTATCTAACGACACTGTATTAATCATTATTATTTAGCGTGGATGGTATTTGGTAAGATGAGGCCGACTATTCGCTGTATGATTGCTTCCTAGCTAGTCCCGCGCCTTAGCGTTGCTATTATTACACTATCAAATATAGTACCTGTATATGTCAAAGACCTTTTATAAAATACACATTATAAAATATATGACAGTGTAATGGGCTTTCTTTTTATAAAAGTTTCTTTGATAAAAGATCTTTTATGAAATGTAAGTGTTTCTTGTTATCTTTTATAAAAGATCTGCCTAGCTTGAAACCAATATGGCGGAACGTAAATTTTTTGGACTATTATTACGACCAAAATGCCGATAATAGGAATATGAAGAAAATGAAATGTTATAAAACACAAAACATGGCCTACAAAAACAGAAATAAAAGATGAGAAATGTACATAAAAATAGCAAAGACTGTAACTGTAACTGCTGTACAAGATGCACAAGTCTGGACAAACTGAAATTTATCTTCATTCTCAAATAATTTATGTCACTTTTCAAGTCCTCGCATTGTAGGGCCTAGACTTTTTTTTTTTTAGTATGTTTTGTTGGATACCTTTATCTTCACGTCTTGCAATCCATGGTTTAACCCACAGGCGTTTCGTTTTGTTTTGTTTTTTGTTTTTTTTTTTTTTCAGCAATATGCATATAGTAATATTTTGAACTACCGTTTTCAAGTTGTATGTATGAAACAAAATCAGCTTACAAAGATATGAGATCGACACTACATTTACATAATATTAAAATAGCGGACGGCGGAAGACATAAAATTTCAATTTTCATGGTATAAGAAATATCCTTCGATAACAGGGAGCTCTGAGACAAATAAGTTATATTGTTATACCTGTATTCTGTTTGAAGTGAAAATAGCGGTCATCCTTCTTCTTGTGGAGTCTATGTCACAAAAATATTGATAGAAAAGCCGAGAAACATCTGCTGAATAGAAATATATAAGGTAAGCAGATTTTTTCGGCCTACCCGGTATTTACGGCGGCCGGGTAGCTCAGTTGGTAGAGCAGCTGGCTACGGACTGCAAAGTCCGGGGTTCGATCCCAGATGGTGACAGGATTTTTTCTCGTTGCCAAACTTTCAGAACGGCCCCGAGGTTCACTCAGCCTCCTATAAAATTGAGTACCGGGTCCTTCCCGGGGGTAAAAGGCGGTCAGAGCATGGTGCCGACCACACCACCTCATTCCAGTGCCGAGGTCATGGAAAGCATGGGGCTCTACCTCCATGCCCCCCAAGTGCCTTCATGGCATGTTACGGGGATACCTTTTTTTTTTACCTTTTACCCGGTATTTACACCTTAGCTTCGCCACTGATATTTATCTGCTTATTATGTGTCTTCGGCAGAAGTTATATTGCTTCATAAGGTGATCGCATTATCATCAAATGACGAAGGAAAGGGATTTAAGAGAATGAAACTTCAATCAGAAATAAGAAGCCAGTAACTTACGCTTTTCTACTGCTAGCTTGTTTTGTTTTAAGTAATCGTAAAACGCGAAAGTATTTACCTGCTCATTACAGCGATAAACAATAACAAAGGGAAATGACCTTCACTGCGTAGTTGAGCCGGAAGCCATGGTGCAGCACGTAACGCTAAGAAGCATGACCGTCTGTCTCAGTTACATATTATTATAATATTAATAGAAATGCGTTTTTTGTCAGACACAAGGGGAAACTGCACATCTGGACTACCAATTAATTAAGAATGCGGGAACTTCAATAAGGAGGAATATGACTCAGTGCTAAGATAATTAATTTTAGTTAAATTATAGAGCTATTCAGAGTCAAGGCTGGTTCACAATAAACCGGGAACGGAAATGACAACGAGAACGAGAACGGAAATATTGTTAAAATAAATGTATTGAAAAGACTTTTACTGGATTCGAAAGAATAAGCAAAGTCGGAATAGAAGCTACTTATTTTATTTTGGTTTCACACGTTCATTGTAACTTTTTACTTGGTTATTTAATGAAGCTGTATCAACTACTAGGTTATTTAGCGACAATGGAATTGAAGATAGCAAGGTGGTATTTGGCGAGATGAGGTCGAGGATTCGCAATTCGTCTTAAAATCGGGGAAAACCTCGGAAAAAGCCCAACCAGATAATAGCTCCAGATAATCAAACCCATGTCCTAGAGCAATCAGCAGACAAACACATCTATCGCCAAACCAAGCCGTTGGCTCTCTGTAATTTAAACTAAAGAGTTCAACGAGTGATGCTAGGAACATCTGAGGGATTCGCTATTTTTATGCACACGGGAAAATCACATGTAATGTCGCTGTGAACAAAATTTAATTCAGCCATGTGAATATAGAAGAATTATTGTTCCATACACGCACACATTCCTTAGGCATGGCTGTACTTTCTCTCATTATGGGAGATTACAGGAACTAACAGTTAAGATTGCGAAGTTATGACCACCTTACATGAATCTCGAGACTCTGTCTGAGTATTGATGTCTACTACTGCTATTCTAGTCATCTTCATTCTGATGACAATGAATTTCAGATATGTAACGCGCACATGGCATATATACATTAACGTCCTTATAATTGTGTGCCCGTTCTCAAGAAAGAACACGACTCGTCCTAGTCAGATCTTAACAGATATCGATAGTGATCAACGATCATACTGGTGCTGGAAGTTCCACAAAACTTCATCGATGGGTGCAAGTTTCGCGTCTATCAATCAATATATTATTCACATTTCATGGGGAGAAAAAACGGATCTTTATCTAGGAAGCTAACATTAAAAAATAATTCATTCATTCATTCACCTTTTACTTATTCACTCACTCATTTATTTACTTATTTATTTATATGTCTATTTAATTTATTTATTATTTACTCATTTATTTATTTATTTACTTTCACATTTATTAATTTATCTATTTATTTAATCTATTTATTATTTACTCATATATTTCTTTATTCATTCACTCATTGATTTATTTATTCAATTACTCATATCCTCATTTATTTATTAACTCCCTCATTTACTAATTCCCTCACTTATTTATTATTTATTTATTATAATTATTTATTTATTTCGTCATTTAGTCATTATAATTATTTATTTATTTCTTCGTTTATTTATTTTGTCATTTATTTGTATATTTACTCACTTATTTATTTATTATTTACTGATTTAATTATTTATTTATTTTATTCGCTTACTCATTTATTTATTTATCACTTATTTATTTACTCATTTATTTATTCATTCATTTTCTCATTTATTTACTTATTTATTTCTTTATTCATTAATTTATTTAATCATTAAGTTTTAACTGCCGTTATTGATTTATTTGTTTATTTATTTATTTGTTTGTTTATTTATTTAGTGTTTATTTATTTATTTATTTATTTATTTACTTATTCAATTACCAATTTATTTATATTTGTTTGTTTATTCATTCATTCATTCATTGCTTCAGTCATTCATTCATTCATTCGTTCATCCGTTCATCCGTTCGTTCGTTTATTTATTCATTTTTTTATTTATTGGCTTTTAAATTGCATTAGCGTAAAACACTGTAATGCGAGCAGTTTTCTAAAATTCTATTTTAATGTAATGTAATTTACATTTTCTTCATATCCTACTACTAGCCTATACGTATCATTTTAAAATTTTCTATGGTGATAAGACAGTTGATCATATGTAAAATAATACATCATGAAAGCAACCAGATGAAAAAATAATATTATCAGATATCAAAACTATTAAAAAGAGAAATTTCAATTAAAATTATAAGCATGTAAGTAAGTACATATATAAAATTCCAGCATCTAGGACTCCATGTTCCATGGTTTTATGAATACGTACCTGTATGTTATTATTTCGTCCGGTGGTATCGCGGTTGCCATGCTGGCCGTTGGATCTGAGATTCACGGGCTCAAACCCGGCCGAAGACGATTAATTTTTAAAGACGATAAACTCAGCATGGCTTCCGCGAGAGAAGTAAACTAATGGATCCGATATCGTAAATGTACGGTACATAAAACAACCCTCACTCTAATACAGGACTCTAGGTAAAATCTGTTAGAAGAGCAAGTTCATAGTATTTGGGTATATAGACTATTAAATGACTTCATTCACGTAAGTATATCTTTAGAATAATAGTCCAAGAAAATAAACTATAAACAGTGCCTAACATCTATCTAACGAAAGTAGGCCTACTGAATTATGTGATACGTGTAAAACGGGTAATTGAAAAGTATGTAGAACTTTGTAACATTTATTTTTATATTAAACTAGGTGAAAGCACCTTGCGTTGCCCGGATTTTCCTTTTTGCTTCTATTTTTAATTAAACTGGATGTTAGACTTTTCGGAAATTCAACTGTAGACAACCAAACCGAAATGTCTTTACTAAGCTTTCCTCTCCATAAAGATGAATTTATACATAGCATCACTTAAATGAATTAATGAACTTCTTAGCCAAATACCTGCCAAGGTTAATTCAATTAAAAACGGCGTAGATTAGACACCGAAAAGAAAACATTTCATAATGTGCCTTATGTTCAACTGTTCTCTAATTTATATATATATATATATGTTTATTTATTTATTCTGGTGTAGTTAAGGTCATCAGGTCCTCTCTTCCATACCACCAGAAATCTACAAATAAAATAACAGAAAAAATCTAACTACGGTATAAACCAAGTAAAACCAAACAAAATATATACAGGCTTCAATCACACAAACATTAAATGGTTGCCTTGAAGTTCAAAAAAACAAAAACACACTCCTCGGTCCCTATATGCCCACGTAGCGTTGCCTTAGTGTTATACAGATCTTAGCCTACTTTTTATCTCTGCCGGTCATTGACCGTTAAATTTTAGGTGGCTTATCTTAGTCTTGGGCTTCAGCGTATTAAAAAGCATTACAACCTTTCTGCCGTCTCCTTTCCCTTCCACCGTAAATGTGACGTTGCACGGAGGCAGAGATAAAGTAATTATATCTGTATATTGATCTGAAGCTGTGCTGACATATATTTCACGTAATTTTACGTCTATGTGTGCTTGAACTTCAGACAGCTGACGATAAATAGGGAATTTTCTTGTTCCCAGTCTGAACCAGTTGGGGTGTCAACGTGAATCAAATTTACCTCTCTATCCGTCTTACCAAAGAATCAATACAAACGTATATAATTTAATTTATATTGGAAGATTTTTTACCCCATTACCGATGTACGCCTGCTTATAACATACCCGGTTTTTTTAAATATGACTTTTAAAATTATGACAGGTTGGAACACATACTCTATATTTTTATCGAATTTGTATATTCATTTCATGAATATAAGTGCAGTACAAATTGCCAGGTTATTTTTAAATGTGTGCGCATTGTTTAGTTTGAAGTATTATTAACTTATATTACGTTCTTTTCTCAAGTATTTAGAATCTGAAAACCGTAAGAAAGACAGAAGAGCACTGCGGCTATCACGAGTGAATTTTAATTTTGTGCCAGTCTTCCTTAAATACGAAGAAAAGTACTGATATTTTCGAGTAACAGGAGGTCTGCTTCTTTAATTTCGAATGCAAATCATTCATAAAAACATAGAACCTCCTCGTTAGCTTACACCAAAGATGGGCATTCGTGTGTACTTGCATCGCTTTCACTCGTGTACGTTGTTTGAAGTTTGCCTAGCCCTTAGGCGCTCTCGTCTTTCTTCTCTCGTTGAAATCAGTGATCGAAAAACATCGATTACAGCACTCAAAAAGAGAACTAAAATACGTAATCGATCAATGTTCCGTGAGTCAGTTGCAGTAATAATATTAAACAGCGTTTAGAGTCTCAACTGAATCTCCTGTGGAAAGTGATTATTCATTCAAAGGTAGAAAATGGGGCACATTTGTCGGTGTGTGGAAAAGTATTACCGCTGTTAGAAAACTCAATTTAGAGAGTGATTATAAAATATACCATATTATTCAGGATGGAGACGTCGTAGAAGTGATTCCTGAAGTCCTTCTGTATGATATTAGTAATGAATAAACTTGGAATAGAAGTAAGTTTATTTAACCTTACTGTATACCATGGATTTTTCTTTTATTTTAGTAGGTTATTTTACGACGCTTTATCAACATCTTAGGTTATTTAGCGTCTGAATGAGATGAAGGTGATAATGCCGGTGAAATGAGTCCAGGGTCCAACACCGAAAGTTACCCAGCATTTGTTCATATTGGGTTGAGGGAAAACCCCGGAAAAAACCTCAATCAGGTAACTTGCCCCGACCGGGTATCGAACCCGAGCCACCTGGTTTCGCGGCTAGACGCGCTAACCGTTACTCCACAGGTGTGGACTATACCATGGATATGTTATACTTTAGTAGAGATATTTCGTCTAGAAAAAAAAAGTTTTCATTTTAATTTCTTTTTCAAAGAAGCATTTCTTCACTTTGTGGTCTTTTTATGTATAGGTATGCTGACAATTTTAGGTTCAGTTGGGATATTTAAACTAAAAAGAAATCCAGCAGTATAAATAAATTTATTGTTTAAACTATTAAATCTATTTATTATAAACATGATTTATTCCACTTTGTTTGCACCATCGAAGCAATCCGCTAATCCTTAACGTATCCTCACGTGTTATATGGTCATGGCTACGCATACCACCTTAGACAAGAAAAATGATCGGCTGCTATGCGCTAAGTCCCGTTCGAAAGACTTCGCTTGATTCCGTGAGAACTTAGCTTTACACGTGAACAAATTTCTTATGCACACTCCTTTCTGTTTTTCTTTTGTATTGTTTGTTTGTTTGTTTTTTTGTTTTCTCTGTCTGTTTATAGATTGTGTTTTATCTAAAGTTCGGATAAAGTAGCTGCAGGGATGACTATATAATAAGATGCGAAACTTACTGAGTTTCCCGTAACACATGCTAGAGGCGCTAATGTAGAAACTGATCTTGCTGGCATCTGTTGGACGGAGGAGAACTTATTACATCTTGCAGCGCACCAAGTAGCGAAAACAAAAATTAATTACTCTATGCATTTAGCAGCGCACCTGGTGACGAAAATGTTAAACTATGCAGAAAATATTCCTTCCCTCCCACCCTCATCCATATTCTCAACTAACCCAATTTCAAATAAAACATTTACATTTTTATTTCCCACACCATCTTCCACTGAAAATTCTTACCGGAGCCAACAGGAAGATAACAGAGACGATCTATTTAACACTACTCAATTAAAATATAACCAAACAGAGACAGAAAATAAAGCAAAAGGTTAGATAATTGAGATTGTATTCTTCGGGTATTTAGTGTATAGCGCAATGGAAAAGTCTGCAAAACTACTTAGATAGTCAATAAATTTATTATATTACTGTTACTTTCCTACACATTCAATAACACTATTTTACAACATCCATAAACATTACTATTTAAAATACACTGCTTATACACACACTTAGTATCACTTTATGTGCACTCATTAGCAAGTTTCTGGCTGCCATGTTGTCTTCTCGAGCATCGTCTGTTCGTCTCGAACGAACGGATAAATAGAGAAGTTTGGGTAATCTACTCAACACGTAGTTCTAATGTTCACCACCCACGACGTCGGGCTCTAATCATCTTATTTGAACCCCCTTCCGTCAGATGGTGCTGACCGCAGTTTCGCATCCTATTATATATTCATCCGTGGCATCTGTTTCAGGACATGCTGTATAACAGTATAGGATAGTGCCTTGACTTGCTTCAAACTAAGTAAACACAACACCGTTCCAATAGCTAAAACTCTACCTGCTGGGAAGAGCGCTCCCCACCCCTATCTAAAACATCAGTGAATGGCCAGTTCAGCCGATAGAAACTGAATATACATCGTCACTACTGTCGGCTGGAGGACACGCGACAACTAGTTAATGTTTGTAAATAAAACGCACGGACCAAGGATGCCTATCCTGATACAGCTACTTTATCCGAACCTTAGTTATAACTAATCTATAACAATATATTCGGGGGGGAGTAAATTAGGTGAACCAGGCGCTGCACGAAGTGGACTTGGACAAATTTACGCTAAAGGAGATCAGTCATTTTTATATACGCCGCTTCAGTCTTTCACAGCGCATTCACGCAGTGCAGAAATCTGCCTGGTACTGGTTTATACGAAAACGCCTCAGACAGTCGCACAAACACGCCTGAAACCAATTTTTCCATATCAGGAGCATTAACAAGTGTACTTTCGTCTAAGCATCGGCGTCGCAAAATATTTTCCCTGTACCGACGACGTTCAATGAAGTCTTCGATGTCATGTAAGCGAGATTGCTGTTCCCACGGCCCATTGCTCCACGGCTGCTGTTTACGAAACAAACGATCTGGCCAGGGGAAATTCCAGCGCACCTCGTTCTCACCTCGAGTCTCGAGTGGACTACTGTACGGTGACACGTCTTCAACAACTCATCCTATAATTAATTCGTACGGTCTGTTCCGTCACGTCCAAAGTCTCATTCCCTAGAGCAAAGTTTCTCGACGCTTTAAGCAAGTCAAGTGTGTGAAATACGTTCATTTTCCGTTATACAAGTACAGGAAAAGTACTGTTATGCTACAAAAAGATAAATTGATTCCAACATTCTGAAAAGTTCAGATTAGTTGCAGATTAGATTAGTTGCAAGATCCATAAAGCAGTTGGCCTAGGTGGCGTAGTCGGTATAGCGCTGGTCTTTTGTGCTCAAGGTTGCGAGTTCGATCCCGGTCTAGGTCGATGGCACTTAAGTGTGTTTAAATGCGACAGGCTCATGTCAGTAGATTTACTGGCATGTAAAAGAACTCCTGCGGGACAAAATTCCGGCACACCGGCGACGCTGATATAACCTCTGCAGTTGCGAGAGTTGTTAAATAAACCATAATTTAAAATTTTCCATAATGCAGGACAAAAGATACCTAAACTGAAAAAATGAGAATCGAGTTAAATGCGTCAACAACGCTAATTCAAATTTTATTATACATTTCGAAGAGAAATGATACTTCTGGAAATGCATGTAACTTGCATATTAAAAGATAATTTAACTTAAAGCAAACAACATAGAATCAACTGAAGACTTACTTTATAAGTGATACGAATATTTTATTTTGACGGAACAAACAGTTTGGTATAATTCATGATGATGATGATGATGATGATGATGATGATGATGATGATGATGATGATGATGATGATGATGACGACGACGACTGCGATTACGATGATAAGGTGGTGGATGGTAGTATGATTCTGAAAGAAATTCTTTGAATATTTATTATTTCTTCGACATTATTAAAAACCCTAGTTTTTACGGATGACTATTAGATACACTTTTACTACGTCATACTACTTTTTACCAATAAAACAGTACAGAATGACGTGTTTCTACCAATCTTAATAATTCGTATAATATTTACGTATAAAAAATAAAACAGATTGTTCCAATTCCTTCGTAATTAACGGGCGATTATCTGTTTGCTGGTATTTCTGATTTGGACAAGCTAGACAGAAGTGTGTCACCACTACCCACCCACCCAAGTGCTCATGAAGCTTACCATTGCACACCATACAGCGTGATAATCACCTCGCAAATGTTTTGTCTTGACTAACATAGGCCTACAGTATTATTTAGGGATGTAAAAATATAAGTCAATTACGTACTTGAGACATAAATCAGATCTTCATCTACCCTCTGTTAGTCTAAGCTGTTTTAAAAAAGGAGTTCGCTTTTCATGTATAACAGTCTTCAATGCACTGCCTAATTATCTTAAAGATTTGAAGAACAACGAGAAAAGGTTCAGAAAAGAATTAACCAAATTTCTACATACTCATACCTTCTACACAATTGATGAATTGTTATGCTTGTGAATTGAATTATTCTACTTAAATGACATGTACAATTTTATATAGCTCAACTAAAATATGTTTTTATATTGACTTAATCTGTTTACTATGTATTGTATTTTTTGTTTAGCATAACTGATGAATTGTATGTACTGTAAATTGAATAGTATACTGTATAGGTCAACTGATGAATTGTTTAAGCTTATAAATTGAATTAATCTACTTCATATGAATTGTATAGCTTAAAGAAAATAAGTTTGTAAATTGAACTAATTTGATTGTATATGTTTGTATAGTTTGGCTGATGAATTGTATATGTTCTTAAAATGATTACTAGTCTGTGTAGCTCTACTGATGAATTGTATATAGACCTACTGTAAATTGAATGGTAATATGTATAGCTCAACTGATGAATTGTTTATGATTATAAATTGAATTCATCTACTTGATATTAATTGCACAAATTTGTATAGCTTAATGAAAGTATGCTACTTTGTATTGTATATATTTTTATAGTTTTGGCCGATGAATTGTATATGCTTTAAATTGAATAGTAATCTATATAGCTCTACTGATAAATTGTTTGTGTTTGTAATTTGAAGTAGTTTGCATGATATGTATTATCAATTTCTGTATATCACAACTGGTTGAATTGTTTATGCCTTAAATTTAATTAAATTGTTTTGTATTATAATATAGCTCAACTTATGAATGATCGTTTGCGTTTGTAAATTTAATAATCTGATTGGCTATGTATTGTATACTTTTAGTAGAGCCATCGATGTAGCTCAGTCGACAGACTCGCTGGGCTGCTGTTCCGGAGTTGCGTTCGGGCTTGGGTTGGATCCCCCTTTGGACTTTGGTTTCTTCCGAGGTTTTCCACAGCCGTGGGACTGAAGCCGGATGGTCTATGGCGAGTCCTTGGCATCAACACCTTTGATTTGATTACCCCCTTTGATTTGATTACCTGGTTGGGTTTTTCCGAGGTTTCCCCCACCGAAAAGGCAAATGCCGGGTAATATTTTGGCGAATCCTCGGACCTCATTTCATCTCACTACATCTCGCCAAAATGTAAAAAATTTGTACAACATTGTAAAAATTGTAGAAAATTACTAAATTGTAAAACTATAAAAATTTGTAAAAATTGTAATTGTAATATTGTAAAATGTTGACATGTTCCACATCTTAAAGCTTCATTGCTCATGTAAGATCTATGGAATAAAATAAATGAATGAATGAATGAAAAGTTGAAACGAAATGTTGAATTCTTTACAGCAATGGAAAGCTTCCAAATAAACGTTTTATCCTCACTGTATTAACAACAGATTTGCGTGTACTCAGCTAATTTTCATTCTTTAATATTTAAAAAATGATTGTTTTCCCAAAGCAGTTAACCAAGAGCGCAGAACGAACAGCTAGTTACGTGTCTCTTGTATCTGGAGTTTCAATCTCAACAGGTCCCGAAAGTCCGCCTGTAGATCCTGGTGGAATGAACGCTCGGTTGTCACCTTATTACTCGTGAGGTATGCTATAGGCTTAAGTAGCAACTATCTTTTTTTCGGATATTCCAAGACAACTCTCTTTACGACCATTTATTTAATGGACTAAGATAATTTGGTACACGGTTAGTCGAGCAACTAGAGTTTGCTTTCCACGTCAGAGATCTGAGTTCAAGTCCTGGCGAATGCATATGGAGTTTGTCGTGGGTAAAGACGTTAGGAAATGTTTTTAAATAGCACTTCCATTTCTTTTACGATCATTGTGAAAGAGCTCATAATTCCCTATCATCTTTGGATTAAAAGGAAACTATATAATATATAATCCAATCTTCCTCAACTTGGCGAGGTTGCCAAAGACAAAGAATGTTAAGCAGTAACATTTAAAATCACATTGAAAATGTCTTACAAAAAATTTATTTACAAGAAACTAAAATTTGCAGTAGATAATATTTCACATAATGAAAATTTATAAAAATACAGGTAAAAAAATAGACTGAGAAAATTTAACTGTAATTTGAATTGAAATACAAATGTCGCCGTAAAATCTGCAGAGAACCCTTCAAAGTTAAAATAGAAATTTCCTTAATTGTTGTTGTTGGGACTCCAAATTTATGACAGAATGACACAAATTGTTTTTTATGGTCCCTCTAGCGCCCACCATTAATCCGTTGAATTCTATATCCCTGAGTTTATATGATGTTTTGTAATAAGGGATAGTGGGTTCATAAATTCTCCTTTTCTCTAGATTAACCTCCTCAGGTTGAAAATAAAATGTTATGTTTTATTTAACGACGCTCGCAACTGCAGAGGTTATATCAGCGTCGCCGGATGTGCCGGAATTTTGTCCCGCAGGAGTTCTTTTACATGACAGTAAATCTACTGACATGAGCCTGTCGCATTTAAACACACTTAAATGCAATCGACCTGGCCCGGGATCGAACCCGCAACCTTGGGCATAGAAGGCCAGCGCTATACCAACTCGCCAACCAGGTCGACCCTCCAGGTTGATTCTGATGCGTCTCGAATCTGATGGTCGGATCCAGAATATAACCTTTTGTCTCTCCAAGTTTAAATGTTATAATATCAATACGCCGATGACTTCCAGTATCCGCTATTCCATGGACTTCTTCATAAATAGAGTAGCCATTGGTCTTAAGGCATGTTGCGATTACAGATCTGATCTTGTGATGTCTGCTGTTACGAAGAGTTTCGTCAAATGGGCATGAACCCAAGCCTTCCCATATGATTAACTTCATGGAAATTTCTACAACAAATGTTTCATTAGGTAATTAACTGCTGGAATCGCTGCAATTGGCGCCGACAGAATGTCAAAATGAGCTAAGATATCAGATAATCTGTATTGTATTACAATCCCTTGCTTCAGAGCTCTGTATATTTTCGGTTAATGGAGAGATTCTCAAACTTGATCCGCCTACGATCAGTGGTACAGCTCATGCATTTTGTCAAGACACTCGCGATGAGCAATAGGGGAAATAGGTTTCTGTAGAGGGAGTAGGAGTAGAAGGGAAGGTCGAGCATGTGTCTACCGAGTTCAAGGCAAAGAATAACGCATTCCCCCTAAAATTAGTAAGTAGACTCATCCGATCTCGCTCGCAGGTCTGTAGGAAGAGTGGGGAGTGTCTGGACATAATGTACTTGTAAACATATCAATTGTCAGTATGCAATTAGTTCAATCGTCAATTTCTCAGTTCTACTGTTGGCGACAGTAACGAGTGTTTTTGTTTTCAGCTTCTGTGGTTTCATTACCCACAAAAACAAAATAATGTCGATGTTTGCTTATGTTGAAAGCTTTGTTGAGGAAAATGATATTCATCTCAATCCTGATACAGGATACAGAGTTCAGGAGTCAGGTTCTTTACAGAAAGTCTTAGTTTTAGAAGTTTGGTTAAAAAATGCAATTTCGCTCGTGAAAAAAATTACCTTCAAAGATTTCTGCTGAAAAAATATTTAATTCAGTTTACTTGTGATAGTGGCCTTAAGAAATTTTCTAGAATAAATCCCAGAATGTTGGATTCAAAAGCGTTTCGTTGGCTACAAATGCAATACTTCTCTTTTCACAACAACATACGTGAAAGTAGTTTTTCATCTTAGTATTTTAAAGAAAAAGTCTGAAATTAAATATTACCTGAGATTAAAAACTTTCAAAACCTGATCCCTGGCGTTCAAGACCTAATGTCAAAAGGAAGAGGTCATATTTCTCATTAGAATATTTTGTAATTTCTAAACATAATAATACATTTAATTATGAAAGTACTTTTTGTTAAATCTCTACATAACTTCCAGTGAGTGCTACTGGAGTCTTCTGTACACCGAGATAGTGGTACTTGAAGAAAAAAGTTTGAGTACCCCTGGGTCAGAGTAATCATGGCTGTCAAGACTAAAGAAAACGTAGGCTTAGACTTACTTCCCTTTACAGAGTGTACATGACTTGATAAAATACCACAATTCTTTCTTTCTTTCTTTCTTCCTTTCTCTTTTTCTCTCTCTCCATTTTTCTTTCTTTCATTCTTTCTTTCCTTCTCTCTCTCCCCTTTTTCTTCCTTTCTTCTTTCTTTCTCTCCCTTTTTTCTTTCTTTCTTTCTCTCTCTCCCTTTTTTCTCCTTTCTTTCTCTCTCTCTTATTCCTTATTTCTTCTTTACTTCTTTCTCATTCTCCCTTTTTCCTTTCTTTCTTTCTCTCTCATTTTTTCTTTCTTTCTTTCTCTCTCTTTCCCTTTTTTCTTCCTTTCTTTCTCTCTCTCTCCATTTTTTCTTTCTTCCTTTCTTTCTTTCTCTCCCTTTTTTCTTCCTTTCTTCTCCCTTCCTTTCTTTCTTTCTTTCTCTCGCTCTCTCTTTCTCTGTTCCTTTTTTCTTCCTATCATTCTCTCTTTCATTCTTCCTCTCTTTTTCTTCCTTCTTTCTTCTGCTTAATCTCCTACTTTCCTAGCGACTTACAATCCAATGCGGTGTAGGAGATGGTATACAGATAGCTATGGAACAACATTAGACAGGCACACATTGCGGGCCTCCCTGGGCGCGTGGTCAGCACGGTACAGGGCTACTGCTGAGACAACACAGGACAGCACATTACAAGGTATAATATCGAGTCCCGTGGACGAAGATAAATCATTTCCATTACCCACGCCGAAAATCGAGCTACCGGTACTGATATATTTTTTGGAAAGCGAAGCGAACACACTATTCACATAGCCAAAACGGCCTACTAAAACAGCACACTTCAATAAACAAATAATTAGCAGTAGTATTTTATTTAACGACGTTTTCAAGTGCAGAAATTATTCATTATCAAAATTCAACGTGGGCCAGAAATGACCGACAAGTTTTGCCTGGAGCCCTCTTTTACGGACAGGGTCGTTGTATGTGCCGCAAATCTACAAGGGACCCAATTTCAATGGGTGAAATGGGAGTAAAAGCATTTAGAAGCACGCGAAACGTTTCTTGCAAGGAAGTTTGGGGCTGAGAAAAACTAAATATGTGAGCTCCAAGCCTGTTGGTCACTTGTCTGACTCCGAGTTTCGGAACTTTAGAGAATTTTGAAAGGGAAGCCGAAAATGAACGTAACCTAATACAGGGGCGGTTATTCAGGTGAAGTAGGTGAAGGGTTACTTCACGTATTTACATGTAAAACACAATTTTATCTCATAGGCTATTAATAATTAATTCCAGTTATTACCGATATCGTATTTCTAAAATAAGACAAAGTTTTCTTTTCTGTCGTTATAAACAGTGTTTAGTTGTATAAATACTACCTGTAACCGTCCGCTGAATAGAATAATGTCAACTGTTACGAGCGCCGAGCGGTGACTATTGGAACTTGCAATACTGTACAGGTGGAATTATTTGGGCTCCCATTCTCATACAAAGACGTTATGTTCTCATACAACACTTGGTTTCCATGGTAACGTGACGTCACGCACTAAAGAAAGATTGTATGAGTGAAGTGCTTTTCTCAGTCTTTCAGTTATGGAGAACTGTCAGACTTCTTGTAGGTGGAGTAACCAGTTTGCAGATCTAACGGTACTAATAATAGAGAAGGGTTGCAGCTCGTCTCCAAGGCCGGGGGCTATTGTTTAAGGGCTGTGAAATTTACAGTGTGTACTACCTGACTCGAGAATAGTATCCTCATTTCTTGTTTCCAAGCATCCACCCCTATAGTGGTAAATTAGCTGGCTCTATGTTATTTTATCAGGAATAGACCCCACATACATTCGCAAAGTTTAAAAGTTGTTTTCCGCCGCGTGTATTATTTTTTCTCATGAGCTCGTGATCTTGTTAGTTTTGTTCCAACTCTTGTATTTGAAAGTTTAACGCGCGCGTGATTATACGCATGTAGTTTAATATTGTGTACGTATATATTAACTTATTATTTAATATATTTAGAATATATTAGTGATAAGTGTACACAGTGTGTTAATCCTACATCATAGTGCTATTATACAAATACTTATGTACCAGTACATAGAAAATGTTGATTAATGAGTGCGAAATATGTATCCCGAAAATGACACGGTTTGTAATTTATTAGAAATGTCGTTTTGTAGACTTAAATATGAGGATAAAAAGATGTTTTAAATTCTGGACGACTTACAGTTCCATTTGTTATTTGTTTTAAAAAGTGCTAAGAAAGTACAGAAGTTGTATAAAATAATTTTAAAAAATTCTTCCGATGAAAGAAGCTTTTCTGTGTGAAGAGATTGAAAATTTCACTCGGAATGCTACATCACAGGAGAAACTTTCATTATTAGCCCCATAGCTTTGCATAGAGATATACTGTCCACCCTTAGTTAAACTCAGACATTTTATGAAGACATCATCGACAGGCTTGCTGCTTTAAAAGATAGGAGGATTGACTTGTTATGCAAGAAATTAGGTGAGTTCTGAAATAAATTAATTTTCCTTTTTGCATGTGTTCTAGAACTATTAAAACTGTATGTAGTTTAAGAATAGTAGGCCCACTCCTTATATTGGTAAAACTGTTCATGCATTTGTGTATGTGAACAGCACTTCACCTATTCTTTTTACGGCGAGCCGCTACTGACCTAATAGATACCACACGATGGGTGGGGGAGAAGTAAAACAGAACAACATCAGGACAGGAACGCCGAAAGATGTTAAAAGCTTGCACACCGAGTGGGACTGCAGCAGCTCTTGCACTGTGCGAGTAACACTCGAGTAAACTTGCCCCAAGTACCGAACACAATATGCGAAAACTAAGGTTCGTATTTCGAAGGTTTTCATTTGGAAAAGAGCCAAAACTTGCGTGGGGAGAGGGATGTAGTTCCGAGGCCCATTCTTTTAGGACTCATCCCGGTATTTGCCTTAACACATTGCACAACAATTTAAGTCGGCTAAATGACTAATAATTCTCGTTATGGTGTATATGTTCTTTCACACAACGCAGAACTAAATTATACACGCTTCAAGAAAATTTCCATTCGTTTACTGATCTATCTGACTCATTTCTATCAATGTATATTCTTTGAAATGTATATTCATTGTGACTGGGAGAAACCAAACAATTACAGATAATCAGAATAAAATATGGGCAATAACTTCACTACAGTAAGGATAGCATGATCACGTTTATATTGTCCGTACGAAACTAATTAACACGCTGTGACGTCGTGGTAACTGCTCTGCCAGCCCACCCGTGCCCTGCAAACTTGCTTATTTCACAGAAGAAAACTGCAGAACACACCTTAATAATTTTCAAGGACAACACTTAAGTATACTAGGAACATTTTAAGAAATGACAACTTGAAGACGTCCAAGAACAAATGGCTACTAGTTAGCCAGAAAAACTGAAGTCACATACATCGTCTTCACGATCGCTGTTGGTGATGTCGTGATTTAAGGTAAATCCAGGTTCAAAGAATTTGATGAAGGTCATATCACCGCAAAGTAAGAAAATGATTCTTGTGTGCATTCATAATGTAATATTATTCTGTAGCTACTCCAAGACGGGAACTTCTTTTATATTACGAAGCTATATTTCACTTAAGAACTTCGGTAATTAACTCTGGACAAAGCAATGGACGAGGACCTGAAAGTTATTTTGTCGTCACAACTTGTTCTGCACTAACGCTTGTAATTGGCAATATATCATTGTGAGGAGCAAGACAAGGGATTGCAGATATTCATTCTTAACCGAGATTCATGTATAAACAGTTTATAATCTTGTATTGAATTCATACTCAACCAAATTTGTATTCAGGATGCAGAACAGGTAAGTGAGACAATCATACTCGTATTATGCGCCCCAGTTCTCTCTCTCTCTCTTTTAATAATTTCTTGGTATATAGAGGGTGATTCACGAGGAAAGGTAAAAAATTTGGGATGTGAATTCTGAAGTCATTCTGAGTCAAAAAGTTCATATGAATATGGGTCCGTTTTCTAACGATTACGGAGCTATGGCTATTTGATTTCACAAAAACTTCTGGGATTCCAGTGTACTAACTCATTTAGAGACAGATAACGGACAAATTTAAAGTTTATATATACGTGTGCATACATACCTAATATTCTAGATTTCGGGGTCGATGTTTTCGCACATTTTCAAAGTGCCTCCTTCTGCTTCAATGCACTGTTGCGCTCGGGCGTGAATCGCACTCATCGCTCGGGAGAGTTGCACGTGGCTGTTCTTTATGCAGCGTGCAGCATCTAAAATACGGTCGATTAGCGCCTCTCTCATTTCCACCTTCCTTTGGTATACCAAGTCTTTCAGCCAATCACATAGATGGCCCACCTGTCAGCGTCGGATTCACGAGTTCCACCCTGGCCACCTGTTGGACTTGGACAATCAGCGCATACATGGACGCACAAAGAGTAAAAACCATAGCTAATTTACGTACCCGGGAGGATCCAGCCCTCGCAAAGCCAAGCCAACTCTGTCTGTCTGTCTTTCTGTATGTATGTATGTATGTATGTATGTATGTATGTATGTATGTATGTATGTATGTATGTATGTATGTATGTATGTATGTATGTATGTATGTATGTATGTATATACTTGCCTACCTTATCTGTCCACCTGTCTGTGAACATTGATTTCTTTCAAACTATCAGACGAATTTTATTCTTATTTAGTACTTACGAGTGAATATACGTAGGCCTATCTAGAAATGATGTATATGAAATATGTTATAGGCTCACCAACTTCGTATTGCCGATTGAAGATGAGGTCGCTGCTATCGTTACAAACAGAAAACATGCAACGAGTTTAATATTTCGGACTCCTGCCGTCGGTAATCGGAACTTGGCTGGCCTATACCAACAAATTTGCAGATATTTATTTTTAGAAAGTACAATTGCGAATTCACTCGAATAAAATGCATCAATTTCTTCGTAAATATATGTAGATACTAAGTAGAATGAACTGAAAAATTAAACTGCACAGTTCGTGTCAAATGAAAATTTCTTCCCTAAGGAAATTAATTATTATATAGAACATATTTTATTCTGATTATCTGCAATTGTTTGGTTTCTCCCAGTCACAATGAATATACATTTCAAAGAATATACATTGACAGAAATGAGTCAGATAGATCAGTAAACGAATGGAAATTTTCTTGAAGCGTGTATAATTTAGTTCTGCGTTGTGTGATTATTATTATTATTATTATTATTATTATTATTATTATTATTATTATTACTGGATATATTTCATGTTGTAACTGATTCATGCTTTCGTGATATTTGTTTACATATTATAGTATTCTCCAAGCATAAAATAAAATTTACAAGCCATTTAGGACACGAGGAACCCTTAGGATTTGCTCATGGAACACCTGACGTTCCGTGGAACACAGTTTGAGAAAAGTTGGTTTAGAAGCATGGAGAAGAATGCGTAGTTTGACGGATGGTGGGTAGCATAGTCGGCACGCAACTCATTCCATCACGGATGCACAAAAAAGCTTCTTTAGGTTTAAGTGCCTAGGGATGCCCAATATCCCCTATCGATTGCACTCATCTCACCCTTTCCCCTGGGGTTGTATGCACAATGAACGAACAATGATCTGAATATCTAAGTATTTACGAGCACCCCCTTCGTACACACACACCACACGAGCAATTCAACGCCTCATAGGGTTGAACCTCAGAGTTTGTGAAAAGCACGATATAGAAGTTTAAACATTCAATTGAAATACGATGTCGGAGATACATAACTTGTAAGCAATTTGTAAGGCTGCTGGTGGCCTTTTTTTACCAAAACATTTCTATGTTTCAGAGTAAAATTTTAATTAAAGAAGAGACTGCGAACTGTAATTTGAGTGTCTGGAGGATAAATCGCCTTCCTATACATTCCACGAATATCGATGTTTTACGAACGTTTGACAAGTTAATTAAATTGCTACTATAAATAACCGATCTACGATGGCAGCTGTAATGAGAAAAGCTGAGTCGGACATCGCAACAGGATGAATATTCACTCACAACAACTGTTGCTTCAGACACAGTCAACACGACGCCTGTAGTGTCATTGTTCTCACATTAAGACTGGCCGTTAGCAACACTTTTTCATGCCGGAGAACAAGGTGCACGTCCAGACGGGTTCAAGTGGAAGTTTGGTGATCAAAAACATTATTAGGACAGGTCAAATTGTTCAACCATGGTCGCACAAATTGTCCATTGTTATCTTCTTGTCACAGCATAAAATAACATCACATCTATCAACTACTTCAACTTACTGCTCACTGGGAGGAATGGATTTTAAGCTTTGTTGTATCATTCTCTCGGATCTTTTTTTTTTCAACTTCACATAAGAGAGTACATTGTAACATCGCCAAGTGATATTAGTATTGCGCTAAGCGTCTTAGAATTTTGCTTATAGAATGATCCACGACCATTGATGGACTACGACTTGTAACAGTCGATGAAATAAAGCTATGATTAATAAAAAATTAAAGAAGTCGAACCTCTGAGAACATCAGCCTCACAAACGCTTTTTTTTTTTGCCTAAAGTCTCATAGGCCAGGACTCAACACCACTTTACTCATGCTGAAAAGCTCTTTTGTATTGTGACAGCATCCAGTATAGAAACAAAAAATTGGCAGTGCAATTTTTTTTTTTTTTTTTTTTTTTTTTTTTTTTTTTTTTTTTTTTTTTTTTTTCCCCATATTATCTAATCAGTCGCTTACCATAGTAACAGATTTTAACATTCCAAGAAAGATGTAGACAATATTACTGTTTTCTTTCCTGCATGTGAAGATGCTCTCTCGTGGATACTGGTGTTAAATCTCCAGGCTAGGCTCATTCTCACTCACGCCGATAAAGCGCGCTGAAGACCGCTGTGTATCCAGGGTCCCATGCAGGCGAACCATACTCCTGGCAATTTCGTCGATATATTGAGCAAATGATGTTGGAAAGATTTATCGAAGGAAAGATGTAGATACCTATATTGGGGAAACGGGAGAACCCCGAAAAAAAACCAACCGCGACCTTGTCAATAAACAAAATTATACACGTAACCGGGACGCGAACTCGGATCTCCTATGTATGTATGTATGTATGTATGTATGTATGTATGTATGTATGTATGTATGTATGTATGTATTTTTATTAGGTTATTTTACGACGCTGTATCAACATCTTAGGTTATTTTGCGTCTGAATGAAATGAAGGTGATAATGCCGGTGAAATGAGTCCGGGGTCCAGCACCGGTAGTTACCCAGCATTTGCTCATATTGGGTTGAGGAAAAATCCCGAAAAAACCTCAACCAGGTAACTTTTCCAAACCGGGATTCGAACCTGGACCACACGCTAACCGTTACTCCACGGTGTGGACTGTATGTATGTATGTATGTATGTATGTATGTATGTATGTATGTGCCTCAAGAGTCAAAACTAAAGAGAATATATGTGCTTTTATAAACAACGCTGAGTATTAACCTATTTCTCATAAATTTTGTCACCTTCCTCTGCCTTCCCAGTCTCTTGAATTTGTAATTTTAAATAAATTTTAGGTATCTGTCACTTGACATCCGATCTTCCTAATTATTTCTTCATTCCTTACAATTCCTTCTCTTGATTAATGATAAACGGGAGAAGGCAGTCGGATATTTAAGATTTAAAACAACAATAATAATAATAATAATAATAATAATAATAATAATAATAATAATAATAATAATAATCCTGAGCATGACAGCCCACAGAGGACCAAGGCCGACCAGCTGACATCTGGTCTCATGTGCACATGCCTCAGCAGAGGTGAACGATCATCCAAGTAGTTCAGCGGTTAGCATGATGATTCCTCCAGCCATTACGCGTATAGTGGTTCGCGAAATCGATTTTCGCTACCTACCGCAGCTCTCCAAATTCATCACGATCTTAGATGGGCACCGATCATATACACTGGCCAAAATTTACGAGAAAATTTATTTCTGCATGAAGTCCCTAACCAGCTCGCATTCCGCAACGTCAGTCCAGGCATAATGGCCTTAGACCACGATTCTATGTCGCGGGATTTTTGTTTTAACCCCTTCAGACTTAAATTCACATTAAAAACAATTGAAAAAACTGGTCACTGGGAATCCAAAATTCCCAAATCAAGTCTTCACAGAAAATAAAAATTTGGGGACAATTTTGACCCCTGGGGCCCCAAAATTTTAAATTTTATTTTTAATTCAGGTATAGGAATGTTTCAAAAACAATATTCTCCATTTCTATCACATTGAATTTTTTTTTAAATATTTAAAAGTATCGAAGATATTCCAAAAAAGAAAAAAAGAAACAATGTACACTACAATGTACATCAGGCCTGAAGGGGTTAAAAGGAAGATTATTTTCACAGGAAGCTTATGGAATTAAAAAGAAAACTGTATGCTTTGCCGTGCTTTAAAAATTTGTTACATTCCATTAGCGAATAGACTTTGCAGTATGATTGAGGTATACGGGAATCCACCATGACGGCGCAAAAATCTGTGTAGTGCGAGATACTTCCGCATTAAATATCATCAACGTCCAACAGACAAATGATTTCACACATCGCAAAATTAACACACTACCAGTTCATCATCTTTTCGGAAACACATCCCGACCAATCTCCTTCACTTTCACTTCGCGAGAATCACATGACCTTGTCCCTGTTGTGTGAGACCGCGTTCGCCATTGGTCCAGGAGTCCTGGTACCCGCGAATATATAAACGCGCAACAAATCGAGAATTTAGTATAGCAAGGATTTTAGTGTCCATACATACACATTGTTGTGAAGGTGAGTGAGTGCAGCAACCACGCAGTACACTACTGCTTGCATTGAGTGTTACGTACAAATACTTCACTGACTTAGAGGGTTCCTCTTTTAGCAAATGTGTGTATATGTTCTAGTAAAAGTGATTATTTTTGTTATCTAAACAAATCTTCAATTTTTCTACAAACTCACTAAAAATAAAAGTGTTTTGTAAACTTGTAATAAATAACTACATTAGCATCAATATTCCACGCAGAAAATAAAAAATGTTACTTTTCACGAAGTTTTATAGGTTTCACAGTATATAAATTTGAGTATTTTGGAAATTACACTAATATCACTTATTTACATTTATGAGTTTAAAAACAATTTAGTAGTTCGGTTACCAATAGGCCTACGGGAATTGGGGACGTAATCCCAACAGAAGGAACTGGTTATTACCTTTCAATATTGTCCCAAGTATCGGCGACGATGATACAATACCGATATTTCATAGAAGTTTGATGACACTTTTAAACAGAAGAAAGTGGTTTATCATTCGAGCTATTTTAGTCTGTTATTTAATAATGCTGTATCAACTATTAAGTTATCTACCGTCGATGGAATTAGTGATAACGAGATGCTATTTGATTAAGTGACGCTGAGGATTTGCTGTGAAATTACCTGACGTTCGTCTTACAACGAAAAAAAAAAAATGAGATAATCAGCTGAAACGGGAATCGAACTCAAGCCCGAGGTCTCTAACTATGTCATTACTTCGCTAGTTGACAGACGTAAATGTAATCTTAAACATTTGTTTTCCACTTCCTGTTCTAATGCTCTGCATGGACCGGTGACGAATTTCTACGTTAAGGTGACAATTTGATTAAAAAATATACGTAATTTTGTCACTTTAAGTAACGTCTTAAGTTCATATCTAATGTTTTAACAATATTTGACAAAATATGCATTACAAGTGTGTTTCAAATGTTTATATTCAGTAATTTTCCTGCATATGTCAATAAGTCATTAGTTGTAACATAGATTTTTTACATTCAAAGGGTTATGTAAAAAACTGAAAAAATCCTAACATGTATTTTGCAAAAATAGTATTTCAAGATTGATATTATTTTGACTTTAAATAATGTGCCCTTCCTATGATAATTTAGTTAAAATACCTATAAATATTTTAATTCTCCTAATTATACATAGATTCTCCCAATAAATTCTTTATTTTTACGTCATATTAAAAATTTTAAATAAATAAAAAAACTATTACAAGATCCCAGGAAGTCCACGTAACGAATACAGGGAGTACATGACTCTATTTAAAAGAAAATCATTTTCTTACTTTTTTTTTTTTCAATTAAGTAGTCGATGGTCAGAATAGAGTAGTCTTACGTAGAACATGTCGGAGGAATATTGAAGTTTGCAGTTTAAGAAGGAAAATATTGAAGCTGTATTTCTGAGCTAGGTGATTAAGCAACATTTCAGATAAATACAAAGTTTCTCTGTGATTATGTGAACTCATTTGGCATGTTTGTGTATGGCAATCTACTCAGCTGTTGTTCTCGCATATTCTAACAATCTCAACACTAGTCTCCAAGGTAATAATATGTACAGTATAGTTACGTTGAAGATCAGGTTGAGACAGTGATTAAAATGTTACGGTTATGAGTAAGGAGAGTTGAAGGTAGTCGCTCACTAATGTCCCAACACTGAACACATTTCTGGACTCTACTAATGAATAATTATGACTAGAATCCAAGATTACTTCCCTGCATGAAATCCTTAAAACTTATGGTTAAGATATGCTTAGGTCTATTATAGCAAGTCAGGAGAACATTTTTTGTAACATATAGTGCTTTTCTGTTCTATATATTTGTGTAAATGAGCACAGAAATCGACTGGATGTTGATCCACATTTGAGATAAAAAGTAGGAAACATTGAAACGGGTATGAAAGGGATTAAAATGGAAAAAGAGCACCATTTCTCGTTTCGCTGTTGGTTGAGGAACTGCTCAACATGTTATATTTTGCTTATGTACAACAGAAGCCAGTACAATTAAATTTATCTTTTTATCTTCATTCCTATTTTGCGACCTGTTTTCCACTAATTAAGATCCACTCCACATTTTTTCAAACTAAATTTTTTCGCATAGGTAACTACAGTACACACTTGCTAATCCGGCTATTCCTTACACATAGAGATGCCGGATTAGCGAGAGTGCTTGAAAAGTCATTAAATGTAATGTTATAAGTTGCGCCAAGTACTCCACTTGCACTTCTAAATCGAAACTAGAACGCTCCATACGTGACCGACGTGTGTATAAGTATATAAGTATACAATATATAATTAAGAAAGTCTAGTGCAGGCATCATAGGCGGAGTTATGGGGGGTATGTGGGACACTGCCTCCCCAAACGTGTCTGAACCCTTTTTCTTTTCTATTAATGTTAGAAAATATTGCATTCAAAAGATTTTTCTTGCTTTTTTATGATTAAGTTTCTGTGCTTCAATTGACGAATTAATGTCTTCAGATCATGTGTCTGGACTATAACATGTATTTTAAATTTCTGAATGTATAATAATTTCTATACCTCATTTGAGGCATGGAAACCTGTAATGTTTCTTTTGTAACAGCCTGTACTCATGTGTTAGAAGTCTGCAGATGTTCAGGCCGCCACTTGGAGAAATACGGATAACATACTGCAGAACAATGCATAAAAAAGAAAAGTGATCCCGGTACAATGTGTAAACTTAAAGACGAGAGATAAGTAAAATAATTAGGATTTGCATTTCATATGATATCTTCAGCAAGGTAAGCTTCAGATAAAGTTTTTGTTGGCACTGTTACGTAGTTATATATACATACATGTGGTTGTGTATGACAGAGAAAAATAGGGAAATTGCTTTAAGTTATGCTCTATTATAACTTGTAGTAGACCTACAGTCCTAGCCCCATACAACTTGGTCCGAAACATCGCGGATGTGGATGTAACACTTTAAGAAATATGCCCCCCGAAAATACCTTCATTAAATGATCATATTCCGATATACTGTACCACGGTCAAACTATAACGGGGGGAGAAGGTAAATAATGTCCTCCATAACCTTATTATATCGGGATTATATGGTTTTGCTTTGCCCCCCTAAGGAAACTGTTCTCACTCCGTCTAGGCAGGCATGTTCAACGCTGGCATCTCTAGCCTTTAAACCAGGTGCAGCAGTGACGTATAATATCTATTAAGCGTGTGCCTGCATGGAATTCTGAGATTCTGTGTCACTGTTGTACCTCGTTCAAAGACTTGAAGTTCCCGCATTGAACGTGTCTGGTCTAGCGTATCATATAGTTGCAAAAGATTCAAAAGTAGGGGATCCATGGCTTACTTATTTAAAAAAAGAACAAGAGTCTGCAGTCCTATGCTAATTGGGAAGGACTGCAGTAGACTATTTTTTATTGTGACTTCATTATTACTATCATGAAAAATGCCTGATTCTACCCACAACAAATTCTTTCGCGTTTCATACAGAGTATACTGCTCAAAGAAAATATTGATTTATAAAATAATTACTGACACCAGACTTAATTAAAGCCGCAAAACTAGCGTAGAAACCAAGATATATAGTAATAATATTTGTCTAATTGTAAGTAATGAGGCGAAGTGTTGGTCATCTGCTTAGGAACTTCAAATTTATGCTTGCCCAACTTCACAATGACCGAATCGCTGACGTCTAATATCTTCTAAAAACAATAAGCAAGAAATGTTATGACATTGTTAACATTCTACAGCTCAATCGACCTTCATTAAATCCCAAAAAATCAAGGTATTCTTACAAGGAGAGACAACTGGAATCCGGTCTATTTCTGACATTTTACCAATTGAGATAATTCAGTACTCTGAAGTAAATGTGTCAGATATACACGATATAATTAATGAGAAAGCAGGAAGAAGTGTCGATAGAGATTTATATAATCATTTGACGCTGGGATGAATACACGGCCGTGGTTTGGAATCCCATCTAGAGAATGAATCTCCATTGTTTATATGCTACATGACATCAGGAGCCGTCGCGTTGATCCCACGCCAACACATCCTCGCTAGTTATCTCTAGTGTTAACAAAACAGAATGAAAAGTTATTAAAAATGCGAAAAAAAATGACTAATTAAGTTGAAAAATATAACTAAACATTTTAGCTATAGGAAACTGAAAACTTCATCAATTTTGTCCCAGTAGTTGCTTGGTGGAATGTTATTATAATATTTACAAAGTAGGAATCGGCAAAGAGCTCATTTATATTCTCATTTTTGTGAATATCTGAAATAACTCTGCTCTTCTTAGGTGCGATATAAAGTAGAAGTAATATTTAAATTTCTTTTATAAGACTTTAGCGTGTACTTTGATTCTAAATATATTTATCTGTATTTTAAAATATCATTGAACATGTGGGACCTAGGTGATTATTATATGTTTGTAACTTTAAATATCTCTGTTGTAATGGGGATAGCATTAATGGTACGTATTTATTTTTTTATTATTTTACAACATTATCCAAGTGTTTTGTGCTTCACTATGGAAATTTAATTACTAAAGATTTGATTTTTTGCAGATAGTTTCCTCTTGATTGCTTGACAAGGAATAATACAGCTAGAATCGTATTATATACGAATAAGAACGTTTATCAATTTCTATTTTAGCAAACAGTAACATAATATCAGAAACAATTACATGTAATAAACGAAGAGCTATGTCATGTCAATTCGTACAAAAATTAATTAGGCCTACAAACATCTACTTAATCTGTTCAATTTATAGCTGAAGTCGGATATCTCACTTTTTAGATTTATAAGACCGATAAAAATTCTTGGCATGGCCATTTTTTTTCGGAAAATAAGTAAATCTGAGAAATCAGTGACGTTGAGAAAGTTCCAGACAAAATTTAACAGCCACGAAAGCTGTTAGCATCACCAAACTTAAATTATAATTTGTCACAGACAACTATGCTGCGCAGAAGGGGCGAAGGGCTAACTCTGTTTACAAAACAGGTCAATTAAAGTAGGTCTACCTCTTGTAAAGAATTCATAGCCTATAATCAAATAATAAACTTAGTTCATTGCTCTATCTATCATCACTCTTACCGCTAAGAGTTTATTTTATGTTCCCAATTTGGTGCGTCACGAGTCTTCCCAAATTTAATACCATGAACTGCGGTTGAGTTTGGCCCACATTCCACACATAGGTTAACCAAATTAAAAGGCGTTGCAAGGCAGAAGTAATGTCTGTACAAAAATTGTTATATAGGAAATAAAAATTGATAATGGAAAAGACAAAACCATATTCCAAGGAAATGAAATGAAAAATTTACGGACTGTGGCAGGATGCAAGAAAATAGGTAAGCAACAGATATATCTCAAAACTTAGAATATTTAACTTACATGATCAAACAGCATGGAAGTAATTGGACATTGCACTTACAGTGAATGGAAGTTTTCTTTTTATTTCAACAATTTCAAAGCTATAACTTAAATGGTAAAAGATGGGTAGAACATTCAAAGGAACGTTGAATTGAATAAAATCAATGCTATAGGTAACGGCAGTAACTCATAACGCAATATAGTATCTAAACACACTTGTGTGCGCGCGCGTTTATAAACCTGTTTACCTTGTAATCCAGTGTAGGCTAGCCTATATACGTCGACTACTAAGAATTAAGTTTTTCACATTGTTAAGTATGAAAAGAAAATAGTCATTTAGTTCTTTTGTTTATAATTTTCAACGAAAAATTATAGATTTGTTTCAATTTCTGATCGGGTCAAAACCCTGAACTGATATTTAACCCTTGCAGTGAATTTCGATGAAGACCGGAGGGCCTAATTAGTCAAATCCACTCTCCTCACCGCCATGCTGGGGTCTCTGGGATCTTTTTAAGATGCAAAAGAGAGAGTGGTGTGCGGAAAGCAACGGGAAGCTACCGCATTTATCTTTCCCAAGAAAAACTGCAAACATGAACTGATCAGGAAGAGGAAAAGGAATTGGTTGGGTCATTGGCTGAGAAGAAACTGCCTACTGAAGGATGCACTGGAAGGAATTATGAATGGGAGATTTCGGGCAGAAGAAATCAGATGATAGACGACATTAAGAAATATGGATCATACGAGGAAACAAATAGGAAGGCAGAAAATAAGAAAGATTGGAGAAAGCTGGGTTTGCAGTGAAAACCCTGCCCTTGGGCAGAACGCTAAATAAATGAATGAATTCTGCGAGAGGATGCGAATTCTTCATATTCTGTCATACAATAGAGAGGGATAAGAAAGATTGAGTAAGCCATAATGTATATATTTAAGACCTTATTAAGATGGTTCAAACTTCGCTCATTACTTGTGAGTGAAGGTGTTTAATTTCACTTGCATCGTTAATTACTGGAACGCAAGAGAAGGTGACATAACATTGCAGCACATTACGATATAATTGAAAATGCTTAAGCAATGTGAAGAAATTCCCATGTCTATCAAGATACATGTCACACTGCAACATGTTAATATTCCTATGAGACAATGAACTTTCACCAGACGTTAATCATTAAAGAATATATCTAATTGGATGTGAATTATTCCACAGGTTTGAGCAAACTCTATCCTACGAACCATGATGATGAGGATTGCGACATTGGCCGTCGTGCTGGCTGCTGTGACCGTGTTGACTCAGGCTCGACCCCAGGGCGCTGTCTCTCGCGGAAAGTACGAGGAGCCACATGTACCCATGCCTGTGAGTTCAAAGAAAATGTTAATAGTGCTATGAACTGGATTCTGTAATCATTTAGGGTTTAAGATCCAACAGCAGCTAGATACGATACAGCTAGGATTGGTGGGTGTATATCACGTCTCTTAGTACTGCATAATGATGTATTCATGCTTTTCAAAATCTTACACGCCTACTATTATATCAGTAATATTTTTTGCAATACTCGATATGTAAGTTATTTGTTTAAATATCTTAAAGACATCCATAGGCATTTTACATAATCGTTTATATAATGTTTAATTTTTAAACTTCCTAAATTGCATATTGTACAGGGACATCATTTTATTTTTACTAACATTTTTAATATTAACCTGGCTATACATTTGCATTAACGGTTGAGAACCGGAAACACAGTTTGCTACCGCTTCCACAACTGCAGTTCGATGATAATGGCGTAAAATATAAGCAAATAACTTTACTAGTTATAGGAGGGAAGAAAAGTAGTTCATCCATTTACGTAAACTAGGAAATATCACGATTTTGAGTTTGATCATTTTCATTAGGTTTTTGTTTAATCAAAATACAGTGCTGTATTAACAATAAGTGTTTTTACTCACGAACTGAGTTATCCATGCGAACGTATTCATTATGCGGTGTATATTATACTGTCTACAGCACATTAGCGTACAAAATAGAGAATAAAGTTAAATTGAAAAATAATCATAATATGGACATTCAAACACATTTTTTAAAATGGTGGCCGTTCATTTCGATACAGGCTTCGGTTCTTTTGTGCATATTATCGCACTATAGACTATTGCATCTAATTCCAATTACCAGTTTCGTCCTTCGTACTAGTAACTCATGTTGAAATAATTCTGTACCTACTCTATAAAAGAGTATCTTACGTACTGTAAATTCAATCTTCACTTCTGCCCGACCCGCACAGATAAAATTACTCAGACATGCTATCTACTGTCCGTCCAAGTGGTTATGTCGCAAGGTCGTAGAAAGGGGGGGGGAAATCACGTGGCAGTTAATTACTTAATGAGGCCCTTTTATTTAAGTTATTTTAAACAGTTGTATAATATTACGTAGACGTCCAATTCCTAACAGAAATGAATGTTTTCAGAAAATAGCTAAGACAGCCCAGCCACTAGCCTTTACAGAGGGGCGAGCAGAAGCAGGTGGGGAAAATCGGGATGCGACGTAGGCAAACGGACGACAGTACCTGTGCGAAAATATGATTCAATATTGAAAGCTCTTTCGTCACTGGAAAACGCGAACATATTTCTGGAACGTACTATACTCACTAACTCAGTACTGTTTACTATATGCAGTCTTGGTTTCGTGTGGAGGATAGTTGGAACTTCGTTAGTAGAAGGGGTGGGAGTGAAGTACATTAAAAAACTCAGGTACAATATAAATTGAAGTACAAATAAAATGATGTCCCTGTACTATGCTTACTACCTATTGCATTGATTGTATTGTCTCTATTCCACATAATATGTATTATTCTGAAATTGTTTTTCGGACCTATATGGTCATTTGTTATGACAGGCGGATGTATTAATAATAATATATATTTGGCAGTGAAAGTAAAATTTACAATTCATTTCTTAATTGCCATGGCAACAATTCTTGAACAGGTACTAGTTTAACAAGTCCGAAATACTTACAATACGAGTTGTCGTTAGAGGCTTCGGCACGAATCGGAGTCACGTGATTAACATGGTCTAGTCATGGCCATCTTGACAATTGCCTAATATAAATACATGTTCAAAGTTCTAAGAAACAAAGGAATTGCTATATCAAACTCGTGTTAAACGTGCATTTATATATAAACTTGTTCAATGTTGGTCATGTTAAGAATATGACGTCGCGCCGTACGAATTGGAAATGACGTAGCAGCCAACAGAATAGTAACCTAACAACCAAACTTTGAATTAATGGATCTTTACAAAATCTACAAATGTAATGATTACTTATTGATTGTAATGTGAAATGTGCAACTCGACATGTTGTTAACATCAAGAACCGATTCAATTTAAAGAGATAGTTGATCGTAACATTGAATAAGCGCAACGTAAGCTTGCCGGATATATATATATATATATATATATATATATATATATATATATATATATATATATATATATATTTAGATTTCTCAAGAAAATATGCCAATAACACAGTCTCACTGGTATGAATATTAACGTGTTTATCTAATCACCACTTTCGAAAAACATTGTGAACTACTGCATACCTTTCCTTAGATTTTTCCGGTAAAAGTGATGCACATGCTAGACCCGCAGCTTTTTCAGTACCAATTGCACTCATTTTTACAATAGTTTAGTCAAATTTTACTGCTTCATAACTATAAACATTCAAACATTAAATTCCGATACATAAACAAGTAACATAGCAACCAAATCATGTGTTACTTGAATTAATGAATCTATTGCAAATTTATAAATGCAATTTTTATTTATTATTACTTTTTTATATTTTTTCAAGTATTGCAAAAAGTTATTCAATAACCGCAAATTGTGACTTATCTGATCTCGAAACTGCATTCTCCACCAGGTAAGTCTCACTTACAATTCTCGGTGCGTAACAATAAATGTGGACGAGTATTCACCATCCAATCACTTTGAAAGCTTGATATGTCATAATGTTTACGCTATTTTCTCGACAGTATGACTTCGACTGGAAGGTGCGAGACGAGCAGTACAAGAACTTCTACGGACACAATGAAGTCGGAGACGCAGCGGGCCGCGTGGATGGCAGCTACCACGTATGGCTGCCCGACGGACGCCTCATGACGGTTTCATACTACGTCGACGGAGAGAGTGGTTTCGTGCCCAAGATCACATACGAGCAGGTCGGAAACCCCTTCACTGGGGCTGCTGGCAAACGTTAATAAGGAGTACAACTACGAAGAGACTGTGCCAACATACTTCAAATCAAGCTGCGGACCGTCATTTAGACATCACTGAAAAATGACGTCAACGTCAGTGATAATTATGACAATCAACTGTATCTGACTTCGGACTTCGAGGAAACGAAATCAATCATTTAAGTATCACATAAGAAATGGAGTGATTCTGCAAATAGTTCCGCTCCAGTTACAAGAGTTTACGGGTCCCATCACACAAATTTAACTTAACGAGGTCAAATTTTTACTTACGTCCCAAGTAATGCGTGCATATCAAACTTATTACGTAAATACATTATATATTTATAATAAACAAGTTAATAAATATATTGTCATTACTATCGCTCTATATTTCAAATTCAAATTTGACCTGAAACCTTGAGACTGAAGTGAGAATTTAATTCAGAACATTTATATGATATAGCGTATTTCTCCCTAAATTAATTCGCCGTGCAAGTGACTCCATTTCCGTTAAATTAATGTTGCAATAGGTCTGTGTAAATGGAATCTATGAATGTGAGAATGCGGAAGTGTTCACTGCTCGTTTTCCCCAATATGATAGTCCCTTAATTTATATCTATCGCGAGATTTTAACTTCAGACAAGCAGAATTCTATATGACTGATTCAGATTAATTATTTAATTATGAACCAAGTCATAAATACACGTGCAAATTTTTTACTCTTTTTATAAGAAACTCGTCCTCGATAATATACGAATGAATTGTATTGCAATGAAGTGCGTGAGCAAAAACAAGTGCAAGTAACAATATGCAATAAATAATATCATCTTTATTACTTGTTTAATGTCTTCAGAGTTGTTTAAATTATTCTGTCCATAAGTGGATGCATTATTTTCATTTGCTTGTAACTCAATAGAGAGTACAATATATGAGAATAAGAAAATATTTGGCATAACTCAATAAGTTTATCCATGAATCTCAACATTGACACCATTGTTCGCGTTTAAAGTATTAATTGCTATTCCAGTTCTTACAGTTATTTTGCAACCCTGCTGTATAAATTATACGTTATCTCGCATCAGTATGTATGGCATTCATGTATCCCCAAAATAAAATGTCAGGTGGGATGGTACCGAACGATCGAGATGGCTAAGGTGTTGGACCTTCATGTCCAATCCAAAACATGGAGAAAGTAATATAGAAATTGGCTCTCACAATACTCTTGTATGGTGGCGTTCAATCCTACTGCAAAATGATTTTGGGTTGCAAATTTTCTAGTTATAATACTATACAAAATTGTAACAAATTCAGGTACATAATATCTTTTATCATTTATTCGACAAAAAAAAAAAATTCTTATAGTCTTCATTAACCACATTTCAGGATTGAACCACAGTCTACTATATACAGTCACGAAGCTTGAGTTTTGAGGGTGCTAGAAACAATAGACTGTGACGGTACTATTTTGCATTGCCTGTAATGAGGCGATATTAGCGATCCTAGTGGTGAGGAACTACCTAATGTTTGCATATTTACTACGTATTGAGCTTCGCGATTGTATATACTAGACTGTGAATGAACCGTACTTACGCCTCCTAAGTAAAATGTGGATTCTTGTCAAGAACTTTATAAGTAGTCCTTTTGTCTAGCTCAGGCATGGGCATGACAGTCAGAGAAAGCAGAAGGAAAACAAAGTTCAAAGAATGCAACTTTTACCTCATCTTCCAAAAATGTTTTGAATTATTTCAAAAACATATCAATGTCTTCATTAACACATATTTACTGTTCATTTATAGGAAAGTCAGTAAGATACAAATCGAAGTACCGGAGTATCGAACTACATTTTTACTGAGGTTAGATGGCAATATTATCTAGGTGTTAAGTTGATCGATGTGTGCACAAGCGGCATTAGCGAAACAAAGAAACAGCAGGTGTAAGATGGCGGCACCTTTGCACGAATGTACCATTGTCGAGCAGCGCTTCGTTGTACAATTTTTCTGGGAAAAAATCTTGCAGCAAAAGAATATTCATACAGAAATGCTTCCTATATAATTATGATGAACGTTGCATACCACGTCAAGCAGTCTACAGTTAATTGGGTGCAGAAATTCTCTGAAGGGTGGAAAAGTATCGAACACTGAGTCGAGTCGTCGATCAGTGAATTTTGTCATGGAAACATATGTGCAACAGGTTGGCGACTTGTTCCGAACAGACAGGATGACGTGGACGATATAACCTGGGTAGTAAGAGGTGATGAGTGTTGATTGCATCTTACCAGCCCGAGAAAAGCGCGCATTAATGCTCACGTCAAGTCGCCAATGGTACACTCGTGCAGATACCACCATTTTTCAGCTGCTACTTCTTTGTTTCGACGCTAATACTACCATTTAGTAGCAATGATAGCTTCAAGCGCCTTATTAAAATCCAGGTCGCTAATTTTATTTAGATACTTTCAGTAAATTAATACTATTGCTAAATCTACTACTACTACTACTACTACTACTACTACTACTACTACTACTACTATTAATACTATCACAAATCCACCGCCCCCACCACCACCACTATTGTCGCACCATCGGATCTATGCCCCTTCAGCGCTGTCGTCATTCTTGGAAAAGTTAACGCCTCTACTCACCCCATTCCACCCGTTTCTCTCCCACTACGTCAAACAGCAGGCCACGAACCTTGCCGAATAGGGATGTTGCTAAACTTCCGTCAAACAGTGTCATGTCTCTTGAATATTGCTTATAATACTGTAAGGTTAATTATTACTTATTCATAATTTAATTTAAGTAGGTCTAATGACGCTGATTGACTTATGCCAAATGCTATTACTTGCTTAATAATATTTCTTTCACCACTCCGTGCTACAGTATTCATGTTGAGTTGACAACACTGGATTGCAAGTGCAAATGAATTGTCCAGCAAGAAGGCTCAAAATTGTGAGTAGTGGGGGAGAGAAAGAGAGAGGGATAGAAAAGAGAGAAATAGGAATACAGGGGGAGAAATGAATTGCCGAGGCTGAAAAGGAATTAAGGTTCAGCATATCTTACGGGGGCACAGATCCGATGGTCGGACTATACTACTACTACTACTACTACTACTACTACTACTACTACTACTACTACGACAGTGAGTGATAATCCTCGTTTTGTGATGATCTAACGCTGGTGCCACAGATCATTAAATCTGTGGACAAACCAAATGTATTTTATGGCATGCTGATGATGATATTATTATTATTATTATTATTACATGCACGCATGCACACACACACACATTCATAGTGTTCTGCCAAATGACAATCTTTCACTACAAGCCCAGTATTCTCCAATCTTTCCTATTTTCTGCTTTCCTCTTAGTCTCAACATATGATCCATACGTATCGTAATGTCGTTTATCATCTGGTATCGGCTTCTGCCCCGAACTCTTCTCCCGTTCACCATTCCTTCCAGTGCAACTTTCAGTAGGCAGTTTCTTCTCAGCCAGTGAACCAACCAATTCCTTTTTCTCTTCCTGATAAGTTTCAGCATCATTCTTTCTTCACCCACTCTTTCCAACACAGTTTCCTTTCTTATTCTGTCTGTCCATTTCACACGCTCCATTCTTCTCCATATCCACATTTCAAATGTTTCTACTGCCCGACCGAGTGGTTATGTCGCAGGGTCGTCGAAACGGGGGAAATCATTTGACAGTTACTTAACGGGACCCTTTTCTTTAAACTATTTTAACCAGTTCTATAATATTAAGGAGAATTCTAATTCCGTGCAGCAAATATTTTCGGGAAAACGCCTAACACCTCAGTCACTAGCCTTGAGGGGCCAGCAGAAAAGGGTGAGGGGAAACCGAGATGCGACATAACCACTCGGTCGGACAGTAGTCGCTTCTCTTCACTTCATCGTAATGTCCATGTTTCTACTCCATACAATGCCACACTCCACATAAAGCACTTCACTAGTCTCTTCTTCACTTAGTTCTTTCCAGAGGTCCGCATAAGATGCTCCTTTTTCTATTAAAAGTTTCCTTTGGCATTGTATTATTATTATTATTATTATTATTATTATTATTATTATTATTATTACAAAATTCAACCATAGATTATATTAATCAAAAATGACTTGGGTGGTATGAACGTGCAAAGATAATGTCAGAAGAAACGTTACCCAAGATATACAGGAATGGATACTGTATGAAAAAAATGAAGAGATGAAGACCACGCCTTACGTGGATATAAATGATATTTAACAATGAATGAAAAATAAGAGGACAAAAGGACAGTGAAATTAAGAGGAGGAAACGGATTGGGAATTGAAAGGAGTTCTTATGAACCCTGATCCCGTTGCCGCCACCACCACAATCACCGCTACTATACTACTAGTCATTATCTCCAAGCTCTCTGCGCTGGAGATCTGACCAGTTATTATTGACCATTAAATCCACGTACAAGGATATTTGATAAATGGTAAGATGATAGTAAAAATACGGAACTATACCCGAAATTCAAACTGTAACCTTCGACGTTAGTACACGATGCAATATCATTCAACTACCATTACACTGCTTTTTATTTGTAGATACAGTTCAAATAGATTATAAAGAGCATTTATGTGGCTGGAACGCAATATTTAGCACATCCACTTCGTAAGGCTACATTTATGTTGGAGCAAACGACACCAGCAATGATTTGAAACTCAATTTCAAATCTCTTTCCTATCTCAATTTTCAAGGAAAGAGATAGGTAGTGTCACATAAGCTGCAATTTCTGCATAGTCCACTTGGAGACAAAGCTGCAATTTCTGCATAGTCCATTAGGAGACAATCATATTCCATTAAATTGGTACCTACCTTCATCTCAGATTAGTACAGGGATGCAAAACTGTGCTACAATTGAAGCACGCGTCATAAGCCGAAACATGTAACTCATCTCTTCTCTTCAACTCTCGCGTCATTGTACGGTAGAGGGAGAAGAGAAGAGAGAACAGTGTTTGCCAAACGTCACACAAATGTCATTGAAGACTCCGGCCTTGTGAATGGGGGAACGAACTCTTTCCCCATGTTCCCAATCCTCTCTTCCCCAACTCTTTCCCCATGTTTTCAACCCTCTCTTCCCAAGTTCTGCAACCCTCGTCTAGTAAGAAGATTATCCATAGAAAAAAAATAGAACCAGTACGGCAATACTGTATCTATTAGAATTTAAATACTATAAGTGAAATCTACATCACAACTTAACCATGAACTCTCGTAGTATTCGGATGTTCAAAACTGTTTCCAAACTTTCTAAAATACATATCTACTACTATTTTTCACTGCCTCTGACTGAGGTTCTGGCTGATATGTACACCTGTTATCAGGCAGTACATCTCACTTGACGATAATTATGTGTCAGAGGTAAAATAATTGTTTGTACTACGTACATGCATCTGAAGTTTGATTAGTGTACAGTAATATGTAGTAATCGGCGACTAAACAACTATTTTTTAACATTAAAAATTTACTACGTAAAAACTAATTTATTTCAAACTAGCCTAGGAATAGAGCCTACAATATAAATTATTCTAAAAAAAATATTGTAACGGTAACATACGGTAATTACACACTAAATGAAGCCTACCTTCATTTTATAAAAACAGCCGCCATCAACTAATATAATGTACCGGAAATCATCTGTCAACTGTTTACCGGGTACAACTATTTATACAGTTCCACCAACGAGTTAGAAAGATTTTCTAACTCGTTGAGTTCCACACATCCGTTTCGGCTACTTTGAAGCGCTGAGAAGAATCAAGTTCTCTAAGATTATACAGTGACTTTAATGTTTGATGATCTCAGAAACCGAAACGTTCTTAAATAAATGAATTGTACCAACCGAGAACCGTAAGTCCGCACATGTTGGACTCTTTCCGTAATACATCCCCTAACCTACATATCTACAACATATGAAATGTGGCAGCATATTTTACTTAGTGTAATTCTGATTTCTATAAACTCATACTAAAAACTGAGAAATGTGTTCACTCTAATTGTAGTTCCTTGGGTATAGGTTATAATCGTTCAATCAACACTCCAGTTGACACCATAGGCGGAGAGAGAACCGCTTCCTTGGGGGGGCGGGGGGGGGGAAGCAAAATCATAGAATCCCCATATAACGGGGTTATGGGGGACATCATTTACCTCCTCCTCCCCCCGTTATAGCTTAACCGTGGTACAATATATCGGAATATGATCATTTAAAAAAGGTATTTTCGGGGGCATGTTTCTTACGGAGTTCCGCGATGTTTCGGACCGAGTTGTATAGGGCTTGAACTGTAGGTCTACTACAAATTACAATAGGGCATAACTTAAAACAATCTCCCTTTTTTTTGTCTCTTGTACAGAAACACATGCATACATCAATAAAACTACGTAACAGTGCTAACAGAAACTTTCTTATAAATGAAGCTTACCTTTTTGAAGATATCATATGAAATGTAGGCCTAAACCTTATTTTTATTTAATCTCATCTTTAAGTTTACACATTATACGGGACCACTTTTCTTTTTTCTGCATTGTTGTGCAGCATGTTATTCATACTTCTCCAAGTGGCGGTCTGAACATCTGCAGACTTCTAACACAGGGCTGGGCAGCAAGAGCGGATTCTACTCTCTCACGGGGAGTCATATGATTTCTCTTCATCTCCTTTCTTCCCCTTCGAACACCGCGCAGCGTTGAATCCGTAACGGATGAATATTCAGCCTCCCCGTTTAGAGTCTAGTTCCGCTCCCGATGCCCAGCCTTGTTCTAACACATGAGTACAGGCTGTTACAAAAGAAACATTACAATGCTTCCATTTCTCTAATGAGGTATAGAGATTCTTATACATTCAGAAATTTAAAATAAATATTATAGTCCAGACACATGATCTGAAGACATTAATTTGCCAATTTAAGTACAGAAACTTAATCATAAACAAAAGCAAAAAAGATCTTTTGAATTCAATATTTTCTAACGTTAATAGAAAAAAAAAAGTTGAGACAACTCCGCCTATGGTTGACACACAAACTTAGTATTACATAGACACTTCAAGTGAATTTCATGCTATACACAGGAAATCAACAAGGAATTGTTGATTGATTATTCCTATTGCCTTAAGCATAGCCTACATAAAACGCACAAATTTTGCACACAGTCATTTCAATCTGTAATTATTCAAATACACGTATTATGAAAGAAATAGGTAATATTCTGCAAAAAGTAAAGTCTTTAAAATGAGACAGATACAATGTCATGGAGTACCAGGACGGAAACAGCAATGTAACGTTTGCTAGGTGATCCATACCGACACCAAACTTTGTGACTAATAATGCGATTGAAATAAATGTGCTCTCATTCGATCGGGTATACGACGATGCATGACCTTGAGTTGGTGCCGTGCATGTGCTTGTGGGGACCTGTGGCGACTGGCGACCATTTCGGGTATGGGCGAAAATTTCCGGGCAGTATACAATATCTTAAGGCTCCGATGTGCTAGCGCTGATTTTGGTACCAAACGAAAGATCTCGTGAATACGTCTTTAAAATCAGACCAAAACATGGGATACCAGGATGGAAACGGCGATGTAACATTTGCAGGTAGTTCATTCAGACATTGTAACCTCGTGACTAATAACACGATTGGAATAAATGTGATTTCGTTCGATCAGGTATGTGACAACGATGCGAGCATGAACTTGAGTTGTCACTGCGCGGATGCCCATGGCGACTGGCGGAAATTTTGGACTTCGGCGAAAATTTCCGGGCAGTATATTTTGAAACTCCGATATGCTAAGAGCAGATTTGGTGCCAAACGAAAGATCTCATCTAGATCTATCAACTTAAGCCGTATGCATTCACGTAAAACCCACAGCTATGTCCCGGACATAGCCACATCCCGATTCTTTTTATTCAAAATGTTGTCCGAAGTTGGCACATCTCTATATAATTAAAAAATATAATTCCTGAGATCCAAATATTTAGTAATGCTCCTGAAATTCGTGCGTATATTAATAATTTCACGACTGAAGCACATAAACTCTACTTAATGAAATTAGTAAATTGTTCAGACTTACTTGGCCAGTATCCCTTTCGTACATGTTTAAAAATAAGCCTCGATGGTAACTAAATAGTGGTGCAAGAAATGTAGGAAGACATGGGTTGGAAAATATTCTAAGAATCATGTTGTTTGAAAAATCGCAGATTAATTTTTTTTTCGGTTATCTCAGTGATCTTACTACGTTGTACACTTACAACTGAAAGAACTTTATTATTACTTGAGCTTTAGCCAAAAGTAGGCCATACATGTATTTCCTGATCACACTATTGTAGGATATACAGAATGTCATTCAGGTCTGCAAACTCACTGTGTCTACGCAAGTCATTAACAAAAGAGTGATTTTCAACTCAGCACATGTAATCACTCTGCAAGTAGCATGTGACTGTGTATGTGTGTGTGTGTGTGTGTGTGTGTGTGTGTGTGTGTGTGTGTGTGTGTGTGTGTGTATATATATATATATATATATATATATATATTTTTTTTTTTTAATTATCCCATATTAGTGCGTGTAAAAGGGGAATTCCAGACGAAATTAACCATCTAATTAATAAATTAGTTTCATATATTTAACCGTACCAACAGCATTTTATAGGTAATTATTGGGCAGCACATGAACCATCCTTTAGCACTATACCCAAAGTAGGCTTTTTATGCATGAGAGAATGAGTTGTGTGCTAATTGTGCTGACCAGGTAAGCTGGGTCCACTAACCACCACACCAAGCATTCCTTTCAAACCATCAAAACTATATGCCATACCTCTGACAGTGTTCTGCAATATCTCCTGGGATCTACATTAGTCGTGTTTCCACAGACAAAGACGAATATGGGGGATCCAGTGCCTCCTTTACAGGTCTATGAGTCGTCTAGAATCCACAACCACTGCCACCTACGTCTTCAGAAAAATCGCGAGGAATATCTACACACGCGAATGATCAATTTGGGATCAAGCAAACACAAGTTGTCCTGTTTTTTGAGGCGAAAATGTTAATGAAAGGGTAACTATGGAATGTGTTAGTGAATTAAGTCTCTAATCTTATTTAAAATATCTCTAGAGGGAGTTCTGATACAATGCACTGTTAAAGTATAGGAGGGAGATAACTTCCCTTGTTAATCATTTACTAATTGACATAGAGAAGGTAAGCTAGAAAAAAACAGTTATTTATAAGAGGAAGAAAATACGATAATATGGATATACAGAGTGAACTGTGAGTAATGTCATTAATTTCAGGGGGTTATTCTTTGAGAGATTTCAAACAATTGCTCGTTTTTGCTTCCTTTTCGAGAAACAAAAATTGTTTTATATTAAACATTTCATAACGTGTTTTGGTAAAACCAATGATTGAATTCCCAATATGCTCAATCAATTTAAGAGAGCAGTGTATTATGATTATAAATTATTGAAAAAATTTTAGTTTCGTCCTTTAAATGTGCAGAAATTTGATCCAAACAAAATGTAACTTTTCGTTCTGCAAATGAATTTTTCAATGTTACATTTGTTCAGATAAAAAATTTCTGCTCATTTACAGGACAATTGTTTATTTCTTGTAATCATATTCTCAATAATTTATTATCATAATACAATGCTTTCTTAAACTGAGGATACTGGGAATTCAGTGAATGGATTTTCAAAAACATGTTATGAAATATTTCATGTTGAAATTATCTTGAAAAGGAAGCAAAAACGAGCAAAATTTTATTAAATGTTTTTGTTTGAAATATCTCAAGGAATCACCCCCTGAAATGAATGGCATTACTTACGGTTCATCCTGTATACATTTGTGCCCTTGTGATTAATTTCAGTACTTGGGAGCTATTATGTATGCATGTGACAGATACTGGAAACAAGTTTGATCAGATTTCTATCGACCTAAGAAGTCCACTAAAAAAATTAACTCCCAACATAACTTAGGCAGTAATAGGAGCGTGTTCCTGCTGATACGGAGCTATGCTTGGTCGTGGTCTCGATTCCCACTTAAACCGATTACGTGGATGGGTGTTTTTTCTTAGATTTTCCCCAACTGAAGGCGAATGTCAGATAATAACATGACGGATTCTCGGCCTTATACCAATAGCAAATACAATTTTACTATCACCAATTCCATCAACACTTCCCCTTCGAGGAGAACAAGAAAGAAATATTCTGTACTTGTGATTTGTATTAAAATGAATTTTTCTCAACCATATTTCCCTCTTCCTTTATATCCTAAATTTGCCACATAGAGATGAGTGCGACATCATGAAAATAATACCTCTGCACGTGCCTATCCTACTTTTTATTGGCAGATAGATAATTTGTAGAAACAAAAGCCGCCCTAAATAAGGGTGCGATAGATCGGCCTACTAATCAATTCATAAAGAATAATAAGTAAACAAAACAATTTTGTGACACTTGGAAAGAAAAAGAAAAAACATTAAGATAAGAAAACGTAGGAAATCATTTACAATAAAAATTTTGTTGGGTACAAATGATTACTAATTATAGCTAAGGATGATTTTAACACGTGAGATCCTATGGCATCAATCATTGCATCAGAAATTTTATATTGTTTAAGTTGATTTAAAGTTTCACGTGGGATCGTGCCACGGGCACCGAACATGAGCCCAAAAACTGTCCAATGTGTAACGTGGTATTGTGCTCCAAGATGCTGACAACAAGGCTCATAGATGACTTGTTTTTCACCACACACCTCTTGTGGCTGTTGCTCATGCATCTCAAAACGGATTGTGGGATCAAGAATGACACCCCTATCCTTCTGCCGATCAATTATGATGATATCAGCCCGTCTAGTAGAGCCATCAGAAGAGACGCAACCAACCTCCTCATAAACCTCATAGGAAGCATTCTGACGGATTGAAGCTGCAATGAGAGAACGAACCGTATTATGTCTGTTGATTCGGAGCAATTCTCCATGATGGCAGAAACCCAAGACGTGAGGAAGCGTTTCTTGCTCGTCGCATCTTCTGCAACGGGTTGAGTCAAGAGTTCTACCAGGGAGAGTACGTACAGGTATTGTATTACAGTTTATCTTAATGGCTTGCGTCCACTGACTGCTCGAAAGTCCCTTTTTGGTTGAGATCCACGAATTACCTTTCTTCCAGTGAGAATAGAAAACAACTCCCAAACCTTTACTTTTCAATTCGCTCCATTGATGAAAAGAATCTTCACGCAATGCTTTTCTTAGTTTTTGAGAAGAAATACGTTCAGAGCAATCGAAGGTAATTGGTAATTGTTTGATGCAATGTTCAATTTCGTTTGGAAGATTTCGAGTGGCTGCTATATGAGGGTTGTCAACGCGTAAAAGTCTTTGACAAATATTTAAGTGCTGAAGGTAAGCTTCCCACTGGGCTTTAAATACTCCTAAACCTCGCAATCTTCTTGGTGCATACAACATAGCATCCGGGGTGTCAGTAGGAATGTTAATTATTTCCTTAACAGCGCTGCGAATTAATTTGTCAATATCAGATAGAAATTTCACTTTAAGATCTTTTAAAGGAGCACATTGGAAGGGGTAAACCAACTGAGGCCAGATATATTGATTTAATATATTTATCTTTTGGTCAGGCATAAGTAAGGGTGAAGTAACCAGATGATTAAGATTTTTTGTCAGTTTTTCAATTAGTTGCGCCGCATTAAATTTTATTTCATCATTAAAAGTAATGCCAAGATATCTTATAACTTCATCCGATTTGATGCAAGATATTTCTTGTCCATCGATCAAGGTGAGGGAATCAGAGCAGAGACATCCTTTACGTAGGTGTATAACATTACTTTTATGCGGGTTTACTTCAAGACCAATTCTAGCTAAGGAATTCATAGTCAGTGATGTTGAATATTGAGCGGCAGATTTATTTTTACACAATAATACTAGATCATCCGCAAATGCAAGAATGGAAAAATATTTAAAAACCAATATTGTTATAATGAAGATAGATTTGTTGATTGTAAAATAGGGTTTTTCATTCCTGTCAGAGAAAATTCCTCTATACTACGCAGGTCTTGACCCTGAATAGGACAAATTTAAGGAATATGATAGGTTTATTTACAGGACATCCTATGTTTGCAAACACGAACATAGGATTATTCTTAATAATGTAAACTCTACATAGAGGTTTCGTTGGACAGAGACAATATTACATGTAATCTGTGTACATTACGTTATTCACTGAGATTCAAGTCGATTGTATGGTATCAGACCTCAAGGCAGAGAATAACAATACAAAGGCTATAACAATATGGCCATATCCAGTGATTTGATGATTGGTTACTCCTAAAATAAATGAAGCTATGGAAACTCACACATTGAATATTATGGTCAATGAAAGAAAGACGAAAAAAGCGATTTCATATTCAAAGCAACTTCTGAATGAACACATCCTTATTATACAGAGTGTTTAAAAAATACGGGACATAATTTCAGGTATGTATTTCCCACATGTAGACAATCAAAATAGTTCATTAAAATATGTGTCCGGAAATGCTTTATTTCCGAGTTATGGCCTTCACAACATTGAAATTCACCGGAACGTTTTTCTTTCCGCAGGTCGTTGCCGTCAAAGGAGACATTAAGAGGGCACTCTGACAGTTCATTCCGAGGCGAAGGTTACATTCAGTGTTGTGTAGGCGTTAGACTGTGCGACATGTATTCAAATCAAGAGCTGGCAGAGATACACTTCATGTACGGTAAGGCGGACGGCAATGCTGCGCTGGCTCGTCGTTTGTACCAGGAGAGGTACCCACAGCGACAATGTCTAGATCGGAAGACATTTGTACGTCTCCATTACCGACTGTGCGAGTATGGAAAATTTAACTCTCCTGGTTTGGGAAGGGGACGACCAAGATCTACAACTCCAGACGTACAGGAGGAGATTCTGGAGGCTGTGAACATGACTCCTTCTATCAGCACACGAAGGGTAGCGTTGCAAGTCAATGTTCCTCATACGACTGTCTGGAGACTGTTGAAAGAGTATCAATTGTATCCTTATCATTTGCAACGTGTACAGGCCCTGTCACCAGCAGATTACCCTGCACGAGTTAGGTTCTGTCAGTGGTTCTTGCAGCAGTGTGGTGTAAATCCGAACTTTCCTGCTTTAGTATTATTTACAGATGAAGCACAGTTCACATGAGATGGCATAACAAATTTCCACAATCAGCATGTATGGGCGTATGAAAACCCACGTGCAACTGTTCCATCTCATCACCAGGTGCGGTTCTCCCTCAATATGTGGGCCGGTATCATTGGTGATCGATTAGTTGGACCCCAAGTACTTGTAAACAGACTTTCGGGGCAGGCGTACACAAACTTCCTGAAAAACACCATACCTCATGTTTTAGAAGACACTCCACTGATCAATCGTCAACACATTCACTTCTTGCATGATGGTGCTCCTGCACACTTCAGTCGTACAGCTCGCTGGTACTTGGATCGAAGGTTTCCTGATCGATGGATAGGTAGAGGTGGCCCAATTGCTTGGCCTCCACGCTCACCTGATCTGAACCCTCTCGATTTCTACTTGTGGGGCCATTTAAAATCATTGGTTTAGCCTATTCGTCTCCGGTGCCTGATTTGGAATCCCTTCGGAATCGAATTGTGGCATGTTCTGAGGACATATGCAATACTCCTGGAGTTTGGGATCGTGTTCGCAAGTCAATGAGACATCGATGTGAGGTCTGTATTCAAGCAGGAGGTGGACATTTTGAACATCTTCTGTAATGACAATGACCTGCGGAAAGAAAAACGTTCCGGTGAATTTCAATGTTGTGAAGGCCATAACTCGGAAATGAAGCATTTCCGGACACATGTTGTAATGAACTATTTTGATTGTCTACATGTGGGAAACACATACCTGAAATTATGCCCCGTATTTTGGAAACACCCTGTATATCGTGGTTAGAGACTGATGCATCAACTCACCAGAACGTTGATGTGGCCAAAATAAGCACAACAAAAAGGAACCGATACTGTTATTTCGAATTTTGTTTGTTCGTAATTGAGCAATAAAAGATTTACTTAAGGCATTAATCAATCTTGCATTACGTTTTCCTCCTTTGATACTCTCACCCTCTCTGAAATTCACATATAATATTGCTGTCATTAGTCTCCAGCAACAGTTACAGATCTGTTACATGTCTCATGATTAGAGATGATAGATTTTAGTGCCTTAAAACTTAAAATGTAGCATTTTGTTGCATTTTACGATAGAACATTTTTTATGGAAGTTTGGTGATAGAAATTCAATGTCATAAGTGTGTTAATTGGTGTATTGTCTACATTTTTTCCAGTTAAAATTCTTGAAAATAAGAAGAAACAAATACAATTACAGTGAAATTGTGAACATTAAGAAACATGCCAAAAGATATGGTGTGATTTTATTCCGACTCTTCTTGTTAATCAAAATTACCAGCTACATAGACAACTTGTTTGGGAGTTTGGACCTAAAGAGGTTGCATACATAGCTAATATTCTACCACCAGCAGCAGAAAGATTAGTTGAAAATTCAAGATAATGGTACAGATGTAGGTCACATTCCTGTGCTATTCTTAATGTAAAAGCTAACATAGAGGGGTGACCAAACTATTTGAAACAATGTAAGAACCTGTATGTGGCAGACCTTTAATTAGATTCTGATTATTTCTTTTTTTTACAAAAAACACAAAAATGTCTCAAAGTGTAATTTCGCATTTTGTACTCAATTTTGCATTTTATAGACAATTAAAAACTACAGTAATATAATATTTAACATGTTTTTAAACATAAAATTGCTTACTTTCACAGCATTTGGGCACACTTCTCATTTATCGTTTTTTTCGAAAATCTACCATCTCTACTCATGATTTTAAACCAGTAAACAACATCTACTACTCTGCTTCCAGATTTCAAAGGGTAACAGCTCTAGTTTATATCTGTTTTTTTTTTAAAGATGGGCCATGATGTTAGCACTGCGACTGAAAAAACAACTGAATGTCACATAGCATGGTAGGCCTGTTGCTATGGTAACAACGGTTAAATTGCCAAAGTTACAGTTACCAAGAGGGAGTGCTTAATAGCTCTCTTGGAGACATTTAATGTGCACACAATGTTAGCATTGATATGTTTCGTCTTTTATTCTCTATCGATTTTTGCATTGTTCTTTTACCTTTCCATAAATTGTCAACAAATGTTTTAACATCAGCCATCTAACATCAATCCCATCAGCTGACAGTATGGTAGTCCATACTGGCAACATAGCGTTGTAGTTCCAGGCTCAGTCGCTTAACTGTCATGTCCCATCTTAAAAGAAAACAGGTATAGTAACACAGGAACAACTGCATCATATTGAGGTCTTCCTATTCCCTGGAAAGGCACTATTGACATGGAGGAAGCTACTTTTTAAGTATTACTCATATATGAATGTTAACATTAATTTCTCCATTTTCTTACTAGAATATGTTTCTCACTGCAGTTTCACACTGAATTTGACATCACACATTTCTTTGAGTATCAGAAACAATTATTGTTCCCAGGACATTGGTTTCTGTCTTCAATTTACTTAGTGACATGTCCTTTATCTGCCTATTTAATTTTTATATAGCAGTTTCTGATCACTATGTACATAAAAGTAAAAGGGAAAATTTGGCCATTGGAGAAATAAAATATAAAGAAAAAAGCTTATTTTCTTTCCTCTGCAGTTCTGTATTTGGAATGATGAAGTCGATGAAAACCATAGTGCTGCTCTTAATTTCAAATTATTTTATAGACTAAAGACTACTTTGTAAGGTGAGGAGAAGTCGTACCAAAGTACATAAAACTAATCTAAATTTCAGGTCGAGAGCAGGTAGTTCCAAGTAAATGTTCATATAAATTACTATATTTAAATATGCATCAATTATAAGTAATACATATACATTTCAGAGTATGTTTCACCATGGTTCTTAACTTATGCTCATGTCATTACCACTGGCAGTACAACAGAACTACATGTGTGTGCAGTGCGTGTTTCAGTTATAGGGCCATACATGGGGTCAAGGCGAATGCATTACAGTTATGGAGGAAAGTCTTCTTTAGAATACTTCAATATTGATAAAAGTTGCAAAAAGTTTCAGTACATGCAGCTATAATACAGTTCCAAACTTGAATTTTATCCACTGAAGTCCTATTTATGATACCTTACCCTGGTGATAAGAAAACAAGCAACCATGAACTTATACTATATTTGCTCTTGTAATTATCACCTTCCATTTCTTACCAAATTCCTATGCAACTGTTTGTTGCAGCTACAGAAAAATGAACACACAAGCCATAAATTCAAAAATTCATACAGGTTCTCTATGGGTAAGAACAATGAACTAATTTTCACATAACTTAGTAACACACACATAAAATGCATAATGCAAATGGAAACCTTACCAATGATTGTCACAGTAATTTCTACTGGTAATGGACTCTTTGATCAAATTTGTAACACATTTAACTGTGAACTAAAATTCAGAATTTGCAGTGATTTTAAATTAAAGCCAATATGTTCTGTCGATTGATTTTTAATCAACTGAAATTAGAAATCCTAAATTCTTATCAATCTCTTCATATTTAAATAAATTACATTTTTTATTATATGAAAGATAATGATTCAGGCTCTTTTATTTATTCCACTATTCAGCAATCTTTAACATTTTCAATTACGACATCAAGTAATTTTCCACGTCTATTCCACTTACAGTAAAACTTCATTTTAATGTTCCATTTTTTATTAAGAAATTCACGTTTTTAAGGAATGATTTGGCAGAACAACAATAAACCCAATGTCATTGACTTTCACTTTAAGAAAAATCCTGCTTTTAAGGAATACTTTCAAATGTATTTTCGATTATACAATCCATTCTTACAAAATTCGGAAAACTATTACAAAGATTTGTGATCGATTTCTGTACCAGGTATAGTAGACAAGTGTGTCACTAACAGCAGTCCACTGCAATTTGTATACATCGACCTTTTCATTCAAAGTAAGTTTGTAGAAATGTTATTGTCTGTTAGTATGTTGTTGTCTAATGCCTTGCATCTGGCAATGAAGTCATTAGCAGATTGTCTGTTAGTATATGAACATTGAAATTTGATTTCAATATTAAAAAAAAAATGTTGTGATTTTGTGGAAATATTGCTTAGTGTGTTTACTCAAGTTTATTGTTAATGTGTGTGCTAACAGTAATTTTAATGATTATTAAGAATATGTAAATATAGAACATGTCAGGAAACAGATTTTGCTCAGGTAAATGCTGTCGGTCTTTTACTGTTATAGATAAAATGTGAATGCCAAGGAAACGTGTACATTTCCCTTTAGATCGAGTGTGTAAGATTTATTTTGTATAGTATGGCTAAACAAACGTCAATTTCAAATACTTACTATACAGCTAGCTTCCATTCAGTGCAGTTCAGTTCGTGGGAATGCAGTACACATTAGAACAGCGATCCTTCATAAAGAAATTGTACAGTGTGTGTCATGCTATATTTGTAGCAGTCAACAATTAAGAAGAAACATTCTTTCACGAAAAACCTGCATATATGGAAAAATAATTAGTCCCCTAGAGATTCGTTAAAATGGAGTTTCACTGTAATGCAAGCCTTCAATGTAGAATTATAGGTTCTCGAAATAATAAACTTTAACTATGACTCAACCTGCTACACAGGCTCCTTAAATTTCCAGTCCTCCTTCACACATTCAAATTAAGAATCCCGTTGCACTATAGCCTATATTATGTAACTAATTGTACCTCAAAGTAGTTTAAGTTTCATAAATTTGTTTTAACAATTCATGTGAATGAGCAAAATATCCCCTTCAGCTTTATATAAAAACAACAATGATAAATTAGCATTTTTAATTTCATTTAGCTGTATCAAATTGTTGCTAGAGCCATGATTAATGAAAAGGAAATAAATGAAACAAACAAGCTAGCTGAGCAACAATGCTTAGTGAATATGTTATCTATTTGGATTGAACCTTCATTAACTATAATGTTAGTGTTACAATATTTAAAGAATATAAATTATATAATTAAATTTGTTAATACAAGTGCCTAGTACACAATCAGGTAGTGGTTATTACATCAGCAAATATAGTAATGGAATTATAATAAAAAAACGCATGTTAAATGTAGTATTACAGAAAGTTAATTTTACTTACAAACATAAAGATACAGTTAAATTCATTTCCGATAATTTTTTTTTTACTTCAGAATAAATATCCAGTCTGAAATCATATACAATGACCCTTGTAAGTATAGCACACAAGAGTTACTTTGGCAAATTTTTCGAATTACAATGAGCACCTTATTATCAGCATCAAAGCAGCATCCATAAACTCGTGAGTGTTAAAATTGTATAATTAAAATAGTCATTAAGAGCATTACAACTTAAAGGACATCATTCAAAATGCATCATTCTTATCAATATAGTGATACAAATTACTGTACATAAATATTTTAAATTTCTGTCACTATATTTAATCACGTTGTCTTATATTCGTTTCTACAAACAAATTTCTGTCACTATATATAATCACGTTATTACAAACCAATTTCAAAAATTACATTTAAATTATGTGATTTATATGACACTGTAACATTTTGGAGTTTTCTTTCTTTTAGTGCCTGTTTATGTTGGACAAATACATTTTTACCTGATTATGTTTAGCTAATTAGTGAATACAATCCAGAGATAACCAAACCCGATACATATTACTTTGCATATATTGAACTGTTAAATTATTTAGAAGATGCAATATAAATGATGCACAGAAATTCACTGGTCCTGGACCAGTGTGTGGTGACGACTCGCCAAGTTAATAAATACTGCCATGAAATCAATATCACTCATGCTTTCACAGACGTGGCTCTGTCAAGCTGCCATGATGACTGTTAACTACACAATGGCAACCATGAGATCTAGGCCCACACACCAGACAAAATTTCTCAGCACTGTCAACTTTCCTTTAAAAGTAATATACAAAATGAAGTTAACAGAAGAAGCACGAAAGTTTCACTGCCAACTTCCACAAATCCATTAAAAAAAATTGCAAAAGAATCCCTGCAAAATGTTTCTTTATTAAACTCACTGAATCCACTTAGAATAAAAAAACACTTTACAGAACACTGCAGATGCACTGTGTCATGTCACGACTTTGTTGAGCATTGTTCAACTGTCAAAATGTGTAACTTAAACAGTGGCCAATTAAACAGCTGAAGACTTACTAACAAAATTATCACAACAATTGACATGTCTAATGTAAAGTAGCTGAGGGAATATACGGATCAAAGTTATCTAATATGTAATAACCCTGTTTAAACACTATCAGCAAGATGAAAAAGACTTATCATTAAGAAAGTAAAAACTCCTCACTGAAAAATTCAAGGACTTGTAAAAGTGTATAGCATCTTAAAAAGACCACAAGACATTCGGACAACGAAGAGCTGCACTGAATACAGCTGAAAGATATAGTTGCACAGACAATAAAAAGTATACTTACAAAATAATTTGTAAAAATTATCACGATACAATTTTGACGTCATTCTATCCTTCAAATTATACATTTGTGAAAATTTAATAACTCAGTACACAAACAAGACCAACCTTGAAAATGCAATCCAGTTAAACTCCAATTTTAATGCTATCATCCACTTATTGTATTGCACATATTTTAAAGGAAGACTATCATATACTGTCATTAAGCATCGAAGCCGTGAAGATTGAATCGAAATACAATTTTGCATAGCATTTTTTAAAAATAATGTGTTTTCTTATATCCTGAGATTCTGATGACTTCATTAACGCTAATATCTGCTTTCTTCTTCCATCTTTTCTTTATTTTCTCCATAGAGACCTCCAGAGCTAATTAATAATATACTTGAAATGTCACATCACTGACACCTAACGACTAAACCTATTTAAGAATTTATTATTACTATCAAAGTTTGATATTTCGTTTTAGTGCGTTTTAATTAGAAAAATAGTATAATTAATAGGAAATTCTGTCATATTTTCCCTAACTTTGAACTGTACACTGAAGGAAACCTTAATACACACAAATTATGAAGTCCCTAAACTGAATACAAACTTTCAAAATGAAAGCAATACTGGTATGAAAAAGTATCCTACAATAAAAATAAGATAACATGAGGTAACTTTGTACACACCTTTAAAATGATTTTGGAAGTCTGGAAGAAAGGAAATGGAACGACAGAAGAAGAAAACAATGAACACACTACTCAATTCACTACTTAAACTGGACATTTCTTCTCTGGCATATAATAGAGAAAACGAACCAGTTTAAATAACCATTTTATGAAAAATATCTATCTCAAAATACATCACAATAATCAACAGCCACTATCTGAGTGTTACTATTTTGTGCATAGTGAACAATGTCCAACAAAGCTTCCCCCATTACGGAAGTGGCTAAACTACAGTCTTGGTCACTGTTATGCTGTGTCAGATTGTGTCCCATTTGTCTGTGTGGGAGTTATTTTCCATTACGCCACATAGCTATACTCATCAGCGGAGTTAGGTGTTCGCTCGATGTATTGTTTGTCAATTAAAGCTTCAATACATTTCTTGATCATGCTGATAGATGGAGCAAACGAAACCTTTGATTGGCTTAGTACCTGAAACCATACAAATGTACAAACTATGTAGTATATAGCATGCAAAGCTGCGGAATGCAAATCTGTACTTGACGTGAAAGGAGAGAGAGTGAGAGAGAAGCAGGGACAAAAAGAGATACTATACAATCTTGTCAGGCTTTCAATTCAATAAATATTACATTTTTCTTTTGATTTTTATTGCCAGCAAATCGATGGGAGGATTGAAGGAAGAACAAATGGACAAAGGGATGAACAATTGAAGAAATGGATGAATAGAGAGAAGAATCTAGGAATGGAGGGAGGGAGGGAAAGATGGACAGATAAATGAGTACAGTATATAAATATAATTAAAATGGAGTAACCAAGTACAGATGACTAGAATGTTACATTTGTTGCATTTGTGGCCATAAACTAAAGATAGGCAATAAACAAACCACAATGGAATCCCTCGTATCCAGCACCCAGATATCTGGGAATTCCAAAACAATGCCACTTTTGAATAAGGAAAATAAAAATTAAAATATGAGGGAGAATCAGTAAATAAGTTACAAATTGAAGTAGCGACCTACATTTTTTAATGAGGCACCTGGAGTACCACTCCTAGATTGCAGTATTCCATACAAGGAAAACAAACAGCCATTTAGAAGTGATGTTGGAAGCCGTCATTTTTAAAGTGAAAAGAACCTGTGTTTGATCCACAGACCTCTCTTACATGCTATATATGTAGATGTGTAGTATACACAATGAGTGTGACGTTATCACAAAACGCTGATGTCATGTGCACTTTTGGGTGCACAAAGAGCCATTAGGTGAATAAGACGTACTTTCTTGCCTGCTCGACAATTGGCAGAACAGCTAATTCACGACCTCAACCCCTTCCGATATAGCCAGTTAGCATTCTAGGTAAGTACGGAAACAGCAGTTCCAAGATGGCTGCATCTATGCATCAGTGTACCAATTATATCTTAAATAACCTATAAAACAATTTTCCAATTAACCAGTAAAATCAGTTATCTGTCACTGGCTATTTCCCATAGTTGCTGTATACAAGGGAGTCTACTATACATATCTGTACCTCAAAGGTAATGTAGAGTAAGTCCAAATTTTTCAGTTTTGAGATTATAGCACTGCTGAATTTCTGAGGGTGAGATCTATCTGAAGGTATACTCTGTTAAGGGGTTAGGTACAGCTTACAGCAGTAAAATTTTGGAAATATTCAACATTTTTTCCCTCCATTACTGTATCTTGTACAATAATGACAATTAGTATGTGTAAAACAATTTCCTTCTGCTACACGAAAAAAAAATATATTTTTACGATTTAAAAAAATTATTTACATTCCCCCCCCCCCCCCCCCCAAAATTCAGTTCACTGTGCAGTGATGAAGCGTTTCCCAGATGACTCAAAAGCTATCCAACATTCTGTGATGAAATTTCTTGTGTGTATTAATGCATGTCACATCTACAATATGACGCAAGATCACTTCTCTATCTTTGATAGATTGTTTGATAAAAAATAAATTCATTTTACAAAATGGTCAAATATCAGTATTTTCTTCTAACACAAAATAAAAAAAAATATTATTTATTAGGGAATGTAGTTGAAAGAGCATAATATTGTAAATATGAGTTTCAGCAATAAAATAAAAGAGAGAGAACATGAAAAAGTTAACAAGTTTATGAGTTATGAGGGGAACGCTTCATCACTGCATAGTGAGCTGCACATTTTGAATTTTGAAAAAATATATATAAATAATTTTTTTTAATCGTAAAAATATTGTTTTTTTTTTTTTCATATAGGAGGACAGTATTTTACATATACCAATTTTCATTATCGTACAAGATACAATAACGGAGAAAAAAAAAGTTGAATATTTCCAGCTATCAGCTGTACCTAACCCTTAAGTCCTGGGAGAACTGATTTCAGATTTAATGCATTTTTTTTTTCAAAAGAAAATGAAAATACTTTACGGATATACTATGATAAGTCTCACTTAACTCTGTTTACTTCTATGAATGTCTTATTATATCTTACTTATTTATGGCTTTTAGTCCCTATTTTCCTAAGCACCTTACTCTCAAACACCCTTAAACTCTGTCCCTCTCTCAAAGTGAGAATCCAAGTTTCACAACCACATAGGACAACCAGTAGTATAACTGTTTTATAAATTCTAACTTTCAGCTTTTTATTATACCAGACATAAAAAAAAAATAGGTTTGTAACTTCACCAGGTATGAAAGAAAAAAAAAACGTGAAATTTATTTTTTTTCTCTAGCCTAAAGCTGATAAAAATGGGCTTATCATACAATACCTTTGAGGTACAGGTATAAATAAATTTGGCACTGGCTGTCTAAACAAAGAGTCACATACCTCATGAATGAGTGCATTGTGCCGCAAAACTTTCCGACTCTTCATTATCCTGACAATTGCAGCCTGCAGATACAATTTCCTGTCCTCATCTACAGCAGACAGCGTCTGTTCTACTTCTTGCGGACTCTCACGTTGCAGAGCTGCTGTAATCCGGAACTTCGTCCGTTTGTTGCTATATTCCATGTTCAAGGTGAGCACTGTTTCAGGGGTCTGTGTCTGGAATCACATTAAGTTTATGCCTTCTCCAACGCAATTCACGTAATAGTGTTATTTAATGCTAAAATAAATCATTCAAGTCATCCTGATGCATTAGTATTCAAATTACCACACTAACATACATTAGGTTCATTGGTAAATAACCTTGTAAATTATACATGTTCACCAAAATTCTAACTGAAATTGAAGACAGCTTTTTCCTACTACAACGAAGGCACAAACTCATTCATTAAAGCTATACCTGTGAAGTTTTAGAATAAATTCATGTCACTAAGGATGCATTTTTTATTTTGTTTTCTACGTCTCTCAGAATTTGTACTAATTATGTTAACAAAAACAAACAGAAATGAAAGAAATGAGAGAAATAACAGTCTGAATTACGTGCAGTACAACATGTCAGGATCTAATGGATACCATCCCATTGTGGAATCCTGGGAAACGAGATTGCGGATGCTTTAGCACTGCTACTTACAGACCTGTTACTAAATCTACTTATTACTCTGTGAAAAGATTTATTAAATCTACATACTTAGACTTCAACAAACAAAATTTGATAACACAATCTCAAGGGAAAAAATGGAACTCTCTGCATCATAATCCACAATTAATTCCCGATTTACCACGAAAATCGTCTGTAGCTGCATTTAGATTGGCAACAGGCCATGATTGTTTGGCCAAACACCTGCATAGAATTGGAATATATAAGTCCCCTAACTGCCCATTGTGCAGCTCAAACCAAGAAATGGATTCGGAACACCTCAGTGGCTGACCATGATAATATCTTTGAAAAATATTAGAATGCAAGAGGTCAAATGACTTTATTGTCAATGCCTGGCATTAGAAAACAACAACAACATGTCAGGATCTGCGACACTGTATCATAACTGCCATCTTCACAGTAACCCCTGTTGAGTATGGGGCAAATTCGACTATAGAATAAATGTGTGCCGAGTGTCAATGGAGGACACACTGAACATACATGTAAGGCGAAAAATCAAATTTGGTGAATGTGTCTTTCATGCTGTGAAATTTGAGCACGTTTCAATGTTTTGTTGCGAAAATATGGCTCAATAAAATGTTTCATGGACTTCGTAAACACTCTGTATAGTGAGCTACAATTCAAGATTTTCGGAAATAGAAAGAAGAAAATAGGATACACTAGAAGGACAAAAAATGCAATCTAGAAAGTAAGAAAAAGAAGGAAAGCAAAAAAAAAAAAATATGGACGAAAGGAAAGACAAAAAGAAAAAAAATGAAAAGAAGTGTGGAGAAAATAAAGAGTAAAAAGGAAAAAAAAGGGAGAAGAGAAGAAGGAAAAACCTATTGGGACATTAGGCTTTAGGACAACTTTATAAATAACTGTAATAATTATTTTCTATTAAAATATTACGGGATTAAAACAAAAGAGTGACAAATTAATCACTGCTTTAACATCTCATATTCACGAACCTCAGATCTGTAGTGAACAGGATACTGAAATCTGTGGAATTCAAATTGGTCATCAGTAAAATCTTTAAAATTTTATTATCTTGCATGTTTATAGAGCGCTAATAAGAGATTTTAAAAATGTTATATCCAACTTAGAGTTATTAGTGAGAAGACTTTACAAACCACGTAAACAGAATTTGTGATCTGTGGTGATATAAAAACAGCTTATCTCTAAGAAAGTTTCCGTAAAAGAAATTAAACATACTTCTTGAAACTTATACATATATGTTTTCCAACCAAAATAAAAATGAATGACTAGAATAGAATCATCACAATGTAACCCATGATATTGGAGAGGGGAGTTTATATTCAATATTACCCTTGAAAAAGATAAGGTTCAAAATCGTTAAAATTTTAATAACAAGAAACAATTTTGTTTAGACAAATTTATATATCAGTAGAAATTTTAATACTGTACTGCATAAACATTACTTACCTCTGAGTTAGCTAACAAGATCTTTGATTCTAATAACGATGTGAGATGTTTGCCGAACTGATCTGCATTGAGTTGGAGAGATTCTTGCACTTCTTTGCATGTGAGAGAGTCAGTCTTCTCAAAAAGAAGTAGAATGGCCATCTGGAACGTCTGCATTGTGATTTGGTAGGGCTTCTTCAGGTAACTAAGCTTCAATTCAGCTGGAAGTCATGTGCCAAGTTTGTTAACAAAACAAAACACAACCTAAAATTCAGAACTTCTCTTATAACGCATTAACATACCTTGACAAAGATGATGCAGCCATGTGAGTTTTCTGCCACTAAAGTGATTATGATAGAAATTCTCGAACTGGAAAAGAAATAGTAAAACGCCACTGAATCATGCTGATATGTACTGTATGATACTCCTTTTTCCTTTTCTCGAAAGAAAATTAAGATATTAGGAGTATTACAAAAGCAAAATAAAATCTACAATACTACCAAAATGGACACAAGAATGACAACAAAAAGCTAAAATTCTAAGAGATATTGCTAGAAAATAAAAACTATACACAAGCCATTGTAACTATGCACTTGATTGTTACTTGCGTTGATCATCATTCCCATGAAAAAAAAACGGAAGAATGCTGTGCAGTAGCCTTCTGAACTAATCGGAACATAGCACTTTCTATCAGCTGCTACTGCTGCAACACGGAGCACTGCTCTGTTGTCAGTTTGCTACATGTTGTGTTACTGTCACGTGTATAATTTTTGTGTGTTAGTGTTATAAATAATTTGTAGTGCTGCTGTGAAATGTTGAAAAAAAAAAACTGCAAAAAGCATTCTTCGGAGAATGGTAAACTCGTGTAGTGAGAATACTTTACATAAAGGCGTATCATTAAATAGTCAGGCACATAGGCGGAGTTATTGGGGGGGGGTATGGGAGGGCACTGTCCCCCCAAACTTGTCTCTACTCTTTTTTTTTCTATTAACATTAAAAAATACTGAATGCAAAAGACTTTTTTGCTTTTGTTTGTGATTAAGTTTCTGTGCTTAAATTGACGAATTAATGTCTTCAGATCATGTGTCACTATAACAGTTATTTTAAATTTCTGAATGTATAAGAATTTCTATACCTCGTTTGAGGAATGGAAGCACTATAATGTTTTTTTTTTTTTTGTAACAGCCTGTACTCCTGTGTTAGAAGTCTGCAATGGCCATCTAAAAAAACACCATAGCCTTATGTTAAAGGAGTGGGAATTTTCAGTAGTTTTCATAAAATAACCATAGTCCAAAGATTTTTTTTTGTGAAAACAGCCATTTTCCAGGAAGATGGTACGATGGTAGCATTCACAAATAATATCCCATTCATAAAAAAAAGCAAGAAAAGTCTTTTGAGTTCAATATTTTGTAATGTTAATAGAAAAAAAAGAATTCAGACAAATTTGGGGAGGGGGGGGGCAGTGCCTCCACATACCCTCCCATAACTCTGCCTATGGTTTTGTCCTATTATAATTTGTAGTAGACCTACAGTTGAAGCCCTATACAACTTGGTCCGAAACATCGTGGTTATGGATGTAACACTGTAAGAAACATGCACCCCAAAAATACTTTTATTAAATGATCATATTCCGATATACTGTACCACAGTCAAGCTATAACGAGAGAGGAAGTAAATGATCCCGTAACCTCGTTATATTGGGATTCTATAGTTTTGCTTTGCCCCCCCAAGGAAACTGCTCTCTCTCCGCCTATGGTCAGGCATCAGAATTGGTGCAAATGGCTCGACAGTTATTGTGTAGTGGTCATGGTGGCAATGTCGCATCTTTTACTGCCAACATTATGCAAAGCTGTCAGGTGCATAGTTACAACAGCTTGGGTATACATCCCAGATTTTCTACTGAGTTGTTTTAGTTTTTTTAATTGGTTACTTAACGACGCTGTATCAACTACGAGGTTATTAGCATTGACGGGACTGGTGATAGCGAGATGATATTTGGCGAGATGAGACCGAAAATTCGCCATAAAACCCCAACCAGGTAATCAGCCCAAGCAGGAATCAAACCCACGCCCGAGCACACTCAGGTCGGCAGGCAAGCGCCTCAGCCAACTGAGCTATGCTGGTGGCTTCCACGGACTAGTGCAAATGCTTTATTTTAAGTAGGTCATGACTGTCTTTCAACACACTTCTATAGAATCAACATAATTACTTAACTCTCCAGAATGAATACAACAAGAAGCCACAATCTATCATGAATATGGATCATTTCCTCCGGTATGTAACCATTCCAAAGATTTAAGCTAATACACCAACAGCAGCAGTGATTGTAAAGAATAAGCTGTCAATATTTTATATTCCACTGTCACAAACATATCACCAATTACTTCTAAAGAGCACTTTTAAAAGTAACATATCATTTCAACTGTTCGCACAGATGTGTGAAACTTAGATAAATAATATTTAACATTATGCTCACCATTTGTACAGACTTTTCAAGTTCCTGTGGTACAGCAAATGATGTTAGTGCGCTTTGTCCCAATGGCCACGCCCCAGCCTAAGAAAAAGACAAATACTCAACTCAGATAAAAAAATCTCTCATATATGTATGCTATTTACAAAGGGTTTTCAAGGAACCCGGAGATTCACTGCTGCCCCACATAAGCCCGCCATTGGTCCCTATCCTAAGCAAGATTAATCCATATATTACGATGTACTGAAGTACATATGATATTTCAGTGCAGAAATTTACATCATAATCAGGGAACGGATTTATATGGACTAAAAATATATGAAATATGTAAATATATATGTAGTTATTTTTACCAAAATATGGAATTAAATATGGATTTTTACCAAAATATGGAATTAAATATGGACTTAAAATTATAAAAAAATTACTATGTACGTTAAATATTGGTACATTTTAATCAAACTAAACAAAAAATATAATGGACGTACCTTATCTTCCAATGTAGTTTCAACAAAACACAATTTTTATTGTCTGTTACCATAACAATAGGTTACAAACATTTCTTTCAAGTGCTGAAAAGTGAATCTTCTTCTATTGTCTCTGAGGATAGATTTATACTGACTAAAAGAGCGTTCGACGTCACAAGAAGTAACTGGTACATAATTCAATTTCACAATGTCTGCTGGGGATAAGTCCAAGTTAATCTTCACTGTTGATTCACCACTCATCACAGCAACAACCTTTTGTAGTTCTTCATATCCAGGGTTTTTTGAAAGTACAGTGTCCACCTTAGCTCTTACTGCATCTGCAACTTTACCTCTACCACGATTCAGTTGTTCCACAGTACTATTTATAATTTCAAAACTTTCAGATAGTGAAAGGTGCCTATTTTGGAGACTTTTGAGCGTTTTTATGATGCATGAAAATGTATGCTGAATGTGAGCTAAGTCATTCTTCACACTTATGTCACAGGTAACTGTTTTCGCAGTATCAATTGAGACTGCATCTTCAGAGTCCAATGCAAGGAGAACATTGTTAATAGAGTCTATATGTTCGGCATAATATTCAACTGCTTCTAGCCATGTACCCCATCTAGTTAAAATTGGCTTTGGTGGCAATGGAATTTCAGGGTACATTTCTTTCAACACGTTAACTCTACTGGGAGCTTTGAGAAATACTTTTTTCACTGATGAAATCAACAAATCTACTTTAGGGAAATTGTCTCTGACCACTTCTGCCACACGATGAAATGCATGCGCCACACAAGTAAAATGAGTCAATTTAGGATATACAACAGATAATGCTTGTCCAGCTTTGACCATATAAGGGGCAGCATCGCTAATAAAGAATAACACATTATCGTACATAATACCCTTTGGCCACAGGATACCCATAGCTTCGTTGAACAGTTTAACTATAGTTTTGTTATTGCACTTTTCTAGAACATCACAATGTAAAAGAATTCGTTCAGAATATTGTTCACTTAACAAACCGATAACTACATTACCAACAAGTCTACCTTCTTTGTCGGGAGTCTCATCAATGGAAACCCAAATTGAACTATCTTTAATTTCATCTCTTATCTTCTGTATTGTCTCATCGTAGATGGATGGAGCATACGTCTTCCTAAGTGTTGACTCATCCGGGATTGTATGTTGAGTATATTTTTCAAGGAATTCCCTGAAGACCTTATTCTTTAGTTTGTAGAGAGGAATATCAGCAGAGATGAGAGAACGGCACAGGTCGATGTTAAACTCAGATCTTACATTCGATGTTGTTGGTTGTGTTAAAAACAATTGTCTCTGCTTGGAATTTAGTTGTTTGTTGGCCTGATGTTTACTAGTTGTAATGTGTTGTTGCACCAGGAACTTTTGTGTAGATGATACTGCACACTGACACAAATTACAAAATAATATTTTATTGTCAGTTGATAAACCATCTTCTTTAAATTCTGAAATGTAACTTGTTAGTTTTGATTTTAAATTGACTGAATGACGTACTTTTGGCATATTTACCGTCTTTATAGTATGATTTACAAAACTGAACCTATGTGTACTCTGACTGGCATTTAACTGTTGAGCTGCACAACTGAAGTCTGTTAAAAATTTTAAATTAAATTAATACAGTTTTGTAACTTACTTTCCCATTGTTGATAGGACTGCTAATTTTCAAATAACTCTGATGTTAAAGGGATTACTGAACATGTGTTTAAATCTCTATTGTTGAAATGTATTTTTAAAAGTTAATGGAATTTTGTTTTGTTTTATTGTTAAACCTAATATAATATGGACTGTTTTATATGAAATATGGAAAATATATGGAAATTAACGAAAATATGTACTAAACTCTAAAATATGGAAAAATATGGAAAATAAAAGTAGGATTTTTCAACCCTACACATTGTGAAACATAAAGATAATGCAAAATACAAATTATATTAGCTTTATAAGTAAATATGTATTTACATATAAATCCTTTCCCTGATCATAATATATATGCGGAAAATAATCACTTTGTGATTTAAACGGAGCTTATTCAGTCAGATCCTGGCCATTTAGTCACTCATAACGAGTGCACCTCTGCACATGGTCCCACTGCCATACATCTATGACGCAGTGCATGAGGGTAGGCCACTAGAGGGAACCCAAGAGGTGGAACTTAAACTGAGAGGATTCGATCCGACATCGGGATGTGAATCCAGTGTGGCTTAGTGAATAAAGCGTCAGCACATAGAGCTAAAAACCTGGGTTCAAATCCCGGTGCCGGAGAGAATTTTTCTCTGTTCCACTCTTCCATCATCAAAAGATTAAGCCAGTTGTATGCTACTTATTATTGAAAATTTACGAAGCAGAGTAAAAAGAAAAGTAAAGTGAATTTGTCTTATTCACGCACTGTCACTATGCAAACCCAGATTTTAATGTAACTAATGCAATTGATTATAATGCTATATTAAGTTCAAAAGAAAACATAACCCAAAGCAGTATGAATGAGACTATTCCGTTTCACATAATCATAAGAAACAGAATTAAAATTCGTCATAATATTTTCTAAGTGACCACATTAAATCAGAATACATACCTGGAGGACATATATGGAGAAGCTGATTCCTAGATCTATATTGTCCAATTTCAGGAAATTGTTGAACTTATTGTTGAGATCTGACGATACAGAGATGTCAGTAAACATCCGATGCAATTTATTGGTAAATTCATAACCACATGCTTGCTAGAAACATAGAAATTAACACGAAAATATTTAGAAAAAAACTATAGACTAAATATCGCATCCGACAAACTTATCTAACATAGAGCCACACAGCAGGAAATATACTAGAAATAAAGGCGAGAGGAGTAAGAAGTTATGCTTATAATGTATCAAAAAATGCTAAAATAATTTCTTCGAGTAGACTGCAGTAAACTGCATAGCCACTTAATCCTTTTTTAAGAAAAAAAAAAAATGAGACATCCCACAGGTTCGTTAAAATGAGATTTTACTGTAGTTAGATACTACTAGAATGAAAGAGCACTATATTTGCCAATAACTGCACTTGTTTGAAAAGACAAAGTCACCATCTCACTTGTCTTACTTGGATGGCCCATCTGGTATTGAAATGAGAACTGTTCTTTTTGCTTCAGGTAACTATTCACCAGTGAGAAAAACACTTCTTCTTATGTTAGTTTAAATAAACCATACCTTTAATCGATTGATCATAGCTTCCTCTGCATCCATGGACTGACTCTGCTGATGTATCAGCCTCTTTGCCAACATACGTGAGTAGAACTTCTGGAATACATCTTTGTCATCAATGTATTTGAAGATTGTTATACTTTGAGCTAGTTTTTCATCTATTTCACTCTCTGAGATGCCTTTAGATGACTTCTTCAATAGCGAATCACAGTATTTGGCAAGCTGTAAACATTAAGTGTTCATATACTATCAAAACATCATTTATATTTCCCTGTCAGAAAATGATTTCACTTTTAATACACAACTTAGCTAAGCTTAAATACTGTTTGTTCTCTCTTCCACCTAAAATTCAGTCATATCAGGTTATATTACACTCCTAGAGTGATGATTTTACGTATAACAAAGCTCATATTTTAAGAATACAATTTCATTCCACAATATTGGACATTCAAAAATGCTGCCAAAATATGAGGAAAGTACATTTCGAAAAATAAATTTACTTTCGTCATAGATGAAGAGGTCAGAGGATTGAACAGAAACAGATAAAAAGAAACTGAAGGACAAAGAGGCTGAGAGAAATGCTGTTCAATAGGTCTGCTAAAACTAGCTAACCCCAACAACTGGTCAATATAAAAGTGCAACCATGGCTTTGTTACAGACTTTTAGTGATAGTAGAGATGATCAATATGAACAATTTTCAGAAAGAAACTTACACAGGAAAACGTTGTTTGGTAGTCAGATTCTTTGATAAGTATTGTTAAGTAACACAGTAAACCATCACTTTTCATTTTAAGCAATTAAGAAGTCATAGCAAATAATTTTCTTTCTTTAATGTAGTCCTTGGAAGGATAGAGGAGATGGCCTCCAGATATGGAGGGTAGCTGCTAATATATTGACTAAGCAGTTGTGGACAGTCGATAAGGGGTGGTCCTCCAGCTTAAGGGTTGGATGAAGGGCTAACAACCATCACCATAAAAGAACAGTTTGTTACGAAACCTCAACATAAGCTTAGGAAGTGCTTAGAAAAATAGTTGGGGCTAAGTTACAGGAGAATGGAGAAAGTTACACAATGCAGAACTGTATTCACCTGACATAATCAGGAACATGATGGGTAGGGCATGTAGAACGTATGGGAGAATCCAGAAATACATACAGTGTGTTAGTTGGGAGGCCGGAAGGAAAAAGACCTTTGGGGAGGCCGAGATAGAGATGGAAGGATAATATTAAAATGGGTTTGAGGGAGGTGGGATATGATGGTAGCAACTGGATTAATCTTGCTCAGGATAGGAACAGATGGCAGGCTTATGTGAGGGCGGTAATGAATCTCCTGGTTCTTTAAAGTCATTTTTAAGTAAGTAAGGCCTTGGAAAGTATACAAGAATCAGAAAAAAGTGTAAATTATGTGTTTATGATTAAATATTTTCTAATATCGATACATATACGTATATTGATTTAAATATAATAAAAATGGGAAAATATGTCAGTTTATGTGAAATAAAATTTGGTTTAAACAGTTAGGAAGGTTATGTCCAGAATTTTGAACTACAGTAATTTAGGAGGGCCAATGTTCAAATTAAAAAAAAAAATAATTACATAACGATCCGCTCTTTACTTATTACATATTTCATTTGCAACATTCCCACCTGAATTTACATTGTAGATACTAAATATAAACAAAATCGGTCCAATAGGATAGGTGAAACTGTTTACACAGGAAGACAGCACGCCTAAAACTACTTTTCAGTCTCAGAGATGCTGAAGATGTGCATTTTTTTTTTGTAAAAATCTCGAAATCGATTTGTGCAGCATTACAACACACCCTCTTTATTTTTCGTATAATAAGTAAAAATATCTTAACAAAATCTTTTTTTTCAGTGAAGACCCATTTTTCCATCCTCTCAAGTTCACGTAACTTTAATATTTCTCTGAACACAAGAATTTTAACAGATCACTTGAAATTTAGTGAATATTTCCTCTGTTGAAATACACTCTGCTTTCAACTCAAATCTACAGTCTGACCCATTGGCATATGCAGAATTTTGTCAAGGGGGAGGTCATTATTAAAATTGTTTACAATTTACATGATTGGTATATAAAATTTTGTGTACTATTATTATTATTATTACTACTATTATTATTATCAGCTGAGTTTTCACAGAATGATGTGAAACTAGTTCCTAGAAGAACTTTCGAGACATCATCATCACACTGCGACTGCAAAGAAACATTTGCCAATGTGAAATTTTCACTAACCTCGCAAGAATCACTACGCAGCCTTTTGCTGAAAAATTGTAAAATTAAATTGTCAAATGCACAAAATGCTAAACGAACATTTCACAATAAAGTCAAAACTCAAACTAATGAATGGGTAAAAACCGCTCTTAAAACGAGTTTAAAATCGACAATGCACAATATTTAATAACATATGCACTGCAGAACTGTCAAAACAACCTTTTCATTATGTTTCACGACAAGTTAAATTTCATACTGTGTCAGCTTCATTTTATTACAAGATTGGTACTAGGCAGTATGTCTCTCTATAATAAAGATAGCATTGTTATTATTCGAACATGCCACAGCATCAAGTACAGGGAATATGCTGACGGGGGGTAGGAGGATTATGCGTTATGTCGATGTAGATTTTGTTACTCTGACAGTGAAAAATTAGATAAGGGGAAACAATTATGGATAAAAAAAAATACTTAAATCTAAGCAAGTAATTTTTTCAAAAAGTTCAAGGAGGGGGTATTCAAACCCAGTAACAAAACCCTTGCATACGCCCCTGGACTGACCAAATAAATTTAACAAAAAATTAACTGAACAAAATGCTAATGAAATAATACTATGTATATTAACCATAAGTGAATGAAACATACAGTGTTTTTATCTGCTAAAGACAGTTTAAATTATGTACCAACCATTTCAGGTGATCTGCAGGCCATTTTCGGATTGGGTCGGTGATTGATAACAGAAGAACAAGCCTTGTCAAGTGCACCCACAAAGCTCTGATCTCCATTAAAAACTTCCTGTATTAATTCTTTGTACTTCTTATGGACAGTTAACATACTCTCGACGAACTGAATGTGTACCTGGAAATAAGAAATGTCATTAATCCAAATGTCAGGAATGGAGATTTTCCTTATCATGCATACAATATTATAGCAGTACTTTCAAATTTTTTTGAAAGTGAAAAGCGATCTTTTATGATATTCAGAACAAAACAGCAGAAACTTAAGAGCGAGAAACACAAAAATATTTATTTCAGATTGTGGAAAACTATCAAAATATTCTTTGTCTTAAACAGTTAGTATATAGAAACAGACAGCTCTGCTGGAAGTGTTGAGTGAAATTAAATAACTGAAGAAAAAATTCAAATAACATTCCTCTGTAAATGTCAAGATTTTCCCAGAAAAAAAAAAAAAAACGTTTTATAAGTCTAATTATTTGAAAACGAGAATATTAGTCATTAAATATATATAAACATATAAACTGAGGGAAAGAAGGCAGAGGACGGACACTGGAAAGTTTTCTTTTCTCAATCGTACTATCAGGGACTGGAATGCTTTACCTGCAGACTTACTAAAGGCTTTACCAACAACTAAAAATGTATTTAAAAATAGGCTTAAGGATTTTACCAATAGATGGTAATTATACACAGTATTTAAAGGGTGTAAATGATATGTTGTTATTGAAGTGTTGTATCAGTGAAGAATTATGTTGTGTCAATGAAGTGTGTTGTGTCAGTGAAGTGCGTAGTGTAAGTGAAACGTGTTCCTGTCAGTGAAGCTTTATAGTTTATAGTGGCAGTGCAAAGTATCTGAACAGTGAAATGTTTTTGAAGTGTTAGTGAAATCAGGATAGAATCAGTGAAATGTGTCGTAGTTCCAGTGCAGTGAGTGAATTGACAGCGAAATGAGTGTAATGTTGAAAGGTACTTGTGCAGATATGAACAAATCATGCTCGTGGGTTTTAGTTCGATCTTAGGTTTAAGATACAAATTAGGTTTATTTCAAATGTTATTTTAAGTAATCGTTTCATTTAATTTAGGATATTCCCTGTTGTTGCTGTTGTTATTATTATTTTATTATTATTATTATAAATTATTGTTAGTATTAATTATTAGTATTATTATTAATTGTATTTTTAATTAATAAGTTTATTATTGTCATTACTGAGTGTAATTAGTTACCACTCCCACCAGGTATATACCCATTGCAGTGTGAATAAATACATACATAATTTACTTTGCTTTATAACAACACTGAAGCATTCATTTATTACTTTGTTTGTATTGTTATATGCTACGCGCAGGGTCATTGGCAATGGCATTCATGTTCAGTTGATTAGACTACTAGCAAACTTAAAAACATGATATTTTACAAATTGAAAATAAAATTATAAGAAACAAATTTCAATAAAGATTTCGTTCAGTAAGTCAATGTACTTTGGCAGTTAATATCGTTAACATCCTGTATAGTATATCAATGTCATCTATTAAAAGCTAATTCAGAGATCAAGCAGCAGCATGGCAATATTAGGGATATTGAAAACTCAATCTCGTGGTTTGCATTGGCTTTAGTGACTTGCCAAGATAGTACCTTCCATTTCTCTTTTCCATCAATTTTAATCATTTTCTGAATAACCTCTGCAACTGTTAAGTGCCATAATTACTCCTTCAGCCACACTCACATTGTCACCTCTGAGCCCTGTCACTGCCTCCAGTCCCTGTGTCTTGATGTGCTCGAAAAGTTCTGCTATCAACACACCAATTCCATCCTTCACAGAACGTAATAATGGGTACATGTTGGACAAGTCTTTGCGCCTCTCTTGCTGCACCATTGCCTTGCATTCACCGTGTAGGAAAGCTAGATGATCTGCTACCATGTGCTGTTCACAGCGAGCTTTCACCTTTGCAAATGAACTGTAAAAATAAAACGAGGTGCCATTAGTTTACAGCAGCATACATAAAGAATGAATAGCACTGATAACTATGCAACCACATAATGTGAGTATACGAAATGAGCTAAAATTGTAAGTGATACTCAGTGACATAGCATGGGAATTTCTTGGGTGTTGCCGGTTCGAAAATGATACCACAGTCGAGAAGAGGATGGATTTATTTCGAGTGACTAATGTCATTCCTACCCCTAAACAGCAGTTCTTGATGGGCCAAGTAACACACTGTACTTATTAAATGAGACATTACATATCTGTTTCTTTTCACAACTCCACTTTATTTTTCTGTTGACTTTTTAAATGCCTCGCTTAATGAGAAGTCTATTCTCGTTTTGCCAAAATGTGCTAGAAAAACAACGGATGCAACAGTATTTTTAGAATTTTCATGGTGCACGCATACCACACGGAAACTATCCATATTCTTGATATCATAATTGGCCCAGGCAGTTTTTTGTTTTTCACTTGAAAAAAGTAAACATGGCCGGCAAAAGAGTCGTGATAATTTTGCACTACCACACAGCCATCGTGATTCTGTATAACATGCTATATTAAAATGTCTTTCGAAGCCTCCATGTGATTTAGTCTTCAAGTCTTTGATTTCAGCAGTTGGTCTGTCATTCAAAATAATATTACTTTTCTCATTAAATAAAGAACAGTTTAAAATACTCTCTATAAAACAGTCACAATCATAGGAGAATACTTCACCAGTAAATTTAGAAGCCCTACTTGGGGAGTGGAGGGGAAGGAAGAATAACACACGTTTGTCTGTATGTCTAACCGGCAAATAATAGCATCACAATCTCACCATGGCAATGAAGCCACTGACACTCAGTCTTGGCGAGTTTGCTGTTGACGCGCTGCAGGCAACATGTGGCATAAATCGGAAACACTGAAGTGTTGTGTATGTATCAGTTTAATTTTTTGGTGCTAGATGGCAACCATATCTTTTCTGACATGTTACAGAAAACTGTAGATTTAGACTGTTGATAGAAAATACAACACCAGCAACGTAAATGCCATGCCCCTGGTGATACTGTAAGTAATATTTTAATTAAGCTTAGATGAATAATCTGTAAAACTGAAGAATATCCTCCCTGTTGCATGTGCTAGTAATGCCTCAACTTGTAATTTTATTTTATTTTTTATTTTTATTAATGGTGGGTACTTAACTGTTAAACCATTCACCCATATGAAGCCAGTTGTGTAGACAAATTTACAGAAAGAGTTGTTGCCCAGGGTGAGCCATAGGAAGCTGTTTTACACTACACCCGCAATGAGATGAGGTGATGATAGAGATTTGTTGGGATGCCACATGAGAATCGGAGCTCCCAGAGAAAACCCGTGTTACCTGGACCACGGGCTTGCCCAACACAAACAAACATCCGACTCCTTGTTAATAAATTTCAGAGGACAGGAAATGTTGCCGATGAGCCACTTTCTAGTAGACCTTCTATGCCCGAGCAAATTGCTGAATGTATTCAAGAAGCCATCAAGAGGAGCCCTCAAGCATCGAATCGTTTAAGTAACCAGCTAGATGTGCCAGGATCAACTGTTTTGAAGTTCACACCGAAAAGCAACTTATCGCATTCAGGTGTTGCACAAACTAGAAGACGGAGATTATGCAGCTTGTAGGCAGTGTGTTATGATTTAATTGAGGCCAAGGCCAAAAATAAATGTATGACTTGGGTAGTAAATGTATGACTTGGGTTCACAAAAACCACTGTTTATAGCTCTTCCATGTTCACAGAAGCTATCACTACAGGTAACACTTATCTGGACATGCGGGAATAATTTTTTGAGTCAGGATGACATTGTTGACAGGAAGATAGAGCACCCCCTCATTTTGCATTAGTCGTGAGAACATACCTCAACCAACACTTTCCCAACTAATGAATAGGCAGAGGTTAAACACAAGTATGGATATGGCCATCACGTTCACCTGGTTTGACGCCCTCAAAATTTTTTGCTTGGAGGTTATCAAGTCAGGAGTGTACAAAATTAAAGTAAGAAATCCACAGGATCTGAAGAATCGAACTCCAGAAGCATGTGCAACGAACTCTGGTGACATGTTTACAAATATCTTTAGGGCTTCATTCAAACGTTGGACACAATGCTGTGAAATGGATGGCAGTCATGTTAAATTACGATGAATTACATACCATAGCTAAAGCACTATATACAGTTCATGTCCGAATAACCATTATTTCATTAAAATGGATCGAGACTTTATGTACGCTCTGTACATATCATGTGTAACAGACAAGACACTGAGGAGTCTTAGGGATGTGCCCTTGATAGTCAACTGTATTTAAGAAAAAGAAATTAACTAATGGTATCAAAGTAAAGTGCAGCAGTTTTTGACAATTTGTAAAATAGGAAACATGTAAGACAAAAATTATGAGAAATAACGAAGGTTATACAAGAATATTAAGCATTACCTAGAATGTAGGAACTTGTTGCTCCGAAGTGTCTCTTCCTCCAGCCGCTGGATGACCCGTTCCATGTACTGACTTACATCACATTCCTGTAACAACCTACTTGCTTCCCGCTTGTAATACTCTCCACTTGCTTGCAGGAAAGGTGCTTCAAATATTTCCTGATAAAGCTGTAAAACCACCATCAATTAATTGAAAGTCACATTACTTTTTTATAACAATCAGAGGATAGGAAGAGATTATGTTATGAAGGTCATGCAGAAGATTTCCGGACCTTAGTAAATTATGTGAAAACAGTTTAGACGAATCTTTATGAGTTTGTAAACATAATTTCTACTCTCCACTACTTCTGTGCCTTAACAAGTGGTAGTCAATAATTCAAATACACAAAAGAAGTTGAAACAATAACATTAGCATACAATGATTTTGTATAATTTTAAAATAGGTATGAAACAAGGGCAACGTCTTGAGAGAATTACACAAGCTTTCGCAGACCCTGTCTCTTTGCAAACAACAGTTTTTAGTTGATTCACGTAATTTAAGAGACAGAACTCTCTTATCAAAGATGAAGAAAGGAGCAGAAGTCTTTCGATGGCAATGACTGAAGAAAACATTGCAGATATGGAGAAGCTTGTGCAAGAAGATCCCCGAGTTACATATAAGGATACACAGGCATTCCTTAAGAATGGATTGAGGTGTCTCTCAAAAATATTGCACCAGTATTCAAAGTTTAGGAAAATTTCATCCACACCCTCTGTAACAGATGATGAAATATGGAAATATCAGTATAATTTAGAAATAAAGCGTCAGTCATCGATCTGGATCTTTCCCAATGACACATTTCCTAAATAAAGGAAGAAGTGTTCTGTATTAGGGGCAATGTGGCAACAAATCCTCTTTAGGATCAACAGACAGTTACTTCACAATGGTATACAAGAATCTGTCTTTTAGAAGTTATGCGTGGAAAACAACCTACAACAGGATTAAACAGAGACATTAGGTTCCATCACAATGCCTCTACTCACAAGACCAGCGCCTTTCTAAATTTTCTAGAGATTACAACCCATTCGATCTACAGTCCTGATCTAGCTACTCTTGCGACTTCTTCCTTTTCCCTATGGTGAAGAACTGACTGCGGGGAAAGTGATTTTCAAGTTCAGAAGACTGTTGTATGCCAAAAGAAGCTCAGCACCACTGAAAATATTGAGTGGCTCCAGTGCTTCCAGAAGACCAGAAGGATTAAAGAGTGCATAGGACTTGAGGAGGAATACTTTGAGAATCTGTAACAGTAAGTTTTAAAATATCATTAATATCTTGGCCCATATCTCAAAGTTTTCTGAGTGACCTTCATATTACATTGGACGGATTCAGTCAGCACTTAAAATAATAGAAGTACTTAATATAGATTGACGTACAATTTGTTTTGTCTCCAACCTGAAGTTATTTTGCCTTATAGCTTATATTCACATGAAGTGCTCAAATGACCATTTTTAACATTCACGCAAGTTAGTTAAACATGCCATTTACATTCTTATCCCTCCATACCACCGAAATGTTAGTCATATTTCCTAAAAAACACTATGAATATGCAAATGAGTTTTATCTGTAGATAATGACTTTAGATGTTCCTTCAGATAATAACTCACTGAATTCAAGAAAGAGCATTCAAGATGTGGAAAGGAAAATCACTGAAAAAGTTTTCAGCTAATAAATTGAAATGAGGTGGATACAACACACAGTCATCTTATCACAACAACAAATAGCAAAATGATGCAAGACAATGATTATAGAATAGTGAAAGTCTTCCTAAGATATTGAGCAGTATTGAATTCAATTGTTTGTTGTTGTAACCCAGAAACAAATAGAAATTGGAAATGTCTTGCTAAGAATAGAAGTAATATCTCAACAATTACAAGATTAATCAACTCAAAATATCAAGATATAATATACCACTTTCATGAAATATCAAGTAATAAAATATGGAAATGTCTTAATGTACAAGAAAATATAATTTCTAATTTCAATGCTTAAGTATTTGTATTCAACGCGGAAATGCAATGAGTGATTTAGGTATTCTTCCTGAATCCAGCCCTTTGGACGAACTCTTTCTCCTGTAAAATTTATTATTCTGTGTGTAAATATTTGTATTTAGTTTTATTATGTGTAATACAATGTATATTAGTTTAATATAACTCCATCATATACACATCATTTCTAAAGTATTCAAGGAGAATTGCAGTTGTATCCTTTCGATTACTCACAGAGCATGACTGTTTATCAAAACACTTGAACAAAATTGGAATTATTTCCTCGCCATTTTGCCCATTGTGTAGTCTTCAAGAAGAAATGGATCAGAATCTCTTCAGTAATGTCCCGCCCTTTCCTCTAAACTCAATGTGTGTGAAAATATTAGAGATCAACAAAAGAGTTAATGACTTCGTTGCCAACAACTCAGTATTAACAACAACATATTAAATAACTGCATTGTTTTTAAGTGCTGAATCCACCCACACGTTAAGTTACAACCTGTAATTATACATTATAATTAAAATATTTAATCTAATTACATTCCTTGCATACAAAAACACTTGGTGTCTGCATCCTTGGCATAACATTATGTCTACCAAATAAGTTACCGCATACACCTTCTAAATGTATCTACCAGGATACCGATAACATGTAGTTCATTGTAGTATTCAGTTAAGAGTTTCTTCAAACAGATGAGGGATGCTCTGATCAGTGTTTCTATGTAGCCACCAGCTCAGTGTCCCTGGCTGGAATGCGGTGACTGTCTACTAGCGAGACAAGGACAGAGCTATGTCGCTCATGCTACTACAAACATTGCTCACCTTTTGTTCATGGCAAAAGCAGAATTACCAGGTCCGACATGAGGAGAGATGTAGTATGATCGTCACTTGTATAAAGAATTATCACTATCACCACTATCATAGGTACTCTCACTGTAACTATCAGTGCTGAAACCGTCTCCAGAAATTATAATGCTATCAATAACATGGTGCAATCTGCTATCCAAGTGAAAGTTCTCCAGTTTTTTCACGTGGTCACAGCAGCTTTTCCAGTTGTCTTTCGTTATGGATGATATTGCACATTTTGTGATATTAGTAAATGCCTGTAATGACAAGTCGCCTGTAACATTATTTCTTTGCACTGAGCGCTTCACTTGAGGCAAAATCAGTTCAATTGCATTAAGTTCATAAATGTAAGGGATAGATAGGCTTTTCCTGTGGACTTTTGTGAAGAACCAAGTGTATCGGATGCCTTGAACAATTTGTGACGCAAAAATTCGTCGACTATCCACAATGCGACACCGCAAATGTCGCTAAATACCTAGTTGGATATGGAATATAAGTAGGACATAATATACTGTGTCACTGTAAACATATCGGAGTTCAGTGAAGTTTTAGTTCGGTACTGCCAGTATAGGGAATTAAAAACAAACACTGAAAATACCTTAGTTTTGTAGTGTGGAGTAGTAGAAACTCGATGTGATCACTGGGAAAGCTGTGGTCCCGCCCAACCTGCCCTAAATAGGTTCCTTACTTATATAGGAAAATCGTCGTACTTGAAGGAAGAAGGCGGCCATATTTCGTCGTTGTGACGTTATTTGAGGTGGAGTGGGAGAATGATTGCAGTGTCGCCAACTGTGGTAACCATTCATATAATCTTACACACCTAACAAAACCTAACCTAACCTAACGTGCTACACACCTATTGTAACATTCCTAACGTTTAGCACACCTGTTGTAACATTCCTCACAGTTTCATTTCGTTTGCCGATATTGGCATCCCTGCTACACCTGTACCATATCGTCTGCTGGAATTCTGAGTCCATCTAGTGGAATTGAAGTGAAACTGCGACTCTGTTAATTACGTTTCCGAAGTTGTTTCTGTGTTATCTGCAAGAATTACTGTGTCATTGTAGTGATAATTGCATTTATATTGTACAATAAAAATTGAAATGTGTCGTGGCTGAGATAAAAGTGTTCTAAACTGATTTCCAGCACCACCAATCCCAGTGATAAACGTGTGAATATTCGTTAGGAGTCTGTTGGAAGTAGCCGTAGGGAACTAAAACTTGACCCAGAGTTCTTTAAGAGTGATACAAAAGTATGAGTTTTCGTACCAGAAAACATCAGGTTTGCTATTAAATAATGGTACCTTTGAAAATTGTGTTCTCTTATTACATTAAACCTATAAGCCAGAGACCCAGTACACACAAATACATTTTAAATACAGACTATTCAGAAAGAGTAACTCACCTCCAAATTTCCTTTCTTTTTGTATTCTTCAACACTAACAAAGGAATTAATTACACCGCGAATAATATCAGTTATGTTATGACTTGCTTCACCGAGGCGATCATAGTGGATTCCCTCAAGAAGTAAATTGACAAGATTTTCCTTCAGTGGTTCTACCATATTTCGCTTCCAAATCTCCAAACCTATGATGGAAAAAAGCAAACTGATAAAGGAAATATATAATATTACAAATCTCGAAACAAAAACAATACATACAAAAGCAAAACATTTATTACTTTTTATATATAACAGTTTCGTTCTAGTGCTTAATATCAAAAGTGAACACTGTCAAACATAACAGGAACTTATGTTAACTACAAACACAGTAAGGTATCAAAGAAATCATTTGAAAACATCAATTTGAAAGTAATTCTATCACAACAGTTCATCTGTATGCATCTTAAAGATGCCTCAGTAAAGCGATACAGTAAGACTGGTTGGTTGAAGTTTGAAGCTTGTATATACAATCTGTCCCCTCCCACTTTCACTCCTTTGTAACCATTCTCATTTCACCTCATGAATTAACATTATTTTCAAACAGAACATAACACATATTCAGACATCTCACCTAGTTCCCCAATTTCCATTTGTTCCTGAGCATCGGGTGTGAGGTTTCCATAGATTATTTCAGCCTCTGACAATTTCTGTTTCTTTATATGTTGCTGGTTCAAGTACCTGAAATGATAACATATGTTGCAACAACATGTGAAAATTGAGAGATACTGAGAGTGCACTTTTGTCATATGAATTGTAAGAAACATCTGAAACGTTTATTTTTATAAGACTACATGACCCTATGTAACTTTATTTAAGCGTACAATTTAACCCTATTCATGAAATACTCTAATATTATCCTTCTGAAATATTACCTACAGTACAGTATTACATTATGTTCCAGAACAAATAATTGCCACAATTTATAACAATCACATACATGTAAAAATTGGAATCAAAAATCCTCAATGGAAAGATATAAACAAAAGTGTAAGACAATGCTGCCACTTCTCTTTCTTATTTATAAAAGTAAGTTAATTGAGCATTGAACACTATGATCTAATGGAAGAATAATTATCAATAACCTTCGAAATTTAAGTACTATAGCCTACTCTTTACTGATGGATAAATTCATATTACCTATACAGAAGAACAACTCCAACATGCTATCTACAACTTAGAACAAGCAGTAAGGTACTTTAATTGGGAATATCTATAAATAAAACCAAAGTTATGGCTTTCTCTGGAAAAGATCATGTCAGAAGTAAAAATTGTGTCAATTTAATTCTTCAAACAAGTTGCTTCTTTCAATTATTATTCAGGCTGTGAAATGGGGTATGTTGAAGAAAAAGAAAATATCATAATTCATAAAGATTATGGGAATCACAAGTTCAACTTTCAAAACCTCTCTAATGCAAAAGTACACTCAGTTCAAAATGTATAAATCTTTGGCAAGACAGACCATTACCATTACAGAGAGTGATTCACAAGGAGTTACTGCCACTTACGGAGCTTACTTTCGAAGACATTCTGAACAAAACCTGTCATATAAACATGGGTCCTATTCTCAATATTTTTAGAGTTACACTAATTTGAAATTGTTTAAAAAATACCTTTTTTCTCTATTTTTAAGGATAAAGGAATGTTACAAATAGAGAATGAACTATTCAGAAGTATACAGTACAACCCCGATTATCCTTCACCCTATTAACCGACTGGTGGACTAACCATCTGTCTTTCTCTTGTTTTGTTTTTGCTGCATTAATACAGTAGTGTGCAAATTAATCCGAACACGACATATTTTTACATTTTCTGTCATTGTTGGCCTCACAGCTGCTCATACCGCTTTAATTGACATCTGTAGTACGTGTAATTCCATTGTTGAAGGTCTGTCATTATTTTTTTATAATATGTGACATTTTGCCTGTCGTTTTGTACTTATAAGCATTTCAATTGTGTTGAAGACTTAATACTGCAATCCTGTGTACATTCTGTCGTCTTCACAAATGGATACAACTCCACGAAAATGGTCTAAAATTATAACATTAGCAGAGCATTCTTCTATGACACAGAGGCAAATTGCTGCAGAAAGTCACATCGGTTTGGCTACTGTTAATTCGATCATAAAACGATACAGGGAGACTGGATCCATCACACCCCAGAAAAAAGGGAACTGTGGCTGGAAAAGGAAGACGTCACCTACAGATGATCGTTTAATTGTCAGGAAAAGTAAATTAAATCCTAGACTAACTGCTGTCGACTTAACCCGCAAGTTAATGGCTACCACTGGGGCGAATATTCACGTCACAACAGTGCGGCGTAGGCTTTTGGAAGCTGGACGAATGGCTCGTAAGCCTATTAAGAAGCAACTGCTAACCCCTGTTATGTGCAAAAAACGCTTAATGTGGGCAAAATTACATCAACACTGGACAGTGAATGACTAGAAGAATGTACTTTTTTCCGATGAGTCTCATTTCGAGGTCCATGGCCACCGTGTTTCTTATGTACGGAAAGGATCCGAAAAAGTAACAGCAGCTCATCTCCAACAAGCACCCAAATACCCCCCTAAAGTAATGTTTTGGGGTTGTTTTACACATGAAGGGCCTGGAGCATTAATACCTATCAAGGGAATGATGAATTCTGACAAATATATTCACTTATTGGAAACAAGAATCGTATCCCAACTGCAAAAATCATTTCCGGATGGCAGAGGTGTGTCCCAACAAGACCTGGCACCATGCCATACGTCTCGAAAAACTACAGAATTCTTCAACAAGAAGAATATTCAGGTACTCCCCTGGCCAGGCAACTCACCCGACATCAACCCCATTGAGAACTTGTGGTCAATTTGCAAAAGAAGAATGCAAAAAATGGATTGTTCTACAAAGGAGAAGATGATTTCTGCCCTCATTGGTGTATGGTTTCGCGATAAAGAAATGAAGAATATTTGTGGGAAATTAGTGGAATCCATGCCAAATCGTCTCAGAGTTGTTATTAGGAACAAGGGAGGCCACATAGATTATTGAGGTATGTCTTAGATCCTTTTTTTATCCCATTTGAGTGTTTTTGCATAAGTAATTATGTTGTTCGGATTAATTTGCACGCTACTGTACATTAAGTGCTGAACATTGTATTAGCACATTATTGTTTTTTCTAGAGTGTTATTACAAGCCTTTTCCTCTACACAGTAGGGTCTACTGTTGGAATTGTCATACTGTATAACTTCTATATGAAAATTTAATTTAATTTAATGTTTTGTACGAGTATCAAAAGAAGTCTCATTGTGCTAAGAATGGAAAAAAAAAGTGTAAATAATTTAATGGTTTGGTGAAAGAGAAACCGTGGCTCATCTCACATCAGAATACGAGATTGGAGTGTATGAAGTACGTACATCTACAAACATGAGACCTCCACTACTCATATCTTTTCACAGATATCCATTGCAAGGAGTTTCCTTGTCCCTTAAAAACCCGTCGTTGATAATCAGACTTAAATTGGTGAACTTCTGATCGATTATCTAGCATGTTAAACACAACACGAAAGTGTAAAAATATTCACTAAATTTACGAAAATCTTTTACCGTACAGATTATCCGACTTTTCGATTAACCGTTCAGCCCATCCCCTTCATTACCATGGATAATATAGGTTCTATTGTACTTTCTTTAGGCTAAAAATGTGTTAATTCCTTAGTTGCTTTGTACAGAATTTTTTTTTCCAGTTTTTAACTAAAAATTACATTATTCTTACACAATTAACACAACAATTGTTACAGATCACATGACTTCTAGCAACTTGATTCTTTACAGTTCAATTTTGCATCCTAATGTACTGTCTTACAGAGTTTACAAGAATGACATGATTTGTAACAATTGTTGTGATAAATGTGTAGAAAAATGTAATTTTGTAGTTAAAAAAAAATCTGTACAAAGCAACTATGGAGTTATTACATTTTTACCTTCAGAATATTAGCCAATTAAAGAAATTATACTTCTGAATAGTTTATTCTCTATTTGTAATATTCTTTACTCTTAAAACTAAAAAAAAAAAGTATTTTTTTAGAATTTAAAATTATTGTAACTCTGAAAATATTGAGAGTAGGACTCATATTTATATGACATTTTTTACTCAAAATGTTTTCGGGAATATTCTCCGTAAGTGGCAGCAATTCCTCGTGAATCATCCTGTATGAAAGTGAGGCCTGTGCTGTAAAGTAATTAGATCAGCAAGAACAACAGCAGAGATGTGACATATGAGAACAACAGCTGGTTATTCATTTTTAAAATCACAAAAGAAACTTGAACATCTTAAAAGAATTACTTATGCAACCAATTTCGGAATTTGTTCATGACTACAGATTGAATGGAATACAACAAATAAGATGATAGTTTGGAACAACCAAATAGACAACTAATAAGACCGTAACAGGCCACAACACCTAAAATGGTAAATGATATTTTGTTCGTATCAAAAGTGGTGTACATATATATAAGAAAAATTCCATTTTGCCTAATGTGTTAAGCAATTAGATAATAAAGAAAGATTCATTACCAAATACAGAATTCTCTGACTTTTATAAATTAGTATACTACCAAATGCATCCTGAAATGTTTTCCACGAAAATAAAACCATAGGACTGTAGTTATTACAGGAGAAAACGATGGTAGCTTACCCATTGAAAGAGGTTCCTTAAGATTATTTTCAATGGTAGAAGATTTGGATCGCCAGTTCTGTCCTTGCATACTGAACTGTTAATTCTTGGCACAAAGATTACAGTCTCACCTTTTTAAAGAAAGCAGTAACTCTGATTACCTCAAAGGGTATATTTCGTCATCAGATGAGAAAAAAAAAAACTTACTTATTGGGTTATCCAAACTGGCTACTTCCAGTTCCTGATCAACGTCGAAGAGAGGTGCTGTATACTATTCAAAATTTTGAAGAAAAACGCTGCTCTACTGCAAGTAATCAGGATTCTATAAGATAAAAGTTAATAAGTGTGGATCACATGATCATCAATTATTTTAACATTTTCTCTGCATTATTTATGTTAAACTAAACATGATCTTTCTTAAATGAAATAGAAGGTGACCTGTAGACTTTCATCTCGAATTGTATTTCTCAAGTATACTATTTAGCAGTTAATGTATAAAGAAATGTAATTATAAAGAATAGAAGATATAGAAAATATATCCATAATGCATATTATAATCTCACTTTAAACTAAGGTTTAAGCTAGAAAATAAATAATTGTCGCAAAAATGCACAAACGTAAAATTATATTTATGCAAATTGCGAAAAGTTTGTACAATATTATAAATAGTTCTACAGAAAGATAAAATTAATAAATTATACAGAAACAAAAAGTTATGTAATTTTTTCTTGGAGTTTTATTACTTTTAATCCATCTTATCACACTCCAAATATACTTATGTAAGTAAATCATTACACATAGGTATGTTTACAATCAATTACTGCTGCATTTATTTCACATTAAAGTACGTTATTTATGAGCACTCTAAACACTGAAACTCTTTTATAAGTAAGCCTTTCAAGATTTATTGTTAGCAGAGTGCTAACTCTTTTTACTGAAAGGCAGTTTCTAGTTCCAGTTTTTACACGATTCATGCAACTAAATTCTCGCTCACAATTCGATGGAATTATTTAAATCAATTAGAAGAAATTGTTCACTTAACTTACATGAATTGCACCAACTCTTTGAAATCCATTCCTGAACATCTACTGCTCAATACTTTTTGTACATTGCCCATTCCATTAGTATTCCATTTAAATGAAGATTAGTTGAAACACATATCTGATTTCATTTTCTACATTACCATCTTTGTTTCTGAAATCCAATGTGGTTGTCGCATTTTTGCACATTTACATTGAAAGTTTGTTGCATTTTTAGAAGTCGAGTAGCAAAACATGACAAATGCGACTGTGGCTTAAACCCTGCTTCAAACGTGTCTCATTTTCGTCCTAACTTACGCTGACCACAGTCTTACTCATGAAAGTGGATACTGTAGCTTACAGAGTATCTATCTTCGGACAATTGACTAAACAGTAACAATTTTTTGGCAAAATGAAGTGGAGTTAAAGTAGGGGTGTCACCAGCTGCAACATGCTTAGTAGCAGAAATGTAAAACACTACACGAGTGAACAAAGTGAATAAAGCCCTGTACATGATTATAACTGCACATGTAGGAATAATGTAAGGTTCTCTCCCTTAAAGTCAAAGTCAATATGTCAGTGGAATTACTACACACAGATGCAGTGGCGGTGCGTCAATAAGAGCACAAGAGCACGTGAACACCTTGTTTCCATTAATGCACGACTAGTTTTATTATTTAATATCGTATTGGCGTAGTGGGGATGTATAATATCAGGATCGAGTATTTTAAACTTCCTGTATCTTGCATAAACTTCTTATGTAAACTTGGAAACATCCCTTCACGTACAAGCTGTGCTCTTTTCAAGAAGGTTACAGAAATTTCACGCATGCGTGGGAGAAAATTGTCTTTCGCTGGCCGCTTATGACTCGTCAAGAGCACAAAGCATTAAGTGAACAGTGAATCTATCCTACAGATGTCAGGTGCATCGATGCCTATCGTTTACGTGCTATATCTCGAGGAGGAAATTTAATAAGTCTGTATTTTAGCCTGCAGGTGTCAGCATCTCACTGTTGGAACGTTTACTTTATGTGGATGTGTGTACAGTGCTGCTACGAGAGTGTAGTTTGTGAATTACTATACTTCAGTGTCGGCATATAGCACAGTTTGGCTTTCAAACACGTGCTGGCTGAATGTGATGGTGATATGAATTTAAATATCTGTATGGTGGTGTATATTATTTAAGAATAATATTTACTGGCATGTATTACTAGTAATCAATCTATGTGAAAGGGATTACAGTACTGGTATAGGCTATAGTGTATCAGTGTGTTGTGAATCAAAATATATTACTGAACACACGCTTTTGTAAATTGTGTTATGTATTAATTTTTAACAAACGTAAACAATGAACTCTGTTCAAGTTATTATTATTATTATTATTATTATTATTATTATTATTATTATTATTATTATTATATGTTGTTTTGAATTTATATACGGTTTTTTCGACAGTGAAACATTGTAATCATGACATTTCATATTAGGCTAAAAACGTACAATTTCAAATTCTCTTCGATTTTGGAACACAAAATTGTGAACACACACAATATTTTATCACGAGCTGCCACTGCACAGATGTACCTGGAATAGTAAAATTATAAACAACAAGTTCCCATTTTTCATCAAGGTTGTTTCTAATTGTTAGTGAGGTGACAGCAGTTACCAAGAATTGGGAATAGAATAATGGCATGTCTGTATACAGAATTTTGCCTTTATTCACCTTTATACATGATTCTTGTAAGTGGTAAATTTAATACATGGCCAATGACTTTACTTGCTAATCCAATGGAAGACATCCTTCGAGCAGGCCAAGATCAAACCTGTGTTCTTGGATCCAGAAGCAAGCTCATTAACTACAACTAGTGGTCATGACAAGAAGCTGATAATTATCAATGTCATTGAAATTATTGTGTTTACGTACTAGTGTACAATATGAAGCTAGGGCTATAACCTGGGCATTTTATTTCTAAAAATGTTCTATACAGAGTGAACCGTAAGTAATGTCATTAATTTCAGGGGGTTATTCTTTGAGATATTTCAAACAAAAAAGTCTAATAGAATTTTCTCGTTTTTGCTTCCTTTTCGAGATAAAAATTGTTTTATATGGAACATTTCATAGCATCTTTTGGGAAAACCATTGATTTAATTCCCAATATGCTCAGTCAATTCAAGAGAGCAGAGTATTATGATAATAAATGATTGAAAGAATTTTAGTTTTAGCCTTTAAATGTACAGAAATTTGATCCAAACAAATGTAACTTTTCGTTTTGGAAAGGAATTTTAAAAAGTCACATTTGTTCGAATCAAATTTCCGCATATTTAAAGGACAAAAATAAAATTCTTTTAATCATTTATTACCATAATACACTACTTTCTTAAACTGAATGAGCATATTGAAAATTAAATCAATATCTTTCCTAAAACATGCTATGAAATGTTTCATATAAAACAATTTTTATTTCGGAAGGAAGCAAAAACGAGCAAAATTTTATAAATATTGTTTGAAATATCTCAAAGAATAATCCCCTGAATATAATGACATTACTTACGTTCACCTGTATACAGAAAAGAAGTACTGTATACAGAGACTGCATCAGCAGTATCATTAGACAATAGCCTATCAAACATAAACAAAGTCGGTCAATAATGTTTGTTCTTAGAGAACAATGGTCAAAAGTAAGTGTGAATGAAAATCAACATTAAACCCCTAAAATGTAGCTAAGTACGATTTTATGATGCTAAATGTTATTTGGAGAGAAACACATGTATCAATTAGAAGGAAGGTCAGAATTTTAGCACAAGTGTGTGAACGGTACTGTTAAATGAATGTGCAACAGTGATTCACTGGTAGATTGCAATACAAACTTCTACAAACTAATGTCTTCGAAGAAATTTAAACATCAAATGGCCAGAACTCAAAATACCAGTCTCGCTTTTAATTAAATTCCAAGAACAAAACACGTGTAGGATAAAATTTACTGGTAGTGAACATTCTATGCTTCTGATTAATTACAGAGGGGGAGGGAGAGCTTTACATAGCCTTATCTCCCCCCCCACATCCTCCTTTCTCCTTCACTTTCTATCCCTGTTCTTCCTCTTTTCCCTCTCCCTTGTAACAGAAGTTGTAAGAGTGTCCTAAGCAGAAAAGTGATTCAGCTTCTTCTAAATGAAAAAGAATCCAACAGACTGACAAGTCTCGAAAAACAAGAAAGAAACATAAAAATATGCAACAATACGAGGAACTCGTCCAGCTAATCACAAGCTGGCAAACTCACTACTCTGAAGCGCCAACAACAACATTCAATATTTAGCATCTGCAGAACATTGAAACCAAACGAAGACAATTTGCCATTACGAAACTGATTTTCTTGCCTTGAATTATAATAGTGATGAAGGATGGATTCAATATTCCAAACCAAAGACAAGAATAACATCATATGAATTCCTCTCAGAAAAATAAGACTGTACAGCTGGCACCAGGTTTTTGGCGTGTGTTCTAGATATATAGTGTCCAGTTTGTGAGCATGTTACTAGTGCAGCTGAGAATGGTATCACTTCCTATACACGTCACATCAGCCACTTGCCAAACACAGTTGTCAGACTGACTGGGGCAAATGTCAAACATAAATGTAACGTTCCCATTACTTATTTCACATGCCAAAAACAGTGACGCTGACTGTACCTTCAGATGGCAACACTATGGCTGCTGTTATTCTAGCTGTGATCCTAATGGTGTGCTATCAAAACATAGACTATAATCCAGAAATGAAATATAGCAAGATGGTATACTTCAACCAGTAGTGGTTTCTGGCCTAGTTGCAGGTTTGTGCAAACAGCCACTTTCACCACTACCTTCGATACATCCTTTTAATTTAATGAAGATTGGATTGTTACTTCTCTCTGTACCATTTCAATTAAATGTTTCTAAATAGCAATTCGTTTAGAGTTCTCGTCAATCAATAACAACCCAACTTCGTCTGTGTTCGGTCCAGCAAGGTGTGATAATTGCTTTACCACAGTCAGAATTCTTGCTCATTTCTTGTGTGCATGCATCTAGCCTACTAATTTCACAATTGAAACTATTATGATCTGTATTGCGAAATCTGCTGGAAGTCACCCTGAAACTTTGCAGCTGTGCAAGTGACCAGTGTTGCTGCTGTTAGTGCTTTGTATTTAAACTCGACAATGACTCAATGCATTTTCAACGTGAATTCAAAGTTTACATACTGCACCACAATAGTAATTAGAGGTTTATGATGAACAGCCTGGACATGTAGCGACAATCAATAACTGTTCCCTGCAAGAACTTACTAACAATGAAATCCATCTCATATAGTAAAATCAAATACAAAATGTTGATGTTCATATAAACCATATTCAGTGGCGGCTCATGGGTACTGAATTCAGGGGGACTGCATACAAAAATAAACCATGCACCTTATTTAAAGATTAGTTCCATGCGTCTTGTCTTGTAGATTGCAAACTTTTGAATCATCTTCTTATTAAAATCTGATATGTCGTTTAACATAGTCTTTACAATGGAAAACATAGCTAATGCGGTCAGTCTCTCTTCTCTCATTGTATTTCTAAGACAGGATTTCATTCTTTTCAAACACGAAAAGCAACGTTCTGGTTCGGAAATTGTCATTGGTATGGTGATAGCTATGCGTAGTAGTTTCACAACTTCTGAAAATGAGGCCTGCAAGTTCTCAGATAGAAGAAACTGCAAGAGCTTGACTGTGTCACTGATATTTCTGAATTCTTTTCTCTGATACAGCATAGTGAGTTCCGTTTTTAGTTTGTCTTTATCGAACATTAGAAAAAGCTTCACACATACATTTAGGTTATTTTCAGGAATCGAGCTTTTGGGTAGCATTCAAATTTTTCTTGACACAGAAGAGAAGATAATATCAGATAATCTATGAACTGGAATCGGGTCTTAGCTTGTGTGATAATGAGGTCACACACTTCCTTGGCTGCCTCAACCCTTGTCTGAATCCCTTCGACCTTACGATGCTTTTTAGGGTTTTCATTTTCACAGACCTCGCTGCTTAACTGTGCACTGTTCTATATTGTCTGTATGGCATTAACAAAGCTCGATATGCAGAGTTGGCCTCGGCAGCATAGTCGGTTGCGGGTTCGATCCCGGCCCAGGTTGATGGCATTTAAGTGTGTTTAAATGAGACAGGCTCATGTCAGTAGATTTACTGGCATTTAAAAGAATCCTGCGAGACAAAATTCCGGCACACCAGCGACGCTGATATAACCCCTGCAGTTGCGAGTGTCGTTAAATAAACCATAATTTAATTTTTTATATGCAGATTTGGACCTTAGAAATATCTAACTGGCGATGTTGTAGTTGGTTGTATAATATATCTACATGATACATCAATAAATGAAAAAAACTGAGCTGGAAATTGAATTCAGGATCTTCAAGAGCACGCACCAGGGCGCTTGCCTCATTTATTGTGATGTTGTTAGATGTTTCAGATTCCATTATGGTTTGAAAACATTCTAGCAATGGCTCCTTCTTCTCATGAACAACGTTTACTGTTCTTATTTTAAAACTCCATCTTGTTGTTCCAGCTGATGGAATTGTCTTTGAAACACATTAATCTAATACAAACTGTGTGGAGATCAAGAGAAGAAAGCAGAGTACTGGATAAATCAGCAAAAAATATGCGAGCCTTTGTATTTTGTTTAGCAGCTCTTTCCATTATGAGATTCAATTGATGAGCACTTAGTTTCACATTTCTCCTGAATTGATAAGGTACTGAACTGAATAGACTGTAAATATTGTACAGAATTAAACATCGTTGCACTTGTTATACTCACAAAATTAAATAAAATGTATTTAAAACTGCGCGCTACTGACAAGCTGCTGGAAATGTTGCAGCTCCTGGAAACTCTGGATTCTTGGCCAGGGGCAGCAGGGGGAAGGGTAAAACTAACGCGCAAAGCATCTGAGACGAGACTGGCAGCTCCAGAGGAGGAAGTGGCTTCACCCATAGTCCTTGTCTCCGGCTTCGCTCTGGCAGTACCAGGGGAGAAAGTGACTTCACTAATGATTGCGTGCATGTCAATGAGAGCGATATTTTAAAAAATTCGAGCCGCTAAATAGAGACTGTATTTCACAACATAAAATGAGACAAGAGTCACAAATGTTTGGGGGTGCTGCAGCTCCGCAGCCCCTCTTCGAAAGCCGTCCCTGACCATATTTTAAAATTATGACAACACTTTCAGATGATTATTATTGAGTAAATATAATGATACAAGAACTTTGTGCAAATACAGTGTTTAAAAACTCAAGTTTTATTGGAAAATTATAAACATTCAATGTGAGACCTCTTGTTACATGGCATACACCAACACAACAAATTCTTGCCATTCTCTCTCCAACAAATCTCTGTTTATGGAAGCAATTGCAGCAATGATCCAATTCTTATTCCTTCAAGGTCTTGGGATAGAGGTTGCACATAAAGTGCATTCTTTACATACCCCAAAGAAATGTCACATACTGTCAAGTCTGGTGACTTGGGAAGCCAAGGGCGATAGACCAGATTAGTGTTAGTAGCACATCCAATCAAACAATGTGGTAGATATTCGGAAATGTCTATGACACAACCTTTGTGCTATTGTTACTGAGATTGTTTTCACAAGCTCAGAACGCAAAACAATTTATGTTACGGAGCTGCATTCTTTTCAACAATGTCTCCCATGGCAACAGAAAGTGTAAGGAAAAAAAAAACAAGAGTAGAGAATAGCTCTTGATAACGAATCCAACACATGATTCTCTTTTACTTCTCTCTCATGATGTGGCTGACTCAACCATTCAGCTCCCACATTGTGATCTCTAGCTCTTTTTCTCTCATTACCTCTCTGTACGTACAAAAAACTGATACCTCTTTATGTTAATAAAAAGTCAAGAGTGATGGGTAAATCTTTACAATAGCGTTACCACATAAAAAAAAAAGTGGATAGAAAGGACCTGCCACTAAAGACACTACAAGACAGCGGTTTGGGGGGTAGCGACATTCTAAGATAATTGTGAGTATATGCAAAGCATACCAAACGCCTAAATTAACCTAATCTGTCACTGATTCCATCTTACGAAAACTCGCCTTTTCTCTGTGATCAGTAAGAGAACGCATGGAAATGAGATATATGTGTTGCCTCTAATTAACACCCATCCCTTCCATCTCGATGAAGCAACCCACCTGCCCATACCTCTCTGTAAGCTCCCACTTATTTCAGTGTCAGTACTCATTTTTTCATGTACCTTAACATGGTAAAGCAAATGTAAAGAAATACCAAGTAATGAAATAAGCTAAGCATTAGATGAATCACCAGCCATGCAGATAAGGGGAAACGAACTCGTGAAAATTAATTGAATCAGCATCTTTAGCGGTTGGTCACAAAACAGGGATGTCCAATTTTGAAAACTCCTTACATTTATTAATTTAATAATTAACATAGTATGTATTAGTCTAGCAAAGCCGATGTAAGCAATTTGGTAGCAGGGAGGACCTGCATTTGGTGAGCTGAGAGAAACTCCAGGAACATTCTCTGGGACTCACTGTGCACAATACATAAAAACAGACTATAACAATGAAAGGGTAATGGAACGGAGAAAAATTCTCTCCGGCACCGGGATTTGAACCCAGTTTTCAGCCCTACGTGCTGATGCTTTATCCACTAAGCCACACCGAATACACATCCCGGCGTCGGACAGAACCGTCTCAGTTTAAGTTCCAACTCTTGGGTTCCCTCTAGTGGCCGCCCTCTGCACTACGTCATAGATGTCTATGAACGTAGAACTGAAGTGCACCTCAGCACAAGTGTGGACTTCAGTCCTACGTTCATAGACATTTATGACGTAGTGCACAGGGCGGCCACTAGAGGGAACCCAAGAGTTGGAACTTAAACTGAAACGATTCTGTCCAACGCTGGGGAGAGTATCCGGTGTGGCTTAGTGGATAAAGCATCAGCATGTAGAGCTGAAAACCTGGGTTCAAATCCCAGCGCCGTAGAGAATTTTTCTCCGTTCCATTACTCTTTCATATGATGACGCAGAATATCTGCATGAAATATCATATGTAGTTCAGTACATTAAAATAATATATAGACTATAACAAGGTCGCTAAACATAATAGTACATTATGCAACGAGCCTATAATGATAGTAATTAAGACGCAAGTATATTCATACGAGCGTCTTAATTACCATTATAGGCAAGTTTCATACGACTTTTTATGCTCGACCATATTTCTAACTTGAAATTATACAGATGTATACATTTTATTTGTATCTGACAAGATTGGAAGTGACCTTGTTCTAGGTCGTGAATTGTGAGATGTGCGCAGACGCGAAAGTATTGATTTTTTCCGAGGAACAATAATGTCATTGACCTTGATGTAATCCCGTTATACTTGATATAACCTTGATTATTGAATTCGGACATTGAAAAACGAGATGACAAATTGTATTTATTTGAATATTATTTACAATTAACGCTAATTATTATAGTAACAGAACATAACTTTCTGTGACAGTATTGGATTTCCAGCCTGCGTGACTTGCTAGTTGTCTTTCAATTGCATATCCGAGAATAATCGAAAACCTGAACTTTAATGAGTAGGTGTACTTTAATGACATGCATTAAAGTGCTGCTACCAGGTGTATAATTACTACATTTCGGCATGGTCGAGCATAAACTAATTTAATCTAGAAAAGTTAATATGCTTAGCATTTGTGTGCATTTCCCAAATAATGCTGCCATACTTATTTCATTCTACAACAAACAGCCTGAATTATTTCGTGACAGTGGAAAGATCTTATATCCCAAAGGAAAGTTAGGCATTCAACTTCTTTGCACCTTAAGGCCAGTCTCTAACCAGTCCTACATTACTACAATGATACCGCTATGCTATGTCGCTTTTAAGTCGCTGCACGTGGTTTTAAATGGAAGTTCTCCCACTAGCACGACGAATATGAGATCACGACTCCACCTGCTAGCGACAAGTCGTGCGAGACTCGACATGTCAGTCTCCTCGCTATCTTACCACGATCAGTAGCTTGAGATAACTGAAGAAAAAAAGAACAACATTGCCTTCGTTAAACTAGTAGAACAATATCCGTGCCTATACAACCATAATTTCAGCGGAATACGCAAGGAGAGATGTGACTACAAAAGAGTAGAAGCTCCAATTACAGTAGTTACATGTGTTATGTTATAAACAAAATAAAAGAATTACAAATAGAAACAGAGAGAGAAAACAGAAAGAGTGAAAAGAAATGGAAGATGGAGTGACAGAATAAAAATGACAATATTTTAAATTAAATTTTATACTTACAACTTACAAATGGCTTTTAAGGAACCCGGAGGTTCACTGTCGCTCTCACATAAGCCCGACATCGGTCCCGATCCTGAGTAAGATTCATCCAGTCTCTACCATCTTATCCCACCTCTCTCAAATCCATTTTTTATATTATCCTCCCATCTACGTCTCGGCCTCCCCAAAGGTGAATTAAATTATAACATACAGAATATATAGGCCTATATATTAAGTTAAGGATTGGAAGTGTGACATTTTGGAAGCTTTCAATATCATACTCATATACTGCATAATGTAAAAGCTGAAATCTAAATCCAAAATGTTACATACTGTATATAATGAAATAAAATTATATGCTGAACATAATCTCAACAAATATTAATTTCGATTATATGATGTGTTTGTTGGAGTCAAAATATGTGTTCTTAAATTAGATTTTCTGTAATTTAATTTAAGATGTCCGTGTTATTTGTATGTGATGTTAATTTAAATTAAATTTGCAAACTGTGGGTAAGATATTCTATTTCGATTATGCTTCTTAAAATACAGGAATCTTGAAAACTGCTTTTACGTCACGGGTGTAGATAAATAACATTATGTAAGTTATTCTGAATAATTTAAATAAAATATTAAATATTCGATAAAATAACAAACTTTTTTCCCCTCATTTTTCAGTTCTTGGGCACAAACAAAAGCCGCTCTATTGATGATGTTCCGGGCGCGCTTCCGAACAGGGGCAGAGGCATTTCCCCTAAGGTTAGAGCCCAGTTTAGGTGTGTGTGTATTAATCGGAAAAAATGTCATATAAACATGCGTCCTATTCTCAACATTTTGTAGCCCCTAACTTTCGATTAATATACACACACCTAAACTGGGCTCTAACCTTAAGAGGAAATGCCACTGCACCTGTTCGGAAGCGCGCCCTATGTTCCTAATACAGTAGGTATATAGCTTCATCCAACAGCTCCGCCCTTTCTTCCTTCTGAGATACCAATAAGCAATGATGACATCATCCTCATAAGACATCTTTCAAACATCTTTGTAGCGATCGTGTAGTTTGTATGCGCTAGCTTATCTGTCAGTCGCTGTGCAATAACGAAGCTATCTGTTGCATTCTGGTAGCGTTGTTGTAATGTAGCACTAGTGGGAGACCGGCCTAAGGATCTTAACGTTATTCATCTTTTACTGTGGTTATAACATCATTGAAGAAGTGCTAGGAAAGCAGGTCTTCCTTTTTAAGACAAAGTAGGACTACAGAGTTTTAAGAGTCTGAAGTAGCCTATAGACCTATAGCATATGATTTGACCTACAGATAATCATAAAAATGCAATTTTAAATGGATATTCCAATGTTTTCAAGTCTCTTCACCATATCTTCTATCACACACCCAAAAAGCTAGGTATTCTATATTAGTTCCTCTAAACCTGTCAATTACGTCGATATGACAGCAAAAGCTATTTTCAATCGACCTGCGCCCCTTACTGAAGTTTTTTTTATTCAATTCTTGTATTAAAACAACAGTTAAAATGTCCCACCACAGGTAGGCTATAGCCTAGTATATGTAGACTAGAAAAAACCAAGAACTCATTCTTATTATAAACTTACAGATAAAGTCTATGCAAATATCCAATTCCTGTACTGTATTCAACCCATGCTTGATGGTAGCTTTTAAGGAGATTGGCTTCACCATTTGCTCGAACTTTTTCAAGAAGAGCCTTCACGTGATCGTCAAGAAAACATTTTGTTTCTTGGTATAACTTATCCGCCAGTGGTTCCGGATACGCCACACATAAGGTGTATACATCACTGGAAATAAAATAATAATTGATTTCTAATTAAACAAGAAAAGTATAAATCTAAAAATCATTTATATTTCAGACTATTAAACCTGTTTTATATTTCTACCTACCTGAAACGATCATTCCAAGTTGCTCTAGGAACATTTCCAAGTGTTATAACTCCCTTAACAGTTTCTTGTAACACATCCCACGTCTCATGGAAATTAACTCGTTTTGGTTTTAAAGACATGGTATAACTATAGCAAGCACTTTGCATATGCACCTATGATTGTGGCAGAAACAATAACATTATGAACAGATGGTACATAAATTACTAAACATAGTTAAAGTGTTTTCGTATTTGGAAATAGCAGTAAACAATATGAACTCTTCCCTTTCGGCTTCTAAAATGCATTTGTCACTTTTCCTCTAAAAATAGCATGAAGTTAACCTTGTAGGTCAACAATGAGAAGTACAATTCGTGTAAATAAAATACAATCGTTTTGTCCACTGCTCCGTTAGAGATGTGTCGTAAATATATATTTGTAAATTGGCAATTACTTTCCAAATATACAACAGAGATCAGACAGAAATGACATTTTTTGTCTGTCGCAATTACAAAATCTAGATCACTTTCAAACCATTGAATGTAAAATGCTCACAATAAATTAACTAAACGAAATACTAGACAGTCGGAAAATATGAATATAACATAAATTGATGGTACAGCTGAAGGACCAGTTTTATTTTTAACTACATTACACATCACATTTTCAAGACACACACACCTGACTCAAATTTCTTATGCGGCCATTATAAAGCTCGGTTTTATTCGGACTTTCTCGATGCCATTCCCCGTGCGTTTTTTTTTTTTTTTTAAGCAAGACGTAAAGCGCTGCAGCAAGACAGTCCTTTTGTTACATTTGCTTCACCGTCGTCGCTGAAGCAGCGCTGCAGCAACCGTGCAGCAAATCAAAACTCCGCTTTACGAGTTTGGTGCTCGATCCATCATGGCGGAATGCGAGTTTTGGTCTTCTGCTGAGTGGATAAAACGAAGTCTTCTGCATCGTTTATTATTGTTAAAATTGTCTAGTAATAATAATTCCATGTCATTATCATAGAAGTCGAAACTATTTAACATGTTCGGTTCTTTTAAGGTTAAATTTATTACTGCAGTAGTAGAAGCCAATATTAATTGTCCACCATTTTGCAGTCAGTTGACCTAATTGCGTTTATTTTTCGACCCTCATTTTGCTGCAGCAAAGGCATGAAGCGCTTACTGCTTACTGAAGCGCTTTAAAAAAAAAATGTACGGGTCGTTGCAAAAATCTCTTCTCCATCTATCGTTATAAATCGCAACTGAAATGGCTGAAACAAGTCAGCTGATTGGAATCGATATCATAAACGATCGCAAGACAATAATGAATACTCCTAAACGCGGCTTTTCAAAATGCCGTTTTGAATGCTTTTAGGAAAGCTACACGCTCTCGCATTCATATTAATTAAGAAAGTACGCACGAATGTGCAAGTGTCTACGTTTTCTCTTTGCCATATTCTGTCACTGATTTTTCTCTTTCTTTCACGTAGATAGGTGTTGAGATCAGTGTTGAATTCTGACCTTTTACCCTGGGAGGAGCCACCTGCTTAGCTCAGACGGTAGCGCGTTTGCCTGCTGATCTGGAGTTACGCTCGGGCGTGGGTTCGATTCCCTCTGGGGCTGATTACCTGGTTGGGTTTTATCGCGGTTTTCCCCCCACCATAATGCGAATGTCAAGTAATATATAGTGAATCTTCAGCCTCATCTCTCTAAATACCATCTAGCTATCGACGCTAAAAAATTCAGTAGCCTAGTTTGTACAGCGTCGTTAAAGAAGTAAAAAAATAATAAAAACAACGGAGGGGGGATGGAACCGACGCAAAAGAAACAATGATTTTCAGATCTTACGTAAAAACAGAGGCAATTTCTATGTAAAAGGGAACATACAAAAATGGCTGGTGATGGAAAACTAAGAATAACGAGATTTTAATATAGGCCTAGTTGTGTAAAACATATGAATAATATATACTATCCTTCTGTGTAAAATTGTCCCATAGAGTTGGTGTTAAGTATAGACCTACTTTTTACAAAAAATCGCCTAAATTTAGCATGCCTTTATAGGCATGCTAAATTTATCAACCGATTAAATTAGAGGTTTCCTTTTTTTTTTTTTTTTTTTTTTTTTTTTTTTTTTTTTTTTTTTTTTTTTTAAGGCTTGCATCTCAACCTGAGGTTTATTATACTTCCACTCCTGTTCTGTGAATGATACTTGTAGCCGAACGGCTGTGCTCTTGTAGGCCTACATGGATCTTCCAGTGCTTTTCTAAAGATTTAAAGGGTACTGATATGAATATACCCCAGTTGTTTTTTGAAGAGCTTCGATGTCATTTTTAAATGCATTTCACACAGTTTACAAATGCACCACCCTGAGTAAGATCGAAATACAAGCAATCTTATTTAGAGTTCATATAGTTTTAGAAAACACATAGGGCGGAAAAGGTGGACGACTGGTGTATAACAGAATTGCGACGTGAATATGCAATAATTGTGTATTTAACACATAGCGAATTCTCTTTGTCTTTCTTTCTCTCCCACTAGCAGTTTGACAACAGCGCAGTAATATTGCATGAGTAATGACTGAACTCATGTACCTTCTAAAGCGTATGCTATATAGTTTCCCATTGTTTTTTAGGTTTGATTTCGCGTCCAATGACTTTATTCACTGACTTACCACTGAAAGCACCAGATGAAAGTAGCGCAATGGAATTACCAGCTTACAGATGTCACTTTCATTTAAAGTCAATTGAGAATTTTCTTCATTAAGTACAAAGCATACACTTTCCATTTACTCCTCAAATGACCCATGTACTTTATTTTTAAGAAAAGTAGGTACACAGTGTTTCTTGTTTTGCCACACAAGTGAGCAACGAAAAGGAGGCAATTTATCCTCCATGTATCCCTCACTCCACTGAGATTTATAATATACCTATATATATGTATGGGAGGTGAAGTGACTTCTTTTCGGAGCTCAGGGAAGTTGTTTCAAATATGTATATCAGTACTCAGGGTGCGAATTAACGGGGGAATGGGAGGATTCCCCTCCCATTGGAAAGTTATTCCCCTCTCATAAATTCATATTAACATCCCTGCCAGGGATAACTTCTTCCACTCTTTTACAAAATATAATTGTTTTGATACGAGTATACTTTTAAAGTACAGTATAAAGTAAGCAAATAAAATAATATTGATGTATTATCATCACTGGTAAGCTGACAACAATCAATAACTTAGGAATTACACTCTTATCTTAAGCCTGCCCATGATTATTATTATTATTATTATTATTATTATTATTATTATTATAATAATCAAGATGCAAGACAAACAACTCAGTGCGACCAAGCGTTGAGCATATTGAATGAGGATAATTTTATATATGGCATTCTCTATCTAGGATTCTATCCCCCCCCCCCCCATCAGAAATCTTAATTCATACCCTACCTTACTTATTTAGCCTACTTACAAATGGCTTTTAAGGAATCCGCAGGTTCATTGCTGCTCTGACATAAGCCCGCCATCGGTCCCTATCCTGTGCAAGATTAATCCAGTCTCTATCATCATATCCAACCTCCCCAAAATCCATTTTAATACTATCCTCCCATCTACGTCTCGGCCTCCCCAAAGGTCGTTCTTGTTGTATGGATTCGTAACAAGCTGTTTTTTACGGTGATGGGTTGTTAACCTTTCGCCCAACCCCCAAGCTCGAAGACCACCCCTTATTGGCTGCCCACGACTGATTATTCAATATATTCGCAGCTCCCCTCCATATCTGAGGATGTGCCATGCCATGGTGATAGGGACCCGCAATACATGGATTCGTACCCTACCAGTACTAATAATTTATTTGAAATTTCTAGGTATACTGCAATGATATAGAAAGTATTCGTCTACAAATTCTTAAGGACTCTATACTTATACTAAATACTCATTTGTATTCTACACATTAATGTGATTGTATCAACATTTTAAAGCAATTTTTATAGTTAGTAATACTAGTTTCCAAATTAACTTTGCTCTGGAGTATGCCATTAGGAAAGTCCAGGATAACAGAGAGGGTTTGGAATTGAACGGGTTACATCAGCTGCTTGTCTATGCGGATGACGTGAATATGTTAGGAGAAAATCCACAAACGATTAGGGAAAACACGGGAATTTTACTGGAAGCAAGTAAAGAGATAGGTTTGGAAGTAAATCCCCAAAAGACAAAGTATATGATTATGTCTCGTGGCGAGAATATTGTACGAAATGGAAATATACAAATTGGAAATTTATCCTTTGAAGAGGTGGAGAAGTTCAAATATCTGGGAGCAACAGTAACAAATATAAATGATACTCGGGAGGAAATTAAACACAGAATAAATATGGGAAATGCCTGTTATTATTCGGTTGAGAAACTTTTATCATCCAGTCTGCTGTCAAAAAATCTGAAAGTTAGAATTTATAAAAAAGTTATATTACCCGGTACCGGATGTTCTGTATGGTTGTGAAACTTGGACTCTCACTTTGAGAGAAGAACATAGGTTAAGGGTGTTTGAGAATAAGGTGCTTAGGAAAATATTTGGGACTAAGAGGGATGAAGTTACAGGAGAATGGAGAAAGTTACACAACACAGAACTGCATGCATTGTATTCTTCACCTGACATAATTGGGAATATTAAATCCAGACGTTTGAGATGGGCAGGGCATGTAGCACGTATGGGCGAATCCAGAAATGCGTATAGAGTGTTAGCTGGGAGGCCGGAGGGAAAAAGACCTTTAGGGAGGCCGAGACGTAGATGGGAAGATAATATTAAAATGGATTTGAGGGAGGTGGGATATGATGGTAGAGACTGGATTAATCTTGCTCAGGATAGGGACCAATGGCGGGCTTATGTGAGAGCGGCAATGAACCTCCAGGTTCCTTAAAAGCCAGTAAGTAAGTAAGTAAGTTTACAAATTAGTACAGTTTTCATGTTAGGCCTAATTAAATTTAAATTATTGTATGTTTATAATCTGGATCTGAGTGGTCACCTGGTCTGTCAGGCAGATGTCTCCCTTTCTTTGTGACAAATTATTATTAAACTGAAATATTTATATTTACTGCATACGCTGTAACTATTTCTGTAAAGAAGATTTAAAATAAATTGGCTGGTCCACTGACTAAGAAGATACTACCTACCGAAGGATGCATTGGAATGAATGGTGAACGGAATAAAAGTCCAGGGCAGAAGAATATATGAGATGATAGACATCATTGAGATACATGAATCATATACAGCGACTAAGAGGAAGGCAGAACATAGGAAAGATTGGAGGATGGTGGGTTTGCAGTGAAAGACTTTCCCTTGAGCAGAACACTATGAATGAATGGATACTGTCGTACAAAAAATAACACATGAAACACGTTTCTAATGCTATATAATTACTGCACTTTGTCAAAATTAGGAGACTCATTTAGCTCGTTTCCTAAACACCGACTTGTGCAATAAAGCATAACATTATAAACTTGTTTCATAACATACTATTGCGTTTCGAACGACGAATATCGAATAATATCAATTTCATTTTGCATATTGTGCATACTGTACCATATTTTAACGGATTTGGTGAAAAACGAATATTTTAATTTAATACCTATTAACTTACATATTAACTCTACTCTGATTGATATTCTGGCTGATATGTTCACATTGTACATCTATTATCAGGCAGTACATCTCACTTGACGTAATGTGTCAGAGAAAAAACAATTGTTTTTATAAATCTGAAGTCAAATTATTACTGTAACGTATAGCTAATCTGTGATTGTAAGTTATGCAATGGAGGGGGGAAAGGAACTGGCCACTCTACCCCATTATCTCCTGGCCTAGTTGCCATATAAAAGGGCTAAAGTTTTTCTTTTGTACTTACATTTATGAGAATATGAATACCGGTAATAAAATGTTATATCAATCGAACCATTTTAAATATAACACTCTATATTCATTTTTAAATAACACATTACTTTATCGCATATACTCTAACAACTATTTTATTAATATAAACCATTTTTAACAATCCTGTTTAAACTCTTACCTTTAAGTTTATGTTCGCCAAAATCCTTCTTATGTCCAAGATCGAAATTATGTTTTATATAAATCAGTTGAGGCATTGAATTTTACCTTTATTTATAATAATAAAATTGTCTTGTTCCCATGTTTCTTGAAAACTAAAACGAAACCTATAATTTATTCGCCATATTCCATCACTTTACACACCCCTGATTAGAACACTATGGTACCGAGTTCAACCTCTGCTCGCTGTACGTACACATAGGCAGGTAGAATATTTGTGGAGGGAGAAATGAAGGAGTGGTGTATACAGTGCCCGCGCGGAAATATTGTGTCCATCCCTGTGCTAAACTGACTGCCAGCAATATTTTGTTATATTATATTAAATGTTTTTAAAATTAGAATTTATATGTACTATAGAATGAACGCTTTAAACCTATAAAAAATACTGTATAAAGAATGGTTTGTTTACACATTAATCATTTTGGAGGTATCGGTACAGCAACTAATACATACAATGTTATGTACAAAGGTTTAAGGTTTTAACAAACTGGTGACACATGCTTAATTGAATTATAATGCTTTATTCTGGAGACAAAAGTGTTGGTAGAGGTGGAGATTGCTGCTCTCTTGCAGCAGATGGTTTCAACCTAAGTAAGTCAGAATCTAGTTCACCAGAATCGAGTGGCTTATGTCCCGTGTGAGGTAGGTGATAAGGGGAAAAACCTCCCCAGTCCATTCCGAGAAACAGGCTCCCTGATCCTGAAGAGGTTGCTGACATTGCAGAACCTCCTGCCCCAGGACTGAACGAGCCCAATGGTGTATTTCCTGAAACAGATATAATAGCATACCTGTATCAACTTCTTTTCTAGCAATAGCTCAACAACCAACAGAATTTTCATTGAACATGTTTCCTTGAAGTTTCCGGTTTCTTTTGTCATTCTCATTTCTGTATTGCTCTCATCAACTCTGAATAGCAGTTTAAATACAGCATGACTTTATCTCCCACCTTCTGTGAATACTCTCCCAGAAGTTACCAATACCCTTTATTTTATACGAGTGTACCAATAGCAGAACAATTATAGTGTCAGTTTCCAACAAGATTGAGTGGATTCTCTGGTGGCCATAAACAGTGTTAGGTTTTCTCGTCGTAATTCTATTCTCACGTTACCTTGTCTCAATAACTCATCATCAGAATTCGGAAATTCATGCCCTAAAAGCCTATAAAATATGTATGCAAAATTATTGTAAACATTCGAAGGTGAGCCAACAAGTATGCACTAACAAAGGTGCAATTGGACTGCTACGAACAATCGGCAAACGATACCTAGAGAAGAATAAAGAAGTGTACCGATATGTTCGTAGTATTTGTGGAGCTAGAAAAGGTTTTTGACAGAGTGGATTGGAATAAACTGATGGGGATCCTAAAGAAAATAGGTGTGGATTAAAAAGAGAGAAGGCTGTTCAGTAATCTTTATATGAAACAACGAGTCAGTCAGGATAGGAGAAGAAATGTCAGAAGAAAGTGATATTGGGAGAGGAGTACGTCAAGGATGCCCTTTATCACCTACTCTGTTCAATATATACTTGGAAGATTCAGTAAAGAACTATTTTCAGGACATGGGAGGAGTGCTAGTAACAGGAAGAAGAATAAAGAGCATTAGATTTGCTGATGATATGGCTTATTAGCAGAAGAGGAGAAGATACTAAGAGATATGCTATTGGAGCTAAATGAGAGCTGTGAGCTGTATGGGATGAAGATAAATGTAAATAAGACAAAGACCATGGTCACAGAAAGAAAAAAAAGAAGATAAAGTTGCGAATTCTAAATGGGGCAGTTCTGCAAGTGGACAGCTTCAAATACTTGGGCTGCAGGCCTACTATAAGTAATAACGTGAGCTGCTGTGAAGAAATCAAAAGAAGAATAGCAATGGCCAAGGAAGCTTTTAATAGAAAAAGGACCATCTTCTGCGGACCTCTGGGAAAAGAACTAAGGAAGAGACTAGTGAAGTGCTTTGTTGGAGTGTAACATTGTATGGGGCAGAAATATGGACATTATGATGAAGCGAAAAGAAGCATTTGAAATGTGGATATGGAGAAGAATGAAACGTGTGAAGTGGACAGACAGAATAAGAAATGAAGCTGTGTTGGAAAGAGTGGGTGAAGAAAGATTGATGCTGAAACTGATCAGGAAGAAGAAAAGAAATTGATTGGGTCACTGGCTGAGAAGAAATTGTCTATTGAAGGATGCGCTGGAAGTTGTGGTGAATGGGAGAAGAATTCGAGGCAGAAAAAGATATCAGATTACAGACGACATTAAGATACATGGATCATATGAGGAGACAAAGAGGAAGGCAGAAAATAGGAAAGATTGGAGAAAACTGGATTTGCAGTGAAAGACCTGTCCTTGAGCAGATCACTGAATGAAAGTTTCAGTAAAAACGGTTTCTTTTTAAAAGTAGTTTCCAATGGTACCTTCAATGACCCATGTTCTCATTTAAAATTTCGAAATTGACCATTAGTACCCCTACTTCCCTATATGGAAGAGTGCTGCCTATACAATAAATACTAAACTGAGAATTTTTAACACAAATGTCAAATCCGTGCTTTTATATGGCTGTGAAACCTGGAAAATAACCAAAACTATTATGAATCAACTATAAGTTTTTATTAATAGATGTTTGAGAAACATATTAAAAATATTCTGGCCGGTCCAGATATCCAACGAAAACCTATGGTTAAAAACTAAACAAAAACCAGTTGAACTTGAAATTCGGCATAGGAAGTGGGGATGGCTGGGACATAAACTTCGCCGACCTCCAGATGACCCCGCCAGGAAGGTATTGGATTGGAATCCGCAGGGCAGCAGAGGAGTTGGCAGACCCAAGATAACATGGAAACGAACTGTTCTCACAGAAGCAAAAACGATGGGGAAGACATGGAGTGAGATCAAGGAGTTGGCCAGGAATAGAGTCAGATGGAGAAGCTTTCTGAGAGTCCCATGTTCCACGTAGGAATGATGAGAATATTGATTGATTGATTGATTGATTGATTGATTGATTGATTGATTGATTGATTGACCCCTACTTCCGGTTTGTTACGGGAAATGGTACTACCACCAATTGATTCTTTACAAATTTTTTTATGAACAACCAGTATCACATACAACCATAATACACAACCATATATACACAGCATATACATACATATACACAGTATATACTGTACATACACCAGTATACAGGTACTGTACATAGGAACCTTATTATCTTTTCTCATAAATAGAGAACAACAGTAACTGTGAAATAAATAAATAAATATCCTAAATTTGTGATGAGTAGACTACTGTACATTTATTCAAATGAGCTAATTTAAAAGGAGTAAAACTAAAACAATTTTTTTTATTGGGTTATTTTACGACGCTGTATCAACATCTAGGTTATTTAGCGTCTGAATGATATGAAGGTGATAATGCCGGTGAAATGAGTCCGGGGTCCAGCACCGAAAGTTACCCAGCATTTGCTCGTATTGGGTTGAGGGAAAACCCCGGAAAAAACCTCAACCAGGTAACTTGCCCTGACCGGGATTCGAACCTGGGCCACCTGGTTTCGCGGCCAGATGCGCTGACCGTTACTCCACAGGTGTGGATACTAAAACAATTGTGAGTGGAGATGAACATGACTTAATAAAACTGTGGGCTCAATTTATGAGCAAGCTTCAGGAAAACCTATAATGTACAATATTTTATTGTTCATATTTTCTTAACACAATGAATAAATTAAAAGAAAATCATTAAGAAATATTCCATTTTAAGATACATATTATGTAAATGTACTAGTCAAGAAAGAATATATGATGATGAATTTTACTGTGAAAGACACACATTGCATAAAGCCGTGTTTCCTATTAGCATTAAATTTGACACTGGAAGAACACTACAGTATGGTACCTTATAATATAATCATAACTGTATTATGCATAGTTTCCTATAAAATAAATTTTAAGTTTTGTAACGTCAAGTTCTGGATTTTTCCAATATTCTAGTAAACGAATGTCATAATAATAAATAGTTAAATGGCCTAATATGAACCTCATATCATCAATGGTTCAAAGGTAATGAAGGGTGAAATATTCGGGGAGTTGATATGTAGACTATTGTTAAAAATATTATTAAAATGACATGCTTCATTTTATCAACGTAATGGTGACTATATATATATATATATATATATATATATATATATATATATATATATATATATATATTTACACTTACTTTTGAGTTATTATCGATTTTTACTTCGAGTATGTATTAAAGCTTACAGTAAAATAAAGAAATATTAATATTTTCAAATCGAATATTTTTTTATTCTATGTTATATTTTTTACGGTGAGACAAACAATTTTCTTATCAATTTAAAAAAAAAATTATGGTGTCATTTCTAAAACTTTGGAAAATATTAAATAAACTAGAATTGGAAATCTTGCTGTTAAGGTTCATAGTCGCATGCAATGTATTACGTCACGCTCTCATATCAGAGATCCACACGCATGCTTAGGCTCGGCGCACACAGGAAGAGACCGACTCGAGGATTAAGTTAGATAGGTAGGCAGGCACATAGGAAGAGACGCTTGTCTCAGGTTCTCAGAGACTGTCTGAGGGAAAACAATGAAGGTGCCTGGAATTATGTCTCGTCTCGAGGAAACTGGAGACAGTCCAGTGTCTGCATGCGCGTACTTCTGCTTTCATTGTTTCATATTATAATTATCAGTGTTGTCGAGTATTGGGAGGAGATTCAGATTAATTTGAATTCAGTGTCTTTGTTTTGCACCAGTACTACAGTGGAATTAGATACAAACTTGTTATTCTGCTTCAGACAAGACCTGCAATATACAATTATTTGAATTTAAATTAAAAGAACATGCTAAAAGAGATACTATTGGCTGGCTTTGGGAAGAAATATCTCAGGAAATGAATGCTTCAGGTATACAGTAAAATTATTATTGCTACTATTATAGTATTATCATTATATTTTTTAAATTAACAATTAAAAGACTGTCTAAACACAAATAACATAAACAATTAATGACATAGAGTGACAAAATATAAATGTATCGTGTTTAATAGTATATGTAATTATACTCATTCCAAAAGAGCTGTTCTATTTTGCCATTATTGCTGTTAAAGTGAATACTGCATGTTCGCGATATTATGGCGAACTAATTGCTACATAAGTTCTGCAATAAAAACCATTAAATATAAATTCTTCAAGAACCACCGAGATCATGACATCAATTTCAAGTTTATATTTGGGAGTTAAGGAAGTCCACATATTTGTTACGAACAGTGTATGTCGTATTAAAACCTCGCTGCAGACTAACTACTACTTTTTCTTCGAGATCTTCCTGTGTGCGGCCAGCCTTAGCGATCGATATGACTGCCAGATGTTACGACATCTGCTCTAATAGCTTTCACGTGGGGATTTGTTTTCTTGGACTGTGTTAATCTCAGCGCAACTTTTCCCCTTCAGTTTAGAGGGTGATTTTGTTCTGTTCTGTTCTGTCATTGTAAGTTGTAAGTGTTCAATATGCCTAAATTAAAGACGAAAAACTAGTTGAAATCAGACGCGCACAGGCCGTCAACGTGAAGACGTTTCTCACAGTGACCAGCAGCAGTGATGGTGCATGGCTCAGCGGCATAGATCACCTTTATGCGGTGAGATGTTTTAATTTATAACTTCCTTACGTTTGAAGACCCCATTATGAAAATTTGACAGCCTAATGAAAATGCTCTGTAAATTATCATATATTTTTTATGTGAACTGAAGTATTCAATTTAATGTAATGGCGTTTTCTAAAATGTATTTTTAAATTTCTTTAAACACAAATTTCAGAGCTGCACTGAATTATAGTATCTTAATAACCTCTTTTTTAAGCTATCTAAAGATATCTTTAAAAAATTTTTTTGTAATTATTCTTATGGTCAGAAAACACATTGAAAATATGCCTATGTGCCCAAATCAAATTATTTTAACTGTCCATAACATTTAAACGGTAGGTGACGCAAACATAATTTTGTACATGATTAATATATATAACATAAAGAGTTGAATGTGCAATTTTTAACAAATTTGGAGATATCAATGTTTTGCGTCATACTGTTTTGCATGGAATTACCCTACTTTATTTGTAATGTATTTCAACTGTAATTTTCGTAAAATCTTTAATCAAGTTGGAATGACAAAATAAACTCAGTATTTACAATAATTTTAACAAATATCTACTTCGACTTACCAAGTGTTAGAGTAGTGGCAGTGCTTGTTGCAGTGGTGAGAGATTGAGAAGGCGACAATAATGGCGAATCCAGACTCAAGTTCCCTGGACTTGATACTGCGCACAATCGGAAACAGGCTTATTAAATCTAAAATATATACAGTATTCTGACACATCTCATGAATCCAGTTTGATTACAAGAGAAGAGAGAAAAGTTGTTTTCAAAAGAGGGTTACTGTTTTCCTGAACACGAAATTTAATTGCATGAACTCATTCTCAAGCATCATTGCATGAACTTCTCAAGCACAGAACTTAAATATACGGTACTTACTTACAAATGGCTTTTAAGGAACCCGGAAGTTCATTTGCAGCCCTCACATAAGCCCACCATCGATCCCTATCCTGAGCAAGATTAATCCAGTCTCTACATTCATATTCCACCCCCCCCCCTATAAATACATTTTTATATTATCCTCCCATCTATGTCTCGGCCTCCCCAAAGGTCTTTTTCCCTCCGGCCTCCCAACTAACACTCTATATTCATTTCTGGATTCGCCCATATGTGCTATAAGCCCTGCTCATCTCAAACATCTGGATTTAATATTCCTAATTATGTCAGGTGAAGAATACAATGTGTGCAGTTTTATGTTGTGTAACTTTCTCCATTCTCCTGTAACTTCATCTCTCTTAGCTCCAAATATTTTTCAAAGTATCTTATTCTCGAACACCCTTAGCCTCTATTCCTCTCTCAACATGAGAGTGCTAGTTTCACAACCATACAGAACAACCAGTAATATAATATTGTTTTATAAATTCTAACTTCCAGGTTTTTTTGAGAGCAGACTAGATGACAGAAGCTTCTCAACCGAATAATACCAGGCATTTCCCATATTCATTCTGCTTTAATTTTCTTCCGAATGTCATTTATATTTGTTACCGGTACTGTTGCTCCAAGATATTAGAACTTTTCCACCTTTTCAAAGGATAATTTTCCAATTTTTATATTTCCATTTCGTACTATGTTCTGGTCACGAGACATAATCATATACTTCGTCTTTTCGGGATTTACTTCCAAACCTATCTCTTGACTTACTTCAAATAAAATTCCCGTATTTTCCCTAATAGTTTGTGGATTTTTTCCTAACATATTCACGTCATCTGCATAGACAAGCAGCTGATGTAACTCATTCAATTCCAAACCCTCTCTGTTATCCTGGACTTTCCTAATGGCATATTCTAGAGCAAAGTTGAAAAGTAAAGGTGATAGCTTTAGCCCACAGTGAATTGGAAAAACATCAGATAGAGACTGGCCTATACAGACTCTACTGTATGTTTCACTGAGACACATTTTAATTAATCGAACTACTTTCTTGGGAATACCGAATTCAATAAGAATATTATATAAAATTTCTCTCTTAACCAAGTCATATGCCTATGAATAACTGAAATATACATATGTCTAAATAGTTTTGTCACAAATGGGGATGTTTGTATTGGAGAAAGGAACTATATTTCTTGTATGTTTTTAGAGCACCATTCATACTTTTAATATCAAAGTAAAAATAAATAGTAATTTGGCATTACTTCAGTGTATGCAAATATTTCACGCAACTCGCTTAATAATATATATTATTTTAATGTACCGAAGTACATATGATATTTCCATGCAGATATTCTGCATCATCATACGATGAAAGAGTAATGGAATGGAGAAAAATTCTCTCCTGCGCCAGGATTTGAACCCGGGTTTTCAGCTCTACGTGCTGATGCTTTATCCACTAAGCCACACCGGATACAACTCCGACACTGGTTAGAATCGTCTTAGATTAAGCTCCAACTCTTGGGTTCCCTCTAGTGGCCGCCCTCTGCACTACGTCATAGATGTCTATGAACGCAGGACCGAAGTCCACACATGTGCTGAGGTGCACTCGATATGAGTGACTAGTTGGCCGGGATCCGAAGGAATAAGCGCCGTCTTAATTCACGAAGTGATTTACGCATATCATATATATTATTTTAATGTACCGAAGTACATATGATATTTCCATGCAGATATTCTGCGTCATCATACGATGAAAGAGTAATGGAATGGAGAAAAATTCTCTCCAGCGCCAGGATTTGAACCCGGGTTTTCAGCTCTACGTGCTGATGCTTTATCCACTAAGCCACACTGGATACAACTCCGACGCCGGTTAGAATCGTCTCAGATTAAGCTCCAACTCTTGGGTTCCCTCTAGTGGCCGCCCTCTGCACTACGTCATAGGTGTCTATGAACGCAGGACCGAAGTCCACACATGTGCTGAGGTGCACTCGATATGAGTGACTAGTTGGCCGGGATCCGAAGGAATAAGCGCCGTCTTAAATCACGAAGTGATTTACGCATATCATATATATTATTTTAATGTACCGAAGTACATATGATATTTCCATGCAGATATTCTGCGTCATCATATGATGAAAGAGTAATGGAACGGAGAAAAATTCTCTCCGGCGCCGGGATTTGAACCCGGGTTTTCAGCTCTACGTGCTGATGCTTTATCCACTAAACCACACCGGATACAACTCCGACGCCGGTTAGAATCGTTTCAGAAGCTCCAACTCTTGGGTTCCCTCTAGTGGCCGCCCTCTGCACTACGTCATAGATGTCTATGAACGCAGGACCGAAGTCCACACATGTGCTGAGGTGCACTCGATATGAGTGACTAGTTGGCCGGGATCCGACAGAATAAGCGCCGTCTTAAATCACGAAGTGATTTACGCATATCATATATATTATTTTAATGTACCGAAGTACATATGATATTTCCATGCAGATATTCTGCGTCATCATACGATGAAAGAGTAATGGAACAGAGAAAAATTCTCTCTGGGTTCAAATCCCGGCGCCGGAGAGAATTTTTCTCTGTTCCATTACTCTTTCATCGTATGATGACGCAGAATATCTGCATGGAAATATCATGTACTTCGGTACATTAAAATAATATATATGATATGCGTAAATCACTTCGTGATTTAAGACGGCGCTTATTCCGTCGAATCCCGGCCAACTAGTCACTCATATCGAGTGCACCTCAGCACATGTGTGGACTTCGGTCCTGCGGTCATAGACATCTATGACGTAGTGCACATGGCGGCCACTAGAGGGAACCCAAGAGTTGGGAGCTTAATCTGAGACGATTCTAACCTGTGTCGGAGTTGTATCCGGTGTGGCTTAGTGGATAAAGCATCAGCAAGTAGAGCTAAAAAAACCCAGGTTCAAATCCTGGCGCCGGAGAGAATTTTTCTCCGTTCCATTACTCTTTCATCGTATGATGACGCAGAATATCTGCATGGAAATATCATATGTTCTTCGGTACTTTAAAATAATATATATGATATGCGTAAATCACTTCGTGATTTAAGACGGCGCTTATTCCGTCGGATCCCGGCCAACTAGTCACTCATATCGAGTGCACCTCAGCACATGTGTGGACTTCGGTCCTGCGTTCATAGACATCTATGACGTAGTGCAGAGGGCGGCCACTAGAGGGAACCCAAGAGTTGGAGCTTAATCTGAGACGATTCTAACCGGCGTCGGAGTTGTATCCGGTGTGGCCTAGTGGATAAAGCATCAGCACGTAGAGCTGAAAACCGGGTTCAAATCCTGGCGCCGGAGAGAATTTTTCTCCGTTCCATTACTCTTTCATCGCTTAATAATTTTTAATTTTGCAAGATTATGCTTTGTGACTTAATATGTAATTTTTACTACACATTTTGAAGAGTATCTCATTAAGGAAACTGAAAATGTGTGCAAACATATTGTGGACTTGATCTCGCATCTTATCGAATTACATAATATAGGTACATAGGCCTATTCACGGGTGAATAATTCTTGTTCTCTTCATATTTCTGAAAGGAAATAAAAATTCAAAAGTAAAGAGATTCTCTGATCATTTGGTTAGCATGATGTAAGACTATGACGTGAATTTGTTTTTGTGGGTGAAAGAATGTTTTCTTTTTATCTATCTTTTATTTTGACCTAAGAAAAGAGGAATATTGGATATTTTCTGAAAAAATTATTTCAGATTAGGTTTTCTGAAACGATTCCAATTGGCATCACTGGGATGTCGATAAGGGTATGGACCAACCAATGTACGGTATATATATGTGTGTTGTTTGTGTAAAGGGAGATAAGTCATAAAAATGAGTTTGTAGATAAATAAAAATTAAACTTCGGACCCTTATTGCAAATAATTTTCTACACAAGTAAAACATCAACTGCTACTCTTCTTTTGATTTTTGCACACTCACTTGTATAATTGAACTTGTGTGTTCATCTTAGGAACAAAATTCCATCTGCTCAAAAAAATGACGTCCTCCTTTACCCAAGCACCACAGATATTATGTTACTAGAGATTCCAATTGGATTCATTCGAGTGGAAAGGGTTAAACTTACACAGAATTAATATCCAGTCTTTGTAGGAGCGAGATAAAATTTTGTAACACTTACAGAGAGTCTAATCCAGATATTATTCTTAAAGTGATAGATGTAGTAGGGAGAAGCTTCTAATGCTGGACAGGAAGTAGAAATGTACAGTGTTAGTTTGTTTCAAAAATAAATGTATTCTTACATCTTCCATATAACTTCTGTAAAGTGATGTTTACTGATATTAAATAAAGTTACAAGTAAAATTTCAGAAGTTTGAAAAATGTTAGTAAATTATATTCCTCTTACTTCACAAAATTACTAGATACTAACAGAATATTATTATACTTGTTCCACATCTTAAAGCTTCGTTGCTAACGTAAGATATATGGAATGTAATAAATGAAATGTACACAATTATGTTACTAAATACGTTTAAGCAGATTTTATTTTGATTTCCCTTATGAAATGCTCACCTGGTATTGAAACAAGTCCCTGAACCAATGAAGTAGTACCATGAACAGTCTGTTGATGCTGTTTTGCTGCTAATTTCTCCTGTTTGCGCCACTTTGCTCGACGATTTTGGAACCATACCTGAATAAATGTCAGATTATTAAATAGAAAAAATTATGTTGTTGTTGCTTTCTAATGCCAGGCGTTTGACAATAAAGTCATTTGACCTCTTGCACTCCAATATTTTTCAAAGATACTATCATGGCCAGCCACTGAAGCACAGATTTTGAGGTGTTCCGAATCCATTTCTTGGTTTGAGTTGCACAATGGGCAGTTAGGGGACTGATATATTCCAATTCTATGCAGGTGTTTGGCCAAACAATCATGGACTGTTGCCAATCTAAATGCAGCTACAGACGATTTTCATGATAAATCGGGAATTAACTTATAGAAAAAATTATTGTCCGAAGTATTTTGAAAATACAGTAATGTACTGGTAGTGGAAATTATTATATTAAACAAAAATGAGTGTTGCGAAGATACTTGTAACATACGATTTTCACTAAATGTTGAGCATTAGTAACAATTGGATTATTTTTATTTCCGTTATTGTTTATAATTTATTTTTTGAACTAACATTCAAAGACATGGGTACATAAGTGAAATAATTTTCTATACACCCAAATAAGGCTGAATTTTTATTTTATTGATTGAACACAAAATATATTCTCTTTTGTGTTTGGTTATTTAACGATACTATATAAACTGTGAGTTCATTTAGTGTAGGTAGGTGGAATTGCATATAACCATAATAATATATTATATAATGGCAACCTTAGATCACAATTTCCAATCGCTAAGTAACCCGAGAATAAGCCAATAACTAAGATATTCCTTACAATACAAAAGCTAAGATATTTGACTCCTTTTATTCATACACTGTTTAAATAGAATATGTCATTAATTTGGTAAAAATTTACAAATTTATATAGCTACTGCAATTAATTCTCAAATTACTTTTCTATTTACGAAGACTGGTGTTAAAAATAATTCAAAATTAGAAGAATTTACTAGTTATAATGGGGTTTTAAGCATGTTCCTTTCCTTTCACATACCGGTACCAACAGTACTGTCAATCAGATCATTGTCAATCTAATTCAGAAGCATAATTTCAGTTCTTGCTTGGAGGTAGGCAACATTTTTAAGGAATACCTTCTAATAGAGTACCTTACCGTATATCACATGACATACTCCTCTATCCTTGTGTCATAATTATAAGCTGGAATTCAGAATTTCTACTCACCTGTACCCTTGCTTCCGTTAGATCTATTCTTAGAGCCAGTTCTTCCCTGAAGAATACGTCAGGATAATGAGTCTTATGAAATGCTCGTTCTAATTCTTCTAGTTGAAAATTGCTAAATGTAGTCCTGTTTAAATCAATTACAAACTATTCAGTCAAAACTAGTAATGGACATGATGATGATGATGATGATGATGATGATGATGATGATAAAACATAACGATAACGAATATAATGATTGTGTTGATGATTATTGTAGTGATGTACAATAAGCCATTTCATTACATTCTCCTTATATGATAAGGTGTTGAATTTTATTGCAAAGTCAGTATTTCTATGACAAACAATAGAAGCACATTTCATTACATCACACTTAACATAACAATCTGCTCCAGCAGTAAGTCAAACATTAACAAATTGTCAACCTCAGTCCCCATTGGATGTATGTACGGAAACTGGTTGCATAGGGTCAAGAAAGAGCATTAGCTTACTGGAATTTTCTTTAATGCAGTAAGATTTTCGGTACCGGTATATTATTGACATCATCTGTCTCATGCACGGAATCTACTGAATACATTGTATTATTTTTTCAGTCATTAACTTAGTTCTATCTGGTAAGGTCCTAATATGTTTTCAACTTCAATACTTTTCATATTGACATATGTGAGTTGTGGCTTTTGTAATGGAACATTTCATTATCTATGAAAATTAGCAATAGAAATGTACCACCAAGAGTATTCTCAAATACGGTTGTTTTCGTACCAGGTAATGTAAGTGATACTGTTTTAAGTAAGATTGAACAGTTAAATTCCTACATAGTGTAGATTATCTCACAGGAGGAAAGGGGTCGAAGTTTACAGCGACTGTTCCAAAACAAATAAGTGGGTAAGTAAGGCCCATTTCACACATACATGGCGACAATCCAAATGGTACTGTTTACACGGAATGGTGACACTTTATAAATGAACGATCATATATGGAACCGGTTATTTTCGTGTATTATTGCCAACATGGATCATAGACATATTATAGCAATGCAGATTTTATACATGTTATTAACATTCACAATGTTGGTACATAAATTGGCAATGGTAAACTTTAACGGTCCCTGTTTAGGTCGTTGTTACACGCATGCAAGTACAACGGGATTCAACATGCGTGCAAGAACGACCTAAGCATGGACCGCTAAAGTTTACCATTGCCCTGCTTAAGCTTCGTCCTTTAACAGTGCTATTTAGGCAGTTCCTGTGTATGTGTGAAACGAGCCTAACAGGAAAAGTGTCTCGTGTTCCGAGTGGACAAATGCAATTAAAATGTCCCGCATTATATCACCAGTTCGTTTTGTTCTTGGTAGGAGTCAGCAAACAATGCTTTTCTGTCAGCATGGCTGTAAAAACATCGAGATCCTTGACTACTAGGGTATTGCCCAAAGGGAGAACGTCTTCATAACACTCTTCACCACTGTGTGCATGCGTTTATTTCTGCAGCTCTACAGAAAGCTAAATGGGAGGTGTACGAAGAAGTCCACTGCATTTCTATTGATGGAATGCCACTAATGAGCTGATATTGTAGCGATCGACAGGAAGAGAGAAAAAGGCCTTATTCTGGATCCCACTGTGAGAATGGAGCAGCACATACAACAGGCAACAGTAGTGAGCGATGAAAAGGACGCAATTTATCGTCCATGCATCCCTCACTTCAATAAGCATTATACTATACTTGTACATGCACAGGAGGTTAAGGGTCTTCTTTTCGGAGTTTGGGGAAGTTGTTTTAAATATAGGTACTTATAGTTATTTGAAATCTGTAGGTATCTGCATCATGATATTGAAAGTATTTGTGTCCAAATTCTAAAGGAATCTATACTTATGCTCAGGGGCGGCTTTAGAGGCAGTGCCATTGTGCCTGAAATAAAGTAATATGTGTTATGGCCAATTTATTTTGTGTAAAATATTAAAACCTGCATCTTCTACAAAGAAAAAGCATTTTATTTTATAGTTATAAATAATTTAACGATACATTTGATTAATTACTGTTTGTCATGTAATGTTTTGTATTGAACTTTGATCGAGTGTTCAAAATAATTTTACCAGTTTTTTCGCGAGCTTTCAATCCGTTTATATGATCATACTGTGCTGTAATTGTAACTTGTTTATGTACTGTAGAGACTGTGATTATTTCTTTTCCATTTCGAGTTATCACTTTATATGATAATAGTATCGGTAACTAAAACTTGTTGTAATGCTCGATGTAAGTACATGTACCTACCTGTATCTCCGTTGTTTTCTTTTTACGGGACCTCCTGATCCAGGACTTGCTCCTCCGAGCCCAGACAGACTCAAAGGTGACCCAGGTGATGAGAGTAATCCCAATGAAGTTGATGGTGTGTTTCCAAGTATGGCATCACTGTAATCTTTATAAATATAATATTTTTGAGTAAAATCAGAGTTGGATCTGTGACTGCTTGCAAAGACGAGAAGTTTAACTATCAATATTTTATAGCTAAAAGTTTATATTTTTGCTTAAAAATAATTTGTGATTTGAAGATTGGATCTATTCTATTTGGACAGACTTGCTCCGAAAACTAACTTCATTTTCCGTAATTATCATTCTATGGACGCTCCACTTATTTTTGTCATGGCATCATTCTGAATAGGTACCAGTACTGGTATTGTGTTTTAAGAGTTCATTTTATGAGGAAATACTGTACATATATATCATTCTCATATTCGTACGTGATAGGTTATAACTATAATTGTTGGCCTGGGTAATGTAGTCGTTATAGCGCTGGCCTTCTGTGCTCGAGATTGAGGGTTCGATCCCGGCCCAGGTCGATGGCATTTAAATGTTTTTCACTACAGCCTACAGAATTGGTTTACCTTTCCATGTATGCCTCATAATGGTCCATCAACCTCAGTCCCACGAGTTACCATGATTTCAGGGGAGAGCCCACGGTACATAACATTATCACCAGCAACTAATGACCACATACTATGGGATTTCAAATTTGGTGGTGGCCTGCAGCCGAATCTACATCGGAGCAAACCCGAAGTATAGGAAAGAAATGGAGATTATGATAAAAGAGGGAAAGTGTAATTATGATGGCAAAATGACTCCAGCAATTCTTCTACAGTTGGCTGAGGGAAAACCTCGAAAAAATCCTCAACCAGGTAATTTGTCCCAAACAGGATTTGAACCCATGCCCGCTCATTTCATGGTCAGGCATGCTAACAGACTCCACGGCAGTGGACATATAACATCATAAAATAAAGAATGGACTCACACGGTAAGGTCAACACTTCTAAATTTTGAAAAATGTTTTTACATGATATTCTTTTATGCATGCCTGTCATCCTTCGAGGTTTATTTTGTAAAACAAAAAATTTTAGTTTCAGATGAATGACCCAGAAGATTTATCATTATAATAGAATGAAAGTACGCGGATTATGTTACTTAAGGATGTTTATGTATCCAATAAAAGATAAAGATGTTAATGCATAACAGGAAGGGATCAATATAGGAGTAATAATATGCGTGTTTTTCAGTTTAAATGATTACCAGTACTACTGGTATCCATTTTCAAAGCGAGAAACTTTGTGCTTATGGATTCTTTCAGATCAATTCCATTTAATCTAACATTGTGAGAAAACTAAGCACTATTATGTACACTAAATTTGATTGCACTGGGTGAAGAAATTTTCTCATGTAATTTCAGCCAGTGTATGGGACGGTGTCCACGCAGCAACAGGATGAATTTGGGAAACTATAGTGAATAGGGAAATTCGATTTCTCAAGCCAGCTATAGTGACTGGGAGATCACTGTGCCAACCACACGTTACTTCTATACTACTGACGATCATTCACTCCTGCTCAGGCATACAGAGTGACGCCAGCAATTTGCTGGTAGACGTTGGCCCTCCATTAGTGTTGCTAGTCTCCAGTATTTTGCGGGTTCTCCCAAATTTGACTCACATTTTCTCCAGTTTCCAGTCTCATGCACTTGATAATTTTTTCTCCCGAATTTCATGAAGTTTTGTTTATTTATTCCTTCATTAAATTTTACTCCTAAAATGTTCATATTAATGTACCAAATTAAAAAAAAAAAAGGTGATGGGTTTTATAAACAACATTCCAGGATCCAGAGCCCATACTGGAAGGGTGTTTTTATCAACTATGAGTAACAAATGGACTGATGTGAAAAAAACAGTTCTGCTGAACTTATTAAGGTTAAATTACAAATTGTTACAAATTTCAACTTTGTAGAGATGTTTTCAAACACGTAAAAGAGATGTAAATTTTTTTAATGAATGCAAAGCAAATGATAAATTTGAATAGGGCTATGATGCTATGAAGGTTGTTATAATTAAATATTTTTATGCACAATCTACAATGACAACTTCTCATTAATTGTAAACCTGTTTTGTAGAGGGGTTTTCAATATGTAAAAGCACCAATATTGTTTTCAATGCTCTTGATAAAAATAATTTACAGGAGAAAATAAATGAAACCTCAAGACAACTAGAACAGTGGTTAGCTAGCAATAGACTAAAACTGAATGTCAGTAAAACCGTTTGTATGTATTTCAGTCAGAAACAACTACATGACTCCATTGAAATACTACTTAATAATACTGGAATAAAGGACGTCGATTGTACAAAATTTTTAGGGATATGGATTGATTCCAACCTCACGTGGGAAAGTCATATTCAATTCTTAACTGATAAACTAAGTCGTTTGTGTTATGCTTTCCGTGTCCTAACCAATATAACTCCCAAGGAACTACTTAGAGCGGTTTACTTTGGCTATGTTCACTCTGTATTATCATATGGGATAATTATCTGGGGGTCATCATCAAAACTTGCACAAGTGTTTAGACTGCAAAAGAGAATATTGAAAATTATAAAGAAAGTACCTATTCTCTCGGATAGTAAAAAAATATTCAAAGAGTTTGATATTTTGCCCCTACCTTGTATTTACATTCTTGAAACAGTCTGTTTCATCCACCAAAATTATGATAGTTTTAAAATAAACTCTGATTATCACAACTACAGCACAAGAACATGCAATAATTTACATTTTAATCATCATAGGTTATCCAAAAGTCTCAATAGCTTATCACATACAGGGATAAGACTTTACAACAAACTCCCTGTTGAAACTAAAGCCCTTAGCTATGCTAGATTTAAAAAGTCAGTGAAACATATTTTACTTTTCCACATGCCTTTTACTGTCAATGAGTATCTTAGTTTAGCACTCCAAATTTAGCTTACAGTAGTTAGTATCTCCTTTTGTGTTTACTGCTCTTCTTTTCTATCTGATTCATGTCTGGGGTGAGACTGCCCAAGAAGATAAGGAAACCAAGAACCTTGTACAAGTAATGGTCTGAAGAAAACTGTGGAGAATTGACTTCATTACTGAATGTATTGATTGTATATTATTTGTATATTATTGTAGACATCTTATATGTCGGAAAAACATGTATGTAACCGCATATTTATTATGTATTCACTCTGACGATGCCATGAAATCATTGTATTTCCTAAGGCTAATAAATATCTATCTATCTATCTATAAATGGTAAGTATTAATAGTGCTAAGAGATTCATTTTAAAATATTTTTGTGTGTATTTATACATATAACATCATTCTAGAGGTAAAACATGTTGATAATGCCGTGATGGGACGATTCTGGCAATTATTCTCAAAATCTCCCTTATTTTCAGCTTGAAAACAAGGCAACCCTACCCCCCATTGACTCTCGTGTAACAGATTTATAAGGGCACAAAGGAATCCCACTTTTTAAAATAATGAATAGTATATTGATCTATTTGGTCTAATTCGAGAGACGAAATCATTTCTTTTAATTCAGTGAAATACTGTTAGAGCTGATAATCTTAAAAAGATGTCTTTAACATACTGGGCCTATATTTGTGTAAGAATTGCATAAGAAGGTACGTGAATATTATGTACCAGTACCAGTAATATTCTTTTGCTATTTATTATTGAAATGATCAATTTAATCTGGATAACTGAATTATTCTTTTCATATCCGCAGAAGTCATTGCTACTGAAGGAAATTATCGAGTTTTCATTTCGTGCTCCTATTCCCTTAACTACATTTGTGGAACAATTGAATTAGATAGGCTGGTTTCGAGTTGGGCTTGAGAGAAGCGAGGGAGGAGGGTGTGTCTTTTTATTTTATTAGAGCTTGTTAACCATATTGGAGCTGACAAATTGAATGAGCAGTCTGTGAAGTGGAAAGGGGTTTTGGCTGTCCTGTAATAGAAATGAAGCTGGGGAGACTTGAAGAAGTGCTTGATCGAGTTTCAACACCTCATCCCTTCATCCCCTCTCTTGGGGAGAAACCTCTAATTAGCTTAGATCATTATTGGGTTGCACTAACTATATTGGTGCCTGACTTGAAGTAATGGCGTTTGTGAAGGGGTGTAAAGAAACAAGACATGATGTGGGGAGGGAATTTTAATGTATTTAGAAATGTGACTTGATAGAAAAGAGAGGAGAGTTTAGTTTTGGAAGTCAGTTTTAGTCAAGCAAGCAGTGAGTTCGTGTGCTTTCTATTTGTTAGAAGATAGGCGATCCTTCTGGCATTTCTAGTGATAGAAGTCGGTAGTCAGGAAAAAGCGATGCCATCATTCTTCTATGCTTCTGCAACACTTACGTGACACAACTCACAATCAGGATTAGTTTAATCAAGTAGAGTGTTGTGATTTTGTGTATGTGCAACTTATTAATTCAAATTCATAATTCAAATGTTAATGACTTAAGATATATGGTATATTCTACAAATATCATTGGTGTGATTCGAAAAGATTTGAAAAGTGTATAAGCGTATTAAGGTCATGAGTAATTATTGATTATTATCCAGACAGAAAAAGTGAATTCAGTAACTATTGCGATAGTGGTATTAATAGTAAAGCATAAAATATGATAAATATTTAATATATTTTTACTACTTAATATTTGTTATAGAAATAACTTTGTGTTACATTGAAATTAAGTTAGAAATTTAGCTTAGTTGGCTAGTTTCGGCTTCATTGTTATCCATCTTCAGAACTAGTTCAGAACACAATTTAACACAAGAAAGTTACGTACTTCTATAACAAATCTCAAGGGAAAAAAGTGTGTAATCAAGAATGAAGAAGAACAATAGAAAATAACAGAATAAGTACAGTATTATTTTTTCTCAAAATTAAGAATGGTTGTAATTTAATCCACAGCAGTTTAAAAACATATCTATGAGTCTTTAATGCTATAATCATACATCTTGATTAAACAACTTTTAACACTGTATCACTTCGGAATATGTATTATATGAATTTCTGGTGTTAAATTTTATCGTACCTGGTTTACATGTTTCATCCTGAGGATGACCCATAATAGGTCGAAACATGTAAACCAGGTATGATAGAATTTAACATAAGAAAGTCATATAATATATATTCCGAAGCTCTAATCATATTGCTTGAGTAATTCAGTTAAACGTTTTAATATTAATGTTTTAAATATAATCATTATATGCCAAATTTTTAAAACCGAAATGTGCTTTATTACGGATTTTCTAATACCGACATACAAAATGTTGCTGCAATGAAATTTGTAACACATTAAAAATCGTCATATAAATTTGTGGAAGTAGTTCGTATGTTGTACTTATAATTATTTATTTAACTGAGAAGTTAATATTGAAAAAAGAATTGTGTATTTAATATTGAAGTGGTTTCATTTTTATTTTCTATAAATAAAGCTAAAAATTTAATTCTGCTATTAAATTACATTGCTTTATTATAACTGCAATGTGACTGATCTTAAAATTATAATATGTGCACATTAGTTTGCTTTCAGTGATACTGTTCATTCTAATTACGCTCTATATGGTATCTTGAAGTAGTGTGGCAAAGTAACAATGCCACATTCTTTGTCTAATGTTGAAATGTATTGGAATTATGTCGATGTGTAATCATTTATCATACAACTATTATATCATATTAAAATAATACTGTATTAAACATTTAAATAAATTAATTGCTAAGTATATTATAAATATTGTAGTATTACTATGTTCAAAAGTTAAAATAACGATAATTTATTAGAATAAATTAATAATTTAAATTTAAAGGAGATTAAATATCAGGCAGGCTTGCTTACTGAATTTCGGCGGAGAACCAAATGGTGTGATGATAGGTGTTGACACTGAAGGTGCTGTGGTAGATGGGGGTAAAGGTCCCCCAGTAGAGAGAAGACCTGCTGCTGATACCAAGGGGTCTCCACCTCCTGAACTTGCTGACAAGGAGTTGAGTAGTCCAGTGATGGAATAACCAGCACAGTTCCCACTTGATATGGCAGCTGAAGTCCTGATGTTCTGAAGCTCTGTCACATCCACTAAAGGTTTCAGCTCCATAATGTAAAATACTTTCACATATTTCTCTAGGGACTAAATTATTAAATAAATTTAAACTGACTAATTTATTTTCTGTCACATTGACATTGAAAGTTTGCTATGAAGGAATTTAACAGTATATGAAGGTACATTATTATTTTTAAATGCAAGAAATGAAAATTAAAAATAGCAACAATACAGGTCTTTAAGGTAAAAGTTGTTTTCCACAGAAAAGAGAAACTAACTAATACAGCATGCAGCACTTAGAAGTTTGGTGTTCTTCCTGAATTATTTTCCCCTTTGGATGTTGTTGCTGCTGCCAACTGTAAAAGAGGGATGGAAGCAGGGGTGGGAACAGTGTGAGAGGAAGTGGAAGGAGGAGGGTTAAACATTATTGACCACAGTGCGCAGCTGCAATGCTATGAAGCCAAACAAAATTTGTCTTCATTGAAGTTTTTTTACAAGTTGAAAGTTATGTATTCCCTCTCTTCCCTCCCCTGATATTTCCATTTTTATACTGAATGTACACAAGATATCGGTGTCTACACAAAATGTCTTTCCCTCTGCTTCCTGTTAAAATTAATTCTGTTTTAACATTCACACAACGAACTTTTTATTTCTTTTTACATTGTAGATTGATTTTGTAGTCAGCAAGTAAATTCTGAACATGGTAACGCTCACTGATAATAAATGTAATAGGTATCGGTACACTATAATCAGGGCTGGGTTTTTTGTTATTATGATAAACGCGAAATGTAGCTGAGAGATGCACCAAGAAGTATATGTTGACTTACTTTTAAAACCTTGTACAATAACTGCATTTGAGGAAATTGTACAAGAAAGCAAAATAACTTCTTATTCTTTTTATATTTCAGCTAACAGCTGCTATGCATTTGTTATTTATAAAATATAGAAGTGTTATCAACAGACACATTTTGAAAATATATACTGTACGGTTTTTGACATGGGAAAGATTGGACTTACGGAGTTTTGGAAGTAAGCCGACGATATGCAGGTTTTATCATAGATGTGATAGTAAATTTGTTGCGAATTTTCGCGAAAATTCACCGTTTCTGCAATAAAAACGAAAAAAATTGTATTTTTTATTGTTTGAAAGAAACACAGTAGGCTATATTAGTTTTGAAGATTAGCTAGAAAAGAATAGGTACAAAAAATTATTTCGGAATACATTAATCTCTTTAATGACCTACAGAACCCTTGATGACTGGGTCCCTGTATAAAACTGAGTTAAGCAACATTAAGGCTGATTTAAAAAAGGTAAATAATAATAATAATAATAATAATAATAATAATAATAATAATAATAATAATAACAACAACAACGACAACACAACAACAACAACAACAACAACAATAATAATAATAATAATAATAATAATAATAATAATAATAATAATAATAATAATTCGCACTCCCAATAAAATAGTATCGTAACTCGAAAATTGTAATTTGTAAAGATACGCTATTTCCCAGTGAAATACTGCTGTAGAAGTATTTTAATAAATAGGTACCAAAACTTTTTCATACCTTTAACGAGTAGAACAATATTGGAAAAAAAATTATGAAGGTAATATGTGATATTCAACATATGACAGTATTTTACAGGGAGTGATTATTATTATTATTATTATTATTATTATTATTATTATTATTATTATTATTATTATTATTATTATTATTATTATTATTATAGCTTTATATCTCCATGAATGCTGCAAATACAATGCCATGTCTAAGATTATTGCTAATTAATGTTATATACGAGTGTATGACATTATATGGTGAAAAAAAATTTTTCATGAAATTGTCGCATTTTTAATCATAAGTATGGTATTTTATTTTTCACATAAAATGTGATCGTGACTATAATATACAGTACTACTAATAAAAAATGTTACTGCTATTTGTTTTTATTTAATATTATGATATCAGTACTGGTATGTATTTACGGAGTAAATATTAACTGCAACTGAACAGAAATTTTTAAGCGTAATACATTTTAAAGGTTATCTTTAACCTTCAAAGGTAGCCTATCTGTAACAAAAGAATGCCTATAGAATTGTTTATAGAGAAGATGGTAAATTTTTGTTTTAATGTACAAATCGAATCATTATTTTGCTCGTTTCATTTCCCTTTATCTTTTATGTTTGTTAATTCTGGATCCCAGTGGTCAACCTCACTTGAGGAGGGATGATTTAAAATAAATCTTAGCAGTTCCAAACAATTTACATTATTATTTGTTTATGTTGTTTCACGTTAATATTTGACCGCAAAGTCAACAACAGCAGATGTTGGGAAAATTATGCTACAAGTAAAATGTTCATTGTGTGTGATAAAAAGTGTGCAATACTTGTACGATACCGGTAGTAAAAAATTGGATTACACTTCCTAATCCTCGTGTCTACTTTATATAGGCACAGAATGGAACTACCTACTTCTCTAATAAATTCTAGACATCATAAATATTCTTACAGCCTGTATCATTTCATTTTTTTATTTGGAAATAAATCTGGTAATACTCTGGTTTGAACTTTTCTGTCTTCTTGTAAGTAACAGTTTGTCAACTCTAGAATATATTACAAAACAATATGAAATACATTGATATAATCATTTGATTTTGTAAATGTAATGACATTTCTTTATTTAACATTTCTTTTCAACTAGAACGAGAAATAATCTTGGAGGAATGAGGATCGTAGGGGAAATTGATGTAGATTCCTTGGAGAGAATCTATCCAATAGTCTCTTCATTCAACGTAAGTCTCACTAGATCACTAATAAACAGATGGACCTATAATTTTGTACTATAGTACTGTAGTGTGCGATCATAAATCAGTTGAAGGTGTTATAAATTAAATGTAACGAAACAGAAGTTTAATAAAATAATTGATACCTACTTATTTTTGGGAGGCTGTACGAAGTGAGGTATAGGCTGCATTATTGGACCTTGTAATACTTAGAAGGCATGCCAGGATGTTATTTCCGGTAATTCTTATATATTCATGATATACTACATATTGTGATTCCATTTAAAATATCGAATATATAGAGAAAAATAACATTCATCGATGCATAATGTTAGATTTAATTAATTTTAATCCTCTCACTCATTAGGTCAATGGCCTGGTCTCTCATCAGCAAGAGGTCTTTCTAGAGATTTGCTCTCAGGGCGAAACTGGTAATTAAAAAGTTGATGGGGAGGTGGGATCTGTCCAGACTTTGTACATCTTACTTTCAGTTTTTCTTGTACATGTCAATATACGAGTATACCGGTACTGGTATTCATTCGATAATAAAAGTGATGTGTAATTCTTTTAGTACCGGTGCATCTGAAGTTTTTTAATCCAATCATGCATGCATAACCTGTTGTTCATTTCATAGAAAATCTTATTTCATTAGCCATAATTCTGAACCTGTCACATTAGTTATACGCATGTTCCAAGTTTCGCTACCAAGAGTTAATGTCCAATTAAAGGAAGAGACTGTAACACATTACATGCAATACTCAAACTGATGAAAACGTAGATGAGGGAAAAACTTTTTCACATACTGGAATTTTTAAAGTTTTATTATTATTATTATTATTATTATTATTATTATTATTATTATTATTATTATTATTATTATCATTATCATCATCATCATCATCATTATTATTATTATTATTATTATTATTATTATTATTATTATTATTATTATTGATTATGATAGTGATGATAGTGGTGGTGGTGGTGGTAATGGTGACGACGATGATGATGATGATGATGATATTTAATATTCCTTTTAATTATAGTGTCATTAGAAACGATGTTATGATTTTGTAGTACCTTAATAACTCGTAGGTTACCTAAAAGACTAGCAGGTAAGGTACTTTACACATCAATTAGAAAATTTTATCATTAAAATAACTATAGCAGCACACTTACAATATTTTAATGAATACAGGAATGCAGAACTTAGAAGAAAAAATCCAGAAAGGGGGAAAATTCCTCAGCTTCCCCTTCTTCAATTCGAACAATGATTATACATTGGGATTATTACCACCGGTAAATTATAGCATTACCAGAGAGGTGCAAGGTTTCCAGCTGCTTGGACCCTGTAATAAATGTAGAGAGATTCAGAGTTTCTGAGCCTGATAGACCCAGCCCTTCTCACACCTAATATATACTCACACCATATTGCATCTGATGCCTAGTCCTGGAGAATAGGTCTTGGTAACGGATCTGACAGATCAGTTTTCTATTTTCTTGTCTCCCCTGACAATCTGACGATGGAGCCGATATGCAATTCTGAAACATTGTGAGGTATATCTTTCAGAGGTGTCATTCTGGGGAGAGGGCAGGGTAAGGCAATTGCCCTCTTCCTTCTCTGAATAATACTAAACAAAAATAAATGAGTAGTATTACTAAAAAAAAAATGTAAGAACTAATGGGTTTAAGTCAGGAAACTTTGTGGAAATTTCGTATTATCCGGCAACACCTTGGTGATTTAGTCTACTGAGTAATTGAATCGCTCCATGCAGAAAGGGCTTCAGTCACAAATTTTGAAAAAACGAGATATCGATGGAAATCATATCTTTATGAATGGTTCCATCAGCCTGTGCAGAAAGGTATTCAGTCCAATGCTTGGAAAGACAGAAACTGAAGCGTCAGGCTCAGAGTTCTATGCAGAAAGGAATGCAAAGTACACACTGTTTTCCTTAGTTTTCTCAAAACCAGGTCTAATGGACTGAAGCCCTTTCTGCATGGTTAAATGTTACAAAGTAAGGTAACAAGAGCTCTCACCCTTGACATACAGTATTCCTCCTTTTATTCGAATTTTCCGCCAGGGCTGCAACACTTGGTGCTTACAAATTGTATAATTGTATAAGATAAAAATTAAATGTGCTGAAATTGTGCGACTTTTATAGGGAAAAATTATTCGAACTTCCTATAAATAATTTTTGTCACAAGAGATACAAAACTTCTTATGTATCTTGATATTTGTTATTTTAAGTCATACGTATTTTCAGTGATTACTTTCTTTACAGCTATGCAAAATTTATGGATCATAAAACCAGACTGGATATGAATGTGAACAAAATTAATTCTTAAAACTATATAGAATTAGCACAAAGGCCAAATGGAACAATACTGGTACTGTCATCCTCTAAGGAGTTTAGTGCTGAGAGGAATGCGGTTCCGACTATAGTCTAGCGTGGTACTGGAGTGGGAAGGAAAAGTGACAATGGCAATCTGGAAGGAAGTACAATCATACTGAAAACATTCGCCCAATTTACGAGAGCATTATGCCTGTTAGTTTCCTAACGTATTTTTGGCGAGATAGATATACAACCATTCCTACTTACGTGTTCAAAGAAGGAAAGTATTGTATAAAATTTTATTTATTTATTTATTTTTATTTTTTATTTATTCTGGTGAAGTTAAGGCCATCACACCACCAGAAATAGAAATACAATAAAATAAATAAAAAGAAAAATCATAATGCAACTACAATAATATAAATGAAAAGAAGAATCATACTATTAAATTTAGTGATTAGTAAAATTGAATTAAATTTGTAAAGTAATCAATTTAAATATACTGTAGGCTACTGCTGAACTCACTTAAGAAGTAAAACTACTTGATTTGTATTTTAAGATATCACCAACAAATGATTTTCGCATGACATTATAGGAATCTGTTTTTCACGATACCAATCACACATATTCTAAAATTCTAATGGAATAAAACCAAAAACTTTTTTACAGCATGTTTCCTTAAAAATGACTTGTATTGGTGAAATATTTAATATGAGTAATTCATATAATATTAACATAGCTGACATCAGGGAGATGTTTGAGCAAAAATTGCAACAATATATTTAATATATTAATAACAAAACCATATAGGCCTAGGTAAACAATATGTATATGACATATTCACACACTACTACAAACTGAAGACTGCATATTTTTGGACGATTAATATTTCCCACTCCGCTTGGCTTGGCTTGGCTGTAGCAACAAAAGAATCTACCTGCCCCCCCCCCCCCCCCTTCACCGATGGCAAGAATACTTCAGGTCCCAGTGCTAAACTCGTCGGAGGAAGACAGTATGTGAAAATCTTTTGCTTTAAATTTAGGATTAATCACATATTATGAGATTTCAGACTTTGATGGTGAATGGATTTACGATCAGGGTTTTGAGTGCTGTAATTGTATGTTCAACTTTTATTTCTATACCGTGTCGAAATTGCTTACTAATAGGTTCCATTATCAAAGCAGTATCATTAAAAACTGGAGCATTTAGCTTATTCTGTTGGATGTTTCCCTCAGACTGAGACCCGAGTAGTTCCTAAATTAAAACTGCAAAACTCAATTTTTTATCATGGTATTATACATACTGGTGTTTACAGATTCTCTGTGTTACTTTAATCGGACTTAAAAACTGAAATAATTTAACAAAATTCAAACACATGCTTAGATTATGTTTACACTTCTTAATTGTTCCAAGTGAAAGAAAAATTAAAATTGTTCAAAGTAAATAATTTTATTCAAAAGATGAATAATGCGAAATTATGATGAACATTTTTGTGAATATTCTTGCACTTTGTTTAAAAACTCAAAATTTTTTATAACAGATGAAGAAAAAGATCGCAACTTAATTTCAATTTAAGTTTATTATAGTGCAAAAATCCACACAAGTACCAGTATTGCAACAACAGCAAGTTTTTCTTCATATGATATAGTACCTGTATCTTGATTAGAAATTTAACATAATATCATTTTAGAAAATAGCCCATAGAATTTAATTTGGTTAATCAAACATGCAAATACAGAGTGTGTTAAAAGTTACGCCTGATTTTGAATACAAAAAGTACTGTACGTATTATTTATCTTTTATAACAGCATGGTTACGAAATGAACCATAACCATAATCGTGACTACTCATACTCAACAACAGCTTCACAAACTAATGACAATAATACTAATTCTTGTTCACGGGGTATGCTTGCATAAGCGTAACTCTGTCCACACCTGGTAGATTATAGCATTAATGGTACTTTTAAATGCTGAATGGTGAGTATTTTGGTGCATTAGTATTGAAATTATCACAACAATACAGTAAATTGTAAAAATTCTTCCACATTATTAAGAGATCAAGATTATTTTATTTTCTTATACTAAGAGTGAAGAATTTCAATTTAGTGACACAAATGATCATTTCTACAATTCTCTAATATTTCATTGCAATATGTGCTCCTTTAAATTAAGTTATGTTTATTGAATAATGAAGAGATTCATATAGGCTAATATTGTCATGCTATAAATTAACAACTTTGAGATTTCCTGTGCAGTGATATCGACATTATTATTATTATTATTATTATTATTATTATTATTATTATTATTATTATATTTTTAATTGAGTATTTTACGATGCTCTTTCAACTGCTATGGTTATATAGCATCTGAATTAGATGAAAGTGACAATGCCAGCGAAATGAATTCAAGGTCCAGTGCCGAAAGTTACCCAGCATTTGCTCTTAACGGGTTGAGGGAAAACCCCGGTAAAAATCTCAACCAGGTAACTTGTCCCAACCAGGTTTGAACCCGGGCTCACTTGTTTCATGGTCAGGAATGCTAACTGTTACTACACAGTGATTATTATTTTGACATTATTACTCCTACGGACTTTAGTCCTGGCAGTAGATATAATTTTATAATTACTCTGCATTGTCCAAAGAGGAATAGGGTATAACACACATCTTAAATATTGTATTAGAAGAATTTCTTAATATTCCTGATTGAATTATCGATATCATTGCGGAAAATGTTCGCTGAATGCACATACTCTTATGCACATAAGTCTACGCTGAAACATTCACAGGTAAATTTTCAAAATACAAGTTTACCAAATTCCAAAACAGGTATTCTCGCTTAAATTTTTGGTTTTATTCCGTTCTGGGTCCTAAAATATAAATTAAGTTCTCTGTGGTGGACTATCACATTAAATGTAGTTTCTTATTCGGGAAGAGTGCTATTTTCAACAATAATTACGGTATTTTAGGTTGATGTCACACTTAACCACTCTGTATGAAATTTTTCACCCGTTAATGCAAGAATTGACTGTACAAGTGAATATTTTCCTGAATCTATTGCTGTGCAGGGCTTCATCTTGTTGTCCCCTTCGCCCCAACCAACCTCTCCTGCTGCACACCCCATCTGACCATTGTATGGCTTCTTGAGACGCTCCCTCTCTGCTTGATCCTCTGAATTGGCATTTTGCCTATAGCCTTCACCTTTCCACTTCTCTGATACTATTACACTTTGCGTGTTCTCCTATGCTTACACTCGCATTTATTCGTCAGTTATTTCAAATGTGACGAGGAAGTAGAAGTTAATTTAATTCAAGTGTTCTACTACTACGAAACCCGTTTTTGTTTCACACTCTAAATGATCCTCGTAATAATAAAATTATTGAAATTAACCTACAAACAAAAAGGTCACAGATTAACAATGCTGGTCATAGAACAAGTCATTACACTTGATACCGTATTTTTATATTAGAAGGTTATTAACCACAATAATTCATCTATGACGAAAGTGACAAAATGGCTGAAGAAACTATGAGGGCAAATCGAAAAGTCTTTGCTTCTATTTTTATTAGCCACAATAATAACGCGCCCAATCTAAAATCTAACGAAAAGAGAACCCAGCTTTTAGTTTATAGAGGACATCATTTTATTTTTACTTCAATTTTTATTGTACCTGAGTTTTTTAATGTACTTCACTCTCACCCCTTTACTAATGAAGTTCCAACTGTCCTCCACACAGAACCAAGACCGCATATAGTAAACAGTACTGAGTTAGTGAGTATAGTACGTTCCAGAAATATGTTCGCGTTTTCCAGTGACGAAAGAGCTTTCAATATTGAATTATATTTTTGCACAGATATTGTCGTCTGTTTGCCTACGTCGCATTCCGATTTCCCCCACCTGCTTCTGCTCGCCTCTCTGTAAAGGCTAGTGGCTGGGCTGTTTTAGCTCTTTTCGGAAAACATTAATTTCTGTTAGGAATTGGACGTCTACGTAATATTATACGACTGTTTAAAATAACTTAAATAAAAGAGCTTCGTTAAGTAATTAACTACACGTGATTTCCCCCTTTCTACGATCCTGCGACATAACCACTTGGATGGACAGTAGATAGCATGTCTGAGTAATTTTATCTTTTCGTTTCGGGCAGAAGTGAAGATTGAATTTACAGTACCTAAGGTAGTCTTTTATAGAGTAGGTACAGAATTATTTCAACATGAGTTACTAGTACGAACGACGAAACTGGTAATTGGAATTAGATGCAATAGTCTATAGTGAGATAATATGCACAAAAGAACTGAAGCCTGTTTCGAAATGAACGGCCACCATTAAAAAATGTGTTAAATATCCATATTATGATCATTTTTCAATTTAACTTCGTTCTCTATATTGTACGCTAATGTGCTGTAGACCATACCTGCACAAACAGCACTCAACGAGCGCGCGCGCTCCTTCGGAGCGGGAGAGCTGTGTTACTGCTCGCCGAATCGGAGAGTAAGATACGTCAGAATGACATAAACTTGCTATAGATAGAGGAGAAGGAAACGACCACTCAGCTATCTAGTGGAGTGCAGTGAGTATTCTCAGTAACTGTTTCACGTTGCTTACCTACTGCTACAGTACAGTATGGAGGAATCTAAAAGACGGAAAAGTGGTGATCAGGAAAATTCTTTCAATGTTGCATGAGAAAATGCTTATTTTTTCATAGCCGCTGGAGTAAATACTCATTGCTTTATCTGCCACAACATTTTGAAAGGTAGAAAGAAACATAACATAATGCGTCATTACGAGTCCAGACATAAAGATACTAAAGATATTAATCTTCAACAATTTAAATATCTCTCTTCAGGGAAAAGGCCAGCTTAGTGTTGATATGTTGAATAAATTACGGGATTTCAGTCGTATACTTACACTTTTCGTAAGTCAGTTTCGGGAAGGTAATATGGCTTACTTTCGAACGATAGAAACTGCTCGTGATGAAGCCATGTTAAACGATTATGTGCAAATATTAATTGAAATTCAAAATGAATTTAATTCTAGGTTCCAAGATCTTATCTTAAGGTCCACACCTGTGGAGTAACGGTTAGCGCGCCTAGCCGCGAAACCAGGTGGCCCCGGGTTCGATTCCCGTCGGGGCAAGTTACCTGGTTGAGGTTTTTCCGGGGTTTTCCCTCAACCCAGTATGAGCAAACGCTGAGTAACTTTTGGTGTTGGACCCCGGACTCATTTCACCGGCATTATCACCTTCTTATTCAGACGCTAAATAACATAAGCTGTTGATAAAGCGTCGTAAAATTACCTACTAAAAATCTTGTCTTAATTGGAAAGAAGTTTAAAGTTATCATAATAAATTCCTTCAACATCAGTTGAAACAATGTCATGTAAGTTACAGGTGGGCTTGGTTGGCGCAGTTGGTGTAGCGCTGGCCTTCTATGCCCGAGGTTGCGGGTTCGATTCCGGGCCAGGTCGATTGCATTTAAGTGTGCTGATATAACCTCGGCAGTTGCGAACGTCGTTAAATAAAACATAACATTTAACGATTTACAGCTCGGACTTATTGATATTCAAAGTGCTCTAAGGGCTAAAGATCGTTTGAATAATACTACTAGTCTGATAGAGTTTTACAAGACTAAACATTAGCAATAATATCCACGACTACACAGGCTGGCTGTGAAAATGATTGCTATGTTTGGCTCAACATTTATATTTGTGAGAAACTGTTTTCTATAATCAACTTTAATAAAGGCAGGCATTGAACATCTGTAACTGATGGTTCATTATGATCAGTAGGCTACTGTTCCTTTCAGCTGCCAACAGCATAAAACCTCGTTTTCATGTACTGACAAATAAAAATATAACAAAATGATATTGTATATTTAAGTAGCTATAAAATTTCTATTATTTCTGTAAAATAAATATTTCTGTATTAATTAATAATAGTCCAAGATAGTTTTGCAAAGATTGAACGGGAATTCATTTCATGAACCTCGTAATAGTACTTCCTTTTATGTATATTTTGTACGAGATCACCCCTTCTTCCAGTCCACCCTTATACAGAGCGCAGCTAATATCTGCATTCCGCTCATGAACTGTGAGCCGGCTCGGAGAGCGCAAACCTTGTGCAGGCCTGCTGTAGACAGTATAATATACATCGCATAATGAATGCGTACGCTTGGATAACTCAGTTCGTGAGTAAAAGCACTTATTGTTAAAACTGTACTGTATTTTGATTAAACAAAAACCTAATGAAAATTATCAAATTCAAAATTGCGATATTTCCTAGTTTACGTAAATGGATGAACTAATTTTCTTCTCTCCTATACCTAGTAAAGTGATTTGTTTGTATTTTACGCCAGTATCATCGAACTGCAGTTGTGGAAGTGGGTAGCAAACGATGTTTCCGGTTCTCAACCATTAATCCAAAGGTATAGCCAGGTTAATATTAGAAATGTTAGTAAAAATAAAATGATGTCCCTGTATATCAAGTGCTGTTCTTCATTCCTAGAAATGGAAGCAATAGATAGGCTTACCTTTCCTTGCCTTCTCGAATTATGGAACCGACACAATACTCCGAAACGTTGGATAGCTCTGAATTTATGAGACGCTGGAAAAACTGAAAATCTCGAACCTAATTTTATGCGTGTTTAAACAACTTGGATGGTTTAATAGTATGTAAGGCTGTAGGTACTCGAAATGTAGGCTTACTCATTCATTTGGCTGTCAGAAATTCAGCTTAATGCTATTGTATAGTACGTAGGCCTACGCAGTACAGCTTACGAGCAATGAACTTTTCAGGACATCTAGGGCTCAAATAACATTAGTTTCTTTCGATGACGTTGTAAATGCATGACAGTTTCATACAATGGTAACTGAGTCCAGAAATTAGGAATAATTAAAGAAAATACGTATCTTAGAAATCACAAGGAAATGTTCAATTTTTCGTCCTACATATTCGTATAAATGTAATTCTCATGTATTGTAGTGCTGGAAGTGCCATATACAATTTTATTGCTTCTACTGGAAAAACATCAATACAATGGAGAACATGCGTCGCACCGCTGGTGTAGTGGTATCATGCGAGATTCCCATTCTTGTGACCCGGGTTCGATTCCCGGGCGGTGCACACTTTTTTTCTCTGCAATGTAGATTATCATATTGTTATTGTACCCGGCTTCGCGTGTCAGACTTAAATATTTTCCATTTTATGTGCAGTTGAAAATGGGGAGATATTTCTGCCTCGCCTTGTATAAGATTAAATCGATATAGGTTAACCCAAACGACATTATCCTGAAGTATTTTACATTCTTCCTGAGATACCCTCTATATCGCTTATGAACATTCCTTCAGAATTTTTGTTTTGAAAGCCTTCTCGGACACAGAGATGAACAAAACTAACTGCCGCTTTCGCTCGCTGTGTTCGTTGCATTTGTCCTTCGAGTCTCGGCTCATCATTCTCGTGCGCTTCGAGTCTCGCTCATCATTCTCGAAATAGCATTTGGTCGGCGTGGAAAGATTTCGTAACTTTGAATAACATACATAATTGAAATAAATAACATTATAAATATTTAAATGAGACAAAAAGACAAAACAGAACAGTATCTTAGTTATCAAAATGTTCTGGTTCTATTATATGATATTAGTCTACCTATGGTTATATAAATAGAAAAAAAAAAAAACAATTCTCAAATAAATTTGCATTTCTGAGAAACATAAAACATGTCATTGATATCTTTTTACTTGAGATTGCACACTAGATCTTAAACATATGAAAAGAAAATTCCTAGCCTTTTAATAAGGGCGTAGTAATTAAATAAAGACTGGGGAACGGATCATTATACACTGAAAGGTAGAGGATGTTTCAAATAGGCTACTTGATTGATTATACAAATATAACAGTTGCCAAAGTAGATAAAAGTTCAGTCAAGTATAAACAACTGTGGCGATTGAAGGCTGCTTAACTTCGGGAGATGATCAATACCGAGTCTCGGAAGACTCTGAAGTCTTTACGTAAAGGACGCGACGTAATACAACATTGTCATGCGAGATTTCGGCTTTGCGGGCGCTGTTAGTCTCGCTTTCTCGATCGTTGTTCATCTCTAATTTTATATATATATATATATATATATATATATATATATATATATATATTGTTGTTATGAAGCCTTTCCAACTTGGATATTTATTTATCGCTTGTGAAAATTCCTTAAAAATACTGCTCTTTCCTATGGAAACTTTCCAATTTGTCGTTTATTGAGACTGAACATTAATTTAACTTGCTTTCTTACAGATTTTCCTACTCGGACATTTATTTATCACCTGAGAAAATGTCTTCTAACATACTACGAGGCGCATCCAGAAAGTAAGTTTCCCGATTTTTTCCCCTTGAAAGTAAAGGTAATTAGCCGTGTCAATTGCGCATGCGTAACATATCTATGACGTATCAATCATATGCCAGCCGGACAGGTCCCGCCTGGTGCCAGTAGCATGGCAGCAGTGGTCCGAAATGGAAGCTCTTATTCCTTCTGCCGCCGCCTGCGAGGTTCGGTCGGTGATAAAGTTCTTTAATGCACAAAGCATTGCGCCAATTGAAATTCATCGGCAGCTCTATCAGGTCTATGGGCCGAACATCATGAGTAAGCAGATGGTGCATCGCTGGTGTAGGCAGTTTTCCGAAGGTCGTCAAAGTGTCCATGATGAAGAGCGCAGTGGGCGACCGTCCCTCATCAATGATGATCGTGTTGAGCTGGTGCGGCAGTGCATCATGGAGAACCGTCGCTTCACGATTACGGAGCTGAGCAGCCATTTTCCGCACATATCGTGATCCTCGTTGCATGAGATTGTCACTAAGCACCTGCTGTTCAAAAAAGTGTGTGCCAGGTGGGTGCCGAAAAACCTGACACCCTAACACAAAATGCAACGTTTAGGAGCAGCACTGACATTTCTGCAACGGTTTCACGATGACGGCGACGAGTTCCTCGACAGGATCGTCACGGGCGATGAGACTTGGATTTCGCACTTCACCCCGGAAACCAAGCAGCAGTCAATGCATTGGCAGCATAGTGGATCTCCGGTCAGGACGAAATTCAAACAGACGCTGGCGGTACGGAAAGTGATGTGCACGGTGTTCTGGGACAGGAAGGGCATTCTGCTCATTGACTTCCTTCCAAGAGGTGAAACAGTGAACGCTGACCGTTACTGTGAAACACTGCAAAAATTGCGACGTGCCATTCAAAACAAGAGGCATGGAATGCTTACTGCAGGTGTTGTGCTCCTCCATGACAATGCTCGTCCACATGCGGCTCGGCGCACAGCAGCTGTTTTGACGGAATTTGGCTGGGAGTTGTTTGATCATCCACCCTACAGTCCTGATCTTGCTCCCAGCGATTTTCACGTTTTCTTGCACCTCAAGAAATTCCTGTTTTGGCAACGACGAAGAGCTGAAGACGTCTGTCACACGCTGGTTCCATTCACAGGCGGCAGAGTTTTACGACAGAGGGATACAAAAGTTGATCCCACGATACGACAAGTGTCTCAATTCTGATGGTGGCTATGTTGAAAAATAGCTGAAACATTGCTGTACCTGTTGCCAATAAATGTTTTCCTGAAAGTGTGTTCTTTTTTTTTTTAATAAGGAAACTTACTTTCTGGATGCGCCTCGTACTTGTTCTTTGAAAGCCTCTCCAGTTGGGCATTCATTTATCGCGTGTGAACATATCTTTCAACTAAATACTCGTTCGTTTTAAAGTTTTCCCATCTGGATATTTATTTTATCATTTATCTCGTGTGAACATTTCTTCCAACATAGCCTACTCGTATTACTCGTTTCCTTGAGAACCTTCTCAACTGGGCATTTATTCGCAAAACACATCGACATACGAGCAAACGCAGCAATTCCAATGAAGGATTTCTTGGTTCATTTTTCACGTTTTAATTAAACGCATGAAAGAAGTCAACGGGGCGAATTCAGTTGCTGCAACTTTATGAAGTGTTTCTCCAGTCTTTCAATCTTCCACTACGAAATTAGTTCTTAAATTCAAAGCTTCATATGGCTTCTCATAACTTAATTTAACATCTTAAGATGAAGAGGAAATTAATTTAGAGTACAAGTCAACCTATATGCTGGTATTTCCTATATATAAATTATTTTATTTAACAGAGAAAACCTAGCAGATGGTTTTTTTTTCCAGAATACATTACGTTCCTTCTATCATTTTTCATCGTGGAAAATCAATGTTTTCATTTGAGTATCTAGGGGAAAATTAATGAAGAAGGAAATCATACCGCAACAGTTTCAAGTTTTAAAAGTAGCAGTTGAGTACATAAAAATGGTAGACCTAGTAGCATTTTATTAAATAACGCTTTCAACTTTCAACTGTAGAGTTTATTCAACGTCGAACGTCGAACGTTCGTGAGTGTCAGTTCTATCTCCACTGCAGCTGTGCTAAATTTTCCATATTATTATACTCAGTGACCTTCTTTATTTGGTTTTATTCTGCTGTTGATGCTAAGGTTACATATTGTTTACCAATCAATATTACTTGCTGAATTGTTTCTTCAGCGAATATTTTGCTGTTCACTGATATCCATAGATGTTGTGTTTCATTCTCGTTGTCATATTTCCATTATCATCTACATCGTCTTTAGGTCTGTTCAGCTCCAATCGAAATAGTTCTTACGATGAGGATTGTTATTATATCAAGTTCTTGAAACTATTGCTGTCTTACAATTTATAAAATCAACAAAAATTGTTAGAAACCTTGGTTCCAGGATTAACATTAGGTTTTGCATTTAAATAACTTTACTTTTGTATTAAAATTGATTTTTATACTTACGAACGTATTCGGTATTAGTATTTTTTCGTTTGGATACATTATTATTATATTCGGAATTGTCTTTCTTTTCACGTTTTCATTTCCTATAAAGTCTCATATATTCTACGCGACTGCTTCCTGCAGACATGTTTATCTGTGCTTGTTGTCACTCACTCGCAGTTGCACAGGAAGTCATTAGTATCCAAAGATGAAGTTGCGTCCGCGAAAATCTGCACATTTCATCCTAGTGACCATCGAATAATAACGTTTTCAATGTTTAAAAAATAGTGAGCGATTTAAACGGGAAATGTAGAACTTGAATACAAAATTTTCAGTGTATAATATCACGATGTCAGCAATTGAAATTTATCATAAATGAACTATGTTAATGTATCCAAATTTTTACATAAAACCTCTTTTAATTTACTGTTAACCGAAATGTGTTTCATCATGAATATAATCCTCTGAGATAGGCTATTGCAACCCTTGGCATAAGAGGAGAAGTGGAAGGGGCGCAGAAACACCCGCTCTCTTCCTTTTCGCTTACATCGCCTTATAAACAAACGCAAAGTAAGGCTCTGTGCATCAGTGGTGGAATTAAGGCGACCAGCGAGAGCCTAAGTTCGTAAAAGTCTGATACAATCCGTCACTGACCTTCCTGTCCGCTAGTATCGCACCAAAACATGTCTCCCCGTCAAGGAGTGGTCTGCAATGATTCAAGCGAGTTAATAGCGCCCAGACTTGGGCTATTAGAATATAATTCAGAAAATATATACTGAAATAAAATTGTATATTGACACACTGCATTTCAGACAAAATTGACAAAAACATGTTTCTGGTAGAAGTAACATACACAATCTAAAGATTAATTTTTTGGTCATACAGAATGGTTACCTTTTGTTATCAATGAAGAAAAATTATGTGGATTTCTCGGCCGCCAAGTCACTCAAATGAGTGCGCTCCTTGTGTGACGACTGATGACTTAATAAATCTATATATGTCAATATATATTTCGAACATGGAGTAAAGGAAAATAACCAAAGGAGAAAGATCCGATCCGGTGCTTTGGATTGAACTTCGGCATAGCTCAGTGGTTAGAGCACCCAGTAAGTAGAACTGCGGGTCCGGGGTTCGATCTTCGGCATCAAAGCGAATTTTTCTCCATTAATAACAGATAGTAACATACGTAATCAAAATTATATAATAATAATAATAATAATAATAATAATAATAATAATAATAATAATAATAATAATAATAATAATAATACCATTTATTAATAGTTCACAAATAACAAATATAGTACATGCACTGAATAATTAAAACTAATCTATGCACAATTAGTAATTTCACACAATAAATATACAATTTTATAACGCAATTTCTATAGTTTAAATATTTAAATTATGTTGTCTTATCCTGCACTTACGTCTAGAGCAGTGCAAGATTCAGCCAGTCTAGTTCATTGTAAACCTTAATATTTATTTACTTGCTTAAGTTGTATTTCTTGTTTAAGTCTACAATGTGCAGTCAGTATAAATAAATCATTCATTATGCTATTTATTTCCATTCCTCTTTTACAATAGAAATATTTATACAGTTCGTACATTTCTATATCTATAACACAGAACAAGCATAATCATTCTTATTATCAGGGAACGGATTTATATGGACTAAAAATATATGAAATATGTAAATATATATGTAGTTATTTTTACCAAAATATGGAATTAAATATGGATTTTTACCAAAATATGGAATTAAATATGGACTTAAAATTATAAAAAAATGACTATGTACGTTAAATATTGGTACATTTTAATCAAACTAAACAAAAAATATAATGGACGTACCTTATCTTCCAATGTAGTTTCAACAAAACACAATTTTTATTGTCTGTTACCATAACAATAGGTTACAAACATTTCTTTCAAGTGCTGAAAAGTGAATCTTCTTCTATTGTCTCTGAGGATAGATTTATACTGACTAAAAGAGCGTTCGACGTCACAAGAAGTAACTGGTACATAATTCAATTTCACAATGTCTGCTGGGGATAAGTCCAAGTTAATCTTCACTGTTGATTCACCACTCATCACAGCAACAACCTTTTGTAGTTCTTCATATCCAGGGTTTTTTGAAAGTACAGTGTCCACCTTAGCTCTTACTGCATCTGCAACTTTACCTCTACCACGATTCAGTTGTTCCACAGTACTATTTATAATTTCAAAACTTTCAGATAGTGAAAGGTGCCTATTTTGGAGACTTTTGAGCGTTTTTATGATGCATGAAAATGTATGCTGAATGTGAGCTAAGTCATTCTTCACACTTATGTCACAGGTAACTGTTTTCGCAGTATCAATTGAGACTGCATCTTCAGAGTCCAATGCAAGGAGAACATTGTTAATAGAGTCTATATGTTCGGCATAATATTCAACTGCTTCTAGCCATGTACCCCATCTAGTTAAAATTGGCTTTGGTGGCAATGGAATTTCAGGGTACATTTCTTTCAACACGTTAACTCTACTGGGAGCTTTGAGAAATACTTTTTTCACTGATGAAATCAACAAATCTACTTTAGGGAAATTGTCTCTGACCACTTCTGCCACACGATGAAATGCATGCGCCACACAAGTAAAATGAGTCAATTTAGGATATACAACAGATAATGCTTGTCCAGCTTTGACCATATAAGGGGCAGCATCTCTAATAAAGAATAACACATTATCGTACATAATACCCTTTGGCCACAGGATACCCATAGCTTCGTTGAACAGTTTAACTATAGTTTTGTTATTGCACTTTTCTAGAACATCACAATGTAAAAGAATTCGTTCAGAATATTGTTCACTTAACAAACCGATAACTACATTACCAACAAGTCTACCTTCTTTGTCGGGAGTCTCATCAATGGAAACCCAAATTGAACTATCTTTAATTTCATCTCTTATCTTCTGTATTGTCTCATCGTAGATGGATGGAGCATACGTCTTCCTAAGTGTTGACTCATCCGGGATTGTATGTTGAGTATATTTTTCAAGGAATTCCCTGAAGACCTTATTCTTTAGTTTGTAGAGAGGAATATCAGCAGAGATGAGAGAACGGCACAGGTCGATGTTAAACTCAGATCTTACATTCGATGTTGTTGGTTGTGTTAAAAACAATTGTCTCTGCTTGGAATTTAGTTGTTTGTTGGCCTGATGTTTACTAGTTGTAATGTGTTGTTGCACCAGGAACTTTTGTGTAGATGATACTGCACACTGACACAAATTACAAAATAATATTTTATTGTCAGTTGATAAACCATCTTCTTTAAATTCTGAAATGTAACTTGTTAGTTTTGATTTTAAATTGACTGAATGACGTACTTTTGGCATATTTACCGTCTTTATAGTATGATTTACAAAACTGAACCTATGTGTACTCTGACTGGCATTTAACTGTTGAGCTGCACAACTGAAGTCTGTTAAAAATTTTAAATTAAATTAATACAGTTTTGTAACTTACTTTCCCATTGTTGATAGGACTGCTAATTTTCAAATAACTCTGATGTTAAAGGGATTACTGAACATGTGTTTAAATCTCTATTGTTGAAATGTATTTTTAAAAGTTAATGGAATTTTGTTTTGTTTTATTGTTAAACCTAATATAATATGGACTGTTTTATATGAAATATGGAAAATATATGGAAATTAACGAAAATATGTACTAAACTCTAAAATATGGAAAAATATGGAAAATAAAAGTAGGATTTTTCAACCCTACACATTGTGAAACATAAAGATAATGCAAAATATAAATTATATTAGCTTTATAAGTAAATATGTATTTACATATAAATCCTTTCCCTGGTCATAACCTAAAAACATATCATAATTTAAAAACGAAATCAATTAAACGTGCATTGCTATAAACGTAGATTATTTCTCTTTAAGAATATATATCATTAATATTTCTAACATTGAGGAATAACAATGCATATTCAAGAGAAAAACTTATCGCCAAAATGTTTACTGAACTCAAAAACGCAATAATGATAAACGTTTCAACAGTTCAGATTATAACTGCAAACTAACATATTCCCGGGAAAGAGAGTATCAGTGCGTAGTAATTTGGAAGGCTTCCGCTAGAATACAACACGTCTCAGGTCGTATATCACATTATTTGTATCCCTATTTCATATTTGTAACACTTCCTCTATACGAAATCAACAGATTTTTCTTTGTCGTGGGTATACAGCGTGAAAAACCTTTGGTATGAGACCTGAGTGTGACAGCCTCTTCATCCACCTTAAATCTTCGGATTTTTCGGAATATAAGTCCATTCTCCTTTGGTGAAAAGTCGTCACTTAGTTGAAACGAGCTACCCTACGTTCAGACTTTCAGACCTTGAAAGAACAAACGCAGCATAGAGCACAGTTAACGTCCTGCAGAACAGAGATATAAAACTTGTTCTCCAACATAATTATCTTAACAACTGTTTAGACATTCGAGCCAACTCTGAATTACCGGTACTCAGAAAGATTTTCGTCAAAAGATAACAGCAAGTTCAAGGTTGTCCATTAGACTCTTCTTGTGTCGTACCCAGTCCAAGTTGCTTACAGCAGAATGTACGAGAGTATTGCAGCCTCTGCCACTCAGGTTTTTTGACAAGAGTTAAGTGGACTGTTGCGCCAACGATCAGATAGCCTGCGAAATACTAAATAATCGCACTTTTCTGTACTCCAGCATTATAAATAGTCTTCATCGTTAGTGAAAATCGTGTAAAGCCGTAAAATATTACCATGTCAATTAAAATGTAATGACTTTTATTACGACGGCATAACTAAAGTTAATATTATGAAATTATTTGCCGTGGAATAATATTTAATACATCACTGATATAATAGCAATCTAGTATATACAGTCACGAAGCTTGAGTTTATCAGGGTACTAGGAAAAATAGACTCTGCCGTACTATGTCGCATTGCCTGTAATGAACAGAGTCCGTGGATATACCAGAGTAGCGCAATCACCGAGTCGGCCGCCATTGTTATTCCTTTTCAACACGCGTGGGATAGGAATATTTAAAGTAAAACTCAGATATTTTTAATTTGAAGGGCAAAAACTTCTAAAGGATCTTCTTACATATTAGAACATTTTGTCAGTCAACATACTAATATATAAATACCTTCTTTAATAATTATTACAGCATAAATATACATTTAAGTGTTCAATACACTCCTTCATAAACGTCACAGTTATAGGTATTAGGCTACAGCAGCATGAACTTAATAAATTACAAGTAACAAATGAAAACAACAATGTTGCAAATAAAAAAAAACAATAAATCTAAACATTTCCAACTGCATTCCTCGTGCAAACTCTCCGACTACCGCATATAAGGGGACACTATACTGAAATTTCTCGAAGTTCATTAATTTTAAGAGTTCACAACAGTGAAATCAATAACTACCATACTTACGAAGCTAGATTCACCAAATTTTGATCACTGGTATATCTGCTTAATAGTGACAAGTGTACAAAATTGCATCCGCCTATGATACGTTGTTTGCATTTTATTAATTATTTTATTAAAATATTGAACCGCTTTAGGCCTATATAAAAAGTCGCTTGCACTACAATTGACATTATTCTTAAGTGATTTCCACTTATATGGCTCTTTACATACATGGAATCAAAGCTTACTATAAGGTTTTGCTGTAAAATTAATAAGTACATTAATAGAATTTTTTATTATAAAAATAAAAAAAATTAATAGTCATAAACATTCCTAGTAATTTACCCATTCGCTGTACAGAAAATTCCAATAGTAATGTTTGTTACAATGTATATAAAGAATCTTATAAGTGAATATCAATGAAAAATAATGTAAATTGTGACGCAAGGGACTTTTTGCATTAAGCAATACACTATATGATTAAGTTATTAATAAAATGCAAACCACTTATCATAGAGAGAGACAAAATTTTGTACATGTGTTATCAACGAGATATACTAGTGATAAACATTTTATGAGTTTAGCTTTAAAAATATGAAAGTTAGGAGGCCTAATTTCAGTATAATGTCCCCAAGGATACACTGATGTGAGATTTTGTCATTTTTGGTAAAAAAAATCGTTTCATTGATTTTATCTTTAAAAATTCATTTATGATCTAAAGATGCCCTCTGCCAATTTTCATAACCATACGACCGGTCTATCAGCTGTTTAGGGTTACATAATTTTTTTAGTCATCTTTATTTACTAGTGTAGGTTAGGTGTGCACAGCATGGTAGTGTATATAAGGATAAGTTCTGTATATAATATGCTAGTTCTATATGTTTCAAAACGCCTAGAAAATAAAAAAGACAGAGACCTAATTCATTATTATTATCCCAAACTTTTTAAGTCAATTTTCTCAACTTTAATTTTCTGTAAATTTTGCATTGCTAAAAATGCTCCTCTTTCTACAGATTCTGTACTACATGCATGATTTTTTGTAGAGGTTTTTGAATAATATGTTCTTAACAAAACTTACTATCAGTATTATACCTAATAATCATTTTGTTGCTGTTGTTGTTTAGTCAACTGTCCGAAGACAGGTTTGAACCTCATAAGTACCACCAATAAGGCATCATTCATGAGACAACTAGGCCAGGAGATAATGGAGTAGGGTGGCAAGTTTCTTTCCCTCTCCAATGAATACTTCGCCGATTAGCTACATATTCCACTAATCAGACTTCAGATGCTTACAAACAATAAAATTATCCTTCCTCAGACACATTTCGTCAAGTGAGATGTACTGCCTGATTATACAGGGTGTTTCAAAAATACGGGGCATAATTTCAGGTATGTATTTCCCACATGTAGACAATCAAAATAGTTCATTACAACATGTGTCCGGACATGCTTTATTTCCGAGTTGTGGCCTTCACAACATTGAAATTCACCAGAACGTTTTTCTTTCCGCAGGTCGTTGCCGTCAAAGGAGACATTAAGAGGGCACTCTGACGGTTCATTCCGAGGCGAAGGTTACATTCAGTGTTGTGTAGGCGTTAGACTGTGCGACATGTATTCAAATCAAGAGCTGACAGAGATACACTTCATGTACGGTAAGGCGGACGGCAATGCTGCGCTGGCTCGTCGTTTGTACCAGGAGAGGTACCCACAGCGACAATCGGAAGACATTTGTACGTCTCCATTACCGTCTGTGCGAGTATGGAAAATTTAACTCTCCTGGTTTGGGAAGGGGACGACCAAGATCTACAACTCCAGAAGTACAGGAGGAGATTCTGGAGGCTGTGAACATGACTCCTTCTATCAGCACACGAAGGGTAGCGTTGCAAGTCAATGTTCCTCATACGACTGTCTGGAGACTGTTGAAAGAGTATCAATTGTATCCTTATCATTTGCAACGTGCACAGGCCCTGTCACCAGCAGATTACCCTGCACGAGTTAGGTTCTGTCAGTGGTTCTTGCAGCAGTGTGGTGTAAATCCGAACTTTCCTGCCTTAGTATTATTTACAGATGAAGCACAGTTCACACGAGATGGCATAACAAATTTCCACAATCAGCATGTATGGGCGTATGAAAACCCACGTGCAACTGTTCCATCTCATCACTAGGTGTGGTTCTCCCTCAACATGTGCCATTGTTGATCGATTAGTTGGACCCCATGTACTTGTAAACAGACTTACGGGACAGGCGTACACAAACTTCCTGGAAAACACCATACCTCATGTTTTAGAAGACACTCCACTGATCAACAGTCAACACATTCACTTCTTGCATGATGGCGCTCCTGCACACTTCAGTCGTACGGCTCGCCGGTACTTGGATCGAAGGTTTCCTGATCGATGGATAGGTAGAGGTGGCCCAATTGCTTGGCCTCCACGCTCACCTGATCTGAACCCTCTCGATTTCTACTTGTGGGACCATTTAAAATCATTGGTTTATTCGTCTCCAGTGCCTGATTTGGAATCCCTTCGGAATCGAATTGTGGTATGTTCTGAGGACATACGCAATACTCCTGGAGTTTGGGATCGTGTTCGCAGGTCAATGAGACATCGATGTGAGGTCTGTATTAAAGCAGGAGGTGGACATTTTGAACATTTTCTGTAATGGCAACGACGTGCGGAAAGAAAAACGTTCCGGTGAATTTCAATGTTGTGAAGGCCATAACTCGGAAATGAAGCATTTCCGGACACATGTTGTAATGAACTATTTTGATTGTCTACATGTGGAAAATACATACCTGAAATTATGCCCCGTATTTTTGAAACGCATCTACAGCCAGAAGAGGTATTTTTTAATATTAATTTTTTTACGCTTGAGTTGAATTTTTTGTTTTTACACTTTTAGTGCATTAAATATTTTAAATTATTTTTTTTGTAAAATAAAGAGGAAAATTGTATATTAAGTTCCGTTTCTGAAGGTCTGACACGTATGTAGACAAAAATTCTGGCCAAAATAGTAGCAATTTTTGAAAACCTAAATTTACACAATTTTAAATTACAGATTAAAAGTACAAAATTTCATAGATCTACCCAAAATAGTTTAGAAAATTGAAATTTCACATCAGTCTAACCTTAATAGGGTTTCTAGTTTCTACGGTCTTTGTGTTTTCCAACCGAGCCGAACACTACAATCTTGTCTCAAGAATGAATTCAGAACTTCACAAATATATTATGTCATTCTTGCAAATAGCAAATATGATTAAATTCAGAAATGCTTGATTTGAAAGGGAGAAGATGGTAAAAATTTGACACTGATCCTAATTGGTACGTGATTTTAATTTGTTTTATGTAGAAATATCATTGCTGAAACAATTTAAATTCTAGATTAGTTTTATAAAAATATTTTGGGGCCCAAATTTTGAAAAAAATAAATACCAAAATACAGTCATTCATTAATCTCACAATGTATGCTCGCTTAGGTAGCGGATCGTTCCTTTTTATATTTATAGTCACTTCTTTCCTTTTTCCTTATTTCTTTCACCTTGTCACAGAGAAAACAAATGTGCGCTTTTTTCAGTTCTGTGAACAGTTCTGAACACAGCAGCACTGCATTTTTTCGCATTTAAATTACATTCTTTCCCTATACAAATGTATACTGCATAGCGCGCTGGACTAACAATGGCGGATTTGTCGGCATTTGCCGGCTCAAACGATTGCGGTACTCAGGATATCCACGGACTCTGGTAATGAAGCGAAAGTAGCGATCCTAGTGGTTACCAACTAACTATGGATGCATATTTACTACGTATTGAGCTTCGTGACTGTATATACTAGACTGTGGTAATAACAACCCCTTTCTTCATAGACAATGACACCAAACTGCCCATCATTACATTTTTTTTTTTTTTAATTTAGCTTATTTATACCCGTGTTTAGGATCTATGGATATAACTGTAGGTCGTTTTTACTTTTGTCGAGTTCCAGTTCCTGTTGTGTATTGTAGATGGATTGTGTTCATGTAACTAATTATAGATTTTCATTAATGTTTATGATATTGGTGACTGAGGCTGTGATAAATCATGGATGTAAATTTCCAATCCGATATTTGCCTTTACGACTGAAAGAAACCATGAAAAACCCCAGTCAAACTGGTCCGCCACGGGGTTTGAAAAACCCGGAACCTCCCTAATGCGATTCTCAAAGGCTACCGTCTGAGCCAACTCACTCGGTAAAATTGATGTTATTTCTTTATTAATTATTTTATGATGCTGTCATATAAAACAATAACGTTTCCTGAACATTGACTCATACGTTAAAGTGTAACATTATAAACTTGTTTTAGATATAGTATTATGGAAAGAAAGAAAGAAAGAAAGAAAGAAAGAAAGAAAGAAAGAAAGAAAGAAAGAAAGAAAGAAAGAAAGAAAGGTCGCTACTAACTGTTTCAAAGCCACTAAGTCCCTGGTAGCTTGCATGTTTCAAATATCAGTGGCTGATTAATTATTAATTATGGGGCTAACCTTGGCCACATCCTAGAGCTGCGGACTCTGTGCGAAGGCCACGCAATGTCGCCGTAGCGTAAGGAAAGTTCCAAAATTGAGGAACATTTTCCCAGTTGAAATTATCAACTATGTAACGGAACTTTCTTTCCGGGACGAAAACCATGTTACATGTTGTATTGAATTGAATTGAATTTACGGAATGGGGGCACTATGGCCCAACACTGCGACCTGTTATAGCCTATTGCGCTAACCCTCAAGCTAAGTGCATTCCCAAACCCAAACTACACTAAGGTTCGCTGCGTACCCAGGTGTCACGCAGGCAACCCCCCCCCCCCTCATCCCTAGGCCAGCCCCCTTCGTGTGTAGCCAGCCGGCGACAGGGGAATGCTATGGAATGATGACGAAATGAAGAAACGGTGACGGAATGATGTAAATGCCTAATATGGGAAAAACGGGAGAATCCCGAGAAAATCCCCAACTGCGACCTTGTTCGCCACAAGTGTCACTATGGATTTTTCAATGAAAAATGACTCTAACCCGGGCCGCCTGCGTGACAGGTCAGAGGTCTGACCACTCAACCACCGCAGAGGTTACTTATTGTAACTGTATAAGCTCGGAAATGCTCTTGAACCGTCTGAGGCAGGAGCGAGTTGTGGACTAAGTGAATCCAAATACGACTTAAACTCACCTTTGTTTTAAAGACTTTGAAAAAGGTGTACTTGGCAGGTCAACTGTCTGTGACAGTGATTTCTGTCAAAGTATTGGGAAAATTTTGCACACAATCAATATTTACAAGTAAATTGAACCAGTAACAATGTTAATGAAATGTAACAATTTTCATTAAGGAATAAAATTAATTAGCTTCCATTTTAAAATATTACTCCCTTAATTATAATTTCATTTTTATGCCATTCAAAATTTCTTCAGGAAAAAATATGAAATAAGCGTAATCCTAGACGTTGAATAAGTAAAACACAGAGAAAAATATATGCCTACTTAATTCCTTAGCTGTTAATTATCTACAGAATTACACATCCACTTGAAAATTTCTTCAGACAAAGATTTTTAATGGTTACAAATATTTACACGAATTGCAGTGTGAATAATATATGTAACAACATGCGTCTTTACAAAGTCAGTTCCAAGAACTAACTGCTTTTGTAAACTCAGAGACTGTTCAGGAAATATTAGATCGTCTCCAAAGTCTTTTCCTATAAACATTCTACTCATCTGAGTTGTTAGACAACGGAGAATTTGATTCTGTTGTTGGTATTGTTTTGAAACACATTTAAAAAAGCATTTAAATACATATTTATTTGCTGTAGGCCTACAGTAAAGTGTGTATCTTCAATCTTTTACTAGCAATGTGCTACGATACAATCGCACTTCGACTGCTTCCGCGTTTCTTTTGGAAAAAGGTACGAGTACAAAATAAGCAGTTGAAGAAATTTGCAAAGGGGAAGGTAGGCGGGTGGTCAGCAGTAGGACAGCATGAAACTGCTTTAAGCAATTCGACCATGGAAACCTAAGACTTGAAGATAAGCCTTGCTCTGGAAAAACACCTATTTTAGAGGATAAGGTTGTATCCACAAAATTGGAAGAGCAGTCACTCGCCACTAGCAGTGAATTTTCAGAAAGTACTGTTTCTAAGACTACGATCTGTCATCGCCTCCACTAATCTGGGGTTGTACCAGTCTAGTATATACAGTCACGAAGCTTGAGTTTATGAGGGTGCTAGAAACAATAGACTGTGCAGGTACTATTTCGCATTGTCTGTGATGAGGCGATAGTAGCGATCCTAGTGGTTAGCAACTATCTATGGATGCATATTTACTACATATTGAGCTTCGTGACTGTATATACTAGACTGTGGTTGTATCTAAGAGGACGATTATATCCATATGAATTCACCGACGAACAGTTAGTATAAGAAAACACTTTTGAGAAAATCTAATCTTTTCTTCCTGAACAGTTTATTTTAATAGTGCTTAATAAGAAATAAAATTAGAATTTTATTATACTTGATATTTCTAAAGTTTAAATACCGATTCTCTTAAATAGGGAAGTAGTATTACAATATACGAAGAGCTACCTCATGGAAAATTGCGTAATTGACAGTTGCGTAAATTTAAGTATTGGAACTGTAGAAATTATTAAGTCACACATCTTACTTTTTGAGTTTGTAGAAAATGATTATTCTGTTATTTCGTTAAACAATAATGATTTTATATCTATCATCTGACTTTTACTTAAAACAAATGAACTAAAACGGAGAATATCAGAGGTAACATAAGAAAATTATTTTTTTTTATCACTTTGTAACACGTAATATAACTTCAGTAATAATTAAAACTGCTATACATTGCGCAGATTCTGCATGCAACTTAGAGGTGACATCCATCAATGTGAAGTGTAACCATTCATAAATTGCAACTGTGTAAAGAAAGGGAACAAAGGACACAATATAGACACTGATGAAAGAAGAGCAGAATTGTATGTATGTGAAAGGGAAACCGTATAAACAGAGCGTTCTTTGAAAACAAAACAAAGGATGGATCAAAAGAATATTCATACGTCTGAATGCGACTATTTTCCATTCACGCAAATGGGGAGTGAGTTCTTTGGCTTCCTTGTTTGCGATCTGATGTATACTGGAAATTGATTTATTATTTTTGTGACGCGTGCTGTGATTGGACCATGCTCACATTCATTAGTTAGTACTTTCCATCAGGCGACACCCTTCCTTTCTCAATAATCGATGAAATCTTTAAGCTTCCGTACGTATTCTTAGCCTAAGGTGAAAACAATTATTACTGTATCTCAAAACGAAGATTTATTTATTAAAAATGATCGTCCTTTAACTCTATTCACTAGCATAACGATCACTCATTTATAGTTTTCTGTCCAAGGGCAGGTCTTTCACTGCAAACCCAGCTTTCTCCAATCTTTCCTCCTTTCTACCTTTCTCTTAATCTTCGCATACGATCTACTCGTATATTTCTTAATGTTAACTAACATCTGACTTCTTCTGCCCCGAACTTTTCTTCCGTTCACCATTCCTTTCAATGCATCCCTTAGTAGGTAGTTTCTTCTCAGCCAGTGTTCCAACCAATTCCTATTTTTCTTCCTGATAAGTTTCAGCATCATTCTTTCTTCGCCCACTCTTTCCAACATCGCTTCATTTATTCTGTCTATCCACTACACACGCTCCATTCTTCTCCATATCTATATTTCAAATGCTTCTAGTCACTTCTCTTCACTTCGCTATAATGTCCATGTTTCTGCCCTGTACAATGTCACACTCTACACAAAGCACTTCACTAGTCTCTTCCTTAGTTCTTTTTCCAGAGGTCCGCAGAATATGCTCCGTTTTATATTAAAAGCTTTTTTAAAATTAAGGTGATAATGCCAGCGAAACGAGTCCAAGGTCCAACGTCAAAAGTTATCCAGCATTTGCTCTTATTGGGTTGAGGGGGAAAACTCCGAAAAAACCTCAACCAGGTAACTTGTCCCAACCAGCATTTGAATCCGGGCCCGCTCGTTTCACGGTCAGCCGTGCTAACCGTTATTGCGCAGCGGTGAACAAAAGCTTCCTTTTCCATAGTTTTTACATCATGGATGCTGAAAACGAATATATTTGCGGAAATGTCAAAATATATTTTTTAGCAGCTTCACAGTATTTTCTCTGAGAATGTAAAACCTACGTCTTCTAACAATATTTTCTTTGAGAATGTAAAAACTACGTCTTCTAACAATATTTTCTTTGAGAATGTAAAAATTACGTCTTCTAACAATATTTTCTTTGAGAATGTAAAAACTACGTATTCTAACAAGTACACTGCAGTCGCGGTTTGGATTGTGAAGAAAATATTTATTTTCTATAGCCTATAGAATGTTGAACGTTGGCATCCTCTTCTTATGTTGCGGTTTTCTCGAAGCCAAATTGTTTTAACTTTCTACCAACCTCTCACATTACTCTGAGATACTTTCCGAAAGTTACTGGTGTGGTAGTGTAGAATTTTTCATTGTTAATCAATTAGCTTTTTTTGTTAAGAAATATGAACTATATTAATTGAGGATAGTCACTTTTCACATAATCACTGTGAATCTTCTTCGAGCAGTTAAAACTTCTGGAGGACATGTGTTATGCACTGGAAAGATTGATCGCCATTTCTTTGCGGCAGTATCTAGAAATGAACATTAAAGTGGAAATATAGCTACTTTAAAAGGAAGTTGAGCAATGTCAGAAAATACCTTCATTAATCTCCAACTATCACTAGGCCTATAACTTGAAAAGATGTGACACTCGCGGCTTTCTTCTATACGACCAAAGGTAACTTCCAGTGATGAGTATGAGAAAACATGAGCACGTAGGATGTTACGGTATGGAGTCAGCACATTTACAAAGCACGAAGTACGAACATTCTGGCCTTTGTGCGGTATGCACCTCGAGCAGTATTTTGTTTTAAATGAAACCCGAAGTTTGAGCTGTCAGCATTACTGTGTTGCCGTCAATGTATTTAAATATGACTAATCCGCGGCCTTCATGAACTAATATGTAAATCTTAAAATGCGAAACTCACTTCCGTTGTATTGTTCACGAATAAGAAATATTGTAATGTTGATATTAATTTGTAACATTTCTACGTGGTTATAGCTTCCTTACTACGTCAACGTTTATTTATTTATTCATTTATTTTAAACATGTGCTCAAATTGAAGGCCTCCATGCAAAAACGAGGTAGCTCCATTTTTACAAAGTTGTGGAAAACAACAAAAAACATTATAAAAATTCACATTTTAACCGAGCTTCTTTACTTTTTCAGGGTATGTCCTAGGTACTTAATAGTTTCATTTTATAATCCACTCATTTATTACAATCAACAATTTAGGGGGGTAAAATATGAACAAATAATGGAGCTACCTCAATAATTTCAGAGAGTTATACTTTGAAATATTTCAAAAGTTTAATACAATTTTGCTCGTTTGTGATCCTTTTCGAGAAAAAAAAAAATTGTCTTAGAAGGAACATTTGATAGTGTGTTTTGGGAAATCCATTGTTCCAATATGCTCAGTCAATTTAAGAGAGCAGTGTATAATAATAATAATAATAATAATAATAATAATAATAATAATAATAATAATAATAATAAATGACTGAAATAATTTTACTTTTGTCCTTTAAATGTGCACAAATTTGATCGGAACAAATGTAACATTTTAAAATTTCTTTCCCAGAACGAAAAGTTACATTTGTTTGGATCAAATTCCTGTACATTTGAAAAACGAAACTAAAATTCTTTCAATAATTTACTATCATAATACAATGCTCTTTTAAATTAAATAAGCATATTGAGAATTAAATAAATGACATTCTCAAAAGACGCTATGAAATGTTTCATATAGAACAATGTTCATCTAAAAAAGGAAGCACAAAAGAGCAAATGTATAAAACTTTTCTGCTTGAAATATGTCAAAAATAACTCCCTGAAATTAATTACATTACTTACGGTTTATTCTGTATATAGCTAAAGGAGCTGCCTCCATTTTGCAACGAAACGATTGAGAGATCAGCTCCAATTCCATTTAGGCTGACCAGACGTCTCCGATTTCTAAGGAAAGTTCCCGGTTTTGAGTTGCCGTCTCCGGGGAGCAAATGTCCTCGCTTTTGTCCCCGGAAATTAATTTCGTCCCCAGAAGTTTTGATTTTCTTTCAATAACATTTTACACGTAAATATTTAAGTATCGTGATGAAACTGTTGCGATTCATGCACATTTCTGAACGGTTCTCAGTATGAAACAGAAGAACCAGCGAGCACAGTATGAGATATGCACACTTAGAGAAGAATAGCATCTTTGTCTTTATTCGAGTTGCGCGGAAGTGTTAGAAGTGCCGCTGTGTCCATTTTTAAGTAGTTAAAAAAATAGGAGTTTTGTGACAAACCAACAGGTGAAAAGTGTTAGGCCTATGATGTTTTTCAACATTTAAAAAAATCCATTCTATTTGAAAATCTTTTCAAAATATTGTCAATAATCATGTGTCTTTCAGTCAGCAATTCATCATTTGAAAGACTTTTTTTCTACACAATGAACTCAATCTGGACTGATAAAAAGTCAAGAATAAAAATTGAAACAGTTAAAGCTTTGTTACAAGTGAAAACAAACTTTCATCTCTCATGTGAAGAACTTAGTGTGAAGCTGTATGGGAATGAACAGATCCTTAAAAAGATATATTCTTCTGACAAGTGCTTGTAAAATGTGTGTGTTAGAGTTCAGTGTGTACAATATTATGTGAAAGACTTCCATGCATGCGTCAGTACTGAACTGAATTCTTAGTGGTTATAATTACGTATGTTTATGCATTTAATTAAAAAAAAGTTAAGATACTCTACAAATTTAGTGCGCGAAGTTCTATTATTGTATCTACTGTTACATGCATTTTGTGCAACATTTCAACGAAGAGTGACTAGATAAGAGTTTGTGGTTTTTCTTGAAATTGCCGATGTCCCCTGCTGGACCATAACAAATCTGGTCAGTCTAATTCCAATGTAACTTACCAAATGCTCGCAATCACATCGTTCTTGCACTAAAAGATCGGGCATATTTTTGAACATATGAAACAAGCAAAACATTTTGACCAAAAAGTGGAGCCACCCCCTTTTTGCAGGGAGCCCTTCAATTATAGTAGGTATGCACATACTTGCAATTAATTTACAATACAAAGGAACAAACAATATATAATGATATGATGTAATAAAATAATACAATATTAATAAATAGAAATCAATAAAATGGAAAAAAAAATATTATAAATAAAATTATATAAAATAAATAGATTAAAAAGATAAAAGGAGATGAAATTCTCTACAAAAGTGAAGTACTGCACATTATGCATACATGGATCATTAAAAAATTAGGTTTCCACAACGCTGGATTGGCCGTGGTTTACCCATCTTACCAGCATCTCTGACATGTTCGATTAGATTTGCAGATGGAGGTTATCCATCTAAAAAATTACACATTTACCAAAAGTAGACATGTAGTAATATTGTTGGTTTGGACATATACATATAAGGGCCATTCCATGTGAAATCGGACAGCCAAAATCCTCGTGTTTTTTTTTTATTGTTGCGAAATGATATATATTGATTAGGACTAGTGAATAGAACAACTCTGTTCAGTTTGAACTACATATGTAACGTGTATAGGTTCCGTATACAATTTTTATTAATTTATCGTAATTTTTCAGAAGCAACAACTTTGGATAGTCGAAATGCTATCATTTCGTGAAATCCAAAAACACAAGAAGGCCTTAATTTAAACTACTTGTCTTGATGTTTTTAATGACTGGTCGTTCACATAAATTATTTTTAAAGAGGGGTGAAATTTCAATTAATATTCTTTTCATCACGTGCCCTGAAACCTTAAATTATTTTCGAAGTGTCAAGAATATTCTTTACACGCGTAAGAAGCGATTACAATGTTTATATTATTGATACCAATGACAGGAAGCCCAGGGAATATGAAAATGCATCGGACAACGCATATCGCGCGTGCACTTTCAATTTCATTTCCGTGCTTGGTGCGTTCAGTTGGTCCGCGAGTCGCGCAGCATAATTGGATGTGTATCAAAGTGTGATCTTGTGTGGGGTGTTTAAGGTAGTATTAAAGTGAAATAATTTAATTTAAGAAATTTAAATACACATAATGGAATTTCCTTTGCTTCTTTGAAATGGAAGATATAATTTATAAAACTAGTTCCTGCTTTAATCCTATTAATCTGCCCCATAAAAAATACAAAAAGGTCCAGAAAAGTTTCCCCTTGGATACTCGAAAGATATGCTATTCCAGAAGTATGCTCAAAAAACGTAAGAACTAGTTGTAGATGCAGACTGAAATTGAAGGAAATTCGGGTATCTCAAAGCACAGCACAGAAATAGTGAAGGACATACATGCGCAGCCCAGTTGTAGCACACAATCAGATAAGCGGTCTGAAGTTAGTGATAAGGATAGCGGTAATGATTGTAATAGTGACGATATAGTCGAATTACCTAAAGAAATTGTCATACCGTCATTGAATGAAACATTAACGGCGATTGGAGAGTCACCAATCGAGAAACGAAAAGTTTCACAGAAAATGTACGGCAAATCAAAACTGAAAAGAATCTCTCATGTGTTGGATTCAAGTGACAAAAACAAGACTCGGAACACGAGATTCTAGACAATCTCAAGAAGATGTTTAATTCTGCACCAGATAGAAAAGCAAAAATTAAAATATTTACCTTGCTGCATGTATCCTGGACGGTAAGAAAAATTCAACACAACTTCAGTGCCACAAAGCATATGATTCGTGTGGCCAAAGAAATAAGTAAAAAGGGACTTATGATGTGCATATTTCGACAGAAAAAGGGGAACTCCCTGCCAGAAGGCACAATTACATTAATTGTAGATTATTTTGAATCGGTTGAAGTGAGCCGTGTTCTGCCGGAGAAGAAGGATTTTGTAATTGTAATGAAAGATGGTAAAAAAGAACATGTCCAAAAAAACTTGTTCTGTGCAATCTTAAGGAATTGTTTCGCAATTTTAAAGATAAACATCCCGAAACTAAGGTCGCTTTTTCCTAAATTTGCAGGGCTGCGAGCAAGGTATTGTGTTCTTGCCGGTTCTGCTGGTACACATACAGTCTGCGTGCGTATGATCCACCAAAATATCAAACTAATGATAGATGGAGCAAAATTACAGGAACTAACAGAAAACCATGAACTGCCTTTAAGAACATATCGAGACTGTGTGGCTAGAATCATGTGCAATCCTCCAAGACCGAACTGTTTTTTCGGTTCTTGTTTTGAGTGCCCCGGCACCATGATACTACAAGAACAACTGGGAGTCTGCTTTTGAGGAAGCTATGGTGGACACTGTCTGTTACAAACAGTGGGTTGCTGTGGATAGAACTACTCTGTAAAATGTGCAGAAGAATGTAGACGAATTCACAGAAGACTTCCTTAGGAAGCTAGATGCACTAAAAAACATGCCTTTATAGTCACAATTCAAAGTTCACTTTTTACAGAAATTAAATCAAGTTTGAATCCAGGGGGGTTCGCAATTGTATGTGATTTCTCAGAAAACTACGCTTTCGTAGTTCAAGACGCAATGCAAGGATTCCATTGGAATAATAACCAAGTAATATTACATCTTTTTTTAATTTATTACAAAACAAATAACTTAACATACAGTGAATCTTTCGTCGTGATTTCGGACTGTTTGAAACACGATACAGTAGCAATCTACTCATTCCAGAAACATCTGATCTCATATTTGAAAGAAAAATTCCAGGCAGTTTCAAAAATGCATTATTTCAGCGATGGTGCATCATCTCAATATAAGAACAGAAAGAATTTCATTAATATCTGTTTCCATGAGGAAGATTTTTAAATAAAATCAGAATGACATTTTTTTGCCACCTCACATGATGATGGCGTAGGAGAAAGTATTAAGCGACTTGCAGCACCATCAAGCCTTCAGCGTCTCTCTCCCGACCAAATATTAACAGCATTTGATTTGTACAATTGGGCTGTGACTAATTTAAGTGGATTAAGTTCGAATTCATAACCAAAGAAGAGCATGCTAAGGAGCAAAGAAACCTTGATCGGAGATTCGAACGTACTCGCATAGTACCAGGGACTCAAAGCATGCATTGCTGTATTCCTCTCTGAAGCAGCAAAGTTTTAATGAAGAAGTATTCCTGTGCATTAGAACGTGCTGGAGTGACTATTCTTAAAAAGTAATTTGGTGAGTCAATGCATTATTTAATTATATACTTTAATTTAGTATGTGCCAGTTAATTGATTCAGTTAATGATAAATAATTTAACGCACAATACATAACTAATTTTAAGTTTTGAAATTAAGTTTATGATAGAAAGAACGAACAATAGTACGCGTTGCAGTACATTGGCTTTCTTTACGATTGGGTTTGCCGTAGTATGAGCGCGATAATACTGCGTCATCGAGTTCTTCTTGATCTTGATGACAGAGGGTGATAGGCTGCGCCTAATTTTATGTATTTTCACATCATCATCTTTATTTTTCATGCTGTTGCCGAAATGATACCACCACAGTCTAGTATATACAGTCACGAAGCTCAATACGTAGTAAATATGCATCCATAGATAGTAGCTCACCACTAGGATCGCTAATATCGCCTCATTAGTGAAATTGTACCGGCACAGTCTATTGTTTCTAGCACTCTCACAACTCAAGCTTCGTGACTGTATATAGTAGACTGTGATACCACTGTTTTGAAAAGTGCTACTTATTCCTGTATGGCTGGACAATATTAAGATTTTTTATTCAATAATTAAAAGTTTCCGGAATACTCTAATAATATTAAAAGTTGTAATTATCACCTTTGGATTAGAACATTAAGAAGCGATTAAAATGATTTAGAAACCACTCTAATGGACTTTATTATTCATTTTTATTTGATAATCTATCATAACAGACTCAAGATATTCTTCTTTAAAAGTACTATTGTTTAAAAAGTTCGACAAATTTGACGCTTAATTACTGGAAAAGCTTAGCGACTTGATGTCTCACTTTTTTCTGTAGTAATTATGTGTTTATGATTAATTTATACAGAACGAATCATACATTTTTGAAAATATCAAGTCAATTTTTGCAATTTCTTGTCCGTTTTGAAGTGGAATGACCCATAAACAACTTTGTAAATTAATATACCGAAATCTACATAATTTCACTATGAAAATTGCATCAATGTTTGGCTTCACCTACATATGTAAACAGTGTTTTTCGCAGATGAAGCTGCTAAATCAAAATTGAGATCCAGACTTACAGATGATAATAATTTGAAGATTCAGCTCACAATTGCAATGACTGATATTAATCCCGATTTCAGAAAATTGCACTTGTGGGATGTTGTGATTTGATAAATTTGATGGATTTGTTTTATGGTAACGTATTTCCTAATAGCAGATTATTTTGATTTCGTTTCTTATATTATGATATGCATTTTGAAGTTTATAGTTTAAAATGTATATGGTATAATGTAGAGCTGTAATATTTTGCAGCCCCCCCCGAATACAAATTGGAATGAATAGGGGAATTATTCAATTTCCATTGTTGCAATGTACACACTTCGACACAAAAAATGAGCGATCTCCTGTAGACTGAATTTCTATTAAGTCCACATTCAAACAGCGTGTGGTTTACACGACGAGGGAAAGGATGTTTATTTTGCATCTAATTTACCCCTTTGATATATCTTTCTTCTAAATTATTTATAATACTTTATTTATAAACAAAAATAACAACAAAGAAATACAAAAGAAACACATAGCGGAGTCTTGCACTCGTACCGTCTCTTTTACTAAACCACCACGCGAACCTTGGGTTTCGAGGTAACAATTACATGTTCTTACAATAAGAGTCATTTGAAACAATGACAACAAATTTTTGGAACTCTCACGCCATATAATACATTCGTTCACGTGTGAAACTAAGCTCTCACGAAAGCACACGAAATGTTCCGAACATGGCTGCTGATCATTATTTGTGTCTAAGATGATATTATATACCTTTGGTTTGCACCAGCCACCACTGGTTACATACAAAGTCTGCCAGATGGCCATACGTCACCATGCTTGGCGGGTTATCGCAAACTCGGCGAAAGGCGTAAATACAAATTTGAGCACAGCTGATCTACACATTTGGCAATGTAGACTGAAATAAAAATAAATGCATCTGAAACCTATTTCTTTTCCTTGCACATTGTATGTGTAGGCCTATAGTATATTGTGAACACTCTGCTTGCGGTACCCAGCATCCAGTACGAGTAAACAAGAGGCTTGTCACCAGCTACCTGACAAGCGACTCCATACTCTTCTTAAAATAAATAATCTTCAAACATGTGAACCAGAAATATACCTACATTATAGCCTATTCGCAGGTATATCGGCAGCTGAAACAAGTGTTCAACTACTGTCTTCGCGCTACGAGTTGGCGCGGGGAGTAGATAGGCGGGACGGGGGAACTTAACGCTACACTCTGACCTGAAAACTTCGTCCACTTACTTGGCTACACGGGAACGGAGTCAGACATAAAAGATTCCGTATCTTCGGTGCTGTCGCTAAGACTATCATTATCACATTTTTCAAAATTTCTGGAGTATGATCTGTCCATGATAATCGTCTGTTTATGTTCCAGCCGTGTATATTAATTCGAATCTCTCAACAAAGCCATTAGCCCCACCGCCCCCATCCTGATGAACAACAATGAGTGTTCTGGACACATTTACGGTAGTCAAAACTCCCGTAACATTTTTGTCGTGCCAGAACTTGGGAAACGTTAAATTGGTAGGCCTATCTATCCGCATTTCGTCCAGATACAAAATCGGTTTTTCCACTTTCCTAAGCTTTCTTATTTGCTGTATATATCTTCACGTATTCTAATTTACAGTGTTTTCCTCAATTTTTTTTGCTGCACACTTCTTCCACCTGAAATCCTTTTTCTTCAGTATTCGTCTTAATGTTGTCTTTCATTTCAAATCAATTTTCTCTTGTAAAAGGGTAGACGTTTGTTGCAGCTTGGTACTATTTTTTTACTTGTTATTTAACGACACTGTAATAACTACTAGCTTCTTCAGTGTCGATTGAATTGATGATGGCGAGATGGTATTTGACGAAATGAAATCAAGGATTCGCCATAGATTACCTGACATTCGCCTTCCGCTTGGGAAAACCTCGGAAAAAACCCAACCAGGTAGTCAGCGCAAACGGGAATCGAACTCACTCCCGAGCACAACTGCAGATCAGCAGGCAAACGCGCTACCTCCTGAGTTACGCCGGTGGCCCTCTTTCTTTTTCAAATAAAAATTCTCAATTATATCTTTTTTGTCAATCTCTCGTCGAAGTCATCTACATTTGCGTTTCGGTATTCTGGACGTTTACATTTTTTTTCTTCCTCAGGTGTCGACAACGCACTTTCTTCTGTGCAGTCTTTCATTTCATTCCTTATACGCTGTATTGTTCTTGTGGATAGATTAGAGTACTTTTCTACCTTTGCTGTAGGTTTCGTAAGAGGAATGCAAAGGCACAGTTGTTCTCTTTCTTCATCACAGAATTATTTTGCACTTCAATAATATTCCTTTCTTCGCTATAGATATTCCTTTCTTCGCTATAGATTGTCAATCCTTGTTTCCTCTTTGTCGACATATTTACAATAAACAGAAAACTGCTATAAACCTAAATAACAGTATACAATAACATAAATTCTATTAACTATATTATTATCAACACTATTAACACGAAAAGCAAAGGATAACTAAAGCAATACAAGATTTGTGGTATACAGAAAACAATTGCCTTGTTGAAACTAATAAAACGCTACAGTAAAAACCCCACTATTATTTTCACAAAGTCGCAAAGATTCATAGACACGTGCAGTAGATATTTGTGAAACAGGAATATTGCAGCGAACAGCGCAGTGCGCATGCGCGACTGTTTCCCCTCCGCCCCATCTAAGTACTTCAGCCGCCTTCTCCTGGCGTGACAACAGTAGACAGCGTTATGTAATCCACAAGTGGACATCGAACAAGTTAATTTTTTACCTTCAATTCACAGCAATGTGCTTCAATTGTAGCGTGGGATGCGACTTGGCTAGTGACAAGTAAAAACGTTATTCAAATACTGGCAGAAAGGAACATTGATGCTATTTTTAGATTCTTGTTTGTTTCCTAGAGTTTACTTTGTATCAGTAGCGGCTCGTCGTAAAGAAAATAGGTGAAGTGCTGTTCACATACAGAAATGCATGAACAGTTTCACCAAAATAATGAGTAGGCCTACTATTCGTAAACTACGTACAATTTTACTAGTTCTAGAACACTTGCAAACAGGAGAATTAATTTATTTCAAGACTTACCCAGTTTCTTGCATCCTGTTTTTTAAAGCAGCAAACCTGTCGATTATATCTTCATAAAATGTCTCAGTTTAACTGAGGGTGGACAGTATATCTTTATGCAAACCTATGGGGCTAATGATGAAAGTCTCTCCTGTTATGTGGCATTCCAAATGAAATTTTCAATCTTTTCAAAGAGAAAAGCTTCTTTCATCGGAATAATTTAAGTTATTTTATACAACTTCTCTATTTTAGCACTTTTTAAAACAAAGAACAAATAGAACTGTAGGACGTCCAGAATTTAAAACATCTTTTCCATCCTCATGTTTATATCTGCAAAACGGCATTTCCAATATACAGTATTACAAAACGTGCTATTTCTGGGATACATATTTCGCACTCATTTATTAATATTTTCTATATACTAGTACCTAAGTATTTGCATAATAGCACTATAGTGATTAAACATACAATACCGTATACACTACGATGTAGGATTAATGCACTATATATACCCTTATCACTAATATACTCTAAATACATTAAGTAATAAGTTAATAAGTACTAAACTACATGTGTACATTTACGCGCGCGTTAAACTTTCAAGTACAAAGGCTGGAACAAAATTGGCAAACTCATGAGAAGAAATATTACACGTGGCGGAAAACAACTTTTAAACTTTACAAATGTATGTGCGTGCATTCCTGATAAAATAACATATAGCCAGCTAATTTACCGCTGCAGGGTTGGCTGCTTAGACACAAGGAATGAGGATACTTTTCTCGAGTCAGATAGTAGGCCTACATACTGTAAAATTTCACAGACCTTCAACAATAGCCCCCGGCCTTGGAGATCAGCTTCAACCCTTCTCTACCGTTAGGTCTGCAAACTGGTTACTCCACCTACAAGAAGTCTGACAGTTCTCCGTAACTGAAAGACTCACAAACGCACTTCACTCATACAATCTTCCTTTAGTGCGTGACGTCACGTTACCATGGAAACCAAGTGCTGTATGAGAATGGGAGCCCAAACATTTTCACCTCTACAGTGTTATAGGTTTCAATAGACACCGCTCGGCGCTCGTAACAGTTGGCATTATTCTATTCAGCGGACGGTTACAGGTACTATTTATATAACTAAACACTGTTCATAAAGACTGAAAATAAAACTTTTTTTTATTTTAGAAATACGTATCGGTAATAACTAGAATTAATTATTAATACGATATAAAATTGTGTTTTACACATAAATAGGTGAAATGGTACTTCACCTACTTCACCTGAATAACCGCCCCTGCTCTGTATATTTCCAGCTTCATTTTACGGTCACTTGTTCTTCATACTGTAGTATTTGTGTGTGTCAAAACTTTCAAGGCGGTTTTCGGCCTGATGCTGTGATACGTTCTCTTTACAGTTTCTTTCCAGAGACATCAGGAGTTACTCTTAAAAATTTCATTTCTAAGGCTTGTGTTCTTGATTGATTTATTCTTATTAATTAATATATGTATATTATATATTTTAGTTTAAATATAGTGCAACTACAACAGCTAGAGTATTATAAAATGTGTTAGTCTGATATTGAATCTACAGTAATCAAAGAAATTGTTGCATAAGCCTATTACTTTATTGCAAATTTATGAAGAAAGATGCACATTTATTTCTGTACTCAAGAAAAGAATAATGAATATTTGTTCATAAGTTTGTAATAAACTAGTATGCAATACATTTTAGCGCAAAAAGAATATAATTGCCTACATCGCATATTTCATAAGTTTGCAATAAACTAATATGGGATACTTTTTAGCGCAAGAAGAATGTATACATAGCATAGTTCATAAGTTTACAATAAATTAATATATATGCAACAATTTCTTTGAGCACTGTAATTTTATTTCCTGAACGTTGTTAAATTGTACACGAGCGCAAGCAAGTAAAAAGAATAATTCAATTCCAGAGTTATTGTTTAGTCAACTGTCGAAGACAGGTTTGAACCTTATAAGGCATTATTCATGAGACAACTAGGCCAGGAGATAATGGGGCAAGGTGGCCAGTTCCTTTCCCCTTCCAATGCATACATCGCCGATTAGCTACATATTACACTAGTCAGACTTCAGATGCATACAAACAATTGTTTTTCCTCTGACACATATCGTCAAGTGAGATGTACTGCCTGATAATAGATATACATAGTCTATCAGCCAGAACCTCAATCAGAGATGTACTCCAGAGTAAGTGAATAAAAATAAACAATTACAATGCATAGGCCTAATCCATATTCGTACACAGTTGAATACAACTACAATGTGCGTTTTAGATTTCAGTTGGTCCTTCGTATTTCGTTCCACTCCTCGCTAAGCTATTCTTAGTGCAGAGTACTCGTATGTTTGTTCAGGAAGTTTAGTTCATGACGTAACCATGTTGTGAGTGCTTTGTGTCATCATTCTTTTGATCAAACTGAAAGACTTAAAATTCATTTTTCTAATACTAACTTTAAGACTCTATCGAAAACTTTCTGTATGCGTCGTGGCGTTAACTACTGTAGGTACTTCATATTTCCACACTATGTGCCTAACCTAGTTAATGCATTTAGTTTTGTACTTCATATTTATACATTGCATGTGTTTATTTAAAAAAAAAGTGTGTATGCATACACTATCCAGAAAATTACTAAATTTAAACAAATACGCAGAAAATGTGTTCTTAATGTCGAAATATGCACAAAAGTCCAAAATATGCACATATATGCACGAACCACCATGCGTCAATCATCTTCATTAAAAATGAGACCTGTAATTACTAAGATTTGTTAAGATATGCAGCTCCGATACAAATATGCATTTGCTTATATTTCTGAAAAGTAGTAATAAATACTGTTTTCTTCATCTTTTTTTTCCTACATATTAGTTCAAAAAAATTTAAATTATGGTTTATTTAACAACGCTCGCAACTGCAGAGGTTATATCAGCGTCGCCGGTGTGCCGGAATTTTGTCCCGCAGAAGTTCTTTTACATGCCAGTAAATCTACTGACATGAGTCTGTTGCATTTAAACACACTTAAATGTCATCGACCCCGCTATCTCGAGCACACAAAGCCAGCGCTATACCGACTACGCTACCCAGGCCGACTATTAGTTCAATAATACCGTAGTACGTCATAGCATAATATTACTCCCGGGCTGTTCATTATCTTCGTAGATCTACTTATAGTAGTGGAAGGAATAAATTCAATTCAATTTATTAATCCGTTAGACAAACAGTGATAGGCTTCATCACAAATACAGAAGGTGAAGAAAACATAGTACAAATAGGCTACATATAATTTAAAACGGTAAAAGGATTAATTACAAGCCAGTTATAAAATCTAGTTTTGAAACTATTGTTTGGTAACTTATAATATTGACTGGGAAGCTTATTATATAATTTCATCCCCATGACAGAAAAATTTGTACTAGTCTTATGTAACCTACAACATGGAATATTAATTTATTCACTATTTCTAATTTCATGATCATGTACAGGGTGTTAAAAATAACGTTTACAACGTTTCAGGGATGATAGAGGAGGTAAAAACAAACATCTGTTTTAAGTGACAAAACTTTAGCAGATGCGCCGTTTTGCCGCTAGATGGCTTGAAGGATAGATGACATGACTTGACTTCCGTCACAACACAGACTGGTTAGTTCTGTTTGTGAACGACCATCTTGTAGGGCCTTATCTGTTGCCTAACAGTCTCCGTGGTGGTAATTATTTTGTTTTTCTACACGACGTCCTAGCAGAACGTTTAGAAAATATCCCATTGAACATCAGAGAATATGGTTTCAGCATGACGGTGCCCCTCCACACTTTGATCGTCGGGTCAGGAACCACCTAAATGCTACATTCCCCGATCGTTGGATGGCAGGGATGGGCCGGTACCGTGACCACCTCGATCACCGGATCTAACCCCACTGGATTTCTTTTTGTGGGGAGACGTGAAACGTCTTGTGTATGAGACACCAATCGATACGGCAGAAGACTTAGTTGCTCGCGTTGTTGAAGCTGCACATGTTATTCGAGACAATGTTGACCTTTTTTTTTAGCATTGCAGACACTCAAGGAAGGGTTCCTGAAATTCTAGGACCGGAACAGCTCAGATCCATTTCGAGCTCTGTCCGTCACGAAGTTCTCACTTTTTATTGTATGATGCTTCTTAGTGGGGATTAGTGAAGGAAAGCTGTTACTCATTCCACGTAGTCTTCAAAGATATTCATGTGAATATTGCTAGAATGCTGGACATGTAAGAAGAGGACAGTGTTACGCTATGATGAATACGATTATTTAGTGTAAGAAACAAATGACTGAAGACATATGAAACATTTTAAAAGATTGTTAAGTGTTCAATTGAATGTTGTAGAAATAATGAATTTCGGTTATCTTCTCTTTGGGTCACTCTGTACTCAGAAGAGAGAATACCACCGCAATCTCTTTACACAAACAGCTCAGGAAGTGACGTAGCTCGCCTGCACAGAAGATGTGTGTTATGTACTGTATACAAGTTGTCCGAGTGTATCGTGACTAGGGCCCTTTCACACGAGCGACTTTTTGCCGCCAAGGTCGACTGCAAAAAGCAGTCGGTCTACCGCCGACATGAGCGGTTTTTCGACGGCAGAAGCAGTCGACACGGGCGGTGTGTGTCGTCGGTTCCGGCGGCAGTCGAACTGCAAGAGATGTGTCATTTTTCACTCGCATTATAGTAATGGAAAATCTTGTAACCAGATACCAGCAATTAAAAGACGAGAATGATACACCTCGCTACTTAAGAGTAATTTCTTTCCGCCTAAAATTGCTTTATGACCCACAACCTGAAGGTGATAATGATCAAGGTGAACTTTAATGTATTTCTTCAGTGCCTTCTTATAACAATTCTGAATAAATTAACTGAACTAATTTAAATACAGTTACCGTAACTCTTTTTAATCACTATTCATTAGTAACATATTTTTAGGTAAGTCTGGAAATTTTACACAACTTCGTTCCAAGTGGACATTTTAGGCATTGGATCATAGGCCTATTCAATTAAGAACTGCCCCTTGGCCAGTTTGGACATTTTAATTTTGGACTTTATGTAATTGGACATTTTCTGAGCTTTGGCATTTTACATAAGTAGACGTTACCACATAATGAACATTTTCGTAATATGGGCAGTTCAGTATTGGATCATGTATCTGCTAACCCACCCCACAGATAGAAGTCCTTTGGGCTGAAATCGGGTGAACGTGATGACATTTTAATGGCTGCAGACCATCCTATCACTCTAAGCTTAAAAACCTGAACCAAGTACACATGAATATCTCTACTATAATGGGGAGGTAAGTTTTGGTATCACATATCGAAGTAAATCCAAGTATCGTATATATGCGCATTGAGATTGCCGTCAATAAAGTAGCTACGATCCAATCACACCCGACATTTCGATTATTTATGATACCACCCTAAATGTTTGTATTTTGTTTCGTTACCAATATGCAAAACTTCGATTAGGCCTATATCTTTGATACCAACCTGTTTGTCTTTTCTTTTGTTACCTACCAACCTGCAAAACTTCGATTATATATGATACCAACCTAAATGTTTGTCCTTTGTTTCGTCACCAATCTGAAAAAGTACAATTATGTACGATATTAACCTTAAACTCAACTAGTAAATTACTGGTGCCAAATTAAATGCGTTGTTTTCGTGATATTACTACAATGACATTTATTTTCAAGAGTGTAAAATGACTTTTGCGCCACCCGGTATTCAGGCCTATGTGTACTTACCAATTTCATTCTTCTCATTACTGCTGAGTTCCATGAAGTTTGTGTGAAATTTCAAACACACTTGTTCCCAAGCTTTTGTTTTTTCAAGTCGATTACTGTGTTTATCACTTTGGTAATCCCATATAGCAGGCTCACTTTGTATTTCTGCGATGAATGCATCTGTATCGAAAGATTCCATCTTTAGAGCTCAGTTGTCAGAACGAAACTGTCACGCAGTTGTCCAAATCAACAATCTGTGCGGCCAAAAATCGATTTTCTAACCTACTCATAACATTAAATAATCGTGTTACTTAGGAGAACGTGATGATAGAGTAAACATAGGGAAAAACAGCCCCGCAAGCCATGCCAGTGACCGCGATTGTGGAGTAGAGTAGTATTCTTCTATTGCGATTTTAATTGAAGTGAAACGAGATGGAAACTCATCTTCAAGGTATATTCTATCATGTAAAGTGATTGGCAAGTGTTATTAATTTATGTTTTGTGGCTTACTTGAAGTCTTTTTAAGCAGTACAAAATCTCATTTTTTATTTCTAACTTTGTCCTGAGATAAAAAAAAATACTCAATTTAACTCAAACAAGCTACATATTACTTTACTCTGAGATATTTCTGTTTCATGTTGCTATAAATTTCATTTACCTTCAGTCGCTTTCGTAGCATACTTTTCAACGTATTTTCTGTTAAATAGGAGAACAGTTGATAATTTTGTTTAAATGCGCCTCCCTGTATGGGGTAGTTTTCCTTAGTCAAACGTAATCAGAATATGTATACAAAACAAATATACTACCTGTAACTACTGCACAAAGTTTCATGAAAATATGTTAAATAGAAGAAAGGTATTAATTTTCTCTAAATGCACCCCCTATAAGAGGTAGTTTCCCTTATACAAACGTAATCGCAGTTTGTACAAAACAAATATACTACCTATAACTACTGTACAGAGTTTCATGAAAATCTGCTAGATAGAAGAAAATGTACTAATTTTTCTCTGAATACACCCTCTGTAAGGGATAGTTTCTATTGTACCAACATAATCAGAGTTTGTAAACAAAACAAATATACTACCCGAAACTATTGCACAAAGTTTCATGAAAATCTGTTAAATAGGATACAAGTTATGAATTTTTCTCTAAATACACCCTCTATAAGAGGTAGTTCTTCTTGTACCAACGTAATCGGAGTTTGTATACAAAAAAAAAATAAATAAAAATAAATAAATTACCCGAAACTATTGCACAAAGTTTTATGAAAATCTGTTACATAGGAGAAAAGTTATTAATTTTCTCTAGATGCACCTCATAAGGAGTAGTAAAAAAATATGGTTTATTTAACGACACTCGCAACTGCAGAGATTAGGCTATATCAGCGTCGCTGGTGTGTCGGAATTTTGTTTCGCAGGAGTTCTTTTGCTTGTCAGTAAATCTGACATGAGCCTGTCGCATTTAAGCACACTTAAATGAGATCCACCTGAGCCGGGATCGAACCCGCAACCTCGAGCACAGAAGGCTAACTACGCTACCGAGGCCGACATATAAGAGGTAGTTTCCCTTATAAAAATGTTACCGGAGTTTGTACACAAAACAAATATACTACCTGCAACTACTGTACAAAGTTACATGATAATCTGTTAAATAGGAGAAAAGATATTAATTATTTCCAGCTAAATGTAATGTTTTGAACCAATGCGTGTCGCCGACCTTGGCGGCTAACAACCGTCCGTGTGTAAGCAGAAAACGCTGCCGCCCGTCGCGGGGACCGACTGCAAGACAGCGGCTGCAGTCGGTGTCAGCGCTCGCGTGTAAAGCAACTGGCGTTTTTCATTTAAATACATTACCGACTGCATCCTCGCGACAAGCCGCTAAGGTCAACTGCTTTTTGCAGTCGACCTTGGCGGCAAAAAGTCGCTCGTGTGAGTTCTAGAACGAATGCCTTGGGCATAACATTGATAAACGTTTGTTTTGTGACCTCTGTATGCGTTTCCTTGATTGACCAGGAACCATAACAAAAAACTCAATTTCCTTGAATCAGTGGCGTCGCATTACTACAGGATAACAAAAATATGTAATCGATATAAAAAACACAGGACAGAGAGAAAAATAAATAATTGTCTTTATTATCCTTTTCAATGTAAATAAAATAAATGTAAACTGCTGAAAAAAGTTTGCTAATAAAATGATATAGCCTACGCCAATTGTAATGGATGTGTTCGTTTAAGAAAGTACCCTAGTTAATAAAACTGATGTTCCGTATTACAATGATACTCTCTCACAAAGATAACGGATTGGGAGTCGAGTACACGAAAATCCCACATCAAGTATTCCTAAATGTTAATGTTAGAAACAAAGATATACCCCAGGAAGACATAACATCTTGAAAACAACTGCTACAGAAATTCTGTATACTGAGAGTGAGAGTAAAGCCAGTGCTGCCAGCAGCCATCCGTAGACCTGCATTCATAAAACATCGATGTTATGAAGGTTACAAACACGTTTTTATTGTGTGTACAGTAGAACCTCGCCGAACAGGATATCGTTTAATCCGGACAGGCTTTATGAAGAAACGAAATGCTATTCCGAAAAATCTTAAAGAAATTACAGTACTCACGCGAAACGAGGCTCAAGATTCTGCGTACTGTAGTTCATATTTTTGGGAAAATGCAGTGAATAATCTCGGGTGGATGTTTTTCAATGTTATACTGCAGTAAGCGACGTAGTGTCCTCTTCGTATGTCTTGCATATACGAATCTGACAGGTTAGGTTAGTTTAGGCTTTTGGCATGCCTCACGTATACTAAGTGAAGTGAAATGTGCGTTTCACATTCATTTTGAAGTGTTTTATCTATTTATTTCACGTATTAAACAAACACTATTAGGTTACCTACAATTTTTATATATTTTATAATAATATTTTTTCAAGTCAAATGACGTCCTTTATGAACTTTTCGCATTACGAACTACCTTCCCTCTGAAAATTTAGACCATTTTCCCACTTTTTTCATCAAACAAATCTTCAGTGTCGCGTGCTATAGAAAAACCCAGAACTTAAAACTCATTCTCAAACGTGATCGTAGATCTCTTGTCAGCGGATACATGGTCGCCAACGGTATCAGGCATTTATATTATTTTCACTCATTTAAAAACAGTGAAAATGTATCAACACTTGAAATGAAACTGTTAACAGAGCAGTGAGGTCAAATACATTTCAGGATCAGTGACGCAGCCAGGATTTTTAATTGAGATGGCACTCTAGGCTCTACGGTGCAGCACTCAATCGAAATTAGTAACTCTTCCTCGTATTCTACGGTTTATTACTGAAAATATTTTAGGTAAATGCACGAAGTCAATGGGAAACGCTTCAAATATGACTAGTCATTGAATGAATTCATTATCAGTACAGAATCACGATTAGTTCTTTTTATAGGTACATAATGTGTATCATTTATAAGCGAAACGAAAAAAAAAAAAAAAAAAACCATGACAATGTAATTTAAGATTTAACAAATTAAAACATGAACTTTTCGACTTATGCAAACCAATAACAGAAACTGCAAATAGTTCCTAAAGAAAAGTTGTGAGTTAAATATAACAATAATTAAAGTAACTAGTAAACTGGATTAGAAATGTTATGTTCAAGTTTCAGCTGCACTTCAATATCTGAAAGGGCAGAGTCCCTCGATGGCGCCATCCTAGTCCGAATTAGAAGAAATAAGGAAGAAAAAGAAAACATGACTTACTTACAATATTCTTCAATGAAGCTCTCTGGAAACAACAGCTTTTCCCGGGGACTTTTCCAATTGCTGGTAAAAGTTCTGAAGTGTTCTCCCGTTACTGTATTCAATACTCGGCCTTGACTTTTGATGTAGACTACCGACACACGATGATAACCTTCCATCTTAGATTTAATCTTGGAGACGAGAAATAAGTCTTACAGTATCTCGACTATAGAATAAAAGTCGAGCATTTCGAAAGGAGTTATGTAAAGTTTGATGTAACACTTGATGCCGATAGTAAAGTTGCTCCATAGTTACTTGCTTTCTTACCGAACGATATGGTTTAAATGTGACCTTGGAAACCTACCCTCACTTCAACAGACACACTGAAACTGAACATCTTCCCCCACGCTCTGATATCAGTGCTACCAAATGAAGCATTACGGCCGGTTTACATTAGGTTTAGTATAATTGTGGTAGAGTGCTTACTATTCTGATTACTAGCTTAGTGAAAACAGCTTGGGACAGTGGCAGGAGAGTGCTAATTGTAAGACAGTAGCCGGTAGAGCAGAATGGATAGAATGTGTGGTAATGGAAAATAATATGGTAGAGGAAAGTCGTATAGCGTAAAATTTAAATCACAAAAATGAACATCAGCCGTCGTCATTTTGTAGGCAACGGATACATGGTCTTTGAAAATTATTGCTGAAATTTTGCTTAGGGAAGTGACTTTAGCTCTTGAGGAAAAAGTGAATAGAAAAAAGAAAATATAAGTTAGAGAGTGGATCAAAGGAATGCACAGTTATGGAGCATCTGCTCTTCTTGTGGGGGAACTTGCTGAACAGGACGTACAAGAGTATAAATTGTGTTTTAGGATGACCTCGGAAAACTTTGAGACACGCGTGATCACTCCAGAAATTGTCTCTAAATCAGATTTCATTTTTAAAGCACCACAACGAAACAAAACTAAGAACAACGCGCTAAACACGTGGTATCTTCATAAACAGTACACTCGACTAGTATAGTGCCGGTAGAGTAGAGTAAAAATCAGTGGTGGGGGAAAGCGAGTGGTAGAATTACTATTTAACTGTGCAATCTCACTCTTCTCTATCATCAAATACTCTACTCTATCAATAAGGCCTAGTTTTCATTAGTAGAGACAGCAGTAGAGTAACTTGGGCAAGTACTAACTCTCCTTTTAACTCTACCAATGTAAACGTTATTGGTAGAGTAGAGTACTTGATTACGGTAGAGTAGAGTAAGATTGCACAGTAGGATAGTAACTCTACCACTCGCTTTCCCCCACCACTGATTTTTACTCTACTCTACCGGCACTATACTATAATGAAAACAGCTTTGGCATAGTGGAGTGTACTTTTATGAAGAGACCATATTATGCTTGGCGCGTTGTTCTGTTTTGTTTCGTGCTTAATGGGGTGCTGAACTGAATTTTAGTAATTTCTAAACTAAAAAAAAATACTAGTTTTTGCATACTAGTTCTGAGTATTACTTGGTACATACATGCAATTTTTCAAAGCTGTAGTGTAAGTAATATCAGCATTATTAATTATATTAATTTTATGTTAATAATTTGACAGCAATATAATTCCTATCTTGTGCTAAAATTTCACAAATTTTTTAAAGTTTTTCTTTTTCTCAAGGTAGCTTTTGGTAGGGTAAAACATAATTGGCATTTAGTTTGCTCAAGCTCTAATTATGTTTTAAATTAAAAATTACTGAATTTAATCATTTCAAATTAAAAAAAAATCATGCATATTAGGGAATTAAACATTTTTAGAGTCAATCATACTTCACGCTACACAATATTGAACGCCTATTATAAAATATTGGAATACATTGAAACAGCAGAAAAAATTTCAGAACAATATTATGTCAATAAATGTGGAAGTAGATCGATTTTGAAAAAAGTGAATGTGTAGAAAACATTTAAACAGAGAAAAGAGACACTAAAGTTTAAATGCGTTTTACATAAATCCTGAAACTCTATCAGTTGCACAAATGTAATGTACTATCTGAAATGAACCCTCAGTGTGCAAACAGGAATTTGAAAATTAAGGAACACCACAATAGTTTTGAAAACAGGAGAGGAGAAGCCTTGCAGAAGAAGTAGTCATGACCCATAGTGGCATTTAATTTTTTTTTTTTTAACTTGGGGATTTAGTGAAGTGAATTTTTAATGGCAGGCAGAGTAACTATCTCATGCCCCCATGTTTAGATTGCTACCAGTGCACTTCATTAGAACCAGGTACCCAGCTTCGAAGCCGTTAGCCCTGTGAACTTACAATATATTTATGTTCCCCTATTATCATAATTCAGGGTTGTTACCTAAGAAATTAGCAAGTTCTTTGTGATAGTAGAAGAGAAAGAGTGGGGGAAGGGAAGTGGTCCGTGGCCCATTTCTTTTAGGGCTCATCCCGACATTTGTCTATTGCTCAAGGGAAACCACGGAAAAAACCTAGAGCAGGATGAGATGTCGTGCTGACGACAAGCCAATTGGCTATAGTGGGGTCGGAATATGTTCAGGTGGGAGGTTTTAGTTTAATCATGATTCAAAGTACAAATACATTAAAGGTACATGAAAAAATTGTTTGCAATAAGAGCAATGCATCTATGCTGCCAATAATGTGATGACCCTGAAACAGAGAAATAACATTATTAGTGCATTAATAGACTTGTCTGTGTGTAGAGTCAAGTGGTTATTTAGTGTTCAAGTTGGTATTCGTCTTGTACGTTGTCATTCCAAGCTAGAGGGTGGAGTACGCTCTTAGGTCTTTTATGTTTGTCTAATGCAGGGTTGTAATTTCCTAGTGAAGAAATTAGTGGGTTTGTGCTGCTGTACGACTTGGTGTACGTGCAGAAGGCTTGATTTGAAATAAATTCTTGAATTGTCGGAATTTCTAGTTCTTCATGAATCAATCTAACAGGAGTTACTCTAGGAAGTCCTGTGATGAATCTTAAAATTTTGTTTTGGAAAACTTGTAATTTTTTACGGACTGTAATAGGTGCATGTCCCCAAGCAGGACAAGCATATAGTATTACTGACCTAATTAATGTTTTATACAAAGTTAGAGCTGTGTGTATGTTTAGATGTCTGCTTTTATTTAATATTGGATAAAGCTCCACCAATCTAGCATTGGCAAGTCTGAGTTTTTGTAGTACGTGTTCGGAGAAAGTGAGCCGTCTGTCTAGTGTTACTCCGAGATATTTTACTGAAGTTTTCCACTCGATTTGTGATCCATTTATGGCTAATTTTGTGTGATTTATGCCCGGTCTATTGAATTTATTTCTCCTGCTAAATAATATGGCTTGTGTTTTTGATATATTTAATTTAATTCTCCATCTGAGGAGCCATGGTTCGATGTCACTTAGGTGACCTTGTAGCCTATTAATGGCAACATTTGGCTTCCACGATGCCGTGAGAAATGCCGAATCGTCCGCGTATAGCGCCAGAATGCTATTGTTGAAATTTTGATGAAAAGGTAGGTCATTAATATAAATTTGGAAACGTATCGGTGCCAGAATGCTGACCTGAGCACTCCAGCGTTAATACCTCGCGACGTGAGTGCACGTCGTTCAGTTTAACCTGGAACGTTCTGCCCCGAATATAATTGTCCAACAGCTTCACTAGGCGGCAATTTAAATTGTTGTTAATTAATTTATGTATCAAGCCCGCATGCCAAACTCTGTCAAAGGCTTGTGTGTAATCTAGGAATATAGCCGCTACTGTTCGATTTAAATTAAATGCAGTGGTAATGAATTCCGTTGTGCGCAGCAATTGCTGTGTGCACGAATGACCTGAACGGAATCCAAACTGTTCGTTTCGGATTAGATCATTGTTTCCGATCTCGGATTTCAATCTTTTTTGTATGATCTTTTCCGCAACTTTACCTAGAACATTTAGTAGACTAATGGGTCGATAATTACGTGGATCAGATTTATTCTTTCCTGGCTTAGGAATTTGAATAATATGCGAGTGTTTCCAAATTTTAGGAAAATAGCCTATCCGAAAGATAGCGTTTATGATACTTGTAAGCAGTTTAAACGATTTATGTGATAATTGTTTCAGTATTTCAGCCTGTATGCCATCGGGGCCAGGGGCTTTTTTTTATTTTTTATTATTATTTTATTATTTTTATGGCATTTAAATAGGTAGCGCACGACTTTAAATATGGAGGCAGAAACACCTATTAGAAGCGGAATATGCAAATGAAACTTGGTGAAATGATTCACAACAATATTTAAAATTCAATGTAAAAATCTAAAAATCGCATTTTTAGGCCATATATACCGTACCTATTTCTCAGTTTGCCCCACCTAAAAGAATTAAGTGGTCTGAGTTGGAGATAATTTTTAAGTGATGATATCAAATAATAAATAACTTAATAAATTATGGTTTATTTAACGATGCTCGCAACTGCAGAGGTTATATCAGCGTCGCCAATGTGCCGGAATTTTGTCCCGCAGAAATTCTTTTACATGCCAGTAAATCTACTGACATGAGTCTGTCGCATTTAAGCACACTTAAGTGCCATCGACCTGGGCCGGGATCGAATCTCGCAACCTCGAGCGCAGAAGGCCAGCACTATACAGACTCCGCTACCCAGGTCGATTGATCATCTCAAGCAGTGTCTCATAGTTTCCCGGGGCCATCCTCAAACACAAACTATTGTACGTCCTCTTCAGCAAGAAGAGCAGATGCTACATGACTGTGCACTCTCTTGATGTAATCTCTAACCCATATTATCATCTTTGTTCTATTCTCTTTGTCTTCGAGTGCTTAAGTCCCTTCCCTAAGCAAAATTTCAGCAATGATCTTCAAAGAAGCAAAATGACGACGGCCGATGTTCATTTTTGCGATTTAAATTTGGCGCTGTACGACTCTACTATTCCATATTACTTTCCTTTTGCGTGTGTAGGGGTACTCTACCAAATTCGGTAGAGTAGAGCAGTTTGGCTAAAAAGTATTCTAGTTTACTCTCCTGCTAACTCTAGTAATGAAAACTAGGCCTATAAAGGGCTCCTGATATCAGCTTCACTCAAGCTAAGGTGTAAATACTGGGTAGGCTGAAAAAATCTGCTCACCTTGTATCTTTTTTTAGAGCAGATGTTTTTCGCCTTTTCTATCAATTTCTTTTTGTGACATAGACCTCATAAGAAGATGATGACCATTTTCACCCCCAAAAAGAATACAGGTATAACAATATAACGTATTTGTCTCAGAGCACTCTATTGCCAAGGATATTTCTTATACCATGAAAATTGAAATTTCCTATCTTGTCTTCCTCCATCCACTATTTTAATATGTAAATGAAGTGTCGATCTCCTATCTTTGTGAGCACATTTTGTTTCATATGTCCAACTTCAAAACGGATTCTCTTTTAATTCTACAAATAATATCAATGTTCTCTCAGTATGAGCCATTTTGCACAACATTAATATGTAACACACATACATGCACTTTTGATTAAATTAACATTCAACAACACACCAATATAGCACAACATATTATTATGACGATGAGGTTTGCCACGTTTCGTACCGAGATGCAGTGATTCGATACTCCCTCTCAGTCCCCCCTCAAGCTTGCGAGTCAAGGTCGTAGTCATGCCTTTAGAGGCTTCTGCCACAAGCCTCGCACTGAACTCTCCATCCTGGAATGACTGCTAACAGTGAACTTAATACTGTATATGGAAGGATCGGAATGAAACCAAGTGTTACGATACATCGTTATTACGAACTTACAGGCCTACTGTTACTAGGAATAATTACTATTTTGGGGGGGGGTAGGATAAGCCTCAAAAGCTTCTTGAGAGCTTCACCACTGCTCATCACCGCTTCTGAATTACGGGCTGAGGTTCTAAAGTGTTTCAAAATTCATCTCGGTCGTGATAGTTGTTCCTAGTTTCATATAGACCTAATAAACGAGAATCTTGTTGGTCTTTAGAAAAGTGATTGTAATCTTTGGTGTTCAGTAGGTTTGGGTCGGTTTGGGTCTAGCGGAGTATAAGATAATTTCTTACAATGCTTAATTTAATGTAATATGACGTCAAAAGTTTTATTTACAAATAGTAGTGAGACTGGTTATTTTGTGATTGTGACTTTGTTACTCCTGAAATAGTTTTATAGTAGAATTGTGCAAGATCGGAAAGCTAAATGTGAATACATAAGGTAACTGCAGTATAGCAATGATAGTGATAGTGGTGAAGTTACGCGCATACGATGTTTCATGTAATAGTGTTATTAATTTCGTGGGTCGGGTACGTTTTACATCCCCATTCCTTCTTGGAGATATTTGTGAAGAGAGGAAATTTTTACTAATCAGAATGAATTATATTTGTTGCAGATCTTTCATAAACTGAGGCTACATTACTAGTTTTTTAATCTGAAATATTTAAAAGCGAGGTAGCAAGACTTCTGTCTATAACTCTTAGGCATGACACAAACAAGCGCAAATTAATTGCTCGATAAATGTCTAACAGTAAAATGAATTGTTTTGACATAAATGTGCGCAAGTGATAAATTATTTACACGTAATGACTAATTTAACATACTATATTGGACAGTGTACTGATAAAGAAGTAATATATTTGATAATTTTTATTAGCCATATACCCTGGATCACTGGTTCCTTTAGCGTTTTGATGTACAGTGTATGGAGTTTCGGATGTCCGAAAAAGTGCAAAATTTGAAATGCTTACTGCATAGAAACTATGAAAGCTACGTTTATGATTTATTTATAGTTGATGGAGGAAGATAGCTTCTTAACAATATTAAATGGTTGGACCTCACGAGATGTGTGAGGAGATGGTGGGCACAGCAAAAATGGCCGTCTTTAGTAACCTTGGCACGGCACAGCAGCATGAGTCAGGGCCAATTGCGTCAGTGTGCCTTGAGATACGAACAGAGGAGTACCCCATACCGTAGCTTAAATACGGACAAAAATACAAAATATCTGCAAGTTAAATTACGAGACCTAGTTTGTGAGAGTACTGGTGAAAATTTCAAATATACCCAAGAAATTCGTAGTAAAATACCATCACGACCGGCAAAATGAACTAAGATCGACAGCCAAGAGTACAAATATTCAGGGGGGGGGGGGGGGGAAACATTTATCAGAAGCCGATCGAAAATGAGAGTATAGAGTATGGTTAAAGGCTACCAGCGAGAATGGAAATTCGCTTCAGTGTGTAGTAGAATCAGACCTATTGTAACTTAAAAGCATGATTTACACAGTGCTTACACTATAAGAATTTATGGTAGCAACAATATTTAAACATTTCAATAGTAGTTGATTTAATCTCATTTTATTGTAATTTTCAGTAAGAAATCCATTTTAACAACAAGTTAACAATAATGTATGTAATGGTTGTTATGCAGAACTCCATGGAGGTATGAATGTGTCAAACTTTTACCACAGTCTAGTATATATAGTCACGAAGCTCAATACGTAGTAAATATGCATTCATAGATAGTTGCTAACCACTAGGATCGCTAATATTGCCTCATTACAGACAATGCGAAATAGTACCAGCACAATCTATTGTTCCTAGCACCCTCACAACTCAAGCTTCGTGACTGTATATACTAGACTGTGCTTTTACATACAGCGTGTGGCAAAAACAAAGGTAACTGAAATGCATTTGTGTTAATGAACATATAATATACATTAATATATGTATAATAATTATATTCTTATCCATAGGTGAATAACAGATGACCATGCTGCAGTGGTCACATGCATGGAATACATTGTTGGTAATGAAGGGAGACATGTTGAACATATTTTCCAATAATAGAGCCAGTTAGCCATTCAAACAGATTCTTTCATTCAGTTTTTTTTGCCACACACTGTACTATTTCTCTATTGATAAATTGCAGCACAGCAGAATTACTGAACATATAGCATTAGTTTATGTAAACCATAACCAATGACCACATTAGTGAATTCACTGATATGCATGGCTCTTAATTAGTTTATTAAGTTATTTGTATTATTTCGGCACAATTGTATTCTGCTAACTTCTCGTAGGAAAATTTGTTTTAAATGTAACATAATGGAATGGCTTTTCCTCAAAACTGAAAACAATACACAGAAAGGGAAAAACAACTATCATCAAAACACACAAATAAAGCACACCTAAAAATAAAATACCTCCAGTGAGAAATTATTGCCATATAAAATTACAAAATAATTTTATTTTGTACGTAACAGTGTTAGGGGCTTTATATAACATATATGTGGCTGTGTAAGTAGATATACTCGTATAAAATTTACAGTGTTTTACACTTCACTATTATAACAAGTAAATAATATTCAATTTGAAAATGTTACATAAACAACATAAATTAATTCACAAATACAAATACAGTTTTATCCAGCTTATCTCAACCATTCAAAAACATACCTAATTTAAATTATTAGCTTCCAATAAAATATTCGTTTATACTTTTATGGCCTTCTTTTATTACCTCTATAAGACTGTGAATAAGCAATGCACTTCATAATATCTGAAATGAAATACGAAATAAGGAATGTAGAATATTTTTATTTATGATGTTAATGCATTTCCTGGATTATTTTGACATTTTAACCAGGGATGACCAACAAATTATATAAAAAAGCGAAGACATGGTCAGTTCAACACATATCAACTAGTCACCCAGTGCACCAAGTACAAAAGATTAGAAAACGTATAGAGAAAATAAAAATATTTGTATCTTCCTGACAGAAAAAATCACAATTAAGAAAATACGGTACACATCAGTTAGCATGTTAGCTAAATTTTAAACATTGCATTCTTTTATTGGTGATACTGGGGTACAATGTTTCATTTTTATGTAACTCGAAAGAAACAGCATGGTAATGTAGAGTATAAACTGGTATGGCAATTTTACTGTCATTCTTGAAGAATTTGTAGCCTTAAATTAGAGAGATAATTATATTGTGTTACTTTCCGTAACATGTTGACGCAATAAATAGGTTCATGAGCTGCTAGCAGAAAGAGTAAACGGGATGGAATGAATGAACTACAAAGATGAATGTTTCACAAGCACCGTCTACGAAAAATAAGTAAGCATTTAACTCCTTCTAGCCTACAAATATAGAGCTATCATCTTTCTTAAAAGTAGCTACACATTTCATTAAAACCGTGGCTGATACGCAAATATAACCAAAATGATTAAACATTCGATTTTCGTTCTCCTTGTAATATATGACCACTTCAATGAAAGTACAATATATTCAAACAGATCAAACATTTACAATTTTAATTATCATAAATAAAGCAAACAAAAGTAAAAACACAACAAAGCTGCCCAATATTTACTGGTTAATTACAAACATACCATTAACATGTAAACTAGCTTGAACATAGCTGCCTCAAATTTTGAACCAGGATATAAATACATGGAAAGAAATTCATAATTATTAATCACTGATAATTAAGTTTCCAGTGACCAGGAAACGTGATCTACAAAACCTCTTTCCTGAATGTTTCACAAATACATCTATGAGTTACCTGCACTAAGGAGTATATACAGAGAAAAGACAAAATAACTGAGTATTTCACTTATGCACTAACCACTTCCTTTAACGTTCATTATTTCAACGTCCTGCAAGCATATTGCAGCTTTGCATCAGACATATTCCTTCCGAAGAAATTATTAATTTTTCTGAGCCAAGTATATGAATATAAAAAATATAAATCTGTGAGATAAATGCAAACGAAAGTCATGCAGTCTTGTAAATATTCATTCAAACCAGAAAGCTGCACCACTTCCATGCCTATAATGATTACCTGCACCAAACCAATCACCTAACTTATAACTATAGAAATCAGACAACAAATGATTTTGTCCTCTTCCTTTCCGGATCCAGCAAAGAACATTGAATCATTTTTGTGGTTGGTGATGCTGCTGCTGCTTCTCTTGTGATGCAGGTGGCAGCGATTGTTGTTGTTGTTGTTGCCGTCTCTGCTGCTCTTGTTGCGTAGGTATTTGTTGTTGTTGTGGAGGTTTTTGTTGCTGTGACTGTTGTTGTGGAGGTTTTTGTTGTTGCGCCTGTTGCTGCTGTGAGGGCCTCTGTTGTTGTGGAGGCATCTGTTGTTGTTGTTGTTGTTGTTGTGGGGGCGTTGAATGCTTTGACTGCTGCTGCTGCTGTGAAGATTTTTCTTGTTGTGAAGCAGTTTGTTGTTGTGGAGGTTTAGATTGTTGCGGCTGTTGCTGTTGTGAAGGTTTCTGTTGTTGTTGTTGTTGTGGAGGAGGAGTTGCTTGCTGTTGTGGAGGAGGTGCTTGTCGTTGAGGAGGAGCTTCTTGTTGTTGTTGTTGTTGTTGTTGTTGTTGGTGTTGTGGAGGTGCCTGTTGTTGTGGAGACGCCTGTTGTTGAGGTGATTGTTTTTTCTGCTGTGGAGACTTTGGTTGCTGTTGTTGTGGGGGTCTTTGTTGCTCTTGCTGCTGCTGCTGTTGTTGTGGGGGTCTCTGTTGTTGTTGTTGTTGCTGCTGCTGTGGGGGTCTCTGTTGAGAAGGAGGAGGAGGAGGAGGAGGTTTCTGCTGTGACTGAGATGGTGGTGGCGTTGATTTTTGCTGTTGTTCTTGTACTTTTTGTTGTTGTTTTGACTGTTCTTTTTGTTGCCCAGGCTTTATTTTCTGACTTTCAGGTTCTGCAAATGACAACTTAACTCGTCCAATATAAGGATTGTATGGAGAGCCTAAATAAAATGCCCCATTAAACCAAAACGCATCAGATATTCCAGATAAAGAACCATCTGTGCAGTGAAAACTGTGTTTAATTGTACCATCTACATTAAGCTGAAGTAAAATAAATCTTTTTGGCAAAGTTCCAGTGATAGATTCAAAATGCCCAATCCAGTGAACTGCTCTCTTTGCATAATAGTTAGGATACACCTTGTTAATTTGTTCAAAAGACATCTCGATCAAAGCAAGAATACGTGAGAAGAATTTTCTTAAAAGAGGAAAAGGTCCAAGACTCTGGAATAGAATAGGGTTATTCTTGTCTCTATAGGTAATCAATGAGACTAGGAAACCTCCTTGCCCATCCAATCTCAAATTGTCTGGGAGACCTGGAAGTCCATCTATAAATATATCGTGGCTTCCCTTCTTCGGACCTTTCAAATAATACCTGTGTATGCGGCTTTTTACAGTTTCTGCAACCAAAACAAAGTCTTCTTTCGGAGATAAAGCGACACCATTGGCAAAATGAAGGTCATCAATAAGCACTTCATTGCTCTTTGTCTTCGGATTATATTTCATCAACCTGCAAGGAAAGAAATGTTCTTATTAATGTGTAAATACAGATTAGTAGTAATAAAAAGCTGAAAATGTACTAACAGTTTAGACTCTTTAACATAATATTTTCCAACAAAATTCCCATTATTCAAATATTTCCAACAAACAAACAAGAAATAAATGCAATTATTAAAAATATAAAGTCAAAAAATTCCTCAGGGTATGAAATAACAAGCAAAATATTAAAAGCGAGTTCACATAATACAGGTAGGCCACTAAGTTATTTATGTAATTATTCAATGTTGAATGGTATATTCCTCGAGAGATTAAAATATTCAGTGGTTATTCCTATCTTCAAAAAAGGAGAACAATGTCTCCAGAAAATTAAAGACCCTCACTTCTACCAGTTTTCTCCTAAGTCTTTGAAAAAGTAATGTATAAAAGATTATATCATCTTGAAAGACACAACATTTCAGTTTCACAACGGTTTGGATTTTGGAAAAATAAATTCACGGAAACTGCAACATTTAGTTTAAATGACAAAATTCTGGAGGCAATTAATAAAAATTTGCAAAGTTGGAGGAATTTTCTGCGATATATCCAAAGCATTTGTATATGGTTATGTCTCGTGACGAAAATATTGTACGAAATGGAAATATACAAATTGGAAATTTATCTTTTGAAGAGGTGGAGAAGTTCAAATATCTTGGAGCAACAGTAACGAATATAAATAATACTCGGGAGGAAATTAAACACAGAATAAATATGGGAAATGCCTGTTATTATTCGGTCGGGAAGCTTTTATCATCCAGTCTGCTGTCAAAAAATCTGAAAGTTAGAATTTATAAAACAGTTATATTACCGGTTGTTCTTTATGGTTGTGAAACTTGGACTCTCACTTTGAGAGAGGAACATAGGTTAAGGGTGTTTGAGAATAAGGTGCTTAGGAAAATATTTGGTGCTAAGAGGGATGAAGTTACAGGAGAATGGAGAAAATTGCACAACACAGAACTGCACGCATTGTATTCTTCACCTGATATAATTAGGAACATTAAATCCAGACGTTTGAGATGGGCAGGGCATGTAGCACGTATGGGTGAATCCAGAAATGCATATAGAGTGTTAGTTGGGAGGCCAGAGGGAAAAAGACCTTTAGGGAGGCCGAGACGTAGATGGAAAGATAATATTAAAATGGATTTGAGGGAGGTGGCATATGATGATAGAGAATGGATTAATCTAGCTCAGGATAGGGACCGGTGACGGGCTTATGTGAAGGCGGCAATGAACCTCCGGGTTCCTTAAAAGCCAGTAAGTAAGTAAGTAAGTATATCCAAAGCATTTGACTGTACAAATCATAAAATGCTGCTAGACAAATTAGATTATTATGGAATTAAAGGTATTGCACACCAGTGGTTTCACTCGTATCTCATAGATTGGAAACAAAGTCGAAATCAATAGCACTATTATAGTTTATACTTGTTGTGATGAAATTTTTACTTATTAACTTAATTAAATAACAAACATACAAAAATAATATCCATCTTTAACAATTTTTATAATTTGATCTACAAAACCACTAATTTCACGCTCAAATGTTAAGCTTTACAGCCAGGCCACCAGGAGCACATCAATAATAATGTTCTCTGCTTCCTTGTCGAAACATGAACCGTGCATTTCAATTATTTTGTTATTCTGTGAATTTAAGGGGTCCTTCATGTCAGTAAAAAACTTCGTTTTGGAGCACGATAATGCCAGAGCTTACACCGCTCAATATGTTTCACAGTTCCTAGAGGAGACAAAAATTATCACTTTGGACTCGCTAGCACGAAGTTCTGACCTCAAACCCATCGAGCATGTGTGGGATCTGCCAGGATGTCGAATCTGCCGATGAGTTCTTCACACCCTGGGCGAAATTCAAGTAGCTCTCTTCATGAAGGACGAGATGCAATTCCACAGAATAACATCCGCGCCCTAATTGTCAGGATGCCGAATAGGATGCGAGGTGTTATTGATTATAAGAGCGCTAGCTAATACACGTTAGTGAGTGTCCAGATTTACATTAATCTGGCTATGTGTTTATTTAGTGACAAGGGGTGTTTAAGGTATGTTTGTAGAAAATGAATTCAAGGGCACTACTGGAACGGTATAATGCACGAATTCATTCCCAATTTAATGTTATATATATATATATATATATATATATATATATATATATATATATATATATATATATAAAGGTGTAGTAAGTGATACTCAGAGATAATTAAGAGGTTATATTGCATGTAGAATTGTGTTTCCGTTAATTAGATATGCATTTATTTCTGCTCGGCAGTGTAGAAGATTTATATTCTCGTCTCAGGACAGTAACAGAAAGAGACCGGGTTTGGGCTGATTATGAAGATACTACATGCGATATTCCTCCTCAGCTGTGTAGGCGTTCATGTGACTGGTCACATACAATGAAGTGCCTACTGGTATCAGAAGATATCATAGTATGTATAACAGTAATGTCATGCTTCTCGATACTGATTATGGTAACAAAGTACACGAGCGTTTCTTTACGCGCGGTTCCGCTACAAGGTCAATACATAGTCTGTGGCGATCGAAGCGTTGGACGTTGGACGATCGGCATACAGATCCCAAAACGTAAGATTAACAGATGTAACTGATCCATCATGTACTGTATGCCAACTAGTAATTTTATAATACAGCATCCCTTATTATCTTCTCTTCCAAATGAGAATCTATAATTCAATATGAACAATTTTTAACGTTCTTATATCGTCGCGAACCTCAGATATAATGGATTAATAGAGTTTGAAGCATTCGAGTTCGTTTTCTGGCGTTGTTTGGAACAGAATGTGGGTGGAATGGACAAGATCGAGGGATTAGAGTTTCACCCGGAACCTGTTTTCTCAATGCTACAAATTCAATTCCTTCAGCATTCTTGTTTCGTCTCAATTCACATAATTTCCTTCGTAAAAAAGCAGCATACGAAGATTGTCAGATTAGAACTCTCTCTGCAATCCTGACTCAACAAAATTTCTTACGGTACATAGTACAGGTACTGAGTGAATGCTGATTCCGAAAGCGCCTGTTGTATCGGCATGACGGTAGCAGATGGTGGTCAGGATGGAGGCGTTACTGAAAGATGAAGTTGCTGGTGAAGACGCAACGTGCTTACTTGGTACAGAAAATATTGATTAAGATTAAAACCAGAAGAGAATTACAGTCCATGAAATTAATCAACTGACATTATGAATTTGGTGAACATAATTTTATCAGCAGCTAAAAAATGATAGAGGGCGGTTTTTTAATATTTTAAAATGGATGTTGAGACGTTTCACTATATTTTAAAATGAAATTAAACACCGCATCCTCAAGAATTTGTACAACCTTCAACAGAAGATTCTTCCAGAAGACCGTCTAGTTACTAATAGTAACCATTAGTTAAGATTACTTTTTAATACGATTCATTCTTAGAAGACATAACCGCAAATAAATAGTACCTACTTGTATATAATTAATTTAAGAAAATTTTGCTCAGAAAAAAATTGCGTTTTTTTACTCACAAAGGAGACATTAATATTTTAAGATGCCATGCAATCTTGATAGTCAAGTGAACTCAACATATTCTACGTATTTCAGGTTAGTGTTGATGTTTACAATAAAAATACAACGTTCAATATTATAATGGAAACTATTGCAAAGGTACCACGATATATAGTAATATTTATGAGTATCGTAACGTTTCATATTACAATACGAGTTTGATAACCAGTCGAATATTGTAATATGAAGTTACGAGAAGTATATCGTATGCAACGTTTCATCCACATTGATAAAAAATTATTTAAAAAAAATAAAAGTAACTATAATTTTTATTAGTTTTGAAGATGTCTTTTGTGGAGAGGCGATTATATTATTATTAGTTTCTTCCTGCGATTCATTTATGGTTTGTTTTATTGATCTGAACACGACAGGTTTTTTGTTTATAACAAAAGAACAGCAGTACTAAGTGAAATAAACAAACATTGTTAAAATGAGTTCAAACGGGGATTCAGATACTGAAAATGCTGCAAATTCTGCAATTGAATGTTTAGTACCATCGAAATCCCGCGTGAGATATGAAGTGGAATATATTAAAAAAATTGTGGTGTTCACATTACGCAACCAGTTAATAGTAGTATGATTACCTAACTAGTTGCGTTATAGAAGTATCATTACCTAACTAGTTGCGTAATGAATGTGTCTACAACAATTTTATTAGTGATATAAAGTCCACATTACATAATCGAAATGCATAGAGGAATTAAAACTTATGAAAATAATTCTTTACGTGTGTTTTTATTTTGATGTATTTTTTCCCCGAAAGGCCAGAAGAACATTTATTGAACAAATAGGGCGTGGAGCAATAACTGAAATTCACTGGGTTGAGTGGAATTCCCAAAAACTACATCGTGGCTACAGTACTTCTTCAGTTTATTGTCCCAAATTTGGAGTGTTGGAAAAACTTTCGTAACAAGTGTCTCTCTGCCCAACATTCTAACATGTATAAACAACGGGATAAAAAAGGTGAAAAAAAAAAAAACACGTGCACGCCGATTCCAACTGAATTGGCAACAGGAGTGGAAAATTCATTCCGATAAAGTAGAGGTCGGCAACTGTAGTACATTTAGTACTTTTAGAACGCGACTTTCAACCGCGACCCTCCAGTTCACCTCTACCGGTAAGGTTGGTTGACGTCTACACCAGTCGTGTTCACAGAGGGCAACCTGCACTCAGTGCATATACGTGGAGCTGGGTAGGCGAGGTGCATTATGCTGTGATGACGTAACAGCGCGCTAGCTCGAGCTTTTCCCCAGCTGATCGACCCTTCTTGGCTTGTAGACTTTGCTTTCCTGATAGACGTGACAAATCATTTAAATGACCTAAATATTTACTTCCAAGTTTAAAGACCTCCTGATTACTGATTTGTTCAATAAAATTAAAACATTTCGAATGAAACTTATTTGTGGACACAACAAATGCAAGAACGCAATTTGCCTCATTTTCAAAACCTAAGCAAATTTGTGTCTAATGTTACGGATTCATAATATGCTGCATTTGTGGAGTCTTTGACTAACTTAGATAAGGCATTTGAGGAATGATTCAGTGAAACAGAATCCCTCCCGTTGGATTTTCAAATAGTCATGTTCTCATTTTCCGTTGATAAAGCCACAGTTCCCTCCACGCTTCAAATGGAATTAATAGATCTCAAATGTTACAGCTTTTTTAAGGTGAAGTTCAATAACTACAATCTATCATTATAATTATCTCATCTGATCTTTTTCCACGTCTCCACAGGCATGCAGCAAAAATAATGAGTATGTTTGATACGACGTACTTATGTGCACAGGTTTTCTCTGTTCTAAAAAGGTGTGAAACCAGCCACAGACCACAGCTAAGCGAAAAGCATTGGACATCTATGATTCTGCTGCATTCGAGTAGATCGATTGTTCCAAGGCCTACTCGTCTGGTGGCACAAACACACATTAATGCCTGACATTTTAAGTTTACGCCTGTTCCTAAAACACTGTTTCTGTTTAGAATTTCTTTTTCAATTTAAATGCAAAAAATTGATCTATATTGTTTATATTTTGTTTGAAAGACGATCCTACATCCTCATCTTCTTGCCCCGCTGGCTCCGCCAAGTTCCATAGCAGCGAATTCTTTAGGGCGCTCCCGTGAGCACCCCTGGTCTACACTCAGGCCGTTGTAACTTTGCACCTGACAGCTATGCGTATTGTTGGTAGCGAGAGATACGAAGTTGCCACAATTACCACCTAATACACAGCAGTTGACTTAACTTGCGCGGAGTTTGCTATCCTGCTCCATTAATTCAAATTCTAATTATTATGTTACTCCGTTCTTCATTGCTATCCTCTTAGAGAGGCATAAAGTTTTTGCTGTCCGCTTATTAAATATCATCTTCAAGAATGGATGGATGCCTATATATACACGGACAAATTCCTTTTCCTGATCGTAAAATTGACGAGTCATTTGCATCAATTCTGACGCCTGACTACGCAAGGATTCTAACTACGTGACTTACCATTTTTTAACGACTAATTTTTTGCGACACTTCACAAATTATTTATAACATTATAACACTAAACACACTAATTACGCAAGTCATAGTAACATCACAGTCTAATACTAGACTATACTAATACTGTATTAGACTGTGGTAACACTGTAACATAAGCATGTAGCAAACCGACAATACAGCAGCGCTCCACGTGGCAGAATGAGCAGTTGACAGAAAATGCTACGTTCTGATTGGTTCAGAAGGCTGCAGAACAACATTCTTCAATTTTTTCAAAGGAAGGGTTGTCAACCCAAATAACAACTGTCAAGTGTAAAGTTACAACGGAATAGGGATAGCATACGAGGTGACTGAGCTACTAGGTTTGCTGCAATTACTGTAGAACGGCTGAAGGTATAAAATGCCGGTCCACACCCGTGGAGTAACGGTCAGCGCGTCTGGCCGCGAAACCAGGTGGCCCGGGTTCGATTCCCGGTCGGAACAAGTTACCTGGTTGAGGTTTTTTCCGGGGTTTTCCCTCAACCCAATATGAGCAAATGCTGGGTAACTTTCGGTGCTGGACCCCGGACTCATTTCACCGGCATTATCACCTTCATCTCATTCAGACGCTAAATAACCAAAGATGTTGATAAAGCGTCGTAAAATAACCTACTACTATAAAATGCCGACCACCGCGGTAAAGCATCTCCTGACGCGGCGTTACTTAGCCTTCGAACATCACACCTTTTACACGAGCGAATTTACTCGACTTCACTTGCACTGCGAAAGGACGAAGTACCTTCCAATGTGCAGACTTATACCTTCAGCATTTCTTTCTCCATCCTGCAGTCTGCTTCTCGAACGCATCCCCCCTCCCCCCGTATGTAGTACCTAGGAGCTTATGTTCATTTTCGACTTTTCCCCTTCAAAATTTTCTAGCAGCGAATTCCAGAGTGAAACAAGTGGCCAACGGACTTGAAGCTCACATATTCAGTTTCTCTCAGACCCAATTCCCTTTGCAAGGATGCGTTTTCACACACGTTATAAATTTCTCTTCCCATTTCCCCTCTCTTTCAATCCAATTCAAGTAATCGTAAAAAATCTGACCTCTGGGAGCGCCGGTCGCCACTATGACAACTCTCTATACTACAAAGGTAAATTCTCGCGTCGGCTTTGGCCTGCACTCTGTTTTCCCTACCTTATTATATCCAATTTTCCATCACTTACTGCCATCAGCAAGTGCCATCCTCGGTGGCCAAGCGTTTACCATGCTGGCCGTTGGATCTGTGATTTGCGGATTCAAATCCGGCTGAGGGCAATCAATTTTAAAGGGTAATAAAATCCTTAGCAAGCTTTCTCCGGGAGAATGTATAGCTATGGGTCCCGTGTCGTAGATTTACAACACGTAAAATAATCCTGTCCTTAATAGAGGGCTCCAGGCAAAATTCGTCGGCAATTTCACGCCCACGTTGAAATCTGACGTTAAATAACCTCTGAATATGAAGGTCTTTCCGTCCCATTACAACGGATAATTGTACTTAGATATCACAAAAACCAGAAAGTAAGCTGATAATTAAAGTTTAACAATTGACTTATCACTACAAAAATGAGGACACACGAAGATAAAAATATACATTCAAGTAAAACGTAAATGAGCGTTTACAATATTACAACGTGGAATTTCAGGGTTCATGTTCCAGTTTACTAAGCTCAATCAGACAATCACCAATAGGAATCCTACAACTGATACTGAATGGTGTCCTGGAAGACGGATTTTATTTCACAGACTACACAGAAAATATTGTTGGTTTCTAATACCAAGCACATGACAACTAATTAATTGGCTCTTTTCAATTGAAATTGATTTCAGGAATTAACTCCCTTTATGATGACACGTATGTAGTAATTGAATGACACAATGATACATATTAAAACCAAAAACCAGCTAGGTTTAATTATGTTTAGATGGATACTTCACATTAAAATTGTTGATAGAAAAACATAAAAAATTCAATGTCGAAACCCAATTGGCTTTTATAGACTTAAGAAAAAAAGCATTCGATAGAGTGGCCCGAAACAAACTCATGACAGTATTGTCAGAAAATGGTGTTCTGAATCAAACAATATCTACTCTTCATAATACAGATTAACCATAACCTCATTTCAGTCAAAATCAATTCCCGACACACACATATTGGGTACCCGTAAATCAAGGTGTTCGCGCTAGGGATACTGCATATCATCTCGTTTGTTCACTATCTACATAAACTCAATGGATAATAAATGGAAAAAACATCTATCATGGCTCTATAGATATAAAACGAAATTTATCTTTAGACATCCTATTGTTTGCACACGACATAGTAGGCCTACTCTTAGCAAAATCTGAAGAGGGATTACAGAAACCTGTATACCAACTACAAAAAACAGGCCAGGAATAGTCTATAACATGGAACTATCTGTTGAAAAATATAAAGTAATGCCATTTGAAGGAAACTCACATATCCACAGTAAAATCTGTATCTATGACAAACCTGTTGAGCAAGTCAGCTGTTTTAAATATTTAGGCTACAATATTTCCTACATACAAGAAGAAATCACAAGCAAAATTTCAAAATGTAATTATGCAATGATTATAAACAATCAAGTCTTCAAGCCAAACCAAGTTCAAAAACATACAATACGAATCTATAAAACACTAGCTCGCCCGATGCTAACACATGGCAGTGAAGCCTGATCAATCTATGCTAGTGACAGAAAAAGGCTAGAGGCCAATGAAATGAAATTCCTGAGAAGAACGCAGATTATACCCGATTAGACAGAAAAATAAATTCAGATACGGACCTACGTGATGAACTAAAATCTCACTACTCCTGGACCATTTGGGTTGCTACAGATATAAATGGAAAAACTATATATCCCGGGTAAACACTTTATTTTTCATTACTTTATCTAAAGCAGGGTTGGGCATCGGGAACGCATCCAAACTCTAAACGGGGACGCTTGATATTCATCAGTTACGAAATCAACGCTGCGCGGTGTTCGGCTGGGAAGAAAGGGGGTGAAGAGAAATCATATGGCTCCCCGTGAGAGAGTAGAATCCGCTCTTGCTGCCCAGCCTTGATCTAAAGGAAAGAGGTCAATAGGAAGGCCTAACAAAAGATGGTTTGAGACCGTAACAGGCCAGAAGAGACCTAATACATGACAGGAAAAAGAAGATTTAGCATTATTTTTAAACGAAAATGTATTGTTCATCTGACAAAATAACATTTGCGAGAGCGTGTGAGTAGGCAACTATTGATCAAAAGTGTGGACAAATCTGGGACGAAATATTGATTTTTGTACTTTGTTTTTAATGAAAATGTATTAATTTATTTTTAATTTACATTCATATTTTGTTTCAAATAATTGAATATGAAAATATAATGTAATATGAATTTAAAGTTATTATCGCTGATTTCTGCATGCATATTAGATTTAATTTTGGGGGAGGGGCGCTAGGATAAAAATTTTGGGAACCACTGTTTTACAAAGTTCTGTTCACAGAGTGAAGTCTGAATTTAAAAATACTTTTGCAGTTAACACTTCCAACTTACATTCGCAAGAGGAGAATATATATTATATAGGTAATCGACAGAAGAACCGCAACAAAGTAAATGACAACTTTTTGAACTACTTCGCCTTCTCTGACTAGGTCAATTCGAATATTTTTACATGATGATTGCAGATGCAAAAACTGCTGCCATATACTTTCCTACAGACACATATTTTTCAACAACTGAATTTTTATCATGTTTTTTTTTTAAATTTTATTGGGTTATTTTACGACGCTGTATCAACATCTAGGTTATTTAGAGTCTGAATGATATGGTGATAATGCCGGTGAAATGAGTCCGGGGTCCAGCACCGAAAGTTACCCAGTATTTGCTCGTATTGGGTTGAGGGAAAGCCCCGGAAAAAACCTCAACCAGGTAACTTGCCCCGACCGGAATTCGAACTCAGGCCACCTGGTTTCGCGGCCAGACGCGCTGACCGTTACTCCACAGATGTGGACTTTTTATCATCTTAACAATAATATATTTCCATTCAGAGTTTTTTAAAACTATTATTCAAAAGATATATAATAATAGGTGAAATCATTAAACTATGCTTTTATATACTAAATCTCAGGGCACTATTTGAGTAATATTTGCATTTCATTTAACGATACTTGTATCTGCAAGAATTACCTAGCGTCAAAATGTAACGTGGGCGTGAAATGGCCGACAAATTTCATCCATTCATGTTAAGGATTAATTTCCAAGCTTCCACGGTGGTCTAGTCGCTAGAACACTGGACTTAAAATCCTGTGAATGTGGGTTCGATCCCCGGTGTACCTTCGATTTATAACTTGTGTTGGGCAAGCCCGTGGTCCAGGTAACACAGGGATTTTCTCCGGGAGCTCCGATTCCCCTGTGACATCCCAACAAATTTTATCATTTCATCTCATCGCGGGTGTAACGTAGAGCATCCACCTATGGCGCACCTTGGGCAACGACTCTGTCGGTAAGTTGGTCTACAGAATTGGCTTCATATGGGTGAATGACGAAAGTCAAGTAACCGATATTAGTTAAAAAGAAAAGGAAGAATAATTTCCTTAATGAGTTGAAATATCTTCCTATATATATGTAGTATGCAATGGAATGACGCATCATTAATTTAAAGGTGTTGTAGAGGGTGTTAGACTACGGTGAACATTTTTCATTAACGAAATCACGGTCGGAAATGAGAAATGGCGGATTTACAGCCTTAATAGGATTCTTCGTCATGTCACTGCTAATAATCGAAAATAAAGAAGACAGAAGAATTTAAGTATGAGGAACTTTATTTCCTTTTACTAATGAATGTTCGAAGTGACGACCGTCGACTTAATCGCAAAGTATGCAACGGCGAACCATGTTTCACCTCACTCTCTGATGGTATCAAACGTTGTGAACAAGCGCTCAGTAAGCCAGAAAGCTAACACACTTTTCCACCGTCGGTGTTTCGTTACTCTAAACCCAAAGGAAAAAGTAGGGAGGGATCAAGTCAGGGGGATGCGGAGGCCAAAGAATTGTGCTGCCCGAAGATATTTGTGAGATACCGTGCGTTTTTTTTAAGTGAAGAGTGAAGCGCTGCAGCAAGACCGTTCTTTTATTATATTTGCTTTACCTTCGCTGCAGCAACCGTGTAGCAAATCCAAACACCCAAAGTTCTGTATTTATCCGTTCGTTCGAGACGAACAGTCGATGCTCGAGAAGACAAGATGGCAGTCAGAAACTTGCTAATGAGTGCACATAAAGTGATATTAAATGTGTTAAGCAGTGTATGTTAAACAGTAATGTTTATGGACCTTGTAAAAATAGCGTTATTGAATGTACTGTCAAGTAACAGTAATATAATAAATTGAACTATCTAAGTAGTTCTTGCAGACTTTTCCATTGCGCTATACACTAAATACCCAAAGAATACAATCCCAATTATCTAACCTTTTGCTTTATTTTCTGTCTCTGTTTAGTTATATTTTAATTGGGTAGTGTAAAATAGATCGTCTCTTTTATCTTCCTGTTGGCTCCGGTAAGAATTTTCAGTGGAAGATGGTGTGAGAAATAAAAATGTAAATGTTTTATTTTAAATTGGGTTAGTTGAGAATATCGATGAGGGAGGGAAGGAAGGAATATTTTCTGCATAGTTTAACATTTTCGTCACCAGGTGCGCTGCTAAATGCATGGAGTAATTAGTTTCTGTTTTTGCTACTTGGTGCGCTGCTAGGTGAAATAAGTTCTCCACCGTTCAATAGATGGCGGCAAAATCAGTTTCTGCATTAGCGCCTCTAGCATGTGTTACGGGGAGCTCAGTAAGTTTCGCATCCTATTATATATCCATCCATGTTATAACTCTCATTTGAATTGCATAGAGCAACTGTACTTCTATGTAGGGGTTGTTCTCAATCGACGGTGGCGATTCTGGTGGTTGTTGTTCTCCACATGTTACCGATTTTAACATGGGGATGGCCAATCTGTTATATGTATATGTGATCAGAGGTAATAATTAAAATTAAGCAAATATGCCCCTACATTTGCAAAGGGTTTTCTCAGGGTATTCTGGTTCCCCGTCACATCCCAACCATTCTCCGCCACCAACCGTTCATTACGAGTGCAATGTAGACTGTAGCTAGAATACAATATACTGAGTAAATGAAACTCAAGAACAGTTTTTATTTCTCGTCAGAAAAGATACAAAACAATTCACAACAAAACCGTTGCCAAGGAGAGCTGAATTTCCATAGCCCACTCCGTTGTATCATGAACATAGACGTAGGCCAGTTGTGACTGCAGAACTCAGAGCCCTACATGTACCGACCGTCGCACTATCTACAAGAGCTCAGAAGTTTAGCTTCCGGTCATTTAGGTGAAGAAGTCCTCAAGTCACTCTTAGCACAACTAGCACCCACTATTAGAATGTCTTTGCTTTGCAGAGAAGAGGATAGTTTGGACAAGCTAGCATTTTTAGCTGACAAGATGCAGGAGACGAACGTAACAACTCAAATGTCAGTAGCTCGGCAAGAACCCTTTACATTATCGACTATTGTTGACGAGGTTACGGAATTGAAAAGCAAAGTAGACGAGTTATGCAAATTGTCAAAGTACAAATCTCCTCATCTTAAAAATAACGGCGGGTCGTCATCCGATACCCAACGAAGTAAACTTTACAAACAGAAGAAAGATAAAGTTTGCTACTATCATTTTAAGTTTGGAGCTAACGCGAGACGATGTGTACAGCCTTGTTGCTGGAGCTTAGAGAAAAATTCGGAAAACTAGTGACGTCGTCTGGAGTCGAGGCGGTCCATGACGAGAGATTTAAAAATCGTCTCATTGTTACAGACAAGATTAATCACTTGGACTTTCTATTAACTTATCCAAGTGTTCTTTCGGCGTCAGAAAAGATACAAAACAATTCACAACAAAACCGTTGCCAAGGAGAGCTGAATTTCCATAGCCCACTCCGTTGTATCATGAACATAGACGTAGGCCAGTTGTGACTGCAGAACTCAGAGCCCTACAGACCTACCGCCTGTGGTGCACTCTGTATAGTCCCTGACGCACTAAATGGTTTCTGCTTCTAGGTACTGGCGACATCTATGAGCCACGCTCGTAGAGTTGGAACGAATAACGGCAAGTTACGAGACTGCCATTGCACAAAAAAATGGTACTTTTAAAAATACATAATCATTCTCTGGGACCATGTCCTCCGCATGCGTACAACACGTCTATCTGGTAAGGGTAAAGAAACGCCATGAAGGCGTTCGGAAGGTATGGAGGTAAAGCTCCATTCTTTCTTGACCTCAGCACTAGAATGAGGTGGTGTGATTGACACAACGCTCCGACCGCCTATTACTTTAGGAATAGGTCCTAAATGACCAACCAAGACGTAAAAGCTCTTTGGGAAGATCTCCAAAACACTCAGGAGAAAAGTAACTGACTATTACTGCCACCACTACCACTACTAACAATATGAGAATGAAAAAATAAACGATTAATCTCTCTCAAAGCAACAAGATAAAGATGATTAAGTCTCTATGTTCCGTGACAGCACAATCATAGTTGTTACGGTTATTAGTGCACACCTGATCCTAATCGCTCACAATCTTACATGGATGTATACTTAAAAACCTACATAGCAACAGGAAGACACACGTTCAAAGTTCAACCGACAAGATATAGAAAAAAAAAAAAACGTATTTATCATGGAGAGTGCAATTTAAACCACAAGTACTTTCTCATACATTTATATGAACAAATGTTGAATTCATAAAGAAGCATAGGACAAACCGATTTGGCATATAAATTATATGCAGAATATAGTTTTGGTAAAATTAACTTTATTTCACTCTCATATTTTCTCAATACAGAAAATTACAGGACAGATTAAACCTACGTTACTGGCATTCTTATCAAGCCATGACATTCTTTTTTGGCATGCGATGCTTTGAGTTTTCTTTATTAGTTGTTGCATTAAGCAGGCGGCATAATAAAATTATATTGGCATTTTACATTGACAGTCTCAATTAGCTGTCTGAACTGTACTAACAAGGGAAGTACCCCAGCTCGAAGGGCTAAAACCGAGTGTAAATGCGTTTAAAATACAAAGCTGTCCTTGTTGTACCACTCATCAAGGTTATTTATCTGTAAAACTCTGCAGTCGTGTACAATCAATGATTGAAGAATAACGAATCTAATGACTAGTGAAGCACAAATCGCTGAAGAAACAACACTGTGTAACAGACAGTTATGACAAGCAGATCCACAAAATACGGGCCAGGTCGATGGTATTTAAGTGTGCTTAAATGCGACAGGCTCATGTCAGTAGATTTACTGGCATGTAAAAGAACTCCTGCGGGACAAAATTCCGGCACAACCGGCGACGCTGATATAACCTCTGCAGTTGCGAGCGTCGTTAAAATAAAACATAACATCCACAAAATACGTAAATGAGGTATTATGTGGCACGAAGCTACACGACATTTGCTTTAAATAATATACGAGTATAGGGTATTTCAAAAGTCAGTTCAAACATTAAACCGCTATAAATAATATAATATGAGATAGGGAAAAAACAAAAACATCACAGTGTCGGACAAACAACGGGGTTTACAAAACATTGGGAAGATTTCCGCCGTTCTCTTGTTCAACGTACAGCATTCTATCTGCTACATCATGCACAGCATTTTGCAGATGATATCTTGGAATATTGGCAATTTCTTGCGAGATGGCATTTTTCAGTTGCAGTAGGGTTGTTGGATGTGTGAGGAAAACTCGTTCATTGAGGTAACCCCACAACCAAAAGTCGGCCGTATTGAAATCTGGAGATCGCGGAGGCCACATGGTTGAAAAGTGCCTACTGATGACTTTGATCGGAAAACGAACCTTAATTGCGCGTGTTAACTCCACCATTAATTATTTTAGTAGGTTATTTACGACGCTTTATCAATATCTTAGGCTATGTTATTTAGCGCCTGAATGAGATGAAGGTGATAATGCCGGTGAAATGAGTCCGGGGTCCAGCATCGAAAGTTACCCAGCATTTGCTCATATTGAGTTGAAGGAAAACCCCGGAAAAAACATCAACCAGGTAACTTGACCTGACCGGGAATCGAACCCGGGCCACCTGGTTTCCCGTCCAGACGCGCTAACCGTTACTCTAAAGGTGTCGACAATAATGGAATAAGACAGACTTACAGTAAACGGGAGCGCTACTACAGCATGTTACAGAACTTCGTCATCCCTAGACTGAGGAATCACGATATGGAAAAACATAATCTTCATGCACGATGGCGCTCCACCCCACATCTTTATCCCTGAAAAACAATTAATTACGCAGATGTTTGGCGATCGTGTCATCAATAGGCACTTTCCAACAATGTGGCCTCCGCGATCTCCACATTTCAATCCGGCCGACTTTTGGTTGTGGGGTTATCTCAATGAACGAGTTTTCCTCATACATCCAACAACCCTACTGCAACTGAAAGATGCCATCTCGCAAGAAATTGCACAAATCCAAGATATCATCTGCAAAATGCTGTGCATGGTGTAGCAGACAGAATGCTGTACGTTAAACAAGAGAACGGCGGAAATCTTCCCAATGTTTTGTAAACCCCGTTGTTTGCCCAACACTGTGATGTTTTTGTTTTTTTCCTATCTCATATTATAATATTTATAGCGGTTTAATGTTGAACTGACTTTTGAAATACCCTATACTCGTGTATTTAAAGCAAATGCCGTGTAGCTTCTTGCCACATAATACCTCATTTACGTATTTTGTGGATCTGCTTGTCATAACTGTCTGTTACACTGTGTTGTTTCTTCAGCGATGTGCTTCTCTAGTCATTAGATTAGTTATTCTTCAATCATTGATTGTACACGACTGCGGAGTTTTACAGATAAATAACCTTGATGAATGATACAACAAGCACAACTCTGTATTTTAAACGCATTTACACTCAGTTTTAGCCGTTCGAGCTGGGGTACTTCCCTTGTAAGAAATACGTAATTTTATCCATCTGTGGACACACAGTACAGCGACATACTGTATTTTCCTCGTTGAAACGTACCTACTGAAGTCATAAGAGTTGTGTTTACGCAGATTTTGGTGGAGTTTTCCAGAGGCTGCACAGCCACAAAACAGTGTGTTGTTAAACTGCTTAATAAATGACAAGAAACAGGTTCCGTCCTCGACAAGGAACGTTGTCGAGTGCAAAAAATGTTGTTTACACAAGATCCCGAGTTAAGTAATTCTTTCGTAACAAAATATGGTCCTAAGGCCCGTTACACACTTGAAGAGATCTCACTAGCGAGAAAATTCAAAGACTGATAATATGGATTCAAATGGACGTCCACACACTGGAAGAGATTCTCGTTCGAGACGAAAACCTCGAGCGAGTTTCTCGCTGAAATCGGTAGCTCAGCGAATTTTCTTGACACATTTATCAAAGATGTTCGACATTTATACTTTTTATGACGACTGAATGTAGAAAAAGATTAAGTAATATCACAGGTGGCGATGAATTGTATTGTTTTTATTGACAATGAGGAAAGATGGCTGATAATTGTAGTCAGAAACTTATCGAACTTGTACGATGTATTTAAGTACGACAATATACGTAAATACTTAATCTGTAATATTTCACCCAACGAGTGATTACTATAATCAGAAAAATACTTTCTGCATGAAAGCAGTGCATAGATGAACACAGCGTGGAGTGATCTGTGATAGCGACAGTGTGTAACTTCCTCCACACACTTAGCGAGTTCTCGCTATCACAGATCACACCTCGCTATGAATTCTCTATGCACTGCCTTCATCCAGAGAGTAATTTTCTGATTATAGTAATCACTCGTTGGGGGGAAATATTACAGGTTAAGTATTTACTTATATTGTTGTACTTAAATATAGCTATAACCTGTAAGTACTACGCTGGCCAACACACATTTTGGTGCCTCCAATGTTAGACCTGTTCCTGGGTATATTCGACTCGCTGATTCCAAAAAATGGCACCAGTTTTTCTCTATCAGCTCTTGAGATATAGCATAAATGCCATATACCTCTATTCACTCTGGTCGGTCGTCAAAATTCAAGATATTTTATGGTACTGTTTTAATTAATCTCTTTGTAGCATGAAAGAAATACATTAAGAGTTATAATAAATGTGAAATACACTACATCTACTTATTTGAAACGAAAAGCACGAGTTTATAATACAAATATTCCAGTCATTCGACACAGAAGAGGCTCCTTTTGTAGTAAGACTTCCGACAGTGGGATCTGCCAGGACATTCCCACATAATGTTCCAACAGTAATCTGCCATGATGTTATCCCAGCTTCCTTGCTATCTGTCTTATATTGTTTTTATGTATTGGTGAAATCTTTCACCTTGTTCTTCGCTTAAGTTACAAAGGTTCTCTGGAAAACGATCTAAGTTAATGTGCAGAAAATAGACTTTAATGCCCATTTTACATCCAAGCTTGTTGAAATGAAAGAGGATATCCTCTACTTATTAACTATAGTGTCTGCCTTCTTGTTGCCAAGGAAGTTTTCACAACAAAAACAAATGAAGATCACGCACAAGATTAGGCCTAGATTTCATTGATTCTATTAAATGTGGGTCATTTATGAGCTGCCTAATCGTGGACCGTCGAAAATGTCTACCTGTGTATTTAAAACACTTACTATTTTTACTCAAAGCCTTTAATTTGTATTTAATGTGTAATGGGGACAATGATTCCGTCTCGTGCTATCAAACGTGCATTTATTACTAATATGTTCTCCAACCACCATATCTTCCCTTGGAGGCCAATCCTTTCTTATCCAATGCACATGTTTGGCCTTACTATCCCAAACCATAGAAACTAAGGATATTTGTCAAGTCACTTTGTTGACTAAGAAGAAAATGAACCATCTTCAAGTCTGCACAAATGCTCCTGGTAATTTTTTCCAACACTAAAGAGAAGGCATTGTACTCTTCTTTCATCTCATGGAGTGACCGATTGGAATGGAGGCGTATTTGTTGCTATTGTTAGTCATTTCAAACTACGTTTTGAACTGTAGATTAAAAGGAGCCATTCACTTGGAGTATATTCTGATACATCCATTTTCTTCAGAAGGCCTGCGAAGTCGGTGAAGAATGCTATGTTTTGGTCTTCAGTAAAAAAAAGTGGCAGGAAATCTCTTTCTCTCCTTCGATAAAATATAATTTTCATTTCAGGCTGAAGTACATTCTTTTCCTTTAGTCTGCAGGTGAGCAATTCAGAAGACTCCTTAGAAAGATTTAGTCCCTAATCAAGTCACTCAACTCATTCTCGTCAAAGCTTTCATATGTGAAGCTGTTTGAAAATCACTGTCACTGTTACCACTGTCTTTACCTTGTGCTATAAAAGGTTCAGATTCATCCTCTGAGAGGTGTGCTAACTCATGGAAGGGTGGAATAGTAAAAGATACGAGTACTGCACAGATCTCATAGCTAAAGGTAGATCAGGATATGATTATTTAAATTGATGCCTGTGATATTAGCAATAAAAAATTTGCCATCAAAAGGATTTTTGGTTCCATGAAAACCATCTAGACTTTATTATAGATAGGCTAATTATATAACAAAACAGAATTATAATATACTGGTATATTATATAATTATTATGTAAATTCAACAATATCTAAGAAACTAGAGCCGATACGGCCTAGCCAATGCCAATTTCCGAATCAGCGCATCAAATAACCCCAAGAACAGATCTAAAAACCAAGGCACCAAGAAAAAAAAGTTTTTTTTTTTTTTGTTCGCCTCTGTAATTCATAGCGAGGTGTGTGGAGAAAGGCTCTTCGCCTCTTTCTCGCTAGCGAGATCTCTGCAAGTGTGTAACGAGCCTAACTATTCCTTGCGAAGTACCATCCATGTGTACCCTCATGTTCAGAAATGGCTGGAAAATGTGAACAGATCACTTGCGCTCCGAGCTTACTGTTTGAGAGAGAACACGCCCGCAGTTATCCTGATATGTAAACATGGCAGACCCAGTGGTGGACAGCAGGAAAAGGGTTTGTGTTTGAAGAGGTAATACGTAAAGGCTAGCTCCTTTCCTACTGTCAACCACTGGGTCTGCCGTGTTTCCTTGTCAGCATAAAATCGCGTGTGTTCTGTCTCAAACAGCAGACTTGGAGCGCAAGTGATCTATTTACATTTTCCGACCATTTCTGAGGATGAGGGTACATACTTGATGAGAAAAGTGTGGACTTTCGGAATCGCAATACCCATTATTCTAGGTGTCCACACATCATTTCAGGTAAAACAGAACTTCGTCAAGCACTGGATTAACTAATTCGTCGTGGATTGATTCTAACACCCACACAGTGGTATATTTTCTGAATTACTTGGCCAAAACCTCCAAAAGATGAATCACAATTCCGGAAAAGCTTAAGAATTGATGCAAAGTTTGAATAGTTGCAAAAAATCACATTTATTTATAATCTTTTATTTACAAATTTTGCAACCTTATTGATATCATTTCAAGTAATGAAATTATAGTCATTATATAAGTTAATCGTAAGAATATCAATGTCTAAGGGTGAGACAGTTTCTACATAATGCAAACAAAATTGATAGCGATTCTGTTGTGCTTGTATGTATATAAGCTGCTACAAAAGATTATAAATCCTGTAGACCAGACATGCACAGCCGGGGCAACTCTAGCCTTTAAACGAAGTGCGATGGTGACATAGAATATTGTGACAGCCACGTCGAGAGTCGATCACGCGTCCTGCAAAAGGGAAGGCGCGCGTGGAAGGAACGCAATAACGAATACTGTGTTGCTGTGTGGAGTGCAAATCCCATTGTTGTTTAAATTCAATTATAGAAAGTGATTATTGTTGTGACAATAAAAGTTACATTATTGTTTGAATTACAAAGTCACAATATCTTTTATGCGTGTGCCTGCATGGTATTGTGAGATTCTACATCACTGTTGCACCTCGACTGAAGGCTAGATCTGACCCAGCTGGGCATGCTTGCTGTAGACTACAATGAAAAAAGAAAACATTTTGTTTTTCATCAGGAGCCTAAATATTGATAACAGCTTCCTGGACTGCAGTTATTCTCTTCACTGTGGGGTTTAAATCGTTTGTAATTTCGTTTCAGCAGATCTTTCAGTAAAATTACGCTTTATTTCAACTGGGTAATACCTTTTTGTATACCACCACTGGCTATACCAACTTGCCTGCCGTGAGATATACACATGGCGACTCATTTTCATTTGACTGCCTCTCATACATTTAAGTACCAAACGATATTCTATGTTGGAAGTATTTGTGGCTGCAAACTAAAAACACATGTTATACATAGCCTATCATAGATCACAGAAACCAGTAAAACAAGAGAAGATTATGCCGCCTTTGGTGTAGCTATTGTGGAGAAATACACTTTAGGTAAATAAAAATGTACGAAAGATGGGGAAAATGTTTGAATGAGGTGTATATGTGCGTTATGTGCCTACATAGATATGAAATTACTGTAAAACTGGAGAGAGACTTAATAACAGATTTTACGAATGAAGGACAGTATTCTAAACATATTGCTAGATTATCAGTCTGAAGAATATAGAAATGTTGAAAGATTAGAACACGGTGAAAAGACAATTAGGCTGGCTAATCAAAGGTATCACCTGAACTTTCCGTGCAGTAGTTTCGCCTACCCTTATCCATGAAAAATATAGGCTATTTATTTCTATTTCTACTAACTTATATATTATTATGACATCAGTTACGACATGTCGTCTCACACAAAACCACCCGTTTATATGCTTATCCACAACAGATGGAATTTAGTACACTGTAATTATCTAGAAAATTATCGAAATTTACGTAGTTAATCGACAGTAAGGATATTGCTTTGACAAACTAGTTATTAAAGCAAACGGGGGACTCAAAAAATTTAAGAACTGTACTTGGGCTTGAATAAATTTAATTAAGTAATTAATTTATTTATTTATTACACCATTCTGTATACACAAGTAAAATCCTTAATGGTTCCCAATAACGATGTCACAAATCTTGAACAGAATCCTACAGAAAACTGAGTTTTCTGACAATAAGAGTTACTTTTATTATAGTATTGTGCTTAACGCCTCTAAATGCTTTGGTTATAATAATAGGCTAGAACTATAGAATGTTCAAAATTCACTAACACTAGTAGGTCAATAAAACAAGTTTTCACAATTTCGATTTATGTTAGGCTATGTTTCTCAACAGCTTCAATAGGCCTACTTCTATGAATGTCTCACATTTTAACACATCTACAAGAAGCTCAATAAGGAAAACATGAGTCATGGTGAATCTGGCAAAACGCTGGCTATGAATTTGCTAAGTTTCACACTGAAGTTTATACTTGATCTACAAATTTATACATTGGGAATTAACTAAATATAGACCTACCTAAATATAAGGAACAAGTGTTGTACTTATGATCAGGGCATATCATGGGTTTATGATAAGTTTAAAGTGATGATGATTTTGATAATGAGCAATATTATACCTATGACACAGATTATCAACAAACAGATATAAATAAGTGAAAAAATTCTTCCTTCAAAATAATAATTAAGTTATAAGTTATGTAGGCCTACTTCAACCCAGATAGGGTTACGTTAATACTCTGTTATCGATTGTGACATGTGACAGCTAAAATACCAAGAACTTGAACACTGAAGTAGCCTAAGCTATTGTACGTAAAGTTAAAATTCCAAACAAACCTGCCACTTCCATCTGCAAGAACTTCAAAGATACCATCACAGATTTTGAAGTTGGAACTTGAAGTTGACCAGTAGACTGTACCATCATCAGCCACATCAACAGAATTCGGCAATTTGGGTACTTTTCCATCGATTGGTTCATTAGTAGACACAAGTTGTGTTTTGGCACCAGTATTCACATTTACTTTGAATAATCCATAATAAGCATCAGCCACATAAAGGAGACCATCAGGCCCAAATTTCATTCCTAATGGTCGTCCACATTTTTCTTCTTCCCAGAAACCTTCACAGGATTCGCCAAATTTTACCACAGGTATTATTTTTCCATCAACAAACTTTACTATCTCTCCTCCGTGTAATCCTGAATACAAAACACCTTTGTATTCTTCGAAAGCCTCCGGACCATGCAATTTCCCACTGTACAGTTGTTCAGCATTATTTAACAAAGTATTTCCAGTTAATGGACCTTCTAATGGAAGTGGTTCCGTAACCCTAAATTCTGTAAACTGGATATAAGGTGGCAAACCCGGCATTAATGTAACGAGTAAGAAAACAAAAGTTCCTTGAATTATACTTTTAACCATGAAGCGTATGAACCCCATAATAACTTATCTGAATAAATGTCCAACAATAGTACAGAATATAACTACTCTAAATAAAATATCGATTACTGCCACATTAACTACAACTACCTCCACACGTACAACATATTACTCTGCACTATCAGCACTTATGCGTAGGTAGGTAGATCAGCTGCGAGAAATGACTAGTCCGAAAATTATGTATACAAGAAAAAAAGGTTGTACAACCTAACAAACATAGTATCGTGGTATCAATATCATAAATAAGACTGAGGTACAAATTTCTATGAATACAACGTTTAAATACAATATTCTAACATAAAGTAACATTTAATATTCCATATTTAAGGTATGATTGAAAGATAACAAGAACTTCTTTTGGAAATCTTACAAACGTCAACAAATCATTTTTTTCAGCACTGTGTAAACTACAGGTGACATCTATCGGGAAGCGACAAAACACCTTGTGAGTCAGGATCTCTCCACAAGATGTAGTAGACATATTGAAGGAAGAGTTTAACCGCTAATTTCAAATATGCGGAGAAATCGCAGTGATTCTCAACTCTAGAGCCGCGACCCTTCGGGAGGCTAAAGGGCAATTGTTCGGGGACTACAAATAATAATAATAATAATAATAATAATGGGGTGAAGAAGGGATAGTGACGCGAAACATACAGCCTCTCCTATCCAAATGCCATCCTCACCTTCCCGTGGTCCACCCTGTTTCTACCAACGAGGAAATGGCGACCGAGTCACAGCGGTATAACTGTTTCATCAAATGCAGAGGAAATGCTGCATTACAAGCCTGTCCAGAGGCTAAAAGTGGCAGCCCCACTACTGGACTACCTAACGATAAGGCTAGTAACCTATCTTAGGGAAAATTACATTACTTTCAAGCCTCAAACAAGCAGTATGACAGATAATTTGATGACAACCCAGAGCAAGTCAACGGTTAAACGAAATTGGAAAAAACAAAATATGTTCACATACGCTACCTGGAACGTTAGAGGGATCAATCATAAAGAAGAAGAACTAGATGAAATATTGAATAAAAAGCAGATTAAAATAGCAGCAATAACAGAAACAAAAAAGAAACTAAAAGGCACAACTGAAACAAAAAACTACATAATCATATATAATGGTGTTAATAAGAAGACAAGAGCACAGGCCGGAGTAATGATTTGGATTCATAAATCAATAAAAAACAAAATAAACAATTATACATATTGGAATGAAAGAATATTAGAAGTACAACTCCAGATAGGAAGAGGCAAACTAACTTTCTTTAGTCTTTATGCTCCAGAGGAAGGAAGAGTTGAAGAAACTGAATTGTTTTATGCCCAGTTGCAAGAAATTTTGAATAAAGTAAATAAAAATAATTACATATTATTAGCTGGAGATTTAAACGGTAGAATAGGCAACATCGAAATAAAAAAATACCATAGGAAAATTTGGAGAACCTACCATAAACAATAATGGAGAAAAAGTAAGAGATTTTGTATTATACAATGAAATGAAAATCATGAATTCATTTTACAACCATAAAGATATTCATATGTATACATGGTCAGCACGTGGCTCAAAATCTATCATAGATTATTTTATAGCAAATAAAAAATGATCCGAATTGTTTTTAGATGTCAAGGTCTTCAGAGGAAGTGACATTGGATCAGATCATTACCTTGTATTAGCAAAAGTGAGATATACACCAAGATGGCTACATTTAACAAAGGTAAATTCCCCCAAAAAAGAATTAATGCATTACAAAATTAGATTAATCCATGACGACAGTGTACGCTGGCTTTATCAAAAAAGACTTGAACAAAAAATGTTAGAAATATCTGAAGATGAAGACACTCACAAAGAATGGGAAAATATTAAAACTCAAATATCACAGGCAGCCACGGAGAGCATCGGAAAATATAAGGCTTTCACACAAAAGAAAAAATTAAGATCATGGGATGATGAAATTAAGGAGATCATAAAAAATAAAAATATAGCTTATAGAAAATACCTTCAAACAAAATCCGTTAATGATGAAATAGATTATAAACATAAAAGGGCGATAGCTAACAGAGAAATTAGAAAACGACACAGGCAATCATGGAAAGAGTTTATATCTTTTTTAGAAACTGACATTTATAAAATGAAACCCAATACATATAAAATTTTAAAATACATGAACAGAGACATAAAAGAATCCGCCAAGATAAACCCTTGCCCCAAAATAGAAACATTCCTAGACTTTTACAAAAACTTATGGAACAATCCTACTTTTGATTCAAAATTCTGGGACACAAAAAACCCAGATGAACAATGCATTACCAAAGAAGAACTACAAGAAGCATTAAAGAAGACGAAAAATAGTAAATCACCTGGAGAAGATAACCTAAATTCAGAATTGTATAAATATGCAGGAGATCTATTTCAAGAAAGATTATTAAGATTTCTAAACAGAATATATCTGACTGCCACTTTACCGGAAGAATGGAAAAATAGTGTAATTATTCCCATATATAAAACAGGAGATAAACAGAATGTTGAAAACTATAGAGGGATTAGTATCCTCAACACATGTTATAAGATATTTAGTAGGATTTTAAATGAAAAATTAAAAAAACATGCTGAAACTTTCCTTCTGGAGTGTCAAAATGGCTTTAGAAAAGGAAGGTCATGTGTAGATCCATTATTTAGTATGAAACTATTGTTAGAAAAAAGAAGAGAATTTAATTTAGAAACCCATATAGCTTTTATTGATTTTGTGAAAGCTTTTGATAAAGTCCGAAGAGACCTTTTATTCGACATATTACAAGAAAAAAATATTCCAAATTTGCTATTGCAAAATATAATAGAAATCTACACAGACAGCAAAATAAGTGTCAAAATAAATAACTGTATATCCGAAAGAAAATTAGTTAATAATGGAGTTCGACAAGGTTGTCCACTATCACCAACTTTATTTAATATTTATATAAATGAAATTATTTTAAAATGGAACCAAATCTACACATCAGGAATCAAAATAACCAGTGCTCTAACATTAAATACCTTACTCTATGCCGATGATCAAGTCATAATTTCCAATTCAGAGGATAATTTACAAAGAGGATTGTATACATTAAATAAAATATTAAAAGATTTTGGGATGGAAATTTCAGCACAAAAATCAAAAGTAATGGCATTTTTAGGACAAGACCAAGTCAGAAGTAAGATAATACACAATAACCAATGCCTCGAACAAGTGCAAAATTTCAATTATCTGGGTTGTGAAATATCTTATCAAAATGAAAAAGATGTGAACAAGAAAATTACCAAATTTACACAAATTCTAGGAATAATAAACAATGCATTAAAAGCTAAATTAGTACAAAAATCTACAAGAATAAAAATATATAATACACTAGCATTACCCACCCTTTTATACGGAAGTGAGATTTGGTCATTAAAGAAAAAAGACATGAACAGAATCAAAGCAACGGAAATGAAATTTTTGAGGAGGACAGCAGGATATATTCTTTTAGACCGAAAAAGGAATGAAGAAATTTTAGAACAATTAGAAGTAGAGTCAGTAGAAGAAAAAATCAGCAGATACAAATTCAATTGGCTAGATCATGTAAGAAGAATGGAAAATTCAAGAATCCCAAAAATTATGATGCAATATAAACCTAGAGGACATCGTCGACCAGGAAGACCTTTAAGAAGACTGCTAGATGGGGCCGAAACAGGTCTACAGAGGCCTAATTCGTGAAGGATGATGATGATGATGATAATAATAATAAAATATATGTACTTATTTGAAGTTTTTCTGTGAAAATTTAAGGCTGTGTCTCAAAGCTCAAGTCTATACTACACACTAGTGACTAACTACTTGGTGACTTGTAAACTAAGATGTGACGAGCAAGAAACGCTTCCTCACGTCTTCGGTTTCTGTCGTCATGGAATTGCTCCGAATCAACAGACATAATACGATTCGTTCTCTCATCGCAGCTTCAATCCGTCAGAATGCTTCCTATGAGGTTTATGAGGAGGTTGGTTGGTCTCTTCTGATGGCTCTACTAGACGGGCTGATATCATCATAATTGATCGGCAGAAGGATAAGGGTGTCATTCTTGATCCCACAATCCATTTTGAGATGCATGAGCAACAGCCACAAGAGGTGTGTCGTGAAAAACAAGTCATATATGAGCCTTGTTGTCAGCATCTTGGAGCACAATACCACATTACACATTGGACAGTTTTTGGGCTCATGTTCAGTGCCCGTGGCACGATCCTACGTGAAACTTTAAATCAACTTAAACAATATAAAATTTCTGATGCAACGATTGATGCCATAGGATCTCACGTGTTAAAATCATCCTTAGCTATAATTAGTAATCATTTGTACCCAACAAAATTTTTATTGTAAATGGATTTCCTACGTGTTCTTATCTTAATGTTTTTTCTTTTTCTTTCCAAGTGTCACAAAATTGTTTTGTTTACTTATTATTCTTTATGAATTGATTAGTAGGCCGATCTATCGAACCCTTATTTAGGGCGGCTTTTGTTTCTACAAATTATCTAAGGAGCTTTGAAAATGTATGCTTGAAACTTGGCCTTCCTCATAGATTATTTTTCTAAAAACCATGACATCATGGTGCAGCACTAAATTAAGAAGGCAGTGTCCTAATGCAGTTTCATTATGAGTTATATGGAAAAGATAAGGACTTAATATATTACAATAATGTTTAAAACATTGTACAGAAGGTACTAACAATGTCAGTGTTCAAAGTTAACGTGTTATTCTACATCATATTTGCATCATTTCACTTCCAAAGCATTTTCAGATTTCATAACCCCAATTGCTGATGAGGTATCCATGTTTGTTTAGTGAACAAGTCATCAATCAAGCAAGCATTTTCGTTGACTAGCTACTACGGACTTGATTGCTATGCACTATGTAGCTTCGGATCATAACTTCTGACATCACATCCGGCTATTTAGTCAATAATCTAGTTCACTTCAGCTGAAAATGTAGCTTTGAGACACGGCCTAAACATCAGACTATTTTGTGTTAGGTCAAAATAAAAACTTTATTTTCAAGATATTATTTTTACGAAGTTTTCCCCTCCTACCTTCTTAGCAACCAAAGGCAACATGTTTTCGTCAGAACAGTCGGCAAACAAATTTTTCCTTTCATTATAGAATACCTACTAACTTTTAACTTTGGTCATGGGCTGCACTAAAGTAATGTGAGGAAAAGACGATCTCATTATCAGGAAGGTTTAGAAACTGAGGTATCTGTTAAGATTGACGCATAAAGATGTAATAAATTAAATTTAATGGTGTAATTTATTTTATCAGTCTCCTAATTCGCTCTTGTGTTTAAAAATTCATACATCCAATTTGTTCTTCTAATAATTGTAAATGAATCTCGGAACAATAATCGACCAACACTTACGTTGAGATAAACATGTTCTTTATCTTTGCATTAAATGAAGGAAAATTATTCACTATTTTGTTATCCTACAAAATTACTCGACTACCAGTATACATACTTATACTTTACGACTGATTCACATCCTAGTACAAGCTACAGTATAATACGGTATTATAGGCACCGTGCAAGCTCCTGTGGTGGCGACTGTTGTTACTAACTGCGGGACAGTAGCGATAGAGTTGTGCTTGAAGCGTATGAATATACTTAACATCTCAGGTTAAATGATTAGAAATATGGATGATCCTAAAAAGCGGAAAGATAATGCTTATAGGAACACACCAACCGATATTGTTTTTATTCAGTCCCAAAACAGAAAACTGAAGCGCAACAACGCTAATTGTGGATGCATGCAGCACGCAGACGAAAGTAAATAAGCTACACTGCTTGTAATCATAGTATTATTATATACTAGGCCTAATATAAAAATAGAATGTATGTAGTATTATGTTTATAAATAACCAATAAGTTAACGATAGAATTTATCATTTAAATTTCAAAAAGTACATAATTATTACTGAGTTCTTTACATATATATTATGTATAATATTAGCAACAATAAATAATAATATACTTATTTTTAAATGTATTCATATCGATATTTAATTCTTGATTTCAAGTGCTGATAGTTCACCTTGGAAACCAACACCCGCAACAAGAATTTGCGGTATTCATTTTATTGGGAACGAGACCAGGACATCCCCAAAACTAGCATACCGGTCCCAGTATTTTTATAAAAGATTACAAGAAAAAGACTGCCTCATCTCAACTAGCTCTGGAAAGGTACGAAAGAGACGCATAAAGAAGAAGAAAAGATGAAAATTTAAGTTTTATGGAAGGTGAATGCTCAACAAGTGTTATTTCGAAAAATGAAGTAGCCATACAGGCAGAAGTAAATGAAACCATTCTTAGTGGTTTTGTTTTTTCTTTCACAATTGAATTGTGTGAATTGTCTACTCAAGTGTCTATTCCATTACTTACCGAACTGAAGTCACATAAGAAATGTTATGACAAGCGTTCAGGAACAGATGATATGTTTAATGAAATGCAAGGTTTCCGAAATTAATCTACAATAAAATATGAGAGAGAACTACCAGACTTAATGGAAGTGACATTTGTGGTTTCGAATATATTGTTAAAATTGCTGCCAATTAAAACACAATCATACCCGTAGAATCATAAGAAATATTTCCAATTCTATCATTTAACCCAAAAATAGCTACCATAGATAGTCGAAACGCCCCAAGATGTAGACCATACATATTATTTTTGCCATTTTTATTAGTGAATTTCACATCGAAAGCTTTCGAAAAATTCTGTCCAAGAGTAAGATTAGTAAAGAAAATCGTCTACTCATATTTTCCAATTAAAATGAAAACTGGATTCTCGTATTCTGCTATGAGGGTAATGTTCAGAGTTAATCGTAAAATTATAATTATAATGTATTTTTTACCGCCACTTTAATGTTGTTGACATCCACATTGGTTACTGTAATTTTGGGTTTTGGCCTAGCAGAGAAAGTATCCAGGAAACAATGCCTGCAAAATTGAAAACTGTAGAGTGACAATTAATTGTTCAGAAGTGAAACAGCCACTCAATGTGGATCAGATGGTGGCCTTCAAATCTAAATGCTGCTGAGGCAGATCAAGTGACACATTCTTAACAACCGATTGTGGATTATTGACTTTATTAGAAGGTGGTGATGAAGTCACGTTTTCCCGGAATAATAACAAACCTCTCTGATAAAGGGATCATTGTTGTTACTCCACCATATCTGCACGATGGTAAATTAACAGCTGAAAAAGTCGAAACTACTTACAGCGTTGCCATTGTTCGAATTCGTGTTGAAAGGTGCATTCAGCGAATTATAATATACAGTATAATATTTTACACAAACTATCAATTGAACTGCTTCCGCATGTTGATCTTGTTGTTTATTCAACGGTCCAAAGAGAAGTCTGAACCTCACAAGTGATACCAACAAGGCACCACTTATGAGGCAACTAGGCCAGAATATCATGGGGTAGAGTGGCCAGTGCCTTTTCCCTTCCATTGCATATATCGCCGACTAGCTACAAATTACACTAGTCAGACTTCATATGCATACAAACAATATCGTTCTTCCTCTGACACATATCGTCAAGTGAGATGTACAGCCTGATGACAAATGTACATATCAGCCAGAATCTCAATCAGAGGTAGTATGTGGATGATATTGTTCATCAGTCGCCCATTATTCAGGAAGTGTAATTAAGACTACTTTTAGAATTAAATCACATTAAAATACGTAATTTATAGAGACATTATACAAACAAATATTACATACGTCATGACATCAAATATAAGTATATCAATGCTTTCGTAATATGACTGTTCACCCTCATTCAATGGTCTGAAATCTGACTTAAATGCCAAACAACTTCACTGATATTTCAGGAACTTTGTAGTTACACTTTTTTACTCCTCTAGCAGTACTGAACTTTCCACTGAGTCTATAAAATAATTGAAGACTGGGGATTGCTGGGTTTGCAGTGAAAGACCTGCCCTTGGGCAGAATACTATGAATCAATGAACCCATTCTTACTAATATTACAACTTTTTATCGGCAGAAAGCCGCATGTAATTTCTATATCACACATGACTAGTGAATGACTGCGAGCCTGTAGTTAATTAGGAATTGAGACACTACGAGGCGCCACCAGTATGATTTTGAGACCCATGCACGGTGCCTATAGGATGAGATTAGTGCTTCTAGTACCTCCCTCATGCCAATAACACTGCCACAGAAAATAATAAAAATATTTCTTAATAAGCCTTTTGTTTATCCCTAAGAACTGTTTTTATTCTGAGTTTAAAATCTTTGATAGTATCGACCAAATTTATAACAATGTCTTATTGAATTTCGTACACAAAAACCGAAATATATTTAATTTGTATTCACATAAATATAAAACTAAAAGGTCAGACAACATATCTTAACAGAATTTAAAAGTACCACAAAAAGCTGCGATTTGTTTACGGCAATTGTCAGATGCACATAACTGGCAATTGTCGCCTAGAGTTGTTAGCAGTTAAAATGAATGCACACAGTTTCTTTACAGAGATGATAGACAATACAGATTGTTGGACGCGATGCACATCACTGATGGTTGCTTCTGAAGCAAATTCAGGATGCACATCGCTGCACACATGTTCAATAATCGATATTTAGAGAAGGCCATGTATTGTAATCGCCAAACTTAGGCGACCCCAACTCAGAGGAAAGAAGTCAAAGATGTCACATCAACATGCTCTCGATGATTATGTTATGCAGTTGGTGGCGTCCGATAACTGAATTGCTTTATAACAGCATTGCCAAATATAGATGGCCTCAGCCCATTTAGAGAGGTCAGCTTATCTTGCTGCAAAAGATAACTACTAACTTCTCCATAAAAAAAAAAAAAAAAAAAACATTATACTTGCCTCAGCCTAGTAGCTGGGGTAATTCAGTCATAATGTGACAATGCTGGATAACTAACAGGCATGCACCGTATGATTTATTATGTTTTGGATAAGGCACGAGTTAACAGAGTGGTGTGAGTGAGGTCATCTAAGCTTGGCGAGAACAATAGAAATACTGAATCGACTTATGGCAGCAAAACAAATGAGAACTGACAGCGATGTATGCTGATAAAGAAACCACTTCCTGACGATCATCGCCAGCATTTATAATCGCTGGCGATGATCGCCATAAACAAACCGTAGTAATCACAGTTGCAACTTTGGTCGAAGGCTTTATAACAAGACTAACGGTAATGAAATTCGATATTTAATTAGAGAAATATTTTTCATGGTATAACTGATTTAAACAAACTATCGAATATGGATAAATGTGAGTGGACAAAAGCACGACACAGTCATGGGAACATAACATTACTGATGTCTAGAACTGTCAGAGGTATCTATATATAGTACTACAATGTGTCTTGCCAGTCATCAGTTGCTTGGCTGGCTGTTGCCCTGATCTTCACCGCAATCTCTCAGCATTTCACCAGATTAAAACATAGTGAGGTGTGTTGACATTATTGCTTTTTAAGTTCATGGTCAGGGGATTATTGATGGTCCAACAATCCAGTTCGACTTGGGATGTCAACAATTCTCAAAGTCCATAAAGAAAAACATAACATCTATAAGCCTCCAATGTAAATAGAAATACAATCTAAAATAGAAATGGTTTACAGGTCTGCCGTCATGGCAATGTTACCAACTTGTTGCTACTGTAGGTGCCAGTCAGTCAATCAGCAATATAATATGTTCGATAATGCTGCAGCATTGCCTGCAAGTTTGAGGAAAGACAGCAGGGGGCATCAAACGATGATTGGTTACTTCCAAGGTTAATTTTTGTAGCCATGACAACTTGTAAGTCACATGACTAGAAAGTTGTCAGAAGTCAAAAGGAGTGTTAATTCTATTACAACTGTCATTCGACGATAACAACAGTAGCATTGTCATCACCACCGCCGCTGCCGCCACCACCATATTGTATTTTTACACAGAATCAGCCTGTCACGAAATTGATGTCTAAACTTTGCCACATGACTTCATATTCTTTATGTAATTACTATACATGTATATACATTCCCTTAATAAATATTTGTTAACCAGTGACAAATAAAGTGCACTTAACCACAGTCGAACTAGAAATGAAGTATGTACACCTGTTTGTGTGTTTATCAATATGCAGTCAAACATGTATCCCTGTCTGCTGAGAGATTGTGGCAACGCACAGGACTAATGAATGGACAAACAGCTGATGTGCAGTGTATCATATACAGGCGAAATGTACTGCATTTAAATTCTATTTCGTTCTTATGCTTCACTCTATTTCTAGCAACTCAAAACGTTTCATTTTTATAAACAAAGTCAACATGTTTCACCTCTACAAGTAAAATAACAGTTGTTTTATTAATTAACTTACCAAATGAGACTATCTCTACATCATTAATGTCACTTCAATACATGGCATGTACAAGCTCATCAAGGTACAACACATACAGGTAGCATACTGAAGTCATCCAGCCTTGCATAACTTTTAAGAAACTATGAAACAATTGATCCACACAAGTATCTTCGATGAGTAAAACCTTAACTACTGTACTCTCTGGTAAAAAATCAGTACAGATAAATGAACACATTCGGCTAAAATCACATGACACACTACTCTGGCATTTAATGAAGTTTTACAAATGCTGAAAATCTAATAAAAGTTAATATTGTAATATTTCAATAATGACCAAAGAAGACCCCAAACTAAGTACTGAAATTGTTTTTATTATATTTGAATTCTAAAAACATCTTTACGTTGCTAATAAATAGTAAACAATTTTTATGTATTTTTTTTTAACAATTCATCAGTAATTAACTATTCAGAAGATTCCAAGTCGTCATCAGAGTCGTTTTGTTCTTTTTCACCAAGCATTTCCTAAGAAAAAACAAAAGAAAAAAATCAGAAGAGTTACATGTAACATTAAATTCCATATTGTAATATGTGCAGCTCTATGAACGATGTCATATATAGCAATGATGCACATGGACTAGAAAACAGCTCATAAAGTAGTTTTGAGATGGATGCACAAGGTACATAGATCACGCTATGGAGGTGAGGTTTCTTCCTGCTTAACCAATACCATCATTCTGTAACAGGTGTTTCGAGTGTGCAGTTCTTGAAAGAGTTGTTTCTTATTATACAAATTTTTATAGTTTTATGCAATTTCGAAAGTATTTTAGCATGTAAAATGTGGTCATGGATCCAGGAACAAAAAGTGGCAAGTTTTGCACAGACGGCAAGAGAAATAATTTGTAAAGTGTATTTATATTTTATAAGTACTGTTATTGCAAGTTATCTTGAACATCCTGAGTGGGGACAGAGGGAAGGAAGCGTGTAACATGGGTGGAGCCAACTGAGTTGTTTGCGCATTCTCCGCATCATAATCTCTTGTCAAGAAACATAGAACTACTTCCTTCACTGCATACCAGTAGTGTTAACATGGAGCAGAAATCACAGGGTAGTAATTATGGTGAAATCACACCACCGCGGAGAAAAAGTAATGCTGTTATCCACAGTGCAGAAAGAGAAATTATCGCAAATATAATTAAGTGTTGTGAGGAAGAAAAATTAAACAAATGTTTGCTGGAACCTCTTGATAAGGATTATGAGAGAGAGCGGCTAAATACTCTGGCAAAAGTATTAGTTCCGTGAAGAAAATTAAGAATAATACTTATTGAATTACAACCAAATGGTCCTCACACTGCTCTGAGAAAGAATAGGTATGTAATGTTTAGAAATTATTGCTATAATAGTTATGTACAATAGTGTGTGTACTGTGAGCGACATAATGAATGACTGTTGTAAGTTATTATTTTGTTATAGTTCTGCAAAACATATTATTTCATTCCAGAATAAGGACTCGTTTAAAGTTGAAGTGGACGACTTCGATCAAAATACCATTCGGGATACAATCAAAGAATTCTATCTTGTTCAGAAAGTAGTACCTATGATTAAGAAGATAATTGTGAATGGATGATGCCATTGGCGAAATAATAATTAATTTTGGACCAAGCGATGAAGACGATGACGATTATGGCAGTAATGATAGGGATATGGATTGTGTATAATTGTAAATTAATGTAAATTCAAATAAGCCTGTAAAATATTGTTATAAGAATATGTACATATCAGTTGTAGATGTAAGTCATGTAGGCTTATATAATGTATAGAAATATCTGTAGTAACTCTGCCATTGCCGGTCCCCAGCCTGGATGAGAGAGGAGGAGTGTACACACGATTATATTTAAATACTCATTACAGGTTAATTAAAACCTGCTACGAAACATGTTCTCCTCTCAAAACCGGAGTGTCGTGAGATGATGATGTCTGTATTGAACCAAGTTCTTTTACAGTAGAGATCTGTAAAGTGAAAGAACCAACTTCTCTGAAAAGAGTCATGTTACCTGAGGGAGGGGCATCCTTGCCGTGCCGTTACGTTGATGAGTACATGCTGTACCGAGCAGTTCGAAAGACAGACTTAGGGGATGTAAGGTTCAAGATAACTTGCAATAACAGTATGCAACAGTAGATGCAGAAGATGGGAGATGTGACACTGCCACACGCATACAGAAAATGGAGCATGCATTGCTGAGCAGAAGGTAACTGAAGGGTATCAACATCAAAACGCTATCTTTTAGAACAGGGATGGGCGAACTTGAGACATTTGCCGAAGCACATTGATACAACTCACAGTATACACAAGGGTGGGCCTTATGTTTATGTCACCATATTGAGTGAAAATCGTGAAGCACACTGGCTTGAGTCACATTTGTCCATGTCTCTCTTAGAAAGCCATTTGCCTGAGCTGGTATAGAGAAAATTCCCTCAACTTCTCTACTGCTATATTCTTCCTCATTGTAATAGTGAAACTTTATCATGTGAAAAACAAGTGGTGGTATAGAGCAGTGTTAGAACATTCGACTGCAGAACAAGAGGTCCCTGGTTCAAACCCTGGTGTCTCGTAACTTTTTATAATTACATTTAATTCTAAATTGTTTTATAAAATTATCAAGAAAATAGTTGAAGAAATTTATTTAATTTGGGTACATTTTCTAGCAAAAAACATTAATTTTTAAAAGTAGGTCTGATATTGTTTAAACCATTGTTTTACTGATCAATTGGACGGAGTTACGCAATAATAGACCAACAGACAATTTGAAAAAAAATGAGATGGGCCTATTTCCACAAATCTTTTGATGGCAGGCTAATTTAACTCTGAAAAAATCAAGAATGCAATATCTGAATTTTGCTGCTATTTATAGGCAAAAATTCGTTTACTGCATAAAATTCATTTATTTGTTTTGCTTTGACATATTAATTCAACTGCTGGTCTCTTATTAAAAATTGGTTAGCCTCTTTTGGTATTATTTGTGCTATTTTTATAATAGTATGAATGCTATAATACTTCTTGCATAAGATGTTTTATAAAAAAAAACAGATTTATTTCAATGGCCAATATTTCAAAACAGGTTTCTGTCACTTAGAATCTTATTGCGTAACTCCGTCCAATTAAGATTGCTGTCGTGGCTAACGAGAAAGACAGGCTTCGCCACGACTCCAAGTCACGTGGTTATCATGGTCTAGTCATGGCCATCTTGACAATCACCTAATATAAATACATTTTCAAAGTTCTAAAAAACAAAGGAATTGCTATAATAAACCCACGTTAAATATGCATTTATATATAAATCTGTTCAATGTTGGCCATGTTAGGACTAAGAATGTGACATCATGCAGTAGCCTGTCATTCTTGTTAGCCATGGACAGAGTCCGTGAATACCCAGAGTAGCGCACTCGGACGCCATTGTTATTCCATTTCGACAAGCTTGGGATAGAAACATTCAATGTAAAACCTAATTTAGGCCAGTGTCTGTGGCCCTTAAAATTACAAATATTGAACTCTGATTTAGTCTACATAAGTTACATTCATTCCTTACACAACTCTATATGGCAAATAGTGTGTGCTGGAATAACAATGGCTGATTTGTCGGCATTTCCGGAACAAAGGATTGCAGTACTCTGGATATCCACCGACTCTGATCACGGATTGCTGTCATATGACATCTGGTGGGAAACAACTGACAATTGGCACAAACAGTAGAAAGTCAATATTAAAAATACTTTTCGCATGCTAGGTAACTTATAATAGTCAATTTTAACATGCTTGGCTACTATTAAAAGATCTACTTTAAGGAATGGCTGTGTAAAAAAAAACACGTGCAAACACATAAAAAAATGCTACTTTTGGGGATATATGGCAGCACTATCTACAAAAGGCAATCAATGTGGGAAATATGTACTACCATCTTACAAACACGCCTTTCCTATAAGTAGCATATAAAATACCTTGTCAACTGTTACAAACATGAAATGTGGCGTCTTACTCTGAGAGAAGAGCTTAGATTGAGGCATATGAAAACATTATGGGTGAAGGATAAATTAAAAAGTCACATACAATATACAAACTGGACGATTCGTGTTTAAAACTAGGAGGTGGTAAAATATCTGACACAAGTGAGGGAAATAAGAAATAGTTCAACACATAAGACAATAACTACTGTAGATTGACTCAGACAATGAGTTCTGAACAGGTGCTAGTTCTGAGTTTATACCAGGCACTTCTTAAATGAATTTGAAGTACCATAACTAGTGATGAGATAAACTGCTCATTGGTGATCACTGTTCGACCTGTGACTGCTCACTTTGGATCACGGTGATCTTAGACAGTGAAACAGTGATAAACAGTGATTGAACTGCAAATTTGATCGAGGTGAACACTGAGCAGTCCGTTCCTCACAGCTCATTAGAGCATTTCACTGCGTTGTTTATCAATTTGCTGCGTTCAGCGCTCTCGATATTTCCCACGTGGTAGGAGAGGGTTGAGAGAGTCTAGGGAGCGTAAGCAATTCTGCTCCTCGCAATGCCGAATGAGGGCGGAAAGAGACGAATGCTATACCTGCTATGCTGAATGACAGCGACAGCCGTAGGAGAGGAAGCCAATTTGCTTTCCTTAACATTTTCAGGTGTGCTGATACCATGAAAAATCTTTCGTGGAATTTCAAATTTTTATTGTGATTAAATTTTCTTTGACATGCAGAACACTCGTAAGCATACGACTTCTGGTTTATCTTTAAAACATGAGGATGTGCTTTTGATACATGTCTTCTAAGATTTCTATTATAGTCAAGGCCTTTATTACACTCCGAACAATTGAACTGTTTAGGCATGTTTATTCTGTTATTAATACATAAAAACGCACGATAATACGAAACAGCTAACCCTTTATTATTCATGACCATTCCAAAATTAATTAAAACCAGCAAAGACTCTTGTGAACTGGTGAGCAGTTTAGCCCTCGACCTGTGATCACTGTGGTTCGCGGGCGTATTTGTTCCCAGTTTTGTCACCAGGTAGCATAAGCACAGCAGCAGCGCAACGCAAGCAGAGCCATGAGAAAAGAACATGAACTGTCTGCTGTCTCAACCAAAGACGTTTTATAGTGTCTGAACTGGTGAGCAGTTTAGCCCTCGACCTGTGATCACTGCGGTTCGTAGGCGTAGTTCCCAGTTCTGTCACCAGGTAGCATAAACACAGCAGCAGCGCAACGCAAGCAGAGCCATGAGAAAAGAACATGAACTGTCTGCTGTCTGAACTGGTGAGCAGTTTAGCCCTCGACCTATGATCATTGCTTAAAGAGCTGTTTAATCACAGGTGTGATAGTGATTTTTCGATCACCGTGATAAGATCACAGGTCAGTGATATTCTGCTCATCACTAAAGAGTACCCCGTTCTCCTAACATGAATGATAAAAAAAAGACAGGAAGTACCGTGTATTCCTTTTATATTTCTCTGTTATGAAATTAATACAGAATTTCAAAAACGTTACGCAGGAAATTACCTAAAAATATCCCAAAAAACAAAAAAAGGAAACAAAGCAATACTTTGAAACTGTTTATTTCTATTCTTAGAAATACCGAAAGATATCTGCCTTCCATTACCTTTACTACTTCTACAACATTCTGAGCTTCCTCTAGCATCTCTTCAAGACGTTCCTTTTCCTTCTTGAGTTCCTCTACCTCTTCGTGCAAGGCTCTATTTTCTTCAAGACATTTGTCAAGAGCAATTCTCCTTTTCTCTGCTAACAATTTCCAATAGTTTTCACTTGGTTCTGTATCAGAGAGAGAAAGGAGGAAAAAAGTCAATTCACTGCAATTCACTACAATCTTCAATAATAAAATGCATAAACTACTTCATACCAACATCAGACCTGAATAAACAAATAAATGCTTAAAACATTACGTGTGAGGACAAATCATTAATCGAGCTGAAGTGTTTGTTTTGTATGCAGATAAATGAATTTAAATCCTATACAGTTGGTATAAGAGCAATTTGGCTTCAGGCAGGAAAAGATACAAGAGATGCAATTGGGTATTTAGTATTTGTAGACCTGAAAAAGGCTATAGACAGAATGGATTGGAATAAACTTATGGGGATCCTGAAGAAAAAGGTGTGGATTGGAAAAAGAAGAGGCTGTTCTGTAACCCTTATATGAAATGAGTCAAAGTCAAAACAGGAGAAGAAATGTCAAAGGGAGGTGAAATAGGGAGAGGAGTACGACAAGGATGTCCTTTATCACCTCCCTATTCAATATCTACATGGAAGATTTAATGGAGAACTGTGTTAAGAACATAGGAGGGGTGAGAGTAGGAGAAAGAAGAATAAAGTGCGTAAGATTTGCTGATGATACAGTGTTGTTAGCAGAAGAGGAGATTATACTAAGGGACATGCTACTGGAGCTAAATGAGAGCTGTGAGCAGTATGGGATGAAGATAAATGCCAACAAGACGAACACCAAGGTTATAGGAAAAAAACTAAACAAGGTAAACTTGCAAATTCGAAATGGCATTGGGACAAATATTTGGGATGTACTATAAGTAGTAACAGGAGCTACTGTCAGGAAGTCAAAAGGAGGATAGCAATGGCAAAGGAAACTTTTAATAGAAAAGAAATATCTCTTGCAGACCTCTGAAAAAAGAATTAGGAAGAGACTAGTGAAGGGCTTGTGTGAGGCAGAAACCTGGGCATTACAGCGAAATGAAGAGAAGCGACTAGAAGCATTTGAAATGTGGATATGGAGAATAATGGAGCATGTGAAATGGACGGACAGAATAAGGAATGAAGCTATGTTGGAAAGAGTGGGCAAAGAAGGTATAATGCTTGAATTGATCAGAAAGAGAAAAAGAAATTAGCTGGACCAATGGCTAAGAAGGAACTGCCTACTGAGGGATATACTAAAAGCAATGGTGAATAGAAGAAAAGTTCGGTGTTGAAGAAGATATCAGATGATAGACAACATTAAGATACATGGAAGGCAGAAAATAGGAAAAAATTGTGGGTTTGCAGTGAAAGACCTGCCCTTGGGAGAACATTACGAATGAATGAAGGCTGTACAAAGTCTAGTTCATATATACCGTATATGCATTATAAAAATGAGACATTAATGTAACTACTGAATCAGATGCATGTTCATATGAATTCCTTTATTATCAATGACTTCCAAGATTTGTTAGTGGCTAACGGGAAAGACAGGCTACGGCGCGAATCGGAGTCATGTGCTTATCATGGTCTACTCATGGCAATCTTGACAATTGCCTACTATAAATACATGTTCAAAGTTCTAAAAAACAAAGGAATTGCTATATTAAACTCACGTTAAACGTGCATTGTATACATACACTTATTCAATGTTCACCATGTTATGACTAAGAATGTGATATCGTGCCGTAGCCTGTCTTTCTCGTTAGCCACAGATTTGTTAGTGTGACGATGGCTTTGTATAACACAAGATAATGTACTCACCTTCCGATGTCAGGTCCTTTATATCAATCTGTACTACATCCTCATCATGGTCTTTTATTTCTGTTTGAACAGATTTGCAAGCTAGTTTCTTCTTTTTCACATTTCTCACTTCTAATATCACATCTTTATCACATTTTTCTCTGCAACAGTTAACATAAATTTGATGTAAGCAAGATTGGCTATTGTGTGCAGGTGAAAGTGAAATAGCTATTGATCTTGATGGACAATTGGCAGGGGCAGGTATTTATGGAGATTAATTTTATCATTTGTGTTTTTTAATATTGGTGTCGGTGGAGATTGTTGGAGATTGATTTGTACTCTTGGTGGAGATTAATGGAAATTTTGAAAAAAAATACAATTATTTTGGAATTGGAGTACTAACTCAGTACTATGAATATTACTCTCCAAATAATTAACAATGAAGGTTCGTTGGATTCTGGTAAAGGTGTGGTATGGCCAATAGACAATATTTGTTGGATTGAGACTGTACTTAACACACATTCATTAAAAACGAAAAAAAAAAAAAAACTTGCAGCCCTTAAATTAACTCTTTCAAATTATTAGAGAAATGTTGAATTCTCCGTCTTTTGAGTTCACTAATGTAATCAGAACACCTGGGATACCATGTAATGTAGCCTAATTGGATATATAACAAATTCAAGTGAAAAAAAAAATCTGAAAAAAAAAAAAAAGCTCAGAATATGAAATTCGCTATAAAACGACACAATAATAATTCGCGAATGTGTTCATAGTTCGATCCACATATTATTAATCAGAATCACTTAATTCGTAAAAATTAGGAAAAACCCTATTGTATATTTATTATGTGGTGATGTTCGCGATCTCCATAAATATCGGGCCCTGGCAATTAGCAATTTTCTTTATGGAGGCATGCAAGTCAGCGACCTAACACCACAGTCTATTATATACAGTCACGAAGCTTGAGTTGTGCGGGTGCTAGGAACAATAGACTGTGCCGGTACTATTTCGCATTGTCTGTAATGAGGCGATATTAGCGATCCTAGTGGTTAGCACCTATCTATGGATGCATGTTTACTACGTATTGAGTTTCGTGACTGTATATACTAGACTGTGCTAACACGTCATGTTTTGAGTATGTGTTTCATCACGATGATTCACACATTCCATCTGTCATGCAGTTCCCTGCTTTTTGTGTTCAAGAGGGGGAAAAATCTTGTAAATCTTATAAACATGCCATATAGAGCTTGAATTATTGAAAATATGTCCATTTATAAAAATGATGAAAATATCCACTTATATGCAACATAATGCTTAATAAAGTAAAAAATTGAGAATTCGTATAGATAATGTGTAAACATACAATTATACTGGTGTGTGGATAAGCTTCAGGGCTTCTACCGCGTTGTCTTGGTGTTATTGGCTGACGTTTCGACCGCTGTGTTGTGGTCATCTTCAGAGCAGTTGTTGGATATAGTAGTCTCGATGGGGGGAGTACTTGCGGTGATAGTACTCCCCCCATCGAGACTACTATATATATACGAGCTGGCAGACTATTTCCTTATCCAACAACTGCTCTGAAGATGACCACAACACAGCGGTCGAAACGTCAGCCAATAACACCAAGACAATGCGGTAGAAACCCTGAAGCCTATCCACACACCATGTACACCAGCCGCAGAAGCCTATGCGAACACTTATACAGTTATACTGTTTAGAAAAAAAGTATGCAAACTCATGAACTTCAGGCCCTAATCATAGCACAATATAAGTACATGTAGTTAAATAATTTAAACTACAAATGTTACTTAGATACAGAGAGGGTGATTTGGCAGCCCTAGAGTAATGAGAAAGTAGGGTATTCAAAGAAAGCTATCTACAGATGGTGTGTCTACCATGGGTAGAAGCTAGTAGCTGAATGAGCAATAAATGGCCTATAGGCTAAATCGAAAACTTGTGTAACATGGATATAACAGTATATTATGGAATTAAATTATGTTATACTTCATTACATGAGTCAATGTTTAGGTCACAAGCAAAGCGAGTTTCCTAACTTTGACAAGTAGGCCTACCGTAACTGTACAAAATTACAAATATGTTTTATTAAAGTTCCATTGTTCTTTTAATCATTAACAAACTATATTTATGATGCAACCATATCGAGAAAGGAAAATACGATTCCTTTCACGTGATTTAATTGATTTCAGTGAAAAACCCCTTTGTAGTGATGTTGCTGAAAATATGATTGAACATATGAGGTCACTGGTGTCTCAACTATGTCTGGGTCTATTAGAATTAGGCTTTTGGGTAATCCACTATGTCCTGGAATTTGACATTTCCAACGTTTCGGAATTCTCTGTTGCATGGTGCAGACACTGATGATGATGAGTCAGCAGACAGAGTTCCTTTCAAGGAATAATGTCTACAGATAATAAAGTCGGAACCTTTGTATTACTCAAATTTGATGATAGTATAATCGAAGTTTCAGATGTGTTGCTAAGTTCTGTAGATGAATGGGACATATTTAAAATAATGTTTCTCAAGAGTGCTGGCAGTTATGGGTTTCTCATCTTGTACACATGAGGAACAGAAACAAACTTAACATGGAGCCAGATCTATGTATAAAATTATCCAGTTTTGATCCTGACATGTGAAAGTTATCTGAAAAACAGTAAAAGCCACCATAATAGCTGAGTGTTACATTCATAATATTAGGCCTATTTGATATGTTCAGATTATTCCGAATATCTCCATTTATAACAGTACTGCACTGTCATAAATGACACATTCAGTATTGTAAAATTGTAATTTATTACTTCATTTTTATCATATGTAAAATATAAAAAATTTCCATTTTGAATTTTATGGAGATTGCAGTGAATTAACATTTGCTACAAGGGATCCACAACATCAGAAAGGTTGGAAAACACTGCCTTGACCATTATGGTGTGGTGTAGGACATTATTTCAATACCATCCACTGAACTACTGAAAATATCCATTTGTTCATCTGATTTCATTTTATTATAGGCCTAGGTATGGGAAGTTCGGATGGATAAAAGACTGCATTCACAAGTAGGCCCTACAATGCTATCAATTTGGGAGGAGGCAGGTAACCATACTTTAAAATATCTATTTGACCACTCCTAAATATGGCCTTAAGAACTGTGCAGTTTGAAAGCTAGTTTAAAAAACAAACAGCTAATATAATTATAATGTAAGCAATTTCATTTTATATTTATTGTTCTACAACTAAAAGTGATCGAAATTCACATTACAAATTAAATTTTGAAAAACAGCAGACGTTAGATAGCTACACAAGGCGAGGGGAAAAATCAAAGGGCCTCACAACAAAGTAACATCTAGTCTATAGGAATGAAGCAAGATTACAGGCAGCTGAAATGAAATTCCTTCCATAGGAGTGTTGCTAGGTGTAAATAAGTGAACTTATAAACAAATAAACACGAACATTTTAGTGAAGAGCTTGAAATATACGAAATTAAGGAAAACACTAAAAACTATAGATGCAAATGGATTGAGCATAAGAACAGAATGAGAAGTTTTAGAGTACCACGTAAGTTACGACATTATAAATTAATCCACCTCCAAAACAACGTTAGGAATACCTCATGTCTTACCACTGAAGCGAGACATGGCTGCTTCAGACAGAAAATTTCGGAAGCATGAATCAACAGATTGTGGTGAAGAAGATACTACTGCCATCAAACATAATGTATAGGGAAGTTATGTGAAATGCAATAAAATGCTGAGGTTACAGTAAGTACATTGTGTAATTGGCAAGGGCTAGCTTCCAAACTACCATGGTATTGAGTTTAGGTTAAGTCTATATAGGCTGTAGGTAAAGGCATAATTTAGCCATACATAGTATAAATACCAGCAGAAGGAATGATTTTTATACACCATCATGAACTTAATCATGCTATCAAAAGGAAGTAGGTTACATAGCAATAAAACTTTTCGATAGTCTTCCTGAGGACATTAAGAATCATAACCAAAACCCAGGATTATTTAAGGTAAAACTAAAAAATTACTTAATATCTCATATCTCACACTTTCTATTCTGTAGGTAGATGAATTCTTGACTTTTCACAGTACTGTGTAAATAGTAATTTAATATTCCTCTGAGTATATTTAATACATTTGGAGAAAGCTGGGATTGCAGCGAAAGACCTGCACTTGGGCAGAACACTAAATGAATGATGAAATTAAATGGTAACCATATTGCATTGTATAATGTGTTAATTCTATATGTTACATAAGAATTGTACATGTTCTTGATTCTATGCTGTAAAGCAACTGTAAGAATATTATGGAACAAATAAATCTGTCTATGAACGATCTTCTGACCCAACATTTAATTTATATCCATTTTTTTTTTTTTTGTAATTTACTACACTAACTTATGTAAATTTTTGGGGAGTCATAAGGGACTCTAAAAACTGGGAGATGACCTTCTTCCCTATAAAATGAACACAATACTAAAAGAAAGTAGCTATTCTTTAACCCACAAATAACCTATGCATGGGAATGTACATGCAAACATGTTGACACTGTACCTTAATTTTGTTCCAACTTTCATACTAGTAGTAGGTTGTCTGCTTCCGCCAACAAGATTTTCCTTGTCAGTAGCCGCTGGCTGAAGAACTTGCAAAGATTGCCTGGTATTTTTTGCCCCCTGAAACCAATATATGAGTTTCACGTGACAATCTTAAAAACTGATAACGTTCAAGCAACATAAACATACTACACTAAATTAAGAATGTGGAATTCATTTTATACATTATACCTTAGAAAGTTTTGAACATTCGGGCTTCATTTCTAATACCACTAAATTAAAATCTCCTATACCACTGTTGTAAGACCTTCAACTACATACGGACCAAACGAACAACCAACAACGCGCCAAATAGATCATAACCGTACCAGACCAGCTGAGTTTATATCGATACAAATATCGAAATTGTCTTTGTAGTGATTGGTGCTCTCGAATTATTCGATAGTTTAGAAAAAACGACAGATAGCAATTTTGCAAATACTGAAAAGAAAATTGTCACAACTTACAACACAATTATACACTTCGACTAATGATGTTATCGTAGTCTACGTCATGATTCGAAGCCAGGAAATAATTTTTTTCGTTATCGTTATGATTTTCTTGGCTTCAAACAATCAATATTACTCCTGGCAGTGACTGCAATTACAAGATTGTCTAATAGATGTCGCCTTGTATACATAATTCTTCACAGCAAGCGGCAAATTTAATAGTGTCATTTGAACATGCATAACTAACTTAAATTAAAAGAGTAATGTGCTCATAATAATCAATACCAACTTTTTAGTATGTGATGCATATAGACTACTTATTAACAATGAACGATATCGATAATTTAAAAAGATTTCAATCCTATCTTATAGGACCTATATCATATTTTTATATTAGGTACTGCTGAAATAGGGTACAAAGTACTTCTGTTCGAAATTTAACTTCTTATATGGACTGACATAGTCAAATAACGCAGGCTACGATTCGAGCCATCGAAATGTGTATGTGTCATTTGTTTATTCTTTAATTAAAATAAAATATTCGAGATATTGACATTGGTGTAAGTTCTGAAGTGAATTACTCACTTTCGTCAAAAACAAATATATTTACAATTTTAGTAGCAATTATATTGTATTTAATGAACAAAATGTTTAAAATGGGCAATACAAAACCTCGATCAATGTTTAATAGTAAGTTTCTTTTAATTTTATTATTATTTAGTAGCCTACCGTCATTAGGTAATTAATTATTCATTAATTCACCATGCATTGGAAATGTAAAATTTCTTGATTTAACCATGTATAACCTGAAAGAAGTATGCATGTGATATTTAAAAATTAAAAATAATTAAATATTTTCATTCATTAGGTCCTTATCAACGTCCAGTATCTGGAAGTTCAGGTGGAAAACATATCAACATTCCGAACAAAAACGACTGTACAATGGGAACGTCCACAAGGTACGAATGTCAGAAATAAATTGCAAAATGATTTACAGTATGCCATAACATTAATGATCTCATTCTTGGCAAAGAAACAGTTTTTATTTGCCACTACTGAATTCCATCGCCATTCGATTGAGTACTATTAAAAATTATTTTTTTCATTTATTGAGTATGTCCCAATGAGTATAACTCATATTTAGAGACTATACAAGAACACATACATATCACAGTCTAGTATATACAGTCACGAAGCTTGAGTTGATGAGGTTGCTAGGAACAATAGACTATGCAGGTACTATTTCGCATTGTCTGTAATGAGGAGATAGTAGTGATCCTTGTGGTTACTAACTATCTATGGATGCATATTTATTACATATTGAGGTTCGTGACTGTATATACTAGACTGTGTACATTATGTTGTACAATGTAATTTAAAAAGTCATGAAACTACAGTCAGTGGAAAACATACAATATCTCAAGAATTAAAGAAAGAAAGCAAAATAAGGACAAACAGTAAGATAACGTAACATTTTGGGCAGAAAGAAGAAAAAATTTGAAACCATGAAATAAATCAACTGAGAATTAAATAATTTTACCAAAACGAACAATTCTTAAAACACCGGCAATTTGGTAAAATTTTGTATTCTAAAGGAAGTTAGTTAGAAGTTGTTATTAAAAAATGCTTAATTCCTTTCGTTCCATAAGTTACTGAGCCATGCTGAGAAAAATATATATTACGAACATGTATGTGGTGAATGGGTTAAAAGAACATGACATTCGGTTTTAGGGCTGTATTCACAACGTTAGCAATAATCAATTTTGGGCGATGTTTTGAATAATAAAATTTATCACTGCGACTAAAATATGTATACATCCAGAAGTAATTATTTAACTGTTCGAGTATGACTGTAGTTATTTTGAATTTTATACACAAAATTTACAAAAAACATGTTCCTGAAATTTATAGCATTAAAACCGAAATTAACCTCTGATGGAAAAAGTGGGTGAAGAAAGAATAATGCTAAAACTGATCAGGAAAAGAAAAAGAAATTGACTGGATAACTGGCTAAGAAGACACTACCTACTGAAGGATGCACTGGAAGGAATAATGAACAGGAAAAATGTTTAGGGCAGAAGCAAATATCTGATGATAGACAATATTAAAATACAGTATATGGATTGTGTATGGAAGGCGAAAAAGAGGGAAGATCGGAGAATTCTGGGTTTGCAGTTTAGGACCTGCCTTTGGACAGAAAACTATAAATGATTGAAACCAAAATACTCTGTATAATTCTGATTTATTTTCTGTAAAAAAGTTCTGTACCAGTACAACTTTCTTTGAACCGTAAATGTATTAGTGTTAACATTTTGTCTATATAAAACGTAAAGAAATCAGGTTCTCACCTTCTATTTTTAATAGTCTTTTTTGATAGAGCTGTATCAAGTCGATGTTATTTAGTATCTATGGAACTGGGGGTAACAAATTAGCATTTGGTAAGAAGAGTCTGATCACCTTCCATGGTATAATTTCATGTTTGCTTTAAAATTGAATAAGTGAAGAAAAAATCTAACCAGGTAATCTGCCCAAGCGAATTTCGAACCCGAAACCTTAGAAAAGAAGTCCCTCTTGTTACCCTCCACTAAAATCATTCCAATGGCCTCCACTTCTAGAAACTACAGTATTTTAAGTGATATATTACATAATATATCGTCTGTTTGTGTTAAGGTACTAAGAATTAAATAAATAGGTACGATGACAATGATGATATACCGTATTTTTCGCAACAGAAATACCGGTAATAATATATGAATACTCCATTATCAAAACTGATCATCTACATTTTTAGAGAAAATGAGTTAGTTCTGGTGTCTGCCTAATTAGAAGTATGTGCGCATCGTGTGAAATTATTGGAAACATACTGTAACTTATTATTCTCCCATTAAATCGGTGTCGAAATTTCGTTTCAGTTACAAAACTGTTCATATATACTGAAGTTATGGTTCCAAAATGTATCATTTACATTAAAATATCAATATATGCAATCAAAATTTATCACCAACAAGGGATATAGGGTAAATTTGAAGTTTACAGGCAAATTACCAAAGCAAATTGTATTGTAATATACCATTGGATAATTTTAATAAGATATTTAATGAAGCCACAAAACTTTTTATATACTTTAAATTTGCAAAGGCAAAAAGTTTCATATTAAAATATCTAAAGGAAAATCACGCTAAGAGGAGAACAAAGATTTGATATTAATAATTATAATAATGTCGATAGCACTGTCGATATCAAGCCAAATCCAGCTTCTTTAGGATGCAAACTCAATGTCAACAAAATTAAGAATGTGAAAAGATTACTGGTAAAACATTATGGCAACAACTAGCAGGAGATGCATATTCTCTCCTCTACGAGGACACTTCAGATGGAAGACTTCAAGATTGTCCTTCAATGGATGATAATGGTGATGATAATAGTAGTGACTATGATGATGATAATGACGACCACAATGATGAGGAAGGGAGTAAGAGGGACATCTCCTAGTAATGTTGTTGCTATTTTTAATTTTGAAGTTGGTTTCAAGTAACCGTAAATTTATTTACTCACTTTTCAAATAAAATGTATTTTTCATAATCTTCTTCTTCATCTTCATCTTCTTCTTCTTCTTCTTCTTCTTCTTCTTCTTCTTCTTCTTCTTCTTCAATCCCTTCTCCTGCTAAGCATCGGGTTCGCCTCTCTCTATCCATATTTTTCATAATCACTGTTTAAAAATAATGATAATCATGAAACTTGTACTTCATATTATAAAAATCAAAATACATCAAATAAATTGTATTTCAATATGTGACAATCTTTGTGCATATTATTCTCATTCAAAACTAATCAGCTTTCGCATGTGACTAGAATTAATTATCTACACATTTCAGTTACAAATTTCACCTACTTCTATAGATTTAAGTTGAAAATTATACGATATTTAGGACATTTCATTGTAGGTAAACTATGGACAAGTACCGGTATTTATGTTCTTCTGTAAAATTAGTGAAATATACAGTGATCAGTTTTGTTACTGGAGTACTCAATATCCGAATTCTGAATTCTGCTACTTTCGTCTTCACTTCTAGAAGATGATTATCTGAAGAAACCTACCGGTACTGAGAAAAAGCTGGACTTCCTATTACTTAAAAGAACTCATGTGGAGATAGTGATACTCTTTTACAAATTGCATATTCCAGTTTTAAACATAAAGACAGTACATTTTACATACATTTTTCGCTTGAAATTTTTGTTGTCTCAGAATGTGCACATGAGAGAGACGTTTCTATGGAAACTTTGGGATATTATTACGCAGAGTTCTACACAGACTTAAGGTTACCATCCATCCGGCAAAAGGAGGACATGTCCTCTTTTTTAATCATTTTATCCTGTCTGGCAGGCATTAAATAAAAAATTTGAAATGTCCGGCATTTCGCATTTCAACTAGAATTAATATGAATATTGAACAAAGTGCGATATTATGCATAGAATATCTAAACAAATAGTGAAAACCTATGAAAGAATTTAACTGCTTTCAATGATTGAAGCTGGAGCACATAAAAAAGACATAAAATACGGTGACCTACTGACATGCATTGAATTCTTACACTCTAAAAATGTTAATATTCATGATTCTAAGCTATTTTATCAATTTTATTCTGAAATGTGCATGTTACAAGATACAAGTTTGTCTGATCAGGCTCTTGTGCACAAAGTGGACTCCACTGATAAGTAAAGTACAAATGTGTACTGATCCAGCAACTAGTGAGAAAACTAACTAAAGTGAGCCATTATTTTTTTATCTTTAATTTTGTTCTTACCAATTTTTAAAAAGTCCTCCTTTTTTCAGCAATGTCCTCTTATTTTAGACTCCATGTCCTCCTATAGAATTTATTCTCATGGTAACCCTACACAGACTTCTATTTTCAACTAACAATTAAGATGTTTCTATTTTTTCTGCCACTTTTTTATGTTATGGCAAGCACAAATCGTCAACTGTTATTACACTATTGAAGATAGTCTTTTGCTACTTGTCGTATTGTGTGTTGATTCTGTGGACGTACCTGACATACAGCAGAAGAGTCTTTTGTCTTCTAGCAACACAACAGCCGTGAAGATTTGGTAACTTAATACGTTTGTATTCTGTATGCTGAATTATGCAGACATATACCAGAAGGATGTAGTTGTCTTCCAGCAGATTCAATGACTCCAGTCTTCTGTGAAAGCATTCTGTTTCTATACTGTAGGTACTTGTGTTAATGCTGGAAGAGTAGGGCTTGGTCAGAGCATAAAATTCTGACATGGGGGATAAGAGAATGCAATTAATGAATCATTGGGATGGTTTTTGAGACACTGAACCGGGATAATAATAACCATTCTTTTTCCTGACATTCCTCTGCTGTGCAAAATGCAAAGTGGATTCCAGGAATATTTTATTTAATTCCAATGGCGATTCCAGGAATATTTTCTTTTCCAAAATCGTAAATTTGTCTGGATGTTAAGATGTGGTTTTCATATAGTCTTTGCAAGCTTGCCTTAGTAGTAAGCTTTTGACAGTTTCCCCATGATCTTCAAAAGCACTTTTGGCCTAGTTGGAATTTTATATCAGTGTCTCTTATGGAAATGCAATGTTTTTCTTTCCTGGCATTATTCTGCTAATATTATTCTATTATGAAAGTCTACTAGGTAATAGTTTTGCTGTACTTGTATGTAGTGTTTTTCCATGCTTAGCATCTAAAGTACACAGAATACTTTTTTAGCTGTTTGGGCCATGTAGTGTGAAATTCGAAATTCTTGTTACAGTAGGCCTAAGCATTTATTTGAAACTCTGCGGTTTTTTTTTGTTTCACCAAGGATCCCGGAACTGTTGCCCATACTTGGTGCGAGGAAAAACGTATTCTACGTCAAAAAAATGAACAATACTATTCTATGATATATTGTGTTATAAGTTTTATTGTGATTAAACTTTCGACAGTTTAAACATTTGAAGAATGTAAAAAAAAAAAAAAAAAAAAAAAAAAAAAAACACGCAGATACTAGCAATGATATAGTAGATTAAATATTGAAACTCCTACTGTCTCAACTGTTACGTAAGTTGCACAATTTCATCTTTTGTATCATTAAATTTTGAGATGAATTCTCATTTTTATCATACTATCAGTATTTCAAAATAAATTATGAAACTTACGAACAGTTTGGTTTTGAAGTTCTTGCCACTTATAATAAAGATGTCTGTTATTTAGGTTCCAATCTCCTGGAGTTTATTGTGAGCAATCCGAGAAAAATATGTCGACCAGGACTCTTAGCAACAAACAGTATGTATCTCCAGACTATGACTTCACGACATCTTGGTCTTCGCCACGTGGCTTCCCATTTTTCCGACATATGCCAGAAGCTCCCTTTCATTTTGACTTTCAAAGTCACACACCTCTTGACACGGATGCACTTAATTATGCAGACACAGATAATACATACGAAAATCAGTACGAAGATGTTACTTCTCAAATGCAAACGTTTTGTCAAGATGTGCTTATTGACAAAGATTTAACATCGACTACGAATATATCAACTTCGAATAAGTCAGGTCACAGAAATCAGATTGAGCTTCCAAATAATAAAGATACGAAGAAGATGAGCTACGATTCGACTGCCAAGAGAGATAAAGGTCCTGCAAGAATGGTTAAGGTTTGTTTTTACTTACGGTACTTGATTTGTAATTATTATAACATGCTTTCGTCAAATTAAACACTTACGTTGTTTTCTCTTTGTTTATAAAGACCTGGAAGGATGATTCAAGAGCTATGAAGATATTAACAGGATCTACTGATAAGATTTCTAAGTGGCAGAATTTGAGAGAGACATCCAAAATACTGTTTGAAGTAATTGGTGAGATGCTATCTAGAATAATTTTTATAGACAATAGAAGAAAACCTACGTTACAGGCTTATACATACAACAACTGAGAGAGTTAATAAAATTATAATAATAATTAAGAGTGCATAATTATCATAGGCTGTTAATGGTAATACAGAATTGTGATGATTGCTAAAATTTTAAATGACAAAATAATTAATTACGTAAAACTCAGTCAAATGGAAGTAATAATAATAATAATAATAATAATAATAATAATAATAATAATAATAATAATAATAATAATAATAATAATAACAACAACAACAACAACAACAATAATAATAATAATAATAATAATAATAATAATAATAATAATAATAATAATAATAATATTGAAAGCACTAAGTATGTAACTGTTATTTCTAGTCTTAACTGTATGAGTTGTTGAGTTGCTTTTCTAAGCTTTACTTTGCTAAGATAGGTAGTATTTTTGGAAGTTCTCAAACTTTATCAGGGAATGCTGTTTAATTCGTACGTGTTTTATAAGGAAATGCAAATCTGGTAATAAAATTAAAAATTGCTATCAGAGGTTAGAGAAAAAAGAAAGAAATAATTGAATTTTTTTTTGATAATTTTACAATAAATTACAATGAACAACGCAGATATTTTCCTGAAAATATAGTGACATTAGCATAATATATCTCTGAATTCACTAGATACGAAAATGTACAAGGTGTCTCAAGAGGAATGTATATTATTTAAGAATAATGTAGTTTTAGTTAATTTATATCAATTTAACCCGCTATACCTATGTCCGAAATGTAATGATTGAGAAATGATTGTTGGGCGAACTTTTAAATGGAGAGAGGCATTATAGACGATTTCTACGTTTTAGGACATTGTGATATGAAAATTATTAAAAATACTGCATCTTGTGCTGTTCCAATACCATTATTTCATAATTACGTACAAACTCAGTAAGAAAATAAAATAATTATACAAGACAAATTACTAAGGTTGCCCTTCTTATGGATTCTATGAATTGTAAATTCATATCAGGTAACAGTACCGGTTCTCTTTCCGATCTCAATGATACATTTGGTAGCTTGCCAGTTTCAGATAACATCCGATAAACATGGGAAAACACAGCTAGATGGAACCTTTCGATTGGAAAAACGTCGTCTGTATTTCTTAACAGCAGCCAATGCATTGCCATCATAAAATCCATAAACAAAAATCATTCTGCATATTCACTACGCGGATACACGAATAAAAATGTCAAGTCAACGTGTATTCAGTTGTGTATGTTGCGATGCTCAAATGGTGGCATGTGCAAAAGATCTGGCGTAACATGTTAAGTACTATACAGTAGTACATGGAACCGCAACACAATTCCATTATTTCTCCCCGTTAGACTTCGGACTTCTAACGCTCTTGTGATATAGTTGGTTTTACTGTATTCGTGTTGCTAAATTTTTCGCTTCGTAATCAATGACGCGTTTGTGGGTAGTAAATATCGGGAGAAATGCTAATGCACTATGAACATTTTATGACACTTCATCTGTGTCTAACATTTTGATATCGACATATAGTTTCTTTTGCGATAACTGAAACCAGTTCTTTTGTTTTCTTGTACAGGGACATCATTTTATTTTTACTTAAATTTTTATTGAACCTGAGTTTTTGAATGTACCTTACTCCCATTCCCTCTACTAATAAACTTCCAACCGTTCTCCACACAGAACCAAGGCCGCGTATGCAGCCAAAGTCGCCTTACGGTCATAGCAAATAGTACTGAGTTAGTGAATATAGTACATTCCAGAAATATGTTCGCGTTTTCCAGTGACGAAAGAGCTCTCAATATTGAATCATATTTTCGCACAGGTACTGTTGTCCGTTTGCCTACGTCATATCCCGGTTTCCCCCACCCGCTTCTGCTGCCCCTCTGTAAAGTCTAGCGGCTGGATTGTCTTAGCTCTTTTCTGAAAACATTAATTTCTGTTAGGAATTGGACGTCTACGTAATATTATACAATTGTTTAAAATAACTAAAATAAAAGGGCCTTGTTAAGTAATTAACTGTCACGTGATTTTCCCCCTTCCTGCGACAAAAATACTTGGACAGAAGATAGCATGTGTGAGTAATTTTATGTTTTCGGATCGGGCAGAAGTGAAGATTGAATTTACAGTACGTAAGGTACTCTTTTATAGGGTAGGTACAGAATTATTTCAACACGAGTTAGGCTACTAGTACGAAGGACGAAACTGGTAATTGGAATTAGGTACAATAGTCTACAGTGCAATAATATGCACAAAAGAACTGAAGCCTGTATCGAAATAAACGACCACCATTTTCAAAAATATGTTTAAATATCCATATTATTATGATTATTTTTCAATTTAACTTCATTCTCTACATTGTACGCTAATGTGCTGTAGACAGTATAATATACACTGCACAATGAATACGTTCTAATGAATAGCTCAGTTCTTGAGTAAAAACACTTATTGTTAATATAGTACTGTATTTTGATTAAACAAAAACCTGATGAAAATTATCCAACTCAAAATCGCGATATTTCCTAGTTTACGTAAATGGATGAACTACTTTTCTTCCCTCCTATACCTAGTAAAGTGATTTGTTTGTATTTTACGCCAGTATCATCGAACTCCAGTCGTGGAAGTGGGTAGCAAACGGTGTTTCCGGTTCTCAACGTTAATCTAAAGGTATAGCCAAGTTAATATTAGAAATGTTAGTAAACATAAAATGATGTCCCTGTAGATGTTCGGAATATTTTCTTTTTATCGTGACCGCACCAATGCTTCAATTCTGCTAACTACATTTATTATACACGTTGTGAATTTACTATAAAATCTCAAAGGAAAGCTGGTTTGGCATATGACTTTCATTGTACTTAAATGCTTGATGATTAGATGAAATGTTGGATGCTCCAAATATTTTGTACCATATGTTCATAACATTTTAAAGACGTACTCCTTGGTGGCATTTGATATCTCAATAACATGAATAGAGCAACAAGCAATATTTTACACTATTAATTTTATTTACATAATAATATCTGATAAGTCCTTTAAAAATAAATAGTCTACACACAGCTCACCCGAACTTGCACGTTGATTACCCACGACTTCTCAAAGCCGCCTGAAGCGTGGACTCTTGAATGGCTAAACATGAAATGAATTGTATTATTTTTTTTCTCTTACCACTGTAGATTGAGACAATCCTCATTTAATTCCACGGTTCCTGAGTTCCAGACAAAATTGTTTGGACCTGAAAAGGCAGTGGCTAGAATCTAAAGCTAGTTTGACTCAGATCTACTGAGAAATTTTAGGGCGAAAATCAATTTTAAACTAGTGTAAGGTATTTTAAAAGCATATGAAGACATTATTACAAAAACAGCCCTAGTCACTTTTAATGAAATTGTGTTAAGGACACATTTACTAGGCCTACTATTTAAAATGTTTATATGCTCCGAAAGTGACACATGTCAGGTGCAATAGCCACGAGGATAAACACCAGTTGTACGGAAACAGCTGACATGTGTTGTTCTATTTATTTTTATTGTTCTTTTGAAAAATAGCAATTTTGACAAGGTCGTGTTTGTAATAATGTCTTCATATACAATGTTAAAGTGTAATATAATCCATAAGATATGTTACCTTTATACCTCTTACACTCTGTATAAATATGCGTTTTTTAATAACATCAGCAGATTCTGAATACATTGCAGCATATCTTGCGTCAGAAGGCAAAAGAAAGTAAGCGCCAAGGAATTTTTAGGTCGGTGTTGGTACTCCTGAATTGCAAGGATGCATAGTTGTGTATATTTTTCTATAATATCCAAAGGAAGTAAGTCATAAAGCTGTGCGAAAAGTGGAATATTTATCTCATCGTACCTAAAAATGAAGATTTTGGACTTACTTCCTTCTGGCTTCTGAAGTAAGATCTGTGAAGGACCAATGACGATATGTTTTGGATATATTACTCAACTAGTATTCATCCAGCATTTTTCTTGTTTAATATTAGGCCTAAGTCTTGAATTTAACTTTCTGAAACAGATTATGTTTGCTGCATAATTATTTACTGAAGAGCCTAAAGTTTTTTTGGCACAATAAATTCAATGATTTTCCATTTTTAATCTTGCGTACACTACTTTTAACACTTGAATATAAGTAATTGATTAACTAGCGGACTTACTCGTGTTAATTATGTAAGTTTGTGCGGCTTACAGCTGTTTCGGTGCTTCATCACACCATCCTCAGAACTCTGAGTGGGCTCTGAGGATGGTGTGATGAAGCACCGAAACCGCTGTAAGCCGCACAAACTTACATAATTAACAAGAGTAAGTCCGCTAGTTAATCAATTACTCAATGATTTTGTTCCTTACAGCAACTTTGGTGACGGTGAGACCTGCTGGTTCCCTCTCTTCGAAGATGCTGCTTCTGAGAGATCAGTCCACTCCTGTACTAGAGTGCATCTTTCAAGAGATCGACCGTCCACTTCCTCCATTAGACAAGGGGAAATTAGTCAGGTGAGGAAGACTGCGATAATACCAAAAAAAAAATCTCGAAAGATTGTACAAAAATCAGAGATGCTCTCATCCAGTGTTGAAGAATACAATAGTGGGTGACTAGATTACAAACATTCCAAATTGTATCGTATCTCGTTTTTCATGAACGGAGAAATGTGTATGCCATATCAGTGCCATACTAATGAAACATAGTTTGTCATTATACGTTTTGCACAGTAACTTAAAACGAGTATTTAATAATCTAAATATGCAAAATTAATTGTACTTTCTATTCACTTGTCAGTCTAAAAACAGCTACTTTTATGAAATTTGTTGCAAGTAATTTATGGAAATTCTTTTGAACGAAATATTTTATTCGAGGCGTGACTGTAAATAACAATCATTTCTGTATAAACGAAAGGTTTTTGGAGTTACATCGTATACTGTGTCTACTTTCGGTTTTAAGAATACAGTAATAAAATCGTCAGAAATTACTTCGAATAAATTTTGAAATGGTGTCTTCAAATGCCTTCATGCAGTATCTGAAATTAAATTGCATATTTTCGAGATAAACGAGCTTTTTTCATAGATTGAGTGAACAAAATTAATCCAAAATGTAAACGACAGGCAGACAGATGGCGTATAAAAGCAACTTTCCAGTATAAGCATTCGCGAAAAAGTGTAGTCATACTTCAATGAAGATACAGCAATTTAACATTTCGACCATAAATATTTCGAACCATGAAATTAGGTACATGGGCCATTTCGTGAATTCTTTCTTTTTCATTATTCCTATCTCAAATCCGAATTGTGTGTCGTATAGAAATGTGTCATTAACTCAGTCATTATAATTATATGGTCATAAGAATTTTTCAGATTTGAGAGACGGTCAGCAAGCAATGCGTAAAGCTAACATGTGTTTTTGTCTCACTTGCATACCTGAGCGAATACATTTTTGTAAATTCTGTGCATAATACGAAGGTTGGGGTCTAAGTCATGGCAACATTTTCTTCTTTAAAGTTAAGCGATGATATCACGAGATGTCTTATGTCGTATAACATCCATAGTATGTGGTCACATCACTAGATGACAGTGTAATGTATTGTTACAGCACAGAGAGCAATGTGAATTCAGTTGTGAGTCGATCGCCGTGCCGTGCATCTGTGGTACGAGTATGTGGTCGCATCACTAGAGGGCAGTGTGATAGTTATCGCACAGATAGCGATGTTACGTGTAATGCAGTTGTGAGTCGACAGCCGTGCATAATGGATGTGATCCGATGGATTTTTAGGGATTTATAGGACGGGTATGTGTGCTGTAATGCTATCCCAACTACTGTAACACGAGTAGCATGGTGCTATGTCGTTTCTGGATGTCTGATTCCTACCCTACCCTACTAGTACATTCGTAGGTCTACGCTGCTCTTTACATTTGCACCGCACTCGCATTCTCATAAAAAAAAACGAAATAATTGGCATGACTTATGCCCCAGTCCTCACATTAAGTAAAGTAGGCCTAATAGATCTCGTATTTAACAATTTTAATGAAATTCGGGGATTCAAACATGCCAGGAACACAAAATCCTTAGTATGGCTTTCTCCGGAAGGGGAATGAATAAGGAAGAAGATCCGTATCGTAGATTTACGACACGTAATAGAATCCTGACCGTGATAGAGGACTCCAGGTAAAATTTGTCAAACATTTCTCGTGCAAATTCAATTTTGACAATGAATAACCTCTGAAACTGAAAACGTCGTTAGCTAAAAATAATATTACTGCTATATATTACTTTATTTTTGACGATAACCTAATATGGTAGATAATATTTTTACATGATTAATATTAAATGTAAACCTACTTAGCCTACAGGTATTATCGAGATTCACCGAAGTACGTATGCAGGGATTCTGCATTACCATATTATGAAGGATCGGCAGAGCGGAGAAAAATTCTCTCCGGCACCGGGATTCGAACCCGAGTTTTCAGCTCTACGTGCTGACGCTTTATCCACTAAGCCACACCGGATTCCAGTCCCGATGCTGGATTGAATTCTCTCAGTTTAAGTTCCACCTCTTAGTTTCCCTTTAGTGACCAGCCCTCATGCACTGTGTCACAGATGTGTGACAGTGGCACAATGTCCAACACACTGTGTGCAAAGGTGCACTCATTACGAGTGACTATTAGTAAGTGGCCGGGATTCGACATCTGTGATACAGTGCATGAGGATTGGCCACTAAAGGGAAACTAAGAGGCGGAACTTAAACTGAGAGGATTCAATCCGGCATCGGGACTGGAATCCAGTTTGGCTTAGTGGATAAAGCGTCAGCACGTAGAGCTGAAAACCCGGGTTCGAGTCCTGGTGTTGGAGATAATTTTTCTCCGCTCCACCCATCCTTCATACTACTTACTGGTGTTAAAGATGTGTGGGGAAAATCGTGGCAAAGAACAAGATGACAGCTTTCTCGGTGCGCACCGCCAGCTCTTCGGAAAAGTCCGGGCTCCAGCGTCTGTCCTTCGCTTCTCAGCGCGCAGCCACGGCAATGGGACTGGCGATTGCCGAGCCCTGAGAATCATCAAGCTTGTAAGACAGTATGTTTCAGTCTGTTCAACTTTTAATAATTTATTAATAAGTTAATTATGTGTAATTTATTATAAAGTTCCACCGTTAGCAAAGAATAGGAAACCTGAATATTTTAATCGAGTGTGATGTATATTATAATTCACCCAGAAAATGAGTGTTATGTACTGTATAATAATTATATTGTAATACCAATTTTACGTTCCCTGTTTACTGTAAAACTTAATCAAGCATAAAATATGAATATAGGTAGTTTAACAATTAGTGTGTAAAATAGAAATTATTACTTATTACACTTCATATAAATATTCCGTTATTGCGCAATTTTCAGCTGTAGAATTCGAATCACTCTGTAATTTCAGAGGTTTTCAAAGAACGTTTTGTAATGTTCAATTAAAAGTTCAACATTTGTTATTATACAGTTTATAAATACTTATTAACTTTACGTCACATTTGTAAAATAACTTAGTTGATGTAAGTTACATGTAAACATTCTAGTTGCCTCTCACAAAAGGTGAAAACAATAAAGAGTTCATAAAACTGACAAGATACGCTAAGATGCTCTTAACTATAATTATATTTTCTCTTTGGATTCACCGTTAGCTATCCATACTGGTAACCGGGATTCAATTCCCGGCGAGTCTAACTGGAATTTGTGGTGGATAAGGACGGTGTTTGGTGGTAGGGTTTAGTGAGGTACTCCGGTTTTCCCTACCGGCATTCCACCATTACTTCATTAGTCATCACCATCATCAGCATACTGTGAATTTTTTTATTGTAACAACAATGTAATTTATTCGCCACAACAATAATTCCTTTCTACAATTCGCCTTAAACGCTCTCGTCAACAATTGGATTTTCACTTAACACAGTATTCGTTATAGCACTCCACCGACGACAATGACAATTTACTTGGGCTAGTACGAACAACAATGAACTGTTAATCTTAACTAATATTTACAAAGCACTATTTACAAATCAGAACTATCAGTTCTCAGTTCACAGTTCTTCTAGCTCAGTCACTCGAGTTCACATATCTCGAACCACAGACCTCCAGAGACAGTTCACTGTACTCGAACTCAGGTCCCTCCAACTGCGGTTCACTGCACTCGAACTCAGGTCCCTCCAACTGCGGTCCACTGCACTCGAACTCAGGCCTTCGGATGCTGACGCAGATGCGGACGCACACTCGAGTCGAACTCCGGTACACAAGACTGGCTTGCTTGCTCTGGCTTTCTCACTGACTGGCTGACTAATCAACTGAAAAACTGCTGTCGTTCCTTCGCGTCCTTAATTTATAACCACAGCGACGTAGCCTCGAAAGTTCCACGCGTCTCTAGAGATGGCACTCCAGAAAAATCCAGAGCCCTCTCCTCTCTACCAGCACCAGATGCGCGCGCACTCTCTCTCCACTCTCTCGCCGCGTTGGCCCTTTCCCCTCTCCGCCGCGCGCAATCCCAAAGTGCTCCGCGCGATCTTCTCTCTTGCGGGACGCTGGTCGTGAGTTCGAATCTCACGTCGCTGTCACAATACATTCATTCATTCATATTGTTCTGCCCAAGGACAGGTCTTTCACTGCAAACACAGCATTCTCCAGTATTTCCTATTTTCTGTCTTCATACGATATTGTGTAATTCGTCTCCTATGATGGACCAAACGCCTTCATGGCGGCTGAAAGTAATACAAGTTTCGGCGCATCGCCCCTTGATGGGGACACTTGGATGAATGACGCAAGTAAAGTGTACGCCATTGGTTTTAAAAATTATTTTTCTAAGCATTTATCGTAAGCTCATATTTGGACTTTCATCGAAAAGACACAGTGGAACTTACATGACGTGAGACTAAGCGATACTTAGGCCTAATTTTTTAGTCTGTTATTTAACGACGCTGTACCAAGTACTAGGTAAATTATCTTCAATGTAATTGATCATACGGAGACGGTATTTGGCGAAATGAGGCCGAGGATTCAACAGGGATTACCGTACAGTTGGGGAAAACCTAAAAAAAAAAAAAACAACTAGGTAATCATACGAAGCGGGAATTGAACACACCTCCGAGCGTAACCCCGATTGAGCAGGCAAATGTGCTACTAACTCATTGCACGTAAGTACGAAGTACATAATGCGTTATAAATGTTATAAGTCAATTTGTTTGTTATTAATAGAGATAATGAAAATGGGCGCACCATTAGTCTGCTGGGGCGTCAGTTTTCCACCAGGTTCGAATTCCGGCAAACCCGAATAGAATTTATAATTGAAAAGATTGTACTTGGTGATGGGTTTTCGTGGGGTATTCCTGTTCCCCATACTGGCATTCCACAATTACTCCATTAGCCCTAATCATAAATTATATAAATAGGTAATCATCATCATCATCATCATCATCATCATCATCATCATCATCATCATCATCATCATCATCCATACAGGTTATAGTCCCAGAAGGACTGTTACGGTCCACAAAAATTTTCAGCTCATCTCTTCATTGGTAATTAAAACATAATATTCAAAGTAGGATTGAAATATATTATCACAGTCTAGTATATACGGTCACGAAGCTCGATATGTAGTAAATATGCATCCATAGATAGTTGCTAACCACTAGGATCGCTAATATCGCCTCATTACAGACAATGCGAAATAGTACCGACCCAGTATATTGTTCCTAGCACCCTCACAACTCAAGCTTCGTGACTGTACAGTATATACTAGACTGTGATATTATGTAGGCCTACTCATCGATCATGTCATCTAAGAAATGCTCAAGGATTACTCACGATCTGCGAAGCACAGTCAGATAGTTCCAACAGATTTAAGACGAAAGAGTCCACACCTGTGGAGTAATGGTTAGCGCGTCTAGCCGCGAAACCAGATGGCCCGGGTTCGATTCCAGGTCGGGGAAAGTTACCTGGTTGAGGTTTTTTTGCGGGGTTTTTCCTCAACCCAATATGAGAAAATGCTGGGTAACTTTCGGTGTTGGACCCCGGACTCATTTCATCGGCATTATCACCTTCATCTGATTCAGATGCTAAATAACCTAAGATAGTGATAAAGCGTCGTAAAATAACCTACTAAATTAAAAAAAAAGACGAAAGAACGTTTTCCAGAGAACCGTTTATTTTCTCTAACCCAACGAAGTTTCTTTTTAAAGTACTAATCTTTTAAATTCTTGTCACTCAGATATGTTCAACAGTTGTGCTCAGTGACTGTACTCTGCATCGAAGTTCAAAGAAGCAGCCACTTCAACTTCTCGTTTCAAAGTGAGACAGACACAATTCCTGAGTTTTGTTCGATTTGCATAAGAGATTTGAGGGATTAGCAAGATTACAGGAGATGCTACACATCGCGAAGTTGTTTCCTTGATAATGATACTAATGAATGCACATTGCAACTTCAAACTCTGAGAGAAGATTAACGACTCTCATAAGTCAAATGTACTCTGTTTCTCAGAGCTGCAACCATTACGGCACAGTAACGTCCAAAGAGCGCAAAGGGATTTCCACATCTCAAGAACTATCAGTAACTGTCGCGCTGAGAGAAGCTGCAGTTAACGCTGTTAAGGAACGATTAGGTCTAACGTCTGAGAATGGCATCTGTGGTGTGGACTCAATCACTCCATTGTTGTGGGTAAATGGATGCTTTTGCGATTCTACTAATAGCAATGGAAACTTTCCATTCCTTAGTGCTGCAATACTGTAAAATAGTCAACCACTGTAGAGTAACGATTAGCATGTCTGACTGTGAAACGAGCGGGCTCGCGTTCAAAATCTGGTTGGGACAAGTTACCTGACTGGATTTTCTTCCGAGGTTTTCTCCCTCAACCATTTGAAGCATAATTGCTGGGTAGGCTAACTTTAGGCGTTGACCTCAGACTCGTTTTGTCTTCATTAATTTCAACTTCATTATCATCTTTCGATAGTTTCAGATCGACCGAGGATGCAGCAGGATGTAGTACTGTGATTTGCATACAGATAATTGTATTCCTGAAAATACAGCAAATGTAAACTCAACGAATGAAAATAATATCAGGAATATAAACAAATTTCTGCCATGGTAACGAAATGAGTTATTGTTATGGTAATAGCTTTATTACAGCAAGCAATTCAGAACGCGTTCCGAACGATACCGAACTTCTTTCGACGCATGTGTCAGTTGTGTATGGTGTCAAAACTAGTTCGGGATTTTACGTTGTTGGAACATTCCTTAAACTGTTCTTTCAAGACCTTCGGAGTTTCTTCTCATATTAAACTTATATTCATATTCCGAACTTAATTCGTCATAAAATATATTATCACTATCACCTTCCAAATCACTCATGATCGACTATTTTTTTATTTTAACCTGCCTAGTCTCGAAGAATTTTAACCATAACTTTATCTGCGCATGCGTCAATAGTTCAGAAATCCCAGTTCTGCTCTTAAACGAGAACCAATTTCACTCGTTCTGAACGAGTTCTGAAGCATGTTGGAACAGAGAACTGGGAGTTCAGTATCGGTTTGGAATCAGTTCAAGTCTTGTTGGAACACACATTGAGCTACTGCGCATGAGCAGGCAGTTCAGAATGGATTCCGAACTGTGCTGGAACAAACCTTATGTTTTCTGCACCGCCTGCTCGAATGCATCCATGCATCCGATGGCTGCTTATACTGCTTGCACATAAGATCATTCTAACAATGCTGTCATTAAAATAGCGTATTTCCATATTCCAACGGAAGGTGCAGCAAAATTCGTGAAACATCTACTTATTAATGAAGGGAAGTTCAACACAGAAAAAAGTTTTCCCGTTTTCTTGTTAGGAGAAACCCCTTTCTCGGAAAGTACTGAAGCTGTAAGTTCCAGGGGCACTAGTTCATTTTTTTATTGAATTGCCTAGTTGCAAAAGTCCCTATCTGAAAAGTTCATATACGAGGGAGAATCGAAAAGTAACGCATAGCAATTTTTTACGGAAGACTATTTCGGTTAGGACGTTCAAAGTTGGCAGATAGTTTGAATCTTTCACTACAGACAGCAATAGCTCGACCAAGTGTCACCCTGGCGCAACGAGCGGTAACTACCGAGTAAAGATGGCGTGTGTGTTAGCATCGTCTATTTCTGTAGTTCGTTTTTTTTTGTGGGTAAAACGAAAAAATCTGGGTGAAATCCACGGGGAAATGTTGGAAGTGTATGGTGCTGATTGTCTGGACCGTAGCAACATCTCCAGGTGGTGCAGGTACTCCGAAGAGGGCCACCGACAAAGAACGTTCCGACCTAATTGTGACAGCTGCAATACCACCCAATGTCAGAGGCAATGAGGCGGCAATCATCCACCCTACAGTCCAGACTTCGTACCGTCTAACTTTCACCTCTTCGGACCAATGAAGAAATTCCTATGAGGCCAACGCTTCGGTTCAGATGAAGAAGTGAAATAAATTAATCGTGCGTAGGTGACTATATGCCCAGAAAACGGAGTTTTATGAACGTGATGTGCTGAATCTGGTGTCAAAATTGGAGAAATGTGTCGAGAGGCTTGGTTCCTGTGTTGAAAAATAGGTAAAATCTGTAACTATCTTGTACATTATTTCGTTCTGCTTACCTATTAAGTACGTTGCCATAAAAATTGTGCGTTATTTTTCGATCCTCCTATGTATTTTTGTAAACATAAAAAAGCTGGTAGTATAACAACAGATCATGGTCTTCGTCAGTTTTTAGAATAAAAATAATTAATAAACCTTACAAGTTCCATAAAATGTCCTACTAATAGTTAATTTGCAATTTTAACTTGAAAAACTGTTTTTAATTCTGTCACATAGCAGCGTTTGTAATTGAACAACACAATGACTTTCATATTTTAAATGTTGTTTATGCGTATCTAGTTGTATTTCGTCTTCTTTCAAGAGCAAATAATGGATTAACGAAACTATTAGTCGCGAAACAAAGTAATATTTTAACCACATAGTACAATATATATTATATATATTATTAAATGTACCGAAGTACATATGATAATTCCATGCAGATATTCTGCGTCATCATACGATGAAGGAGTAATGGAACGGAGAAAAATTCTCTCCGGCGCCGGGATTTGAATCCGGGGTTTCAGCTCTACGTGCCGGCCAACTAGTCACTCATTACGAGTGCACCTCAGCACATGTGTAGACTTCGGTCCTAGGTTCATAAATATCTATGACGTAGTGCAGAGGGCGGCAACTAGAGGGAACCCAAGAGTTGGAACTTAAAACTGAGACGATTCTTCCGACGCCGGGGTGGAATCCGGTGTGGCTTAGTGGATAAAGCGTCAGCACGTAGAGCTGAAAACCCGGGTTCAAATCCCGGCGCCGGAGAGAATTTTTCTCCGTTCCATTACTCTTTCATCGTATGATGACGCAGAATATCTGCATGGAAATATCATATGTACTTCGGTACATTATAATAATATATATGATATGCGTAAATCACTTCATGATTTAAGACGGCGCTTATTCCGTCGGATCCCGGCCAACTAGTCACTCATTACGAGTGCACCTCAGCACATGTGTGGACTTCGGTCCTAGGTTCATAGATATCTATGACGTAGTGCAGAGGGCGGCCACTAGAGGGAACCCAAGAGTTGGAACTTAAAACTGAGACGATTCTTCCGACGCCGGGGTGGAATCCGGTGTGGCTTAGTGGATAAAGTGTCAGCACGTAGAGCTGAAAACCCGGGTTCAAATCCCGGCGCCGGAGAGAATTTTTCTCCGTTCCATTACTCTTTCATCACACAGTACAAACATAGGACCTATATTCACAAGCAACTTAACTGGCCGTTAGGAGCTGTCATCTAGCGACAATTTTTTCCTATTCATGTTACATTTGATCATTGAATGAGCAGGCAGTATAAGCAGAAATCGAATGTATGGATGCGTTCGAACAGGTGGTGGTTTTCTGAAACGCAAATGATAACTTCTGAAATAAGAACCACAATTTCTCAAATAGGCTACAAATGAAACTTTTCCAAATAAAATTGATAAATATGAAATATAACTGATACTTTCTGAAAACCAATTGATTAATATGAAAAAACAAACTGATATTTTCTGAAATACAACTGGAAAAGGTGTAGTTTTAAACATCAGGTAGTAACATCGGCATGAATAGAAATGTCTGCGTTTATAATTGCAATCATTTTCGCTTTGTCTTTGTATATTTCTTGCACGTTTGCAGTGTCATATGATAAATGAAGTATTTCCGCCGGAACGTTTCAACAGGCCATAATGTTTATTCCGATCAGCAAGAAGATCAGCGCCTGTGGAGCGGAAAAGTGAGTGCGACCCGCCGGTTCCAAGCCGCTGAATATGTATAAGATGTGGAGGCATTAAGGCACCTCTGATAAATGGACGTGCTACACTAAGAAGCCAGTTTGTCACTATCTCAACAAAACAACATTGGTTCAAGATCTGACTTAATATTCTTCATTGTTGTCTGAAACCCGGCACACTTTAAGCTACAGCGCATGAAGTTACTTCAACAGAAGATGTTAAATTAAAAATAAGCTAAATAATATCAACCTGTGAATAACTTACGATAAGTAACAAGTCACAGAATTGCAACTGGAATTGTCTGAAGGGAGAACAATTTACATAAACTTGTTTTTTCATCGTTTAATCATATTAATCCTTTCTCTAAAAAAATATAAATACCTAAGTAAAGTTGTAAAGTAAGTTTTAAATACGGTAATAATATAGAAGACAGGATACATGGACCTGAAACAATATGTGGGACAATTATTCAAAGAAAATTTAGAACTATAAATTTATCAGAAATAAAAAAAAATGAAATCGTACAAGTTAATGATGGTGTCCACATTGTTGTAAGACGTGACACCTTGATCTCCATAAATAAATAACTAATGAAATTTAATGAATGAATGAATGCATGGATGGATGAATGAATGAATAAATAAATAAATAAATAGATAGACAGACAGACAGACAGACAGACAGACAGACAGACAAGTAAACAAAACAACCAAATAAAAATAACAAAAACAAAAAACACATAACAAAACAAAACTAAAAACCAAATATACCGAAACATAGATAGATAGATAGATAAATAGACAGGTAGGTAGGTAGATAGGTAGATAGATAGGTAGATAGATATGTAGATATGTAGATAGATAGGTAGGTAGGTAGGTAGGTAGATAGGTAGATAGGTGGATGGATGGATGGATAGATAGATAGATAGATAGATAGATAGATAGATAGATAGATAGATAGATAGATAGATAGATAGATAGATAGATAGATAGATAGATAGATAGATAGATAGATAGATAGATAGATAGATAGATAGATAGATAGATAGATAGATAGATAGATAGATAGATAGATAGATAGATAGATAGATAGATAGATAGATAGATAGATAGATAGATAGATAGATAGATAGATAGATAGATAGATAGATAGATAGATAGATAGATAGATAGATAGATAGATAGATAGATAGATAGATAGATAGATAGATAGATAGATAGATAGATAGATAGATAGATAGATAGATAGATAGATAGATAGATAGATAAAGTAGATAGATATAATCATTGATTAGCTTTTCACAATATGGCATAAGGTTCCACAAGGTAACAGGGTACATATAAATAGTTGATAGAGAATTACAGAGGTGTAGTTACTGATAGTCTTTTAATATTCAATAAAATCTAAAAATGTAAATACTAACAACGATTAAAATAACCTTACTTTTTAAACACGAGTTTACAATGAACATCATATACCGAGCCAGCCAAAATATGAATTGTTTTATTTTGCAATTTAATAACTTCAGATAAGTAAAAGTCATTACCATTACCCAAAATTGCAATACCAGAAGCTAAAATGCTGTTAATGATTGCAAAACAAGCATTTTTAATGTAATATTTAGGTAGTAATTGTTCTCTTCCACTCCCACTGCCGTAAGTATGCTGCTATTAGCTTGTTTTTAGGGAAGTAAATGGATTTTACCGTGATAATGTTGGTTGCTATTGACGACGGTACGTAAGTCACATTGCTCCTCAACGGAAGTAAGTGAATAGTAATATGCGTTACAAGAGCGGTATGTTGACGTTTTCATGTTCGAGGAAAAGATTGAAAAAGCGAAACGTACAGTAGTTGAGCTTTTTTAATTTCCGAGAACATGAAAACAAACATACCGCTCGTGTATCGTACATTATTTTGTGCGAAGATCGTTTATTACATACCTGAAAGAGGAATTTCTAATTAGTTGCAATGAAATCTCCATCTTGGTTTCTGTTCAATGACGGCAACTTTGGAAAACAAATATATCTATCTTCAACATTGTTCCTATAAAATGTTTTCTGTGTTTACTATACTCCAGCAGGCCGTGATATACGTCTGTCTTCTTTTTCCCTCAGTCTATGATGAGTCTGGAATCTTGTTGATTTTTTCACGGCTTCCTTAATGTTACTTGCATTACAAATGCAATAACTTTTGTGGTGTTGTAGAGTTTACTTAATTTTGCAAATATTTAAAAACAATAATTAACAGTGCAATTTAGGTGAAATTGCAGTGGTAAGTTTCCAATTTATAATTATTACTATATTGAACGTCTTTAAAAATAATATGTTAAAAGCCTAAAGCAGTAAAATGAATATGACGCTTAAGCGGTAAGAATAGGGAAATTGTTATGTGTGTTACGTTGGGAATACTGAATGTGGTATTTCACACTTACAGCGTATTGGTTTTGTGCGGAAAGCAAGCAAATACGCACGGTCTCGCACAAAATATGTTTCGTTCAACAGTAACATAGCAACAAATAAAATAATACTCAAAACTCGACGATCCTTCCTACAGTTCTGATATTAAATCATGTAAAATGAAGAAATATATTTTTATTACGTAAAATGTGGGAGTGGAAAAAAAAAAAACATTATATGCATTTCATGAGTTGAGTAGAATTTACTAGTCCCGTACTACTTAATTGCAGCTCTCGCTATCCCTCGGGAGCAAGTTCGTCCTCCACTAGTAAAAGCTACTTTACCTCCCTTACTGCATAAATAACTATAGATGTCCTAACTTATTGTATTGCTCTAGTTAACCTCAACTATTCATATCAATATGTGGTAGCCATTGATGTAGCTCAATCGACTGAGACGTTTGTCTGCTGATCCGGGATTGCACTCGGGCATGGGTTCGATTCCCGCTTGGACTGATTATTATCGGGTTGAGTTTTTCCGAGGCTTTCCCCAACCGTAAGGTAAATCTCAGGTAATATATGGCCAATCCTCGGTCTCATATTTCCAAATACCATCTCGCTATCACCAATCCCATCGACGTTAAATAACCTAGTAGCTGATCAATGTCGTTAAATAACTAACTAAAACATATGTGCAAATCTGGCTTTCAGGTATAGCTCCCTGTGAAGCTGACTTGAATAATTTCGAGGTAAAAATTATTTAGAATTATTAAAAATATGTGGTTCCCAAACTAGATTATAACCACAGTCTACTATATACAGTCACGAAGCTTGAGTTTTGAGGGTGCTAGAAACAATAGACTGTGACGGTACTATTTTGCATTGCCTGTAATGAGGCGATATTAGCGATCCTAGTGGTGAGCAACTATCTGTTTGCATATTTATTACGTATTGAGCTTCGCGACTGTATATACTAGACTGTGTTATAACGATCAAGTAACTCATCGATTGTTCACATTCCGCTTTTCATTTTTAACGTGAAGGAAAAATGATTTAAATGTTACGAAAATACCAACATCTGACGTCAGTTGCTTAACAACGGACCATTAAGATCAATACAGGTAATTATTGTTCTTTTATATTAATCGTTTATTATTTTCTTGTTCTAAGGCTGTGGACGAGAGAAGCTTTTGTCATCTAGTCTGCTGTAAAAAAATCTGAAAGTTAGAATTTATAAAACAGTTATACTATCAGTTGTTCTGTATGGTTGTGAAACTTGGACTCTCACTTTGAAAGAGGAACAGAGATTAAGGGCGAATAATTTCGAGGGAAAAATTGTTCCCGGGCCGGGTATCGAACCCGGGACCTTTGGCTAAACGTACCAACGCTCTACCAACTGAGCTACTAGGGAACTCTACCAGACACCGATCCAATTTTTCCCTCTATATCCACAGATCTCAAAGTGGGCTGACAACGGTCAAGCAACCAACATTGAGTGCACACTAACTCTGTGTGACTTAAATTGTGGTTTTCTGTTAACGAACAGTGACATGTATTATGCAAATCAAACTTTCAAGTATAACTCCCTGTAAAGTTCGATACCCGGCCCCGGAACAATTTTTCCCTCGAAATTATTCAAACCAACTTTACAGGGAGTTATACCTGAAAGTTAGATTTGCATAATACACGTCACTGTTCGTTAACAGAAAACCACAATTTAAGTCACACAGAGTTAGTGTGCACTCAATGTTGGTTGCTTGACGGTTGTCAGCCCACTTTGAGGTCTGTGGATATAGAGGGAAAAATTGGATCGGTGTCTGGCAGAGTTCCCTGGTAGCTCAGTTGGTAGAGCGTTGATACGTTTAACCAAAGGTCCCGGTTTCGATACCCGGCCCCGGAACAATTTTTCCCTCGAAATTATTCAAACCAACTTTACAGGGAGTTATACCTGAAAGTTTGATTTGCAGAGATTAAGGGTGTTTGAGAATAAGGTGCTTTGGAAAATATTTGGGGCCAAGAGGGATGAAGTTACAGGAGAAAGGAGAAAGTTACACAACGCAGAACTGCACGCATTGTATTCTTCACCTGACATAATTCTTCTTCTTCATCAAGCTCTACAACTCTCAGATGAAAGTTTTGTCCTTCTCAACAACTTTCTTCCATTCCTTACAGCTTCCAACTATCTTTGTCCAGTTTTCCACCTTCATCAATTTCAAATCATTCAGGACATCATCCTCCCATCTATTTTTTTGGTCCACCCTGCTTACCTGACATAATTAGGAACATTAAATCCAGACGTTTGAGATGGGCAGGGCATGTAGTAGGTATAGGCGAATCCAGAAATGCATATAGAGTGTTAGTTGGGAGGCCAGAGGGATTAAGACCTTTGGGGTGACCAAGACATAGATGGGAGGATAATATTAAAATGGATTTGAGGGAGGTGGGATATAATGGTGGGGACTGGATTAATCTTGCTCAGGATAGGGACCGATGGCGGGCTTACGTGAGGGCGGCAATGAACCTTCGGGTTCCTTAAAAGCAGTAAGTAAGTAAGTAAGTAAGTAAGTAAGTAAGTAAGTAAGTAAGTAAGTAAGTAAGTAAGGCTGTGGACGATTGGAGCACACGTTTGGTTACCACAAGGCTGTACATGTTTGTCATTCTGGTTCACTGACATTGAGAGATGCGCTATTACTTTTCATTCGGTAGAGATACAGTCCAAGCTCACACAACTTAACAGTTTTAGTATGAACTTCCTAGCTCTGCTCATAACATTGCGCCGGAACAGGTAATGCGGAGAAGCATTCCACACGATTCGTCTGGGACTCCATTAACAATATTCCTGACAATCTGTGGTATGTTTGGAAAATCTATTCTTTGGGATTTAGTCATTCTCCTCTCTCTCTAGGGAACTGCATGCACAATAGGTCGAGTGCTTGACGTGCTGAATGATTTCTTTGCGTCCTCTTAAAAGCACTGGCGTGGCTCAGGCGATCTGGAGCTGCCCTCATTCTCGCTTGGGCTGATTACTTCATTAGTTTTTTCCGAGGTTTTACTCAACTGTAAGGCAAATGTCAGATAATCCAAGGAGAATACTCTGCCTCATCTCTCCAAATACCATCTTAATATGCTCAAGTGCATCGATGTGAAATAACCTAGTAGTTGATACAGAGTCGTTAAATAATCACATAAAGATGTTCCCTTAATAAATGAAATAAAAAGAAATTATGAAATGTAGTGTTAAGTATTCATGGTTGTACACGAGTATACAGCAAGCAAATAGTATGTACTCTGGTGGATTTTCAACTGCAAAATATTTTTGAAACATCTGATTCTACAGTAGTCCAGGAGTTTTCCAGCACTCTATCGCTGCGCTCGATGCTAAACCGAATGAATCCAGCTCGTAAGTTAAAAAGCCGGGGCATAGCACGTGATGGATTTTCCAGCAATCTTCTTTATGCGCTGGTAACTCCTCTCATTTCATCGGAGAGCCGGTAAAGCTACTGTCTACGGGCCAAGTGTAAGTGAAAGTGAAGATGACTTTTTTCTTCGATCAACATTTCACCATGTAAACAGCAGAGATTGTTTATTTTGTGTGATATCTTACGCAAGAACTAAGTGTTCGCCGCAGAGTTCAGAATTTTCCATGTAGAATGGCTCCGTGAAGTCGATGTCCTGAAGGAAACGACAGAGTGCCGTATCTTTCCATGACTGCTGCGTCACTAATAAGAAAATATAAATTGAAAAAATGATGGAATATTGGTAGAAAAATGAGAATATTAGGAAAAGACTTGTTCCAGAAACTTTCTTCATTCACAAAAATTCTAATTGGACTTGTGGCTAGCCTGGAAACGCACGTCATTTTATAAGTTTATTATTTTATAGGCTATTCTTTTTTTCTCTTGTTTTCCGTTGCTATGGATATTCATTCTTTCAATAAAGCCATTTTAGTATTGAGTTTTTTTCTCTCTATGAGGGCGGGAGGGGAACACCCCATGCACCGCGACCTGAGGTCTATTGTGCGCCCTAGCATGAGTTGCATGCCCACCGACCCCACTTACACCGTACCGACCTAACCCCTAATACCCTGACGACCAGTCCCACCATCCTTCCAAATCCGTGTACCATTTTACTCTAACAACCCCCCTCCACATTTCCTCCCTCAAACAGTCTGAGTTGTAAGCCCTCTCTCCCGTCTCCTCAACGGTCTGAGGTGTAAGCCCCTCTCCCGCTGGGAGGGGAGTGGGTTCCGCTGCTGGCCACCAACTACCACAGCGTGACATATCTAAGGAGGCCGTCCGAGAGAGCCAGCGGTTTCGGAGGCCCGCCGCAGACGCGATCTGAAAACCAAGTAAGACAATCAGAAATGAAGATGGAAGGATGATAGGATGTGGCGAGAATGAATGGAGTTCCATACGCCTGATAAAGTTACCTGATATTCATCCACAGGAGTGAGGGAAAAACCCCGAAAAAATCTCATCCAGGCAACTTGTCCTAAGCAGGGAATCGAACCCCTATCCACTGGGTTCGGGAGCGAAGACGCTACCACGAGACCTCAGCGGTGGATTTAGTATTGAGTTAAGTTTATGAAACTCTTATTAATTAATGATATTATTAATAAACCGTGTATAATTCTAATTGTATTCTTAATATTGCAGTTGTAATTCCCTGGAAGAGAAGGCCTCATGGCTTAAATAAATATACATACTATACTATACCACTATAATTTTTATACGGAACTTATAGAGAGTTGAGACAGAAAACGTTACTAATAAAGCATGCATAAGCGATGGATGTCTGAGCAGTGTGTAACTATACATGGGAATTGATTTGCAGTAGTTCTACATACGAAACTCCCTATTTAAACGTTTTATACAGAGATAAAATGGCTGCCCCTCTAACAGCTGTTCTTATCGATTGTAATTTTATGATGATGGTTGCCTTGTAACCACAGAAGAACAAAACAAAGATAACAGAATAATTAGAATAATATTGCTATAGCTCAGTCGCCTAGAATCAAATTGCACTTTATCTAAAAGTCTGTTTTTTCAGGAAAGACGAAAAACTAATACTACAACAGTTAAGAGAGACAAATTCCAATTTTACTCCAAAGAGCAGTTTATCACATTCCCTACAAAATTCTACACTGAAACATACTGTATCTTAATCCCATATTTCATAATTTGGAGAAAGTGCAGTTTGATTTTAGACGACTCAGCTGTACTCTTTGATCAAAATGTAGCGCTGTAATCTATCAGATCCACTTGTACTATCGATACTTAGAGCGGCACACTAGCGCACACTATCGGATGCAAAAAAAGAATCAGTTATTCTGTTATCTTTCGTAATACAATAATGACGAAACTATGATGTAGTTCTACATATAATAGTTGTATTGTTATACGACGTATATATAGTGATTAAAAATTTAAATTATGGTTTATTTAACGACGCTCGCAACTGGAGATGTCATATCAGCGTCGTCGGTGTGCCGGAATTTTGCCCTGCAGGAGTTCTTTTACATGCCAGTAAATCTACTGACATGAGCCTGTCGCATTTAAACACACTTAAATGCCATCGACCTGGACCAGGGTCGAACCCGCAACCTCGAGCACAGAAGGCCAGCGCTATACCGACTACGCTACCCAGGCTATAGTGATTATATTAGTCAGGAATTTACATACGACTTATAAACGAGCTAGTTATTCACTGTATAAGACAGTTAAACGTCTGTATAAGAGCTTCCATTATACGACCGTAATTGTATATGCATTTTACATCAAGTGAGACAGAGTCTGATGACTTTTATTAAGGTTGGACGTAAGCAGCGGAATATTTTTCTCCATCTAGTCCTGCGAAGATTAGGAGAGAGGTTCTTCGTGATTTGTATAGAAATTATTTTAGAAATTTTCCTTAAGTTTCATAACTGTCAATAGATATCTATGTAATGCACTATGTTTTAGTGCAGACATTTTCAACCGGTGTGTCGCGAGAAGATAAAAACAGCAAAGGTTGCCACTGGAAAAATAAAAGTGAAAAGAGTGCTAAAAAAGGTGAGTCCACAAGAGTCAAGTTTCAGCGAACGCGAGCCTAGTAAACACAGTTTGGTATTCGATCGACAGGCAAGAGAATGACTGACGCGCAGTCAAGGTTGCCTGAACAGTGAACCAACGCACCAATCTTGAACTGAATTTGAATAGGGAGGGCTACTACGACCCATCGATAATATGATCTTATTAAATCTATTGCGCTGACCCTCAAGCTAGGCGCATTCGCAACTCATCAGTGGTGTAATTCTATAAAAAAAAAAAATGCTCCGGCTCTGTGATTTCTGCAGTACCTACTGGTAGTACTTGTCGTCATCATCATCATCACCACCACCGCCACCAAAAATACTTCTGAAATGTCAGACGAAAATACACGGGTTTGAATCTAGGTATAGGTCCACTAGTTCTGCAACTCATACCGACTAACCACACTAAACTTTGCTGCGTACCCAGGTTCCTAGCAGGCAACCTGACTCCATCCTATACTACGTTTCATAAGGTCTGGCAGGCGACGTAAACATTGCCGGCAGAGGAAGGGAGAAGGATAATTGCTATTTAACCAATGGAAGAGGTCACATTCCAGACTTACCTTGAAGTTGGGCGGAGGTAGAACGCTTCAGACAGCCCATCTTCAGCTGAGCATAGTGGGAATTAATTTAATGGCTTTCCAAAAACACAGTATGAAATATTTCATATAAAACAATTTTTATCTCAAAATGGAAGCAAAAACGAGCAAAATTGTATTAAAATTTTTGTTTGAAATATTTCAAAGAATAACCCTCTAAAATTAATGGCATTACTTACTGTTCACTCTATACATAGAGGTATAAGTGCCATTATTGTAACTGATGATTATTCATGTCATACGGAAGAAAAAGTGTCCTTACAATTTTTTTGTAATTGCAATATTTAACTAATTATTAAAGTTTACAATATCAGACGTTTTGCAACGTTGCTGGATGGGGAGGTGGGGTTTATAAGTATGCGGTACAGCTCAATCGGGTACAGACATACCAGTACAGATGCTCTGTTCTAATGCAGGAGCGGACCATGATAATACTGTTGTTTACATAAAACGCGCAGCAAATACAAACTTTCAATCTCATTAATAGAACATTATGGTAAATTTACATTTTATGTAACAATATTACTCCGTTTTTTTACTGTACGTCTAAAAAATAAATAATAATGTTTTTCTGCACAATAACACACGAACTTTTTTCTAATGTAACATTTTAATCTCTCCCGCTTCCGTAAAGCAGTATAATTTTTAAACAAATTTCTGGTTGTGTGGTTTTCGAAACGGGGTAAGAGACTCCTAGTTTCTAAAAATCGTTGAGAAACTGCTACAAAAGTTCGAAGATTAGGTAACCTTGTTTAAGGAAAACGTTGACGGTTTCTTCCTTCTTGTCGCACTTGAATTACGACGATTTTCTCCATAAATTAATAACATATGATATTTCGAAACTGTGAATGACATTGTAGGTTGTTTATCGAATACCGTGTACTGAACTGTCGTCCGCTCTGCAGTAGCTCTACGGACAGGGAGCTTAAACTCAGCTGACTCATACTTACGTCTGTGCAGAGTACTGCCTGCTGAAAACGTTGCCACTTCTCTCACATCAGAATATTAACAATTTTAAGCTTGCATTTTTATTTAATTTCACGAAAACGTAATAGGACACACAAATATTTAACTAATATTAACTCTTTGCTAGATATACTTACTGATGTAATTGTTTTCATAATTTTACCAAAGATATAAGCAGTATAACGCAAATAAAATAAGAAAATAAATATTTTTTTCTGGAAAAACTATCAAGTTTTGACCCTATGTTTTATGGTCTTTTTTTGATCCTGTAGACCAGGGATGTCGAACAGCGCTCTCAAACTGTGAAACGATTAATACTGTTTCCTACCGTAGTTGAGCTGAAACGACAGTCGGTCAGCTCGCTGTAGCAATGTTTTGTACGCAGTGTGTTTATCAACTCTGGCGGCTGGTATGGATATGGAACGACGATTCAATAGTGAGTGGACAGATAAATATTTATTTATCTTAAAGGACGGAAAGACACATTGCTTAATATGTAGAAAAGAACTTGGATACATTAGCCATCATAATATTAAAAGGCATTTTAATTCTACACGTCATGCTGAAGCTTATGGACCAGAAAAAATTATCCGGTTTCACTCGTAAAAAGGCTGTAGAAGAATTAAAATAAAGATTGAATTCAGAAAATCTTCCATCATCATCGGGTGTTAGTAGAATAAGCTGGTTCGTGCTAGCTACAAAATTTGTGAAATTATTCCAACGGCTTCGAAGTTATTTACTGACGGAGAATTTGTGAAAGGCTGTCTCATAGCTGTTGCAAAAGGGATATGTCCGGAATACGTTAATGATTTTAAATCTATATATTTGTCTCGCAATATTTTTCCAGAGCGCGTATCATAAATGGGAGATAACTTGGAGGAACAACTGATAGCAAGAATGAAAACTTTCACTTATTACTCACTATAGCTGTTGATTAAAGTACCGACCGGAAAGATACGACACAGCTACCTACAGTATATTCATAAGGAGTGTCAATTCAGATTTCCGTGTCATTTTACTAAAGGATCGAACTCGAGGAGGAGATATTTTTGAATCTGTAACAAAAATTATGAACAAATTTCAAGTCACGCTAAAAGTAATTAATTTTATACATCAAAACAGTTTACGTTTCTGAACTTGAAGTTGTACTGCTACAACACATACACACAAAGTTGATATTTTAAACATGATATTAACAACATGATTTACCTATTTCCGTCACTAACGAACAAGATTTATGGAATGACCCAGTAGATTTATTTTATTAGGTTATTTTACGACGCTTTATCAACAGCTTTGGTTATTTAGCGTCTGAATGAGGTGAAGGTGATAATGCCGGTGAAATGAGTCCGGGGTCCAACACCGTAAGTTACCCAGCATTTGCTCGTTCCAGTAGATAAAACATTATTATTATTATTATTATTATTATTATCATTATTATTATTATTATTATTACTATTATTATCATCATCATAATTAATCCTCATGTAGGCTACATTCTTTGTTTATCAGAGTTCATCAAGTGCAAATCTAAACTGAGTTCCTAATCAATTGGTAAGACGTATAAAAGTTATCAAAGTACCAGCCGCCGCAGTTTCTCTTTTGTTTACTATCATTCGGCCGGACTGCCTGCTACCTGTGTTCAACCGTTGCACGGTAAGGGAGAAGTGAAGGCTCTGCAGTTCACAGCTCGAGAGCGCTGTTCGACATCCCTGCTGTAGACTGTCCTTGACGACTGTGAAAAGGTTGGCACTTATACCCCTTACACCCTGTATATTTATTTATAGGCCTAATAATTTTCAAAATAATGACTACTCTTACTGTAATGGCTTACACATTTCACAGTAAAGTATTACAAGAATATTATTATATTAACACAAAATGTTCACTTGTTATGTTGGAAGGAAGCTAAGGTCTTTATTTTCTCAGATATTTATCAACGAATTTCATATTCCAGGAGACTTAGGTAGGCCTATATATCTATAATCTCTGCTTTCACAGAAAAATAATGAACTGTACTCATGCAATAAGATTAATTTTCCGCGTGGGAATTATCTACCGAATGCCATTAGTAGTGATAATTTTATCACATTTCATTTTACTTTAAACTCATTATTTCTTACCATGATATAATTTCGGACTCGGTCCCGAAATAACCATCACGACAAGAAGCATTCTTAAAGTTCAGTGAAATTATCAGAAAACTGCCAGCACTCTTGGTATTACTGTTACGTTTGCTTGTAAGAATTATTGTTATCGCTCTTCAAAATCCATCACTCTTAATCATGTTTGAACCCACGAACTTCGAAACATGTTCCAAGCATGTTAACCACTATACCAGAGAGTTCAAGTTTGTAAACTTTTCACTGATAAAGTGTGATATTAATTGCCGTAAGAACAGTGAGAAATGAACCAAGAAGAATGCTACAGAACAGAAATGAACACAGCTATAGTGTTGCGACTTAACAACACTTAAAGAAAATGCTACACATCAAGGAAATGTGAGGCGAGCTGCTCTTATTTTCAAGTCCTCTTTATCCTCATGCGATAAAATCTTATTTCTTGCTTTTATACCGGTTGGCCGAGACCAGCGTTTTGACGGCATATTGGACTGCCGCGATTGTTTGCTCAAGTCATCTCTTCCAGTCGACAAGGGACAAGAAATTGCTCTGCGGGTTACATCACCCAACCTCTGAAGCAGCGATTCCGAGCAAGTTGGCATTCTGTCAAAATGTATGAAAGAATAATCCGGATTAACTACATACTCTTCCTTTTTCTGTTCTTCGGCTTCTAAATCAAGATTAGGTCACTGTTTGACGAAGTGGTGTTATTAGAACTTTTTGAAGTCGCAGTGTACATAACGGATAAGACACGTAGCTTTAACATGGGATTTGAATCCCGAGTCGGCTTCCTTTGTCGGAAACATAAATAATTTTAATCAATGAGTGATCTGGCCTGGCCTCAAGGTTAACTGGGCGGACTTCTTCATGACGATAGCTCACGGCAGAGGACGATCTGGACAATGAATATTTGCCCATTGTTAAATGTACAAATTCTGTGTTGCTTATAGTGGGAAATCGACGTTATACTGCCATTACATCACCAAAACCTTGAAATGTAATTGTCTAATATAGATACGAAATTTCCTGAAGTGTAGCAAAAATTAAATTCTAGCTATGTTAAATTATTTAAAATAAACAATACTGAAAGTGATACTAGTATTTTTTTTATCACTAATGACATACGTTTCTTTAGTGGACTGCATGATATTGATATCCTGTTTTCTTTTTGCAGGACTGTTGGCACTAGATTAATAAGGACGCCTACTTTGTCTGTATTCTCGTTTACAATTTTACTGTTTTCTGGAACAATTACCTATGTAAAAATATTCTTTAGATTGAAGGACAAGTTTGAATGTTTTTCATTTAAGCGGAAGTAAATACTACGTTTACAACTTCCTTAAATATATATCATGAGACACTACAGAGTGGATGTTACTACAGAGCGAGACAGCGAAAAGTTACCGCACTATGCAGGGGATGTCGGGGAACAGATTGCCCCAATCCATTGCTCAACTCACCGGTAAGCTGTAGCAGTGCGGCCGGGCGTTCAGTTTCATTATGGTAGACATAAATTATTATTAGTTAATAGTTACCTAATGAATGAATAAATGAAGTTGAAAACTGATGTAGTTCTTACCTTTCCTCAAAGCAGCTGTTGAAAATGATATCCAGCGTTATCGAGACAAACGTTACATCGTGTTAAAAAATTCCGAAACACTCGTATTTCGAAATTTCAGATATAACTCGTCTGATTTCATTCTCCAGGGCTTTAAGAGTATGTGAATTGTTCTTGTACATTGTCAGTTTTAAAGTTCCCCACAAATAAAAATCACAGGCAATTATGTCAGGGGAACTAAACACCCCGTACGCCCCCCGCTGTCCGCGCACTCCATCCCCACCATTCAGGAATTTTAGGCCTACCGTAATGAAACTGAACGTCCACCCGCGCTCCTACAGCTTACCGGTGAGTCGAGCAATGAATTGTGGGCAATCTGTTACCCGACGTCTCCTGCATAGTGCGGTAACTTTTCGCTGCCTTCTCTGTAGTACCCCTCAAGGGGAGGGGCGCGAGCTGGGACTGCCCTGACACTTAGGCCGCTACCATTGTGCTACCCTGGATGGAATGATGGGCATGGCCGAAAACCCTCCCGCTCTACAGATTCCCGTATGGGCAGGCCCCGAACTCCCCTTACAATCTGCAGAATCCCTTGAACTTTCCACGTAGATATCACAGCTATCCCTCGACTTCAGTCCCACGAGCTACCATGAACCCATAGTGTAGCTCTGTTGTGTAGAACACAGTAATCCAACCCTTTCACTTCTTGGGGTAACCAAAAAGATCTGCTGTTCACAGGTGAGCAATCTATACTTGACTCTTAACTCTCTTTTATTTTCTCCTTGAAAACCCACTGATCATTATGTCATGTCATCTCTGTTCTAGTACAATGGCTGTTGATAGCATTACTTTTGTAAGAAATCTGGGGACTGAGTTTTTTCTCCCTTTTCATACTTTGAATAGCATAAGAACCAAACAGTTGGAAGATTCACTTTTACTGTACATCCTACAAAAAATAAGGGCTGGAAAGCCTAGATGTTACATGTTGAATGGATAGTTGAATAAAATTCTCAATTGTTGAGACAAACTAGTATTCCATAAATTAGTAATGTTTATTTTTAATCAAAAAATTGACACACGTTCAAATCATTTCCATTCAAACCTGAACATGTCCTAAAGATTATTTACAGTTGCTCGAGGGCATTTTGTATAAAGCAGAATCTAATTTACTACAATATTACAGTACGATTATTTAGTCCTGACAGTCGCCGACAATGTGCGCCTGGGTCGGGCGAGTCCATTAAGTTACGCAAAGGGGTGTTCAGGTTAGTCAGTCGCTTGCTTTCAGAGCGATCTGATGTCAAGCGTGTGGTAGAGCGTTGTGTTTCCAGCACAGTTAAGCTGTTCTGCATTTATTTACTGACGGCTCGCTCTTATCTCAACTCCGGAACTCTCCCCACTACTCCTATTACTTCCCCTCTTTCGCATCATTGAGCTGTCAGGACTAAATAATCGGTCTGTAATTTGTAGGTGGCCCCTCAATGTCCTTACAAAATAGTACATTCATAGTATTAATGTTAATAATAATTCACTTCTTGAAAAATTATCATTGATGGACTTGTCTGGTTTTGGACGCATGCTCCACTTATAGGGAAAGAATTTGAGACGACCTAATTTAATTCTTCGATTATTTATGCTGTAGTACCGGTACTTTTTATTGCAGTAAGGAATGTGTTGTACGATAATTCATTTTCAGTTCAAAACGAAACTCTTTATAATTATTATTTTACTTATTAATTATTACTTACTAATTATTATTTTAAACTTTTCAGACGAAAGATAACAAATAAGCGAAGTGATTTTTGCAGCGTACTTGTTAGCGTCTCCTAAATAATTTAGAGAAATAACACGCAGAAGAAACTTGAAATCTTAAAGTTAAATGAGAGAATATAGCAACAATAAATGATGGCAGAAACAACTCTTAAATTACAACTTGTTAGGACAGAGAAAGTTTTACAGATCCAGAAGTTGTTAAATAGATAGAATAAATAATTCTTCGAAGAACAAGAACAGATTTTTTACAGTACTAGCTTGAGGTCATTTTGTGTACTACTAAAATTAACGGCTTTAGGCAGCTCTATTTAATGTAAAGTGAGTTTCATTACAGTGCGATCGTATACTCTTATTGCTAGCGTGAAGTGAATAGGCCTAGTTATACTGTGGAATAAGCTATAGAGGTCTTATCGGCGGGATAGGGAACATCCATGAGCTCTTAAACTTAAATAGGCTTTTTTGCACACTGCATGTAAAGAGTTGCGTGTCGATTATGCTATCCACCCGGCGGCTCCACCATCCATCACACTACACATTCTTCTCCAGCCATCAAATTCTTACACTATATCTATGGCAGTGGTTTGCAGTACTCATAGATCTGCAAGAATCGTCACGTCCCCATCAGGCAAGCAAGAATATGGGGAGCGGGAGCTCCGGTAGGTACCTATGCAAATATATGAGTCATCTGGAATCCTCTATCACTACAATGCACTAAATTTTGGGCAAACCGTTAGGAACAGCCATCACCGCGGACGACCGATTCAGTATTACGTAAACACAAGTGTCACCTATTTTTCGAGATGGAGATGATAATGGAGAGGGAATTGTGAAGCGTGCTGATGGAATGAGGAAAGAAAAACGGAAGAACCTAGAAGACCCTTGGCTTTGTCCACCATAAATGTCACTCCGCAATCGGCGAGATTTCAACAATATTCTTTTTTAATTTCGACGTATTTTTAATAATAATAATATTAATAATAACAATAATAATAATAATAATAATAATAATAATAATAATAATAATAATAATAATAATAATAATAATAATAATAATAATATACCAAACACGAGTTTAGGCTATTGTTGACCCGTTTGGGTTCAAGCTAGACTGGGTCCAGAATAAGTTTTAGTGGGTAATATTGAAGCAATACCTGAGATATTCTATTTGCTAACTACATGTTGAAGCCAGTTATCTCTGTATGTGGAACTTTTCTTCTCCAGTGTTGTATATTGAGTTCCTGTAGTATTTCCTCATTCCTTTTGTGATCGAACAATGTATAACCGACGGTTCGCCTTACATATCTCATTTCAGTTGCCCTTAACTGTTGACGTCTTTTTGCTTCAAGATCCAAATTTCGCTCCCATAGAAGAGAGTAGGTAGAGCGAGAGTATTGTATAATTTTATCCTGAAGTGTTTTTGTACAAGGTTTGGTTTTAAGGTGGAATTTAGCATCCTAATATTTATAAAAATTTTGTAATATTTTTATATACATCTGCGCTAGACCTATCTCTCCTTTGTAATAAATGTTACATTCGAAGTAACAGAAAGGATTTACTTATTACTATGATGTACCGAAGTATATATGGAGTTTTAGTGCAGTAATTCTGCGTTTCCATATGGTGACGAATCGGTAGAACGGAGAAAAATTATCTCCGGCACCGGGACTCGAATCCGGGTTTTCAGCTTTAAGTGCTAGCGTTCTATTCACTAAGCCACACCAGATTCAAGTTCCGATGCCGGATTGAATCTCTCTCATTTTAAGTTCTACCTACTATGTTCCCCTTTATTGGCCTGCTCTCATGTACCATGACACAGTATGTGTGACAGTAGACACAATGTCCAACAACAAGTACAGAGGTGCACTCATTACGAGTGACTAAGTGGCCGGGGTCCGAAGGAACATGGCGTCGTCCAGAATCATAGTGATTACTTACGCTTTATCATAGTGTTCATAGAAAGTTCTCAAAAGAACAACAAATTTTATGTTTTTCTTTTAATATTGGCCTCTGTGAACAAGACTTCTTCGGTCAGCGGATAATGGAAAAAAACGAATTCAGAATTATACACAAAAACACTATCCATTACCACAATGATGTAAGGAGTTTGGCAAATAAATATAAAGACAAAAGTTGCAGGTAGTAACCGTGGAAAACACAATGACAATAAAATAAAAACTTTCTGCAATCTTCTGCAACTCTGGAATCTGTATCGGCGAGACGAGTAGCTAAGCAACATTCGGAAACACTGTATGTTGTCGTCTTATCGTTTCGAAGGATGGAAGAAAAGAAGACTTAATATGAAAAGCTCGAATAAATTACCGGAAGGAGAACGCATGCTGGTAGCCTGGGAACTCGAGTGACAACTTAACACTTTATTTGTTTAATGTATTACAAGTTTTGAATTTATTAAATTTTAAAATTTATGTCATAAATTACGCAAATTTTACACATCGTGTAGCAATTAATTTTTTACACGTAACTTCCTAACCCTGATTATTATTCTTTACTGATATATATAGGGGCAAGTATTTATGGAGATTAATTTTATCATGTGTGTTTTTAATATTGGTGTCGGCGGAGATTGTTGGAGATTGATTTGTACTTTTGGTGGAGATTAATTAAAATTTTGGAAAATAAAATTATTTTGGAATTGGAGTATTAGCTGAGTATGAATATTACTTTCCAAATAATTGACATTAAATGTTCGTTGGATTCTGATAAAGGTACGGTATGACCAATAAACAACATTTGTTGGACTGAGACTGTATTTAACACACATTCATTAAAAATGAAGAAAAATTGCAGCCGTCAAATTGGCACTTTCAAATTATTAGTGAAATGTTGAATTATCCGTCTTTTGAGTTCATTAATGTAATCAGAACACCTGTACATTGCATTGTAGCCTACTTGGATATAATTATAATACAATTCAAGTGAAAAAAAAACGAAAAAACTCAGAATATGAAATTCGTTATAAAACGACGCAGTCGTAATAATTCGTGAGTGTGTTCATATTTCGCTATTAGAACTCTATTTCGCGTTTTGTCGCGGTTTTTTATCTGCATATTGTTAATCAGAATTGCTTAATTCGTAAAGATTAATAAAAATCTATTGTATATCTATTATGTTGTGATTTTCGCGACATCCATAAATACCCGGCCCTGTTTATATACAATTCGTTCTAGTGATCACCATGAGGTATATCATATTAGCAGTTTGGTCTGGAGTTCTCTAGTTCAAGGTAGGCATGTACGTATACAATCCTTAGCATGTTTTTTTTTCTCGGAAAGGAGGGAAAGTTGTGGGTCCCGTGTCAGAGATTTTCAGCATATGAAAGAAGCCAGTGTCTGACAGGAGGCTTTGGCACAACACTATGTTTTATTATGCAATGGTAGGACCCTTAATCTTGTCATTATTAGCCTAGACTCCGCGTCTAGATATCGCGAGTGCCGAGAAGCTTAAACTACTTAGTTCATCAGAGACTATGCAGAGTGCACCACAGGTAGTGGGTCTGTAGGGCTCTGAGTTCTGAATTCACAACTGGCCTACGTCTGTGTTCATTATACAACGGAATGGGCCATGAATATTTTAGCTCTCCTTGGCAACGGTTTGTTGTTAATTGATTTGTATCTTTGTGTATGTTCGCCGTTTCCATCACGTCATGGTCACCAATATTCTAGCGCGAATACAACATAACAAGTAAATCAAACTCAAGAATAGTTTTATTTCTAGTCAGATAGATACAAATCAATTAACAACAAACCGTTGCCAAGGAGAGCTAAAATATTCATGGCCCACTTCGTTGTATAACGAACAGAGAAAAAGGCCAGTTGTGAATTCAGAACGCAGACCCCTACAGGTCTACATTGCACTCGTAATAAGTAGAGGGCGGAAAAATATGCGTTACCACGCGATACAGGTTAGTTTGGTCTGAAGTATGGGTGACGTCACAGGTACAAGCGCAATAACTTAAATGCATTACTAGAGAGCGGCAGTACAAGTAGGAATCAACAAATGACCTTCAGTGTCAACTTCTAGTCGTATGGGGAAAAAAAGCCAGGTGTTTACAATATTGTTTATTGCCTTGGTCAGGTGGTAGTGTTGTGTAAAAGTGATTTAAAATGCCTATTGGAATTAAACAGTCTAAGAAATAAATACGGAAGAGAGATTTTGATTTCCCAAGGTGAAAATATTTTCTGTGCCGTGCGCAAATTAAAATACGTAGGAAATATAACATAGAGCGGCATTATAACATACCGAAAACGTACAAAGGTCTTCGACATCAAATAATTAAAAACATACTCGGTCTGAATTTAATGTGGATTTATGTAATATGGCGATTTCTGCAAATATTCCGTTCAAGAAACTTGATAATCCACATTTTATAGATGAAAGGTGAAAGAAAAATTCCAAAAATTCTGCAAAAAATACCCGTTATAGGACTATAGTTATGTATAACGAGGGAAAAACGACGATACTACGGCGCTTTTTTCATTTGCACCTCTAACATCTTGTGACAAGGAAAGTAGCTTTTCGATGTTGAAAAACTGTTGGAGTGAGAAAGGTCGAACTTTCTCTTTCAATAATTTACGAATGTATATTGTGGTTCAGTATAATACATCCTTTAATCATCAGGCGGTGACAGGTAACATTTGAGGTAAGTTTTTAAATCATAACTATATTACAACTTTATTCCAGTATTTATACATAGATCGATTGTATGAAGTGATGAGGTGCTCATTACCAGACTGTACTTTCTTGCAGCTGTTTACGTGAGTGAATGACAACAGTATAGTCCGTTGACAATGAACTTAAGGCATAACGCACATCTTTCCGCCCTTTAGTAATAAGTGTCGATTACAGAGAAAGACTGGTATGTCACAGAGGAACCGAAGTGCCCGGAGAAAATACCTGTGTTGCTCAACATAATTTATAAGTTCAGGGTGGATCGACGCACAACACTGTCTAGCCTGACTTTTCGCGCAGGCCAAGTCATTCGGGCGAGATATATGCAATACCTTGTCAGCGCTGGTCTGCAAGTCGTGGATTATAAATCTTTTAATGACAGTTCTGGTATATTAGAAAATCTGTGGCGTTTCTATTTATTTCCATGCTCTCTCCTTGATATTAAGCAAATATCGTGTTAAAAATAAATTCTGAAGTTGAAGATTTGTTGCAGAGCAAGTTAAATCAACATTCTGGCAAACTACTTTTTTCTGCTACTCCCAGTAGGAAGGACTCAACTCGAGTAGGAGGGAAGAAAAATCTATACAATCAGCAGCGTTTTATTAGATTCACCTTGGAGACTGACAACTCCGACAGCTGACAGATGTTAACTGCAGACACAATTTTTAAATCATATTTCACGTCTATGGAATGAAGCGTAGCGACCTGAAATTTCTTGTCGCAAGATGTTGGATAGCAGATAAATTCTGTACAATTTAGTTATAATAGCATTTATTGAAAGAGGTGTGCAATTTTAACTGAAGAATAGCAACTCCAGTGATTTTTAAATGCAATGCAACTAAAGGTATGTACATTTCAAAGCATATGAGGCGCATAAAGAAAGCGGATATTTGTGTGAGAAGAGATAGACCTACATGATAATATTTTTATTAGATAGGCCTCTGTAGTATAGATCATTTCGACAGTTCTCAATCTCATAGATTAGTTTCTAAAGCTTTTCAATTCCAAGCCCTCTCTTCAACTTCACAAAAAATGAGAAAAATAAGGAATCTTTGAGAAGTAATTTGATGTGCAGTAGATATTTTTCTTTTACATGACCTTGGTACAAAGACTACCCTACCAGTTCATGTTAAGTTGCCAGAAATATAATTTACAATATCGAGCAATAAAACTGAAACATTAAAAACTTAAATGCAAATAGGAATTGCAAGAAAAAACAATAGAATAGGTGATGAATATAAATTATTTAGAGCACAAATAGTAAGTAAGGCAAACTACAATCTGAAGTGAGGCAACAAACATATAAGACCGCAAGTACTTCAAAATGTCTCAAGGATATAATATGGCAGAATAAAGAGACAAGAAATTAAAATCAGAATTTATAAATCGATTGTACGGCTTGTCCTTACTTACAAGGGGCAATCAAACAATTCCCGGACTGCCCTGAATGTAGGCAACACTTAGGACCTAGAAAAGGAAGAAGTTATCTAGTGTCAAGGAAACGCCTAGAATCTATACTAAATGCATCAATTGAAAGGCAGAGAAGAAGACTATCCATAAGGCGTAAATGGATAGATTCCAGGAAAAATCGCAATAGGTTCTTGATATATTTGCACAAAATCACGTGTAGAAGTTCGGTTCTTAAAGACAATCTGACGGTGTTTGATAGACTGGCTCAACAGGCATGGAAGCAATGGTCTTCAGTGACACGCGCATGTATGTTTAACAGTACCGTACAATAAATATAAGTGCAGTTCAGAAATATTGTGTATTGATTGCACCTTGTATTTTTGCATGAATTATATTTCTTGTTTCTCATAGACCCATACTAACCGCCCTCCAATACACCAATTCAGATAAGACACAATAATTCCATTGAAAATACTGATTGTGTATATGTAGTCAATTTCTCTTTTTTATTTTATTATTATTATTATTATTATTATTTTTAAGTTACGGGTACCGGTATGTATTTTTCTGTACGTGATTTGATCCTGGTTGAGTGGAAGAGAAGGCCTCATGGCCTTAACTCTGCCAGGGAAAATAAAACTATAATAATAATAATAATAATAATAATAATAATAATAATAATAATAATAATAATAATAATAATTATTATTATTATACTTACTTACAAATGGATTTTAGAGAACCTGGAGGTTCATTGCTGCCCTTACATAAGCCCGCAATCGGTCCCTATCCTGAGCAAAATTAATCCAATTCCTACCATCATATCCCAGCTCCCTTAAATCCATTTTAATATTATTCTCCCATCTACGTCTCGGCATTCCCAAAGGACTTTTTCCCTCCGGCCTCCCGGATATATTATATAAATATATATAATATTTTCTAAGTTCTATGAAGTTATAAATGAAAAATGACAATTAATTATAGAGTAAATAAATAAAATTACCTTACATTTATTTCATTTGCAATTACATTTACATTCCTTATATGTAAAGATAGGAATTTACCCACAGAGACTACAAGGTTAAGTATGCATAGTGTTCGTTGTTGAAAGAGAGTGAGCGTAGCTAACAGTGCAGATGCTTGGGTATCTGTTAGGGAAATCTGCCGTGGTATAAGCAGGGTGAGATTGTAGCTTTATGTGGTTAACCAATCAACAAATCGCTGTGCAATGTAAAACAAACGAATTGCCGGAACACAACGCTGAACCCTACGCACGAAAAACGTATCCCCATTCAATTGCTGCGATACACAACACATTTCAGTTGTAACTTGGCTATATCTGGGGTTTCACGCCATTCATGACGTAATGACAGTCTAAGAACAACTAACTCAATATCCTCATGTTGTGATATAAATTCCTACCTTTACTTATAAGTAGGATGAAATTCCTTAAACATTTAAATATCACAATAATACACAACCAAGTATGAACGTTCCTTGCGATTACAGGGATTCTATAAATTCCCTGTCACTTTTAAGAAAAATCTTTCACATTTCGTAAAATTATATTCCAGTAGCATTATTTGACTGCAATCCCATTTCTACAAAATGCGGTTTTCGCATAAGAATAAAATTAGCTAATGTATTTCAGTTTATACAAACTTCCCGGTGCGATGAATACCAAGTTACCCTGCACTGGAGTTTAGAGCCAATTACCTCTTGTGCGGAAGTCGGTCTTCTCGCTGGTCCATTCACAGCGACTTGGGTGCATTCAACACCCATTTAATGACGCTTCAGATGACTGGGATACAAAGCCTGTACAGGTTCTAGAAAAAGTATATTGAATGCACTCGACTCCAACTGAAAATAGTCGAGCACCTTCAGCTACTTATTATTAAGGGACAAACGGAATATGACTATCATCATATCATCAATCAGCTCATTTAAGCGCGCGATTTTTAATGACGTAAAAAGTTTATTTCATATTTCTGCTTAGACTTCGATTCACCCGCTAGAACCACAACTGTATCCTACTCGTATTTACTATGAATCATTTAGCATTGTCATACTGTCCGTTCTTGTGGATGATTGATGCGCAGGGTTTCCCGCTACGGTCAGCGCGGCGCTTCAGGAAATTAAAAAAATGAGTTGAGAGTTAGTTGTGCTTTTATAAAAGTGTGCGATGTTGAAATTCAAAAAGCTAAAATAAGAAATATAAAGCACATTACTTAGCTTGACTAATTACTGGTGCAGCCGAGATTCCAAAGTTCAAACCCAGCCGAGAGCAACGCATTTTAAACGTGAATAAAATTCTTAAAATAGATACTTTAATCCGGAAAAGAAATAAAGCTGTGGATCCTATGTCATAGACTTTACAGTACGTAAGATGACCTCATCTCTGACAAAGTGCTGCAGACTTTTCTCAACCAAGTTTTTCGACGCCGTACAACCAATGCAATTGAAGGTTAAAAAAAAACATAGTTCAAAAACATAAATTTATTTATTTTATTGGGTTATTTTACGACGCTGTATCAACATCTAAGGTTATTTAGCGTCTGAATGAAATGAAGGTGATAATGCCGATGAAATGAGTCCGAGGTCCACCACCGAAAGTTACCCAGCATTTGCTCCTAGTGGGTTGAGGAAAAACCCCGGAAAAAACCTCAACCAGGTAACTTGGCCCAACCGGGATTCGAACCCGGGCCACCTGGTTTCGCGGCTAGACGTGCTGACCGTTACTCCACAGGTGTGGACTCAAAAACATAAATTTTCAGTAGAAACAAAAAAAAAAAATATTTTGCATTGGTGTTGTTGACACTTCAAGTATGACATTCATCATGCCGTTTCTTAAGGTGATTTAGTAACTTGGGAAATCTGAAGTACATTTATAACTTAAATTGCCTCAGTGGCGGTTTCTCGGGGGAGGGAAGGGAGGAACGTCCTCCTCACATTTTTCTTCTTTTGAAAGTAAATACCAAATTAAATATATGCCTTGAAATTCGAGGAAGATTCGATAATTTTTAAGTTCACAGCTATAAGAAAACCTCGGTTGATCGAGTTTTAAACGACGCGCACTCATGCGCTGCTAGAAAACTGTGAGAAAGATGCGAGATTGTTTGTGTGGAGGAAAGTCAATCCATTCCTCCTTCACTGCAGTTAAAACACATAGACAACAGCGCACTAGCGGCCAGAGACAGAAGCAGAGTTTTAAAGCAAGTAAATGAACGTAGAGGGAGGAGATCCTCCTCTGAATCAGCGCATGGGTGGGAAATATAGAAACCCACTGGTCGTGCAGCAAGCTCGCTACCGCTGCCATCTAACGATGCTGCATTCAACCAGACTATAACACATCTAGGAGGAGGCACAATAAAAACAGTTTCAATGCAAAGCTATGAAAGACACCACATAAACATTTTTTTATTAAATTATAAAACAAAATATATTATTCATTGAACTTTATATAAGCTACTATTCATGGTTTGAAACTTTCGAGGATATCTGAGAGTTGAAGTTAGATTTATATAAAACAAAGAGGAAGTAGTTCTACGTTAGTATCGCAGATCTTTTTGGCCCCTGAAATTCACTTCCATTCATTGTCTACTAGACAGGACAACAGCAAGTTGTCAGTTTCGTACAAATATATTTGAAATCGAAAGTACTCCAAACTACATTATTTTAACATAAAAAAATAATCGGCCACCGGCAGCTTTGAACAATAATGGTAATATGACTTTACAAGAAGTGACATTCTTCAAAAGCATGTGATACTGAACTTGTAAAATGTACATGTGGCAATACAGACCACGTGGATGGGTGCAGAGTTCTCGCTTTCCTAACAGATTATTTCCCATTCCCACTTCCGTAAAACGGTTCTGGTTTTGTGTTAGTTGCTAGTCTCTTCCAACACGTGTGATGCTGTAGTGTGCGCGAAAAATGCTGCGAGTTTGTGAATTTCCTTGTAATTGTTAATTTGTGCGTTTACAAGAACAGATTATTTCCATACAAAAGAGAAGGCCAACCCTAACACTATCTGGTCTTACATGTATGCATGTAGTCTAATTTGTAGCTTGTTTCTCTCAAGAATGTGTCATTTTGCGCTGTTAACTTCTTTCCTCCTCTTAAGAAATATGCAGGAGTGGCCACTGAATTGCCTCATAGAAATACATGTGTAAATGCGGGTAACTGTGGACAATGGTTGTTTTAAGAAAAAATAATAATCTGTTATGGCGGAAGTGTACTGCTCCTTTAATCTTATTTTCTCTATTATATCCGGTTTCTTCTCCTTTCTCCTATCTAGTGTGTTTTGTTATTCCAATGGTAACAGCCAAAAATTGAAGGTCAATGCATTCTTTCAATAGTTCTGCGCATGTAAGAAGAGTGGTTTTCGAATCTCTTGCACATCGAGAGGTTAAGTTAGAGAGTGATTTAAGAAATCATTAGACCTATTGTACGTCAGAAAAACTCGTTTATAATATTTGTGGACTCATTATATTTAATGAATATTTAAATATTGTTCGAGAAACCGGCCATTAGAGCTACAATTATGGGTTTCGCAAGAGGGGAAATTGTCTTTATTGCTCAATATTGTATCTGTTCATACGTGCAAATTAATGGAGTTTAAAACATATTTCAGATGGCTTTCGTGAAATGTTCCGTAAGTCGTACAGGAAGCGTTCTCACAAGAAACACAGTCATAAACACATTCGTTTTGCTCTAGAAACATTTTGGGGAATGCATAAATTCCATAAAATATATTTCCTTATCCAATTCACCTGATCTTACACCACCGATGCCCACTTCGGAGGTATGTTAAAGATGTGCATCCTTGTGGAGAACTCACCGATAACAACTGTGGAATTACTTGAAAAGATAGTGGCTTTCGTTCACCAACTACACCAATCTCTAATAAATGTTTGAAAATATTCGTGTATATTATGAACGTTGTATAGAAAATAATGGAAAGCATTTTGAACATTTGTATTTTTTTAAATGTATCAGTTCACATGGAATTTTATTTCACAGAGCTACATTTATGTTCCAGTATATTAAAGAGTTTTACGTAACTGCAGGTTATAGATTATTACTAGTTACATAAAATCACAGTATCATTTTCAGTACTGTTAGTTTTGGATCATGCTGCTGCTGCTAAAGAGATTAAGTTGTTTCTGCGTCTTTGATTATAAAAACTTCTGGAGTTTCTATTTTTTTAAACTGGTCAATATAAGGCTGTTGCAATAAACGAAAACCAGAAATTTGGAGCAGCAAAAATATCCCCAGGAAAGACAACATTTTGCTACAATATAATGATAAATTCTTTCATTGGCAATAAATTCTTCCCATTAAGATCGTATGCGAAACATATGTATATAAGCGAAAGATCTGCTATAAGGAATTGTAGAAAAGTCAGTGACGATTGCTTCTGCTATGCTAATGTGCTAGCATATTGGAAGTTTTGTTATAAGATTTCATTTCGTACACCCAATAAAATACTGTAATTTCCAACGGTGTTTTACTGGTTAGAGGTATGAAATTCTAATAATAATATAGTAAATTATCAAAGGTTTTGGTAACTATTTATTAAAATATTTTTACAGTAGTATTTTACTATGAAATAGCATATCTTTGCAAATCATAATTTTCGAATTACGACACTATTTTACTGGAAGTGTGATTTGTACTATGCATATAGCGCATTACATGTACAGACATAGAAACAAAATTTGGACGACCTGAATTTCCTAAGTTCCAGTTATAACATACTGCGCATGCTCAGTGGGTCTGTACATTATAGAAATATTATTTAGTGTTCTGCTCTCTGATTCGTTTCATATATCTTTACTCTCTAGCTTAAATATGTGAATGAAGTTGGTTTCTGCGCATGCACTTACTTTTTTTTTCTTACTTCTACTCATATGCATTAAACTGTTGTTAAACTACAAAATTTATACTCACGAATCGACGCACTGGCATTATTTCTCACTAGAATCGTTGAAAAGTAATGATTTGGGTACAATAATAATTGTTGTTTAGCTGCCAGTTTTTAAAGAACAATATTTTCATAATAATAATAATAATAATAATAATAATAATAATAATAATAATAATAATATAATATAATGTAATGTAATGTAATGTAATGTAATGTAACGTAACGTAACATAACATAACATAACATAACATAACATAACATAACATAACATAACATAACATAACATAATATAACATAACATTACATAATAATATAATATAATATAATATAATATAATATAATATAATATAATATAATATAATATAATATAATATAATATAATGTAATATAATATAATATAATATGATATAATATAATGTAACATAACATAACATAACATAACATAACATAACATAACATAATATAATATAATATAATATAATATAATATAATATAATATAATAATAATAATAATAATAATAATAATAATAATAATAATAATAGCTTGGAAACAATATTTTAATGATATTATTTCATTTAAATGATATGGTGACGCATTATTTTTACATACAAGCTGCCACTGAAATTGATTTGATTGTACGATATTATTTGCCAGGACCTGGAATGTGCGAGAATTTGTTTTTTACACCTCGTATTTAAGATTCTCTCTCGGGTACGAAACAGTTACGAAATAGTTTTAAATACAACTATCAAAATGATTTAAGGGGAAAAGACTTACAGCATAAAAACTATTATTCACTAAGTAATTACAAAACTGTATTTAGATTTAAGCCAATATTTATTTATAACAAGTGCAGTGAAGTGCACGGTTATGGCTAGCTGTTTCATATAAAGGTTAGTGAAGAATCTCCTCTCTTTCCAATCCACACTTATTTTGTTCAGGATCTCCATCAGTTTGTTCGAATCCATTGTGTGAAACGATTTTTATAGGTCCCCAAATACTATATAGGCCTACACGTCTTCATTCTTCTCTAGGTATCTTTCGCCAATTGTTCGTAGTTGTCGAATTGCATTCCTCGTACCTTTTTCCTTCATTAAGCTCTTGCTCTTCTTCCAACTGTCCTTCCATCTTAGAATATAAACGTCGATTCAGTATTCGCAGAAGAATCTTCGACGAGTGCGGTATCAGGCTGGTAGTCCTGAACTCCCTACATTTCTTGGCATTATTTTTCTTCGATATTGGCAGCAACACCGTCTCCGTAAAATCTTCAAGTCATTCGCCTTTCTTATATATTTCATTGCATAATGATAGAATTTCCTTCTTGTCTTCACCCAAGCATTTCACTAACTCAATGGGGATATCATCAACTCCTGTTGCTTTCCCATTCATTTCAATAAGCGCTAGTTTAACTTCTTCCCTTAAAATAGAAACTCCTTTTACGTCTATGATACGGCTGCTTCATCTTCTATGGCTAACTCGTCTGGACGATTCCTTGTCTCATATTAGTAATATGCGTTACAAGAGCGGTATGTTGAAGTTTTCATCTTCGAGGAAAAGTTTGAAAAAGCGAAACGTAGTTGAGCTTTTTTAATTTCCGAGAATTGAAAGAAAACATACCGCTCGTCTATCGTACATTATTTTGTGCGAAGATCGTTTATTACATACCTGAAAGAGGAATTTATAATTAGCTGCAATGAAATCTCCATCTTGGTTTCTGTCCAATTACGGCAAATTTGCAAAACAAAAATATCTATCTTCAACATTGTTGCTTTAAAATGTTTTCTGTGTTTACTATACTCCAGCAGGCCGTGATATACGTCTGTCTTTTTTTTCCCCCAGTCTATGATGAGTCTGGAGTCTTGTTGATTTTTTCACGGCTTCCTTATGTTACTTGCATCACGAATGCAGTAACTTTAGTGGAGTTGTAGAGTTTACTTAATTTTTGCAAATATTTAAAAACAATAATTAACAGTGAAATTGCAGTGATAAGTTTCCAATTTATAATTATTACTATATTGAACGTCTCTAAAAATAATATGTTAAAAGCCTAAAGCAGTAAAATCAATATGTCACTTAAGCGGTAAGAAGAGGGAAATTGTTATGTGTGTTAGGTTGGGAATACTGAATGTGGAATTTTAGACTTTCCGCGTATTGGTTTTGTGCGGAAACCAAGCAAATACGCATGATCTCGCACAAAACTCTTTTACATATTTCGCTCATGTGTCCAGTGTTCCTTGTTTGTCTGTTATTTCATTTCCTATTTCGTTTTCTGTCAACCACGTGGATTTCCTGTTCTTATTTGTGAAGTCCAAACATTTCACTTCGCTGTACATAGTATGGCCACAGTCTAGTATATACAGTCGCGAAGCTTACGGTGATTTTTTGCATTTCTCGCGATAGTTGCTAGCCGCTTGGAGCGCTGTGTGTACTAGGAACAATAGACTGTGTCACTGCCATCGTGATCTAAGGCAGACCATGTGACTCGCTTAACCCGATCACGAAGGGCGGCGTTTCAACCATATAAATTAATTGGAATGCATAAAAAGTAACATAGGGGAGAGTCGGGTAGTATCGGACATCGGGTAATATCAGACAATGCGCTTCTTTCATCTACCACCATATGGTAGTACCTGAATGACATGGTTACGTTTCTCTATGCGACATCACAGAAACGTAACCATGTCAATCAGATACTATCATTGTGTGGTAGATAGAGAAACTCACTGTCCGATATTACCCGATGTCCGATACTACCCGACTCTCCCCTATATTTCTCTAAAATGTAGTGTAATTGCATTAATAACATTTAAAACAATGATTAGGAGACACTTCAGACATAATTCCTTGCGAGTTAAGGTGTAATATTATTTTTGCTGTGAAAATTATGTTGTTCGTATGTGTAATAGACCTACCTGCCTTTATTTCGATTAAATATTGCGAAATTATTGTACATTCATTTATGCACGATTCAGTAATTTTCAGTTGCACCGCACGAATATTTAGATATGTTGAAATTATAGGTTCTGTTTACTGTCCCAGTTGCCCCTTTCTGGCTAATTTTAGTGGTCTCCAATGCCCTGCCATTCATATGGAAATATTATAGGTTATGTTTACTATACCTTATATTCCTAAATTCGCAATTATACATTATAATTAAGCATAATGTCATATATGATACTCCGCACATTCAATTTGTCTGTATTTTAATACTACAATTGAGTATTGGATTATTGTATTTATCTACTACCTAAGAGACGAAGTAACAATCGTACGTACACTAATTTCATAAGAGTGGTATGATAAATTTTCTGTCTTTATCAAGGAAGGTAGATGTGCTATATTAAAATCACAATACAAATTCTTTTTTATTAAACCTCAAAATAGTTTCCATTCTAAACTTAAAATGTTGATGCGAAAAGATTATGTTAACATGTAAAATTCTCTTCACTTTAAAATAACAGTTTTGTAATTTTTTCTGCAACATATTATGCAACAAGAAGTAAAGGGAACTTATGGACACATTACACTAAATAAAACTTAGCTATGATACGCAATAAAGTTATAATATAATAATTCACTGAGCTCCATACACTGAAATAGAAAACCCGAAATATATTACGGCCTGGTCTAGATCGAAAAGGTACTGACTGTGCCGTATTTCGCATTGTTGTGAAAAGTTGTGTAAACTGTGAAATATTCGTTATCGGTTGTAATAACTGTAAATGGCTAAAATACAATAATTTGAGTAATAATATGGGACAAGGAGACTTTTGTTGCACTATAAATTCTAAGAAAAAGAGGTCAGAGTTATCCTTCCGAAAGATCCAGGAAGGTGAGTTTATAATAGTACATTATGCAACGAGCCTATAATGAAGGTAATTAAGAAGTGAGTATGGATATTTATGAAACGAGCGCAAGCGAGTTTCATAATCTTCATACGAGCTTCTTAATTACCATTATAGGCGAGTTTCATACGACTTTTTATGCTCGACCATATTTCTAACTTGATATTATTAATTTTATTCTATCTGACCTGGAGCAATGTTCCGTAAGTTGTGAGATGTGCGCAGACGCGAAAGTATTGATTTTTTCCGAGGAACAGATGTCCACATTGACCTTGCTAGGCCATAAGAACCTACAGAGATAGCATTGAAATTAAATTATACATTGAAAAACGAGATGACAAATTGAATTTATTTCAATATTATTTACAATTAACGCTAATTATTATAGTAACAGAACATAACCTTCTGCGACAGTATTGGATTTCCAGCCTCCGTGACTTTTCGCTAATTCTCTTTCGATTGCATATCCGAGAATAATCGATACTTGCGGTTTTATAACGGTAGAAAGCTGACCTGTCATTGGCTGAACAGTTGTAACCTGAGTCGTCATTGGCTGAAAGACCTGGCCTTTAATGAGTAGGTGTACTTTAATGACATGCATTAAAGGTCTGCTACCAGGTGTATAATTACTACATTTCGGCATGGTCGAGCATAAAATATAATATATACTTTATGAAAATAATATATAAACCTTATGTATTTCGTATTTCAATAGTGGAATGAAGGTGTTAATTTTTGAAAAGAACACGATATCAAAAGTACAATACATTTTATCGTCTGCTTGGGAAAAAGTCTGTGATGAGGCGATAGTAGCGATCCTGGTGGCTAGCAACTGTCTATGGATGTATATTTCAACTGTCTATGTTTGCATATTTAGTAAGTATTCAGCTTCGCAACTGTATATACTAAACTGTGGTATGGCGCTGAATTAATGTCAACTATTATAAATAACTTTATATTAATAAATAGGTTGAAAGTTTCTAAGACTAAAATAAATTTATTCTATTGTTTCATTGGCGCAATTAGGAGACACGACATTAAATTTGTAAAGACTACAAAAGTTTGAGATAAAAGTGCTGAAAAAATTGGTATGCTGTACCAGGGTTAATATTGATTCTGCACAAACAGTCAACTACGTTTAAACAAAACATGAGGAAATGCATTTTTGTGTGAAATGTTCCGAAACATATAGGCTACCTTCTGCTGGGACGGGGATTTACAACTCTGTTCAGAATGTCATCAATATGTCATTCTTTAGGGGCGTAATTCACTTCTCATGTCAGCTGAACTTTATGCGAACAGAAAATTGAAACGACAGTAATTTCGGAACAGCCATTTGATTGAATGCTTTGAATGGCGATACGTTAAACAAAACTTTGAATCTAGCATGCATCCTTGATTATTTCATGGCCCGTTTGATTCTATTTACGTCATTGACTGTTGAACTCATATTTATGACAGAACTGCCATCTATCGTTGAGTTTGAACACCACGGACGAGAGACTGTTCCGCTGGATTTGTCATATTGTAACACAGCGAGCGACCGAGCGCTCTCGATAATGAAATAAACATGCTGTTGCAACAACTGAAATGTGAAGTTTAACTAATATCCAGTGTGTGTGCAGTACCATGCCTCACCATCGAAATGCGTTTTACAAAAAATTTGATTTCATTAATCCCAGAGTTGGTTTACATGTGTACCATGTTTATATAGCAGGGCTAGCCGAATTGGCGGCTTAAGGCTCATTCACAATGAAAATTAAACATAACGTAAGCGTTAACTTAAGAATATAAACGTTACGGTAAAATCAAGAAGTCATACCATCATTCACGATGGGAACATAAACATAACAGCAAACATACTTGGTAACCATGGAAACATAACAACGACGCCATTTACTCATATCACAGTCTACATACTATATACAGTCATGAAGCTTGAGTTTTGAGGGTGCTAGAAACAATAGACTGTGACGGTTCTATTTTGCATTGCCTGTAATGAGGCGATATTAGCGATCCTAGTGGTGAGCAACTATCTAATGTTTGCATATTTACTACGTATTGAGCTTCGCGACTGTATATACTAGACTGTGCTCATATTCTGCCGTATACTTCAGCGCTCCATGATTGTATTCTGTTTGCAAATCACGTAAGCATAAGCATGAAAGTTTGCAAACTCCAAGGAAGTTTGCAAACTCCAAACTTTCATGTTAACGTCTTACGGTAATGTTTATGTCAATGCTTATGTGAATCATTGTGAATGATCCCATTTGGTAGCCTGGGCGCAAACTTCTGTGTTTATGTTACGGTTATGTTTAATATTCATTGTGAATGGGCCTGGTAAAATCAAGAAGTCATACCATTACTTACGATGGGAACATAAACATAACAGCAAACATATTTGGTAACCATAGAAACATAGCTACGACGCCATTTCCTCATATTCTGTCGTATACTTGCGCTCCACGATTGTATTCTGTTTGCAAATCACGTAAGCATAAGCATGAAAGTATGGAGTTTGCAAACTTTCATGTTAATGTCTTACGGTAATGTTAATGTCAGTGTTTATGTAAATCATTGTGAATGATCCCATTTGGTAGGCTGGCCACAAACTTCTGTGTTTATGTTACGGTTATGTTTAATTTTCATTATGAATGGGCCTTTAAGGCTGGTCCATAATGAACCGGAACAGATACGACAACGATAACGAGAACTAAAAAATTGTTAAAATAAATGTATTTAAATGTGAGAGTTCACAATTAACGAGAAGCTTGCCGGGAACGGGGACTTGAGAGTTGGCCAAGTTTTAACTTTGCCACTCTCTTTTCCGATCACAGCCTACTAGATTCATTCTGTTGTCATCAAAAAGCTATTTGGACTTCGTATATTTTGTAGCAAGGAGGGCGTGACGTAATTTCTTTTCCATCCATTGCTTGTGACTAACCCAGAAATTTAGTACAATCACTTTCAATATATATTACGTGTATATGTGACAGACTACCACGTGATCTGAATTCTAAGATTTTCCGTGCCTTAAATTTTGAAGTTGGTTTAGCTGTATTTATGTTGGCTGGCTTGTACTCATGAGAGAATGACATTCAAGTATACACAAATAATATCAGAATACGTAATACCGACTTTACATGTTGACATACTTATCAATGTGCATAGTCGTTTCTATTCTCGATTGTGAATAAAAAATCTTGACGTTCACGTTCTTCGCTTTATGTTCTCGTTCCCGGTCTATTGTAGACCAACCTTAAGTTGTGGAGTAAATATTACTATCTCTGCCTTTCGTCTTTACGTTGTTTCTTAGATGTGGGTATCAACGTACGGTATAAAAACTATTCATCTCACTTAAACTTTCGAGCAGCCAAAGCCAAAAGGAAGAAGAAAACTTTTCAGACGTCGTATGTTCTGGTGTGGTAATATGTATTCTTTCCCGTCAGCTCACCGAGATCCTATTACGTACGTTATACATTCTGGTTTACAGCGAACTCAACCAACGGTTAGCGAGACGCGATATATTCGTACCTCTTACATAAATTTACCCAATATTATCGTTTATTAACAAGTACTGAGTTACTACGAGGCTTGTAGCCATAATAGCACATATGAAACTAGTTTGTAATGTTATAGGCTACTTCATTAATATGAATCAAGGTTTAGGAAATGAGCAAAGCGAGTTGTAAAACTCTAGGGGTGCTATCCATAGACATTTCGCTAGCCCCCGCTACGAGCGTGCTAAACAGGATTCATATCATATCATATCGCTAACACTGGTTTATGAATACGAAAAACGTTAGTTCGCTGATCATCCACCGGAAGCCCGCGCTAAGAATGCCTATGAATAGGGCCCTTAGAAACTAATTCATGTAAGCATAATAGCAATGGATGAATGTTATATATGCCTCAGAAGATTGTGTTAGACTTAATATACATATAAGATATTTCTGCAAAGCCGCATACTTAATTATTTGAATCGTTTTAAAATCATTTCTTTACATTTCAAGAATCTAAGACCTAAATTTGAAGTGAGAGTTGGTTCATTCTACCCAAATATTTAAACAAATATTTCATTGACGTCATTGCTCGAACTACTTATACTGACAAGGAGCCATTTTCAGACCGATGTCACAGATCGAACAGGGAATTTTTGAGGTGAAAGTACATTGAAAATAAAAATACCCGTGTTTCGGATTTCTCTCCCATAGGCTCCGTTCGGCGGATATATATATTTTTTTTGCAAATTTGCTCACAGTCGCATATTCCTTTGTCCTAGCTATTTAAGATTTTGTATAATAAAAGAATGTGTAAAATAATGTATGTTTTACCTCTTGAGGTTTTTTCCTAGACGCGCCTAACTGAGGAAAAATAAAAAAAAGAAAACTGTCAACGCTTGGTTTCTCCCCAACGCTAGGACAGTTATGCACGCAGAACCTACACCCACTGCACGGCGCTTGTTTATGCTTGCTCATGTTTAGCGCCGTACAATGTATATAGTGTAAGGTATGAAGGAAAATTTTTATTTTCAATGTACTTTCACGTACAAAATTTCCTGTTCGATCTGTGACATCGATCTGACAATGGCTCCTTGTGAGTTGGATTCTTATCGAACTTTGCATTGCGTGAGAACGAGAAAAGTGATTTGCGAAGTCATAGAGGATCAACTATAGTTAACATATACTATGTTTTCATGGAATATTCAAATCGATATGAATACGTTTATCGTACTGAATACGATTCCCGCAATCTCTGGTTTCATGCAATGAAATATAGCCTATTGAAAACGATTTAAATACGGAAGCTGGAAAGTAGTTATGTTGGTTAACATGTCTTCAGTAAAGCTCGGAACTTGGGGACTTGTGTGTCGTGTGCATGAGTAAGGTTACAGATACAACGTACACAATGTTCACGCTGCAAGTGCTCAGGGACAGTCGTGTGTACTAAGAAAGTGGTCACATCGAATAACAGGAAGACGGACAAGGAAGCTGTGTCGTGTTGAAGCCAATAACATTCAGAGAATTGCAGGTAAATGGTATGTTTGAGAAATTAGAAAATACGTGTTATTCGAATGGGTATTATAGGCCTAGAAGTTTGAAAATACATTTTTTAAATTTTAGGTACAGAATTTCGTGGAGGACTTCGGACAAGATACATTATTTTCTTCGAATCGAAAGTTTATATTTTGTAAGTTGTGCCACACATAAACTAGAGGCTGGAAACGGTGAAAGACATTGCAGTCCCTTAAATCGGTGGAAAATTTGTCTACAGCCATGGAATAAGTCGTATAGGGATCTGCCCTAGTAGTGACACACAAATTGAAAATTATTTTCGAGAAAAATTTGGGACATACTTATCTTTCTCAGATACGAGATCAGCTAGCAACTGCTGAAAATCGAATAGAAAACAGTAACAGTGAAAACATTCAGTATTTTAAGTTTCTTCCCGTCACTTCATGTGACGTGGAAATAAGTTTTTTTTCGTTCCAAATCATGTTTAACTAACAGGCGAAGAAGTTATAGGTTCGAAAATCTTCGAATTTACGTAGTCATACACTGTAATAAAATGTATAGAGCAGAACAGTAAATTTGATATATTTCTCGTTTTTATTTTCATTATACATATGCTTTAGAATTACGTGTTTCAACCTACCATAATACAATCAATATGTTGTTACAGCCAGAAACCACTTTTATAGCAGACCTGACTGTACCCCCGTGCTGGAAGCGGGAGTTGTTGACATGGAAGTCCAATCGCTTAGCCACGTGCAAAGGCACAAGTCCCAAAGTTCCGTCCCCAAGTTCCGAACTTTGGTCATCAGCATGTTAGCTTGTTAATCATTCTGTAGGCCTTGACTATAAACTACGTTGCGTCTTCTAAAAAATTGTTTATTTAACGACGCTCGCAACTGCCGAGATTATATCAGCGTCGCCGGTGTGCCGGAATTTGGTCCCGCAGTTCTTTTAAATGCCAGTAAATCTACTGACATGAGCCTCTCGCATTTAAGCACACTTAAATGCGATCGACCTGGGCCGGGATCGAACTCGCAACCTCGAGCACAGAAGACCAGCTACCGAGGCCAACTGCGTCTTCTAAATGAGGCGACTAAAACTAAATATTCTGGCTGTTAATGTAGAAGAGGAATAATGATTTTGAGTAAAATACAAAATATGATGGGTTACAATACTACTTTTCAACATATAATACTGCGATTGCTCTTGGTAAAACAACGACAGATCAAACAAATGACGATTGTTTGTGCGCTTAGCGTATTAAAATTGTTTTGAATACGATACGCATTTTCATGCAAGTCAATCCGTAGGCCTATTGAATACGATCCGACCAAACTTTATAGGTGTATAGACCTTGAGACTGAAATCATTTTGAATTCCCGTTTTCATGAAGGTTTTAATACAGTAAACGTATTGAAATCGATCTGAATACTCCATGTAAGCGTAGCAATAATGTAGCATATACAGTTCGTCCACAAGCGATCCAGAGTCAATGCGCCGCTTCCGAATCATCACAATTATTTTTACTATGCAGCTCTCTGTGCTGGTGGAAGGAAACAGGATTATGCTGTAGGTATGACACGAAGCGATGGTATTAATTTATTTTGCTGGTTATAATGTATCACTATTCTTATCTGGACATGGCAAGTTTGGTAGCTATTTCGAAAGGTTCAAGATAGAAACAGAAATTGGAAATATTTGTGCATGTGATGACTCCCTGCAAACAGTCCAACATTTGTTATTTGAGTGTAAAAAATTTGAACTACAACGTGTTGAACTAGATTGTCGATTAGATAGGTGTGACACCAAGTACTCCCCACCGTTACAAGTATTCCGAAATAAATGCTGTTATCAAGATTTTATGAGATATGTGGATTATGTTCACAAAAGTTGTAATCTGTACACATGATATAATTTGTGTATATTCACTGAATTTTTGTTATCTATAGTTTTTTACAGTTGCTATAAATTAATTAGGATGATAATTTACAATAAATTCACTATGAATGTGTTGAATAAAATTTAGAAACTGCTTATAACAACACTGTTTTACGGAAAACTGTGTAACAGCTTCAGAAATTTCAACCCACAGAAATTTAAATTACATTCTAGTGAATATTTGGATTAGTTGTTTGCTTAGGTTATAATATTGTATATATTTCATGAAGTTTGTTAACTGAAATATAAGATTCTTTAATTTCATCTCATTTCATTTCATTCATGTATATAAATTATTATAGAATGTTGTACAGATTTTCTGAATTTATATATTTGTAAAATTTTATTAATCTCATAATTTAAACAAAAGGTTTTTTCTTCTATTTTATTTCACCTCATCCATCCATGTAATATAAATTATATCAGATTGCACTTAAAAAATTCAGTATGAGATTTAATTCATCAATATCATACAAATATAATGATGTGTTTATAAGTGTAACATACCTATCTCAGGTAAAATAAGTTTCTGTGTAAAATTGGAGTGTAATAAATAAATGTATTCATATTGAAAATAAATGTTTTAACTTCCTGTGAACGTTAGAAAAGATCTATCTTACAAAAAATCAATTTTCCGTGAAGTATCAGAAAATATAGCGGCACACGTAAGGAAATTATTTTCCTGTTTCCCCTCGTGTTCCTACTGTATATTCATACGTCATTCGCTTCCTGTTAAAGGTTTGAGTACATTTCCCACTCCCGTTACGTAACATTATAAATAATATGAATATTGAAAAGCAGAATGTGAAAGTTATTTAATCACTCACCTAGTTTCCTTTTATGTTGTCGGATATCTTCGTGGGCAGGTTGTAGACAGGAAACATCTAGAAATTCAACTCCGTTTAGACTAAGGTAATGCAGTCCGTCGATGCGAAACGCTATTTTAGTAGATACTGGACACATAAAGCATAAACAGCAAAGACACAACAGACAAGTGTCTCGCATTGGATACCAGCTACCAATCATATTTCTTTCTAGAGAAATATGACGTGACTGAAAACTGAAAGGAAAAAAAATGTGGGTATAAGGACCAGTGGAGATCCAAAAGAAAATAACACAGTAAGAGTGAAGCAACCTGTATGTATACGTAAAGACAAGAGTTGAGAGTACAGAATAAATATACACAGAAGAGTTGCTTACTGTGCGATATAAGCGAACAAAACAGGGCCAATGTATTGTCCGATTGGTCACAACCTCCAAAATGCGTGCAAGATGTACACATCTCCGTACAGTCTGGTGTTCGAGGTATTCTGTAGAGCAGATTACAAATGCGGAGTGCACCGTAAGTAATTTCAATAATTTGTGGGGGTTACTCTTTGAGATAATGTTTAATACAATTTTGCTCGTTTCTGCATTCCTTTTGGAGATAAAAATTGTTTTACAGTATATGAAATATTTCATAGCGTGTTTTTGGGAAAGCCATTGATTTAATTCCCAATATGTCCAGTAAATGTAAGAGAGCAGTATATTATGATAATGAATAATTGAAAGAATTTTAGTTTTTGTCCTTCAAATCTGGAGAAGTTAGATCCGAACAAATGTAACATTGTAAAATTCATTTGCAGAACGAAAAGTTACATTTGTTCCGATTTCTGCACTTTTAAAGGACAAAACTAAAATTCTTACTTACTTACTTACTTACTGGCTTTTATGGAACCCGGAGGTTCATTGCCGCCCTCACATAAGCCCGCCATTGGTTCCTACCCTGAGCAAGATTAATCCATTCTCTATCGTCATATCCCACCTACCTCAAATACATTTTAATACTTATTTGAAGGATTCGTAACAAGCTGTTTTTTAAGGTGATGGGTTGTTAGCCCTTCGCCCAAACCCCAAGCTGGAGGACCACCCCTCATCGACTGTCCGCGACCGCTTATTCAATATATTCACAGCTACCCTCCATATCTGGAGGCCGTCTCCTCTATCCGCATTTATCATTTATTATCATAATACTGTGATCTCTTATGGTAATTAAATCAATGGCTACCCCAAAACACGCTATGAAATGTTTCATATAAAACAATTTTTATCACTAAAAGGAAATAAAAAACGAGCAAAATTGTATTAAACTTTTTTGTTTGAAATATCTCAAAGAATAACCTCCTGAAATTAATGAAATTCCTTACGCTTCACCCTGTATATCAACTATTAAATCAAAGTATAACAGTTTTATGATATGAAAACAATTTGAGGAAGGATTTTGTTCAATAAAATCAGCGCCGTGTCATCATTCTTGCCATATTATCAGAAGAAGAAGCAATAAAATACAGACAGTTCATGTTACTGAATCTCATATCTCAAATATAAATTACAGTACCTGCTTTCCTTCAGAAATGTATTTATTTTTTTACTTTCAGGAAATAGGAATTCATATCTGCAGTAACGTACAATATTTCACGAGTAGAGTCCACACCTGTGGAATAACGGTCAGCGCGTCTGGCTGCGAAACCAGGTGGCCCAGGTTCGAATCCCGGTCGGGGCAAGTTACCTGGTTGAGGCTTTTTCCGGGGTTTTCCCTCAACCCAATACGAGCAAATGCTGGGTAAATTTCGGTGCTGGACCCCGGACTCATTTCACCGGCATTATCACCTTCATATCATTCAGACGCTAAATAACCTAGATGTTGATAAAGCGTCGTAAAATAACCCAATAAGAAAAATTCACGAGTAGAGCGCTTATTTTTTTCAGTCGTGGATTCGTATACCACCTCCATTGCCAATGTGATATTCTTTGTTGTCTGTGTTAAGTAGAGGTCCGACATCATGCCGATAAAAGTGTCACAAGTCTCTCTACTGTACCTAGGTATAAGCATAGTCTAGTATATACAGTCACGAAGTTCAATACGTAGGGAATATGCATCCATAGAAGTTGCTAACCACTAGGATCGCTACTATCGCCTCATCATAGACAATGCGAAATAGTGGCAGCACAGTCTATTGTTCCTAGTAAAAGGTAAAGGTAAAGGTATCCCCGTAACATGCCATGAAGGCACTTGGGGGGGCATGGAGGTAGAGCCCCATGCTTTCCATGACCTCGGCACTAGAATGAAGTGGTGTGGTCGGCACCACGCTCTGACCGCCTTTTACCCCCTGGAAAGACCCGGTACTCAATTTTATAGGAGGCTGAGTGAACCTCGGGGCCGTTCTGAAAGTCTGGCAACGAGAAAAAAATCCTGTTACCACCTGGGATCGAACCCCGGACCTTCCAGTCCGTAGCCAGCTGCTCTACCAACTGAGCTACCCGGCCACCCTATTGTTCCTAGTACCCTCAACAACTCAAGCTTATATATATATATATATATATATATATATATATTAGACTGTGGTATAAGGTTGAAATTGTAAAGGATAATTGGAAGTTATGAACCGTATTTTTAAATTTAAAATCTCCAGACATAACAGACTCTACGGAGTGGATGATCTTTAAGGTCTTTGGGAATACGATTGCAATGATGGAACATGCAAATGTTCCGAAAAGTCAAAGACAGAAACTCACAAACTCCTCATAACGCATTCACTTAAGTAAAAAACCTTGTAAGGTTGAAATTTCCTGAAACGGCCGAATTTAATTCTCTGTATCTGAAGTGGTCAGGTACAGTGCCTGAATAAATTGAATTTTGAGAAGGGATAATTATGTTTATGAAATAGTGTTGTCACTTCAGACCAATATACTGTATTTTTGTTAATTAGGCCACAGAAAACGGTGATATTATGTTAGTCACACAGAGAATGAAATTCATGACCGTAAAAAATGCTGCTTGAAAGCAACATTATATAAGCAGCAAATTGTATTTGCTATATTGAATTATTTCAATGTTACAATTGCTTGTTTGTTAAAATATGTATATGATAACGTTATGTAATTTGTGTTCTTTTGTTTAGTGTGTTTTTGGAAAATATAATTTCAATTAATGCTCCGCCATAAATGTTGCAACTAAAACCTTGTGCATCCCTCGTGTTTATCGTACGGTTCGTCCTCCCCCATACACGTTACCTGCACTTTGTTTACGTTTTCACTGTGCCTAAACGAGACGCTCTACTGTACCTTCTTTTTGCAGGGAGCTCTTCAATTCGAGATTTCTTTTGGAGACAGAGAAGTATAGAGGATATGATTTAAAATAGTTTAATACTCTTAAAAAGAGTATGTCTGGCCACACTAGATAATTACTTACAACATCCACTTGAAATGAACTGTATACAAAATGTCTGCACAGCAGAGAGATTATTTATTATAGTTGTTATACATCATAAGTGACTGTTGCATCGGCTTTTATACGCATAAACCTGAATTATAAATGTAGATTTGCTTATGAATGTCTACTCCCTTTAGTACATAATCATCTCATACAAAAATTAGCCATTTGATATTCCACAAAGTCCTGGCTGTCCCCATCTTGTACTTTTGATTCGAAAACTGTACTCTGACCAAAGATAGAAGATACGAACTGAGTCGGCAGAAATTAAAAATTTGAGGCACACAGGACGATTTAGAAAAAGGCCAACAAATTTTCGGGAATTAAATAGGGAAATTTATACAACTGTTTTGGAATACGTAATTCAAATCCGCTGTTTCTACGAAGCGGCAATTGGTTTGAAAGCACGTTATTCAACTGTAACTCATGAACCTTTAATTTATTTGTTAACACGCTAAGGGATTCTGTTATAACGCAGGACATCAAGTTCCACAAGAGTGGTTTAATATATTAACAGTACAATTCATTGCACAGGTAATGGTGTCATTACAATTATTAACGGTTCAATCATCAATCAAACTGGCGGTTCGCGGGCCACATGCGGCCCTTCATGTTTTTCTTTGCGACCCATCCAGCTCAGCAATAATAAAAAAAAAATGCTTAGTAATGGCAAGCTACAATACATAGGTAATGTGTGATCCACAAGAGTTACAGTGGTATGGGAAACGGCCTGACGCTGAAATGAGTTTGACATACTTGATTTAGAGACTACCTGGAATGTCGCGTATAGTACCAAAATAAGGTATTATTCTTTCTAGCAGATTCTCTTCTATTTACATGAGATTCTCGTACGCAAGCATTTTATCACATTTCTACTGAAAGAAATCTGGCAAACGTGCCGGCCAAGCGACCTCATCTACCAATCCAACGATCGGAATAAGTTTTTCTTAGATGAACTCTGACTATATATTAATAATTCACTTTAGCCATGTTGAGATGGAACTTATTTCTTGATATACCCCCAATAGAACATTCTGTAGCAATATTTGTAATGTATGTTTTAAAAACTATCTGCAGACGTAATGCTTTCAAACTCGAGGGTGACAAATACGATTTGGAAAACATATAATGTGTCTTTCACGTGTTAAATTTTATTACCTGTTAACATATTTCGGCCTCCGCACGTAAAATACATATTATACGTTTTCCGAAGTGATATAGTATTAAAAGTTGTGTAATGAAGATGTATAAATACGATTTGATTAGGTTTTCCAATTCAGAACTTTATTTGAAACTGCGTTGAAGATTTCGAATAGGGATATTACGTGCACTATTCTCTGCCTACATGTTTTTCGAACGTGAACATGGCATCTCATGTAAAGTATGATTTGTCCGTCTGCAGTATGATAGAAGGGAAATGTGGCTGTTCAGTATAGCGTTGACGAAAGAACTGAGTAATAATTTCAACCGATGGCGAAAATCATCAAGTCTCACCGCTTCCATTTTTGAAGATAATATGGATATAACTATTTTATGCAGAACTATAAGAATAAAAACTGGTTTGCATTCATGGCACAGGCTATGACTCGAATGCTTGTGGATGAGATGAATTCAGTATTTCATCATCACGTGGTGAAGTTCGCACCGTCTTTACGAGTCCTGTATAATGTGAAATTTTACGGAAAGTTCGCGTTCATATATTCCAGAATAGATGCTGTGATATCATACATGTCTTTCTTGGGGCATGCCCGTCTTAGGAATTTTCCCACGTTTCATTATATTGAGGAACATGCCTGCCATTTCCTTCTACGTAAAACGATTTTTCACTAGTCTGAATATATTACAAAATGATCTACATACGAGATTACTCTAAAATTTGTATTCTTCTTTCTGATGGTAGAAGGGAAGGCCTAGCTTGACGACGGCACTTGAATAACTTTACAGCTTTTTAACATCAAAACAAAGCATCAGCGGATATGAGAGCCTTATCTAAAATTACTCGTAAAAATCCCCTGAGTAGTAGATATTTTTTTCTAAATCGTCCTATATAGATCAATAAATAAATGGAGATAAGCGCCAATTATTAAGCTTCTATAGCCTCTTAGGGCCGTAAAATTATGATTAATTGAAGGGTTCAGATCCATAGTGGACCAAGTGCCATTTATTAAAACCGGAGAAAGCAAGGGTTAAAATAGCATAGTTTAATGAAGATTGCCATATCATTTAGTTTCAATGTACATACTTTATTTTACTTGCTATATGTTTCGTTAAATTATGGTAATCACTTAATTTTAACCCTTGTTTTCTCCATTTTTAATAAATGGCGCTTGACCCACTATGGCTCTGAACCCTTCAATTGGAGTGACGTAGAGTTTGTCGCAGACGTTTTGAATCACCCTGTATGTTAACAGATGTAATGCATATGTCAAAATTTTGCTATGAGTCAAATTGTTTGAGTTTACCAACCAGAAACACAGCGAACTTCAGTGATGTCGGACCTTTACTTAGAAGAAGAACCAAAGTCACATTGAAAACAGATAACCTTCCAAGTCCTAGGTGGACTTCGAACCCACGTTATTCGCTTCAGTCCTAATGTTTTATCACTTTAGCGTCACTTTACTGCAGTCAATGATGCTTATAAGAGAATTTCTTCTCTTAGGTGACTCGAGATAAACGTTGGTAGAGGATATTTTTGCTCTAGTTAATGTAAACCAGTGATGCATGAACTGATCTGTGTTGCAACTCATATATATGGACTGTATAGAATGAACGCAGATGTTATAATATCAGATAACAGATTACTGTAATTAAGTGCACAATGATTAACACAAATATTAACAAAATTTGTAGTCTTGGTGTCGGTCCATAACTTGTCTTTTTCGCGAACTGATACATTTTCAGGCAGACACACAGTGGAATTTTCGCGACGTGCGGTGTAAGGAAACGCCTGTCTCACAAATGTAACAGTCAAATCGAGCATCATGCTCAGCTCTACATGACTGACGGATATTTAAACAGAACTGTTGCTTAATAGGTAAATACTGAATGGATATTGTGATAGCATTCACGTGGAGGGACGTCTGTTGTGCACCACCGCTCTCATTCACATCACAATTTGCACACATTTACAGAGTTGTGCACTACAAGAAGCCATTCCGATACAAATCATAACAAAAGTGCGAAAATGATTGCAAGAAGTCCGGATATGTGTTTATACAACTGTCAGATGTAGCAAAACATTTTTACGACGTAATATCACGGTAACCATGTTGCAGAGATATTCAGTTCGCAATGCTATATAAAACTTGACCGTCATTCATCGAGGATCCGCTCGCTTGAGTATCCCTATAGACAGCGCTATCTGTCTGCACTTGGCGAGGACCTCTTCTTGCACCAGAGTGAAGGACATGGCGATGAGCACGAGGCCGAGCAGCAGGTACGCGCAGCACGCCACTAACTGCAGCTGTCCGTTCTGGGTGTCGGCCCTCTGGAACGACTTCCCGGGCACCAGGTCCCCGAAGCCGATCGTGGAGAGGGTGATGAAGCAGAAGTAGGCCCCGTCCAGGAACGTCCACTCCTCCCAGGCGGCGAACACGGTGGCGCCCAGGCAGATGTACCCGGTGAGCACCAGCAGGACGATGGACACGGGCACTCTAACCGCGGGCTCGTCCTCGGACGCCGGCGCTTCTGGCACTTCCGGGGAGACGACTTCTTGCTCTGGCGGGGGCGGCCGACGAGGCGGCGGTGTAGGCGGGCGTTTGAGGTGCTCCCCCGGGGCCCGCCAGATGAGAGGCACGCGTGACGGGGTGTCGTGGGCTGCGACACTGCAACAGACACAGCGTCTGAGCGAGGGGACAGACGACATCTTCGAACAAGAGAATGAATGCTCTAGAGGTGGGGAAAAAATAACGTAACGGTTATTTTGGAACAGTTCCTTGCTTGCAACTGTTCCAAAACGTAACAGCACCTTGGAATACTACGTTCCAAAATAACGTTAGTACGAAATACTTGCTGTTACAAAATACTCGTTTCACTTTGGAACTACATTATGACAACGCCTGTTCCACAGAACGGAACATGTTTGGCACTATTGAAAGCAGTGGCGCCAACTTTTAGAAAACACTGGGTGCGCCAAACATTTGAGGTATAAGTTAAATAAATGTTAGTTCAAAATTTCGATTAAGATACAAATTAGATTTGCTTTAAATGTTATTTTAAGAGATCGTGCTTCATTTAATTTAGGATGCTATTATTATTATTATTATTATTATTACTATTATTATTATTTTATTATTATTAATTATTAATAGTTACTTATTGGCTTTTAAGGAATCCGGAGGTTCATTGCCGCCCTCACATAAGCCCGCCATTGATCCCTATCCTGAGCAAGATTAATCCAGTCTCTACCATCATATCCCACCTCCCTCAAATCCATTTTAATATTATCTTCCCATCTACGTCTCGGCCTCCCCAAAGGTCTTTTTCCCGCCGGCCTCCCAACTAACATTCTATATTCATTTCTGGATTCGCCCATACGTGCTACATGCCCTGCCCATCTCAAGCGTCTGGATTTAATGTTCCTAATTATGTCAGGTGAAGAATACAATGCGTGCAGCTCTGCGTTGTGTAACTTTATCCATTCTCCTGTATTAATTATTATTATGATTATTATTATTATTATTATTAGTATTATTAATTTATTATTAATTGTATTTTTATTAATTGTGTTTATTATTAATTGTCATTATTGAGTGTAATTAGTTACCACTGCCACCGGGTATATACCCATTTGCAGTGTGAATAAATACATACACATACATACACAATCTTGTTGAAAACTGAGAGAGGCTAGAAGTCTACAAGAGTGTAGTAAGTGCACAATGTTTCCATTCAAGGGACATAAAAGATATAATATTTCGTGTAAAACCTGAAAAAAAAATGTATTTTATTTGTTTTAATATAATAAATAGTAATATTAATGAGTGACTATGTAGAAGAATCTTTTTCATATATCTTGAGGGCTGCATGAAGAAAGCCGATATCACAGCTGCGGAAGAATAAAGCACTGGATTTGATTTCGACTGGAATGCCATTGTGTGATTATAATTTCAAATAACATTTTATTTGAAAAATTACCTTAAAAATTGACAAATATATCCAAAAGTTTAGGAGAAATCACTGTGCACACAGACAGACGGACAAATACAAGGCAGACTAAAACCACTTTTTCAATTTCAGGAATGCTGAGAATGTGTATTTCCTCGAAATATCGGAAACTGATTTTTTTCTTCAGGATCGTATTACTTCGTCTTCATATTTCGCAAAATGAAAAAGTAAAAATAATGGCTCGTTTACCTGAAAACGTCTCTCGTATAGTGAATACATACAGTATTGTCCATGAACAGGAGCACAACTACTATGAAAATTCAGTGCACCGATTTATGCTGTGCTAATAATAGCCTATAATTAGAAAAAGAAAGGAACAAATTGTGAGTCTGTGTTTGACAGACCTGTTCGTTACAGTCATGAAAATATTAACCATTTTGAATATGCTTATGGCATATAACAATGCGAAATTACTTGAAACTCTGATTTTGCTACGAAATAATTTTATTAATGATTGTGCGAGCGATTTAGAAAGAGTGAGCTAACGAATAAACATCTGCTGTTGTTAGACTGCTCTCGGTGCCACATTTTTATTCAGAGAAATAATTCAAATATCTGTTTGTCTTTTTAACCTGTTTCAGCTCAAGTTTCGAGATCAAACAAGAGATGTCTCTGCTTATCGGCAAGGCCTGGCGGTTCCTCATAAAACTGAATGAATGAATGAATGAATGAATGAATGAATGAATGAAGTGTATTTATTTGTACATAATAAATACAAACACATGTACACAAGATTCTTCGCTCGAATCTGTACGGCCATTCGTGTTATAACTATGCACAGTTTGAATCTTCAAAGGAAAAAAGAAAAAAGAAAACTACTACTAATAAAATAATATAATAATAATAATTATTATTATATTATAAATTGAAGAGTCCACTTCAAGAATGATGGGTGTCACTTTCTTGTCGAAAATGAACCAAGACTGTCAATGCATAGCTTAAGACATATAGACTGTACATAGAGAGTTATATGGCATTAACACTGATAGTCATTGTCCAGTAATGATCGGAAAATCACAGTTAAGCTTTGAGCGCTAAGCATTTCAAACTTTCAATTGCTTCTCCTGCAAAATGTATTCCAAATGTCATCCACCATTCTTGCAGTGGACTCTTCAATTATCATTACCATAATTATAATTATCACAATTACAACTAATCTAATTTCATACGAGGAGAGACACACACACACACACACACACACACACACACACACACACACACACACACACACACACACACACACACACACACACACACGCACGCACACAGATATAAATGTGAGATATTCCTAGAACTGACATTAAGGTGAATCTGGCAAGGGTAACGCTAATATTCGAATGGACTTACTGTAACACAGTCCTGACCCAGACTGGGTGTCCGCCATGTAAAGTCCATGCCTCAGTTATTCGTCTGCAACGGTATCCACTTTCAGAGGGAAATTTTGCCCAAGTAAAACCACGATGTACGTGATTGGAAGTCGTGAACTCTACAATATCCCACCAGATTGTATGTGGAAAATAATGTATCTACTGCACATCATAGGTAAAGCAGTCATGACTGTCAATAACAAGAACGAATATGTGTAACATTAACAATTTAATACAGAGTTCCGATAAATAACTCTGAGTTTCAAATGAAATTAATTTTATAAAAATTTGAAGCAGAAATTGTATGTATAATATATTAGAAAAGTGGGCCTGATATGATTTTTAAAAAAAGAGAGGTAAATTTAACTGCTGATATTTTCTTTATTTTCTACACTATCTAAAAATTCCGGCACTGGCTTATCAGTAGAGACCGGAATTTTAGTCCTTAATATTTGACGTTAAGTGAGTACGGAGTTTGTGCAACGAGCCAATGACTTAACGAAGAGTAGTGATGTACGATAAAAACAAAACGATATCCGAATTAACAAAAACACATACACACAAAATGATTTGAATAGTAGGACTGCGTTAAGTATTACAAAAAAATAAAATAAATATAGTCTTTGCTGTAAACTTTTAACATACAATTTTACTGTTTCACAGGCACTACTCTTAATGAAATATTTAAGTTTATATTACAGTAATATTTGCTGTAAAACTTTAACTTAAAATACCGGTACTACTGTAACACTGGTATACTGTCCTTGTGTACTTTTCAATACAATTTTGATAGTGATTGTCCTCAACTTTGTTGAAAGAAATGTTGGCATGTAATACCATCATTTCACACAGATTTTTGTAAAATATTGTCCGCTGACACTAAATTACTAGTTGAAGGTAGATCGTCAAAGTCACTTCTACCAACTTCAAGTGTTTTTTTATTAATTACAGTGTTGCTGTAAATACCGCTTTTTAGAACAAATTATGTCAGTCTTACATAAATTACATATAATTATGTCGCCAGTTACATTGATATATTGCCTTCCGAATTCCTCTATCCACTTCTGTACTTTCGTACTTGTTTTGGGTATCTATATTTCAACTAATAGGAGTAAGGAACCTGCTTTAAAGTGACCGTGTAGTGCGTGGTTTATTTATGATCGTGAGCTGAGTCTATAATGAAGGGCAAATCCCGTATTGTACATCCCGTGCACACTTATACTTATTTCAATGTTGTGGGACTAAGAAAACAGGCTTTACCAGTAAGCACTTTCCTGTAACCTGTCCTGTAAGATTACCAGATATTAACTCAGCAGATTATTGATTGTGGGGCTATCTGAAAGAAAACGTATTCTTGAGTAAACACGACAGTTAAGGAGTTGAAGGACTCCATTGCACACACACTGTGACAGATATTGCAGAACTCAGAGTGGTGTATACAGCATTGAAGAGACGCTGTTACTTGTAGAAGAACAAAATGGTGGCCACACACAACATCTACGATAAAGTTATAGCAATGGATGATGATACAAAAAAGTACCATTTCTTGTGTAATATGCCAGTGCCAGAATTTTTAAGATTGTTTACAAAATGAATATATATATATATATATATATATATATATATATATATATATATGCATATTACACAAGAAATGGGACTTTTCTGTATCATCACCCATTGCTATAACTTTATCGGAGATACTGGCATGGTTTACTGTTTACTGGCATGTAAAAGAATTTCTGCGGGACAAAATTCCGGCATACCGACGATGCTGATGTAATCTCGGCAGTTGCGAGAGTCGTTAAATAAACCATAATTTATTTATATATATGAACAATTAAAGTTACCGTCAACGCGGGCTACTTTGACTCTTAAGGTGTTGCTTGAACCCAGAAGAAAAAAATCTTTTCGTCGATGTAAAATAACAGTTTGGTGTCGAAAGTTGTGGTCTTTTTTCTCTGCAAACTTTCATCTGTACAAATATTTTTACCTAAGTTACTCCAATGGTAAGTAAACATTTTTTCTTCTGGGTTCAAGTAACACCTTAAGGGTCCAAGTAGCCCGCGTTGACGGTACCTCTTACTTTTGAGAAACCCTACAAAATATTACAAATTTGGTTGTATGTTATTGTAACTACATGTGTGCGGCATTTACAGCCCTACAGACATCAAACGGAATTCCATCTCAGTTCACACTGGGGTAAGTACAACCATTGGGATTGCTTTTATGATTGCTGTTATTTCACGGCAAAGATGAACAAAGGAATGGATTTTTTCTTGACCGTTTCGTTTATATGACGTCATTTCATTTTCGGCTAATGAAATGTAATGAAACCAATCACTGTCATACATCGCGATAATTTCTGCAGCTCGATTTATCACTATCAATTTATCGCATGGTCGTTCTTTTGTTTAGTCAGTGTCGCCAACCAACTGTTTGCACGTAAATCGATGAGCATGAATCCATTGTACTAAATAAAGTGCGAAATCCTACTTCCACTTCTACATCTTTATCTTCTAATTCCATGTTCATTGTATCTAAAGAAAATGACACTCCTTCATAACAATTGTTCATTTAATTAATATATTAATCAGGTTATTTGTAATTGTACTATAAAATGTTTAAATGAAATTGTGATTTCAGGAGATAATGAAAACGTATTTCTGTTGTAACAACAAGAAAAAAGCGCAGTACGTGTAATTAACATTATAAAACCTGTATTTCACTTTTCCCAATTGGCATTACTGAATAACATTCAATTTCTTTATTGCAGTAATCGTTATTCATCTATTTCGACTTCACAAAGTCTAAATACGTTAAGTATTCATAAATATACAATTATTAACATTTTTGAGCGAATTTTAGGGATATATTATTTACATTTTTATTTTATTTACGAAATTATCCTAATCAATGTCACTCGAAGTCTGAGATTTCCCAAATAAATCCACTCGCTTCGGTCGTGGATTTATCAGCAAATCTCAGACCTCTTGTGACATTACTATAGATAAATAATGTCTCCTATGTAGCCTCAAAAAAAATCCCATCGGAGTCAAATCAGGACTGCTTCTTGACAAAGCAATGGGAACTCTTCTGTCTATCTATTTTCTCAGGAATCGGTTGTTGAGCAGTCCGCATACTCGCTACATAATGTGGCCGGGCTCCATCGTGTTGGAAAATGAGGCCCTTCACATTCTCAGCGTAAGGAAACGCTGAGTTCTCGAGCATATAGACTCCATTAAACAGACTTGTATTGACATAGTTTTTACATCCTGATCTTTCTTACGAACTAAACATGCTGCCAATTCCATCAAAGGTCATGTTAAAAGACAGTCTGCAAGTCCAGAATCTGACCGCTTATATTTTTCTTTGCCAACTAAAAGACATTGATAATGAAGCGATGTCACCGCGCGACGCAGCTCTGTTAAAAATGCGGGCGAGCTGGCGTGGCATGTGTTTGAACAAAGGCGCGGACACAATGTCGCATCTGCAAATTTGATGCCGTCGGCTGCGCGCCATAACCAGAAAATTTAACGACGTCACGTCTGAAAGCATCTTGCGCACTGCGATATTTACTCCCGCAACTGTTACACGCTGCTGTTTATTGTTAGTGACCAAGAAACGATAAAAACAAGCGTCCCACAGTCTGCTGCGAACAACCCTAAAACCTGCCCATCTGCACCCACACAAAGCCCACCAAATCGTTACATAATCCCTCGGAATGAACCATTTTAAATGATATGGTTTATTCTGTGCTGTGGTTCATGTGGCAGTGCTTCTTGGTAGAAACCCACTGACCAATGTTGCAAGATTGCTGTAACTAAAAATCCCTAATGACCTTATAAAAATCTCTACTCCACGCAAAAAAATCCCTACAAAATTATTTGTATGTAACATAAGCAATTGTAAATAAATTGTGTTTGAACTATAAATAGTAATTAGAATATGTTTCACCTTATGTAGTCAAAATTCCCCTCAGTCCAACTAGGTCTCTTCAACAATATCTTTTAAGTGTTAGATATTTAAAATTTTGCTGTGTGGAAGAGTGCTTTGAGTGATCTGTACAGTAGTGGCAAAAAAAAAAAAAAAAAAACCGGACCGACCCTTGTAGCTGATTTCAGAGCCTTGTTGACACCAGAGAACGATAGACTGGTAACTAAGACTTTCTTGGTTCGAATCCTGCCTGGGAAGGGAACTTTTTTTTGTTCCTTATTCAAATTTATTCCCAATACGTTTCGATTGCAGAGATATTTTACTATTTAATTAACTTATTATTCCCAGAACATGAATTTTACCAGCAATCGAAAAGTATTGGGAATAAATCTGAATAAGGAACAAAAAAAAGTTTCCTTCCCAGGCAGGATTCGAATCACGAAAGTCTTAGTTACCAGTCTATCGTGCTCGGGAGTGAACAAGGCTCTGAAATCAGCTACAAGGGTCGGACCGGTTTTTTTTGCCACTACTGTACAAAGTGGTCCATTAAATTAAATCTACGATTATATCCAAGTACATCACAAAACACATCGAAGTTATGACTTTTTAACCCGTTCTTCGTGGTCTGATATACTTGGAAATAGTGTACTTATGTTTCAAACATTTTAAATTTGTGCTCCATTCTTTTTGTGAACGTTTGATAAACCGTATCTTTAGAGTTCAATTTTTCCTTCTAGAAGTTTATTTCTACATGTTTCATATTCAGCCTCATCAACGTTTTCAGTCTTGTATAACCAGCCTTTAAAATCTGTTTCCGTTAACGAATGATTTTTAGTGGAAAAAAGGCATGCAAAACTGAATGCGTTTCGTTCAATCTTATATGCATTTCTTAAATGCTTAAAATTTAAAGAAAGGTTGAAGCGTGTAGGTGCACCTTATCAAAGAGTTTATACTAACAAGACGGAAATCATTTTGAAGGAAAAAATGATTAATAAACAAAAGTTACACAATTCTTCTGCAATTTATTGAATCTAATACATAAAATTAATCAAGCATTACCTTTTTAGCTTTGGGAGTCCTTGATGCACTTTTTGTGTTCTTTCTTCCTGTTTCTTTTTCAGTGACTTTTGATTTAGTACATTGACACATGTGTCAGTAAAAACATTCAAACAATCACAACAAATAACATTTACGCACGTAGGAATTTGGATGCATTGTTTCAACTTCCCTTTTACATCGTTCCTATTGTGCTCTAAAAACTAAAGAAACTGTGAATTATAAACTCCTGAAATTACAATGTACAGTGCAACTGCATTGGTGTTTTGGAAGCACATATTTCCAGTACAGTACTCTTATATAGAAAATATTAGTGTTGTGACCTTGCTGCATTTTACCATATTTGCCAACGCATTACGGCATAAGCGGGAAAATAACAAAATATTAACTTTTTGGAACAGATGCATTATAGGTACTGCCAATTAAATATCTCCTAAAAAAGGTGAACGGAAATAGCAGTAATCTATTTGTATTTTATTTTTGGTCCAGGGGGAATACTCGTCTTTTACGACATTACTAATAATACGATTATGTGCCATGAACAAAAATAAATAATTATGTAAATAAATAAATAAATAAATAAATAAATAAATAAATAAATAAATAAATAAATAAATAAATAAATAAATAAATAAATAAATAAATAAATAAATAAATAAATAAATAAATAAAATGAGATGTAGTATTTCCAGATAAGAATATGAATCGATGTTATCAAATAGGCTGACGGTACCTATAAAGCATCTAAGTCAACTTTTTTTTATTTGTTTTTTACTACAGGGAAGATTTAAATTAGTAGAAAAAGTTGACCAAATGGGGAAATTACAGAGGTACAAGGTACCTATAAGGCTAGATATAAATGTTATATTTCATTGTAATAATTATTATATAATTATTGTCAAATTATTATTTAAAATCGTTGCAAAAGCGGCAAGATACTCACTGTGGTTTGTTCTTCAGAAATCGAAAAAAAGATAGGGAATTCTTTTATATTTCCTGATTATCGCAACTATATACTGCATAATAATTTCCAGGCATACTTTGGATCTTCTTTGTACACACTACATTACTACAATACCACAAACACTAGGAATAAATTAAAACTAATTACAGAGTAGCTGAATCTTAACGGCACATGCAGAGCACACAGCTGACTCTCCGCAATGTCAAGCCGCTAGAGGCGCTGTTATTCATGTCGCTCAATATTTCGCGAAGATGTTCGTCTCGTTAGTATAAAGTATTTGACCTTATGAATTAAAGAAATCATTTTTTGGTAATATGAGTTAATTTGCCGTTTCAATTAAGTGCATATCGAAGTAAACTCCAAGATTTTTGACAGAGGAAGCAAAAGGGAGTATTGTGTCATTTAGTTTGACTGGAAGAGTGAAGATAAAGTTTTATAACAGACGTTGATTTCCCATTACAATCGGTTAAGAGTCAATCCTACATTTCTGGTGCATGTAGATATAAATTCAAGATCCTCGTTAAGTTTGCGTATATGCATAGCTGGCCTCTATAGCCTAAATATTTATAAAATAGAGTTATTATAAAAGAAATAAACTTTTGCGCATTGCAAAGATGTTTGTGTGGTCTGTGCCAATGAGGGAATATTGTGGTGACCAGGGCGCTCTGATCCAGACTCACGGCCACGATTCCAGTCAATATGATGGAAACCAATCACAGAGGATTTACTGCGTTCATCAAGAAAGTCAGTCACTTCAACGCATAGCATCATGGACGCCTACAACTAAGCCCGGAGTGCGGTTCAACGAAGACAGCACATCAATGTATAACTTATCCGGCGTTTAAAGCGAGTAAAATACTATAGTCTCTTGAGTCCTGAGATAAAGAATCAATTTTTAATAACAAATAGTAAGTACAATATTCCTCTGTAATGTTCAGACATTTGTTTTTACAACATATGAAAACTAATAATGTCACACTTTTTTCTTCATATATTAGCTCATGCGATAAGTATAACATTGTAAACTAATTTCATAATAATGGTCCATGGGCGTGAATTTGAACTGCCACTGGGGGAGATTATTTTTAAAGTTCAATATAATTCTACACTTCAGAATAGTCATTGAAATGAGAAAAAATGCTGAAAAAATTTAAAGTGTTAGTAATCAATATTATCATTACACATATTATTGTTATTATTATTATTATTATTATTATTATTATTATTGGTGTTGTTAGTATTATTCACACATAGTTATGGGGAAAATTTTCAAGAGGAGACTTGACTTCACAGTGTCCCGAAGTATAGTACAATATACTTTAATGTTTTACACCCCTATTAAATTAAATTCGTCAGTAAAAGTGAGCATATACAGGGACATCATTTTATTTTTACTTCAATTTTTATTGTACCTGAGTTTTTGAATGTACTTCACTCCCACCCCTTCTACTAATGAAGTTCAACCGTCCACACCGATCCAAGACCGTTTATACTGTCATAGCAGTCTTACGGTTATAGTAAACAGTACGTTCCAAAAATATGTTCGCGATTTCCAGTGACGAAAGAGCTTTCAATATTGCATCATTTTCCATTTGCCTACGTCGAATCCCGGTTTCCCCCACCTGCTTCTATTCGCCTCTCTGTAAATGCTAGTGGTTGGGCTGTCTTAGCTTTTTCTGAGAACATTAATTTCTATTAGGAATTGGACGTCTACGTAATATTATATCCATACAATAACTTAAATAAAAGGACCTCGTTAAGTAATTAACTGTCAAGTGATTTCCTCCCTTTCTACGACGCTGCGACGTAACCACTTGGATGGACAGTAGATAGCATGTCTGAGTAATTTTATCTTTTCGGATCTCTTTTATGGAGTAGGTACAGAATTATTTCAACATAGTTACTGATACGAAGTACGAACCTGGTAATTGGAATTAAGTACAATAGTCTATAGTACGATAATATGCACATTAGAACTGAAGCCTGTATCGAAATGAACGGCCACCATTTAAAAAAATGTGGATAAATATCCATATTATGATTATTTTTCAATTTAACTTCATTCTCTATAGTGTACGCTAATGTGTTGTAGACAGTATAATATATACTGCATAATGAATACGTACACATGGAAAGCTCAGTTCGTGAGTAAAAACACTCATTGTTAATACTGTACTTTAGTTTGATTAAACAAAAACCTAATGAAAATTATCAAACTCAAAATCGCGATATTTCCTAGTTTACGTAAATGGATGAACTACTTTTCTTCCCTCCTATACCTAGTAAAGTGATTTGTTTGTATATTACGCCAGTATCATCGAATACCAGACGTGGAAGGGGGTAACAAACGGTGTTTCCGGTTCTTAATCGTTGATCCAAAGGTATAGCCAGGTTAATATTAGAAATGTTAGTAAAAAGAAAATGATGTCCCTGTAATTATTATAACATAAAGTTAATACAGTTAAGATGTTTCCGAAATCCTTTTAGCATTAAAATATAACGTTTACTGTGTACTTACTTCAGAAGCATGTCCTACGGTGGCTTGGCGTTGAGTTGCTGGTCGCCATTTTCATTTACAAATAGTTGAAACACATACTGCAATGATTGAATCGATCTTATGCTTCCTGTAAGTTCCAAGAGATGTCAGGAGCTTGACAAGCACAGAAAAGAAGTTATCGACAACGATTCAATTTATTGACAAATCTGAAACTAAATGCAAGTATGAAGTATAGTATACTATACCGGAGGACCCGGAGGATAGAACATCAAGGAGACTGATTTGTTTGTTAACTGACTGCTAAACACGTGTATTTAGAAGTTAGCTTGAAATAATGCTGATTATTATTTTATTTGTTACGTGCTTGCTAAACTTCTACCGTTAGATATTCTTTTAAACAATACCGACAGTAATTTTATTTGTTTAGTGGTTCTTAAATTATTTTGTAGGCAGCCATACTAAAATTTTTGATTCTCTTATAGTTTCGAAATGACATTCTTTCACACGTGCTTACTGTAGAGTGACTTTTTGAGCGCACATGTGGAAGAAATGGAAATGTTCAAGAAAATGACTTTCAACTACTCACTTATTACAATTATAAGTTCTATAGTGTTTTTCAAAAGTAAGATGTAACTTTAATAGCTCATATTTTCTTCATTTCCTACACAATCTTAAAAATTCTGGACTGACTTATAACACACAAAATGGGATTTATTGCATAATTATGACTACAATCTTATTTGCAATTCCTTTCTTGTTTTCGATGGAATTCTGTATGTATCCTTCGACAACAGAAGTTGAACGCCAATCTCCATGTCTAAAATGGCCACGCACGTGTGCGTTCTTGGCCGTGAGCCGAAGGCAACGCTTGTGTTAGTAAGAGTTAAGGTACTCGTCCACGGAGCTAGTTTTCTGTCCATTGCATATTGCCTAAAGAGCCAGGCATTCAGTAACATAATATCATTTTCATTTTTCTCAACTGGTTGTGCAGGATTCTAGTGAACAAAATAAGTCTCTGTGTAATTCTTAGGACCCTCCTCCGTGAAAAATGTAGGCCTACTAATAGTAGTAGAGTAGGCTAACAAATTATAATAGTAGCAAACATAGTACTTGAAGTTATGTGAACGGTACCATGACGCTTAAATAAAACACAATACTGGAAATCATGTTGGTGACGGAAAAATACCGCGCCTTGCACAGAATTTATCCCCTCGACCTTCGGCTTAAGGTACATATTCAGCTGGGACTGCTCCCATGCCACGTGAGCTGCAAATAAAATGCTGCAGAATTCACCAATTCAACACCTTTCAAGCCTGCACTGTGATTACTACAGGGACACCAGAACTTTCTGTTGAGTGAGGGAGAACGAAGAGAGTATAAGGGTGTGGCGAATCGCACAGAGTTATCGACCTTCCAGCAGAATTCCTATCTAGTTCGCCAAATATTTACACTAACAAGGGAATTTAGAAGCTCATATGAATGTGTTTGTTTATTTAGATGCAACTGGGCTTGTTTCGTGGACAATAGTTCCTATTTTTTTTTTCTGGAGCGTGGTAAATTCAGAAATAAACTTGGATACATTGTGCGAGATTCATACGCAATATTGTATTCTGCAGGTTTATGAAACTTTGAACCCTTTCATGTCCTGACCAAAGTTGTTAATTCTAGAGGGGCGAGCCGCTTGAAACAAGTAAAACGTATAAAATTATATCAGCGGTAGCTTTCGGATAGTATGGAGACAGTTACTAGCCTGTGGTTTAAATGCAGAGAACGTCGCTGCGCCGGATTGCAATTAAATTTAAACATCACGGACGACTGTTACATCTGCTGTTAAGAGGAGTTGTACAGCAGAGATTATTCGGAACTGGTAAAGTAATGACAGTTAAATATGTTCAACTTTTCCTCTCAAATCAATGCTTTTAATCCGTGACCTAGAACCTATCAATTTTTTGTTGTGGCACTTCAGGAGGTGTAATAAAATGCATAATAATATTGTGCATTATTGTTTCCTTATAATCAGGCAGCGAAACTGTGCCCGAAACTTAGGAACTTGCTGTTCCTTTACTATAGGTACGGATTTGTTTACTTGCGCGTGAGTAATCATGGTCAGCGGTGGAGAAGGATAGGTAAAGATCACAGATTTCCACATAATAACATGATGCGTAGAATGAATATAGTAATTTATAATAATGTAGGGGAGTCGGTAGACAAATTAATTAGTCATTTCAGTTTGGACTTAAAGACTGAAATATAAGGATTATTTAAGCATGTCAGTAAACTAGTGATTCAGAAAATTGAAGAATGCGAGTTACATGATTCATATTCATTGTTTGTAAATTTAAATGAATTATTTAACCCAGAAAATATACTTACTTACTTAATTACTTACTGGCTTTTAAGGAACCCGGAGGTTCATTGCCGCCCTCACATAAGCCCGCCATTGGTCCCTATCCTGAGCAAAATTAATCTATTCTCTATCATCATATCCAACCTCCCTCAAATCCATTTTAATATTAACTTCCCATCTACGTCTCGGCCTCCCTAAAGGTCTTTTTCCCTCCGGCCTCCCAACTAACACTCTATATGCATTTCTGGATTCGCCCATACGTGCTACATGCCCTGCCCATCTCAAACGTCTGGTTTTAATGTTCCTAATTATGTCAGGTGAAGAATACAATGCGTGCAGTTCTGTGTTGTGTAACTTTCTCCATTCTCCTGTAACTTCATCCCTCTTAGCCCCAAATATTTTCCTAAGAATCTTATTCTCAAACATCCGTAGTCTCTGTTCCTCTCTCAAAGTGAGAGTCCAAGTTTCACAACCATACAGAACAACCGGTAATATAACTGTTTCATAAATTCTAACTTTCAGATTTTTCGACAGCAGACTGAACGATAAAAGTTTCTCAAACGAATAATAACAGGCATTTCCCATATTTATTCTGTGTTTAATTTCCTCCCGAGTGTCATTTATATTTGTTACTGTTGCTCCCAGATATTTGAACTTCTCCACCTCTTCAAAAGATAAATTTCCAAGTTTTATATTTCCATTTCGTACAATATTCTGGTCACGAGACATAATCACATACTTTGTCTTTTCGGGATTTACTTCCAAACCAATCTCTTTACTTGCTTCCAGTAAAATTCCCGTGTTTTCCCTAATCGTTTGTGGATTTTCTCCTAACATCCAGAAAATATTGTACAGATAAATTTTTTTTTTTATTTTCTTGGGTTATTTTACGACGCTGTATCAACATCTAGGTTATTTAGCGTCTGAATGATATGAAGGTGATAATGCCGGTGAAATGAGTCCGGGGTCCAGCACCGAAAGTTACCCAGCATTTGCTCGTATTGGATTGAGAGAAAACTCCGAAAAAAACCTCAACCAAATAACTTGTCCCGACCGGGATTCGAACCCGGGCCACCTGGTTTCGCGGCCAGACGCGCTGACAGTTACTCCACAGGTGTGGACTTGTACAGATAAATGTTGATGATGTTAGTGCACTCACAGAAAAGGTTAAAACAATGAGTTACTTCAAGGACATAAAAAGTAGGCCTACTGATTGCAGTGTAGCATTTCTTACTTTGAAATGAATAGTTTTGAAACAATATCCCAACACTTTCTATGTTACAGTTGACGTGATTGAGGCATTACGATGTCTCATGTTGAATTACCCTGAATTTACACCTGCTGTGTTGAATGTGTCTGGGTTCCTTGGGCATCTGTTGACGCAGGAAGGTTTTTAAGTATATGATTTTTGTTAGTGACCGAAGGCGCAGAATGAAAGAAGCAGATGTTACATAATACAAATAATGTTTTCTTTTTTTCCCCTCAGTTTTATACAGTTGTGTTTAGTTTTAATATGTTGAATAAATTGATGTATGAAACCTTTTTATCATTATTTTGACGCCTAATATGTAATATAAAATAATCCGTGGCCCTACAGCCCGTGAAGGGCCTAGACCGGCCAGCCGGCTGCTGGCCTCACGCCCACATGCTGAAGCAGAGGTGGACGATCATCCAACCGGAATGGAGGTATCGTGTGGTTAGCACGATGATCCCCCAGCCGTTATAGCTGGTATTCGCAACCGGATTTCGCTACCTATCGTAGCTCCCCAAGTGCATCACGATTCTGGGTGGGCACCGGTCCCATACACTGGCCGAAATTTCGTGAGAAAATTTCTTCCCCCATGAGGACTCGAACCAGCGCGCATTCCGTAACGCGAGTCCTAGGCGGGATGCCTTAGACCGCGACGCCACGGCGCGGAACTAATATATAATATAGTGTTATTTTTTCACGTAAAGATCCCTTTACAATTTATACGATGTTATTGCGATATTTATTTTATTGCGTTATTTTACGACGCTGTTATTTAGCGTCTGAATGATATGAAGGTGATAATGCCGGTGAAATGAGTCCGGGTTCCAGTACCGAAAGTTACCCAGCATTTCCTCGTATTGGGTTGAGGGAAAACCCCGGAAAAAACCTCAACCAGGTAACTTGCCCCGACCGGGCCACCTGGTTTCGCGGCCAGACGCGCTGACCGTTACTTTACAGGTATGGACTTTATTGCGATATTTTTCTGAGTTCTAGTAGTAGTTACAGTAGACTAGAATTAGTTGTAGAAGTAGTAGTGATAGTAGTGGTAGTAATAATATCAGTAGTAGTAGTAGTAAGTCTAGTATTAGTTTTAGTTGTAGTAATAGGCCAATTGGTACGCGTAGTAGCGTCACGGCTAAGACTAACACTGCAAAGCCATTGCCTAAGTCGCAGGTTCGATTCCCAATGGGGTCATGAATTTTCTATATTGATCTAATCCTTCCGGTCGCACTATGATCCTGGAGTTTACTCAGTCACCAACAGAAATTATTTAAATTCCCTGCCCTCAGATTTAATGTTCAGTTTGCAAATGAATATGCAGTGTGCTGTAAAAAATTGATAACAAAATAAGAACGCAAAATTTTAAATGTAGAACTTATCAGAGACATTGTCGAAAGTACAGTATGTACTTTGTGATTAAGATGTCTTTTATTTTCTCTCTATGAGGCCGGGAGGGGAACATCCCTATGCACCGCGACTTGAGGTATATTGTGCGCCCCTGGGATGAGTTGTAGCCCACCGACCGCACCCACGCCGAATGTCCTAACCCCCAACACTCTAACGACCAGTCCCGCCATCCCTCTAAGTCCGTGTACCATTCCACCCCAACAGCCCCTCCAGAGTCCCCTCTCAAACGATGTGAGGTGTACGCCACCCCTCACGTCGGAAAGGCAGTGGGTTCCGCTGCTGAATCACCAACTACCATGCTTTGGCATATCCATGGAGGCCGGCCGAGAGCGTCAGGAGCGGCTGAGGGCCGCCGCAGGCGCGATCTGAAATCCAAGAAGGACAACCGGAATGATAAGGAAAGGATGATGAGAGGGGAAAGGAAGTGGCGAGAATGAGTGTGGTTCAATACGCCTGATAAAGTTACCTGATATTCATCCATAGGAATGAGGAAAAAACCCAGAAAAATCTCACCAAGGCAACTCGTCCCAAACGGGGAATCGAACCCCGGCCCGCTGGATTTGGGGGCGAACACGCTACCACGAGACCACAGCGGTGGACTTAAGATGTCTTACTAAGATATTTTGAAGATATTTTGGTTCGCGCGACCACAGCTCGTCAAACGAAGCATGATTATGATGAAGATGTTCACAGTCACAATACACGCAATCAGGAGAGTGAATTGAACTTTTTACTAATCATCCCTTCCTCCTTCCGGGTACCAGTCTCGATATTTCTGAAGCAAAGTGGAGTACGCGTGTTCTTCTCTTAACGGTTGCTGCAGTTATTTTCCGACGCTGTAACAACTACAAGGCTACTTAGCGTCGGTAGAATTGGTGATAGGGACGTGGTATTTGGAGAGATGAGGTTGAGGATTCGCTATGTGACCACGTGACATTCACCTTACAGTTGGGGAAAGTTTCCTAAATTAAACAAGTTAAGTAATCAGCGAGTATCGAACCCACGCCGGAGAGCAGCTCCGAATTAGTAGGAAAACGCGCTACTGCCAGAGCTCTGCCCGTGGCCTACTGCAGTACTTCTTATATTTAGCATCGTACAAGGCTGACTGACCTATATTAATTATGTATTAAAATGCTTTTCTAATTTTTTGATGAACGTACGCATGTTGTAGGCCTACTGTTCATTTTCGTTATCTTCAACGGAACAGTGTACTGAATCTTGAGTGAGTATTTTACAATTTTATTCTCATACTACTCAATACTAGTAGGCCCCTATTATTAAGCAATTAGAAGTGCTAGGCATTAGGCTATTGTTTGTGACTCAAGAAAATAAGAGTGCGGGATGAAGCGATAGGGGGACGTATGTTAGTGATATGAATGCTTACATTATGTGGAGCAATAGCGATACTATTCATTAACAAATATGGAGGTTTCATCAGTATCTGTTCATTACTGTTGTGCTTAGGAAGTGACAAGTTAAGAGACTAATTACAATTCGAGCTACACTGAGCAATTGTTGTTACTTTATTAAAATATTCAGTAATATCCTTTGATTTCCATACACTTATTGTAAGTAATGTTTTTGACATGAGTAATAATCCTGCTTCTGGGATACTAATCTATGATGACAATCAGCACCCACAGTCAAGAAGGTCACAATCCTGCTGCTAGTATTATCATAAGTATCCAACAATAAATGGATTGCGCAATTCTTTAATACGATCACAGATTTTTAGGCTATTGCGGAACACCAAAAATTGTATACAAAATTAAGGTCCCTTTTGTTTTAAAATTTCAATATATGACATTTTTTGCGTTTTAGAAGCACACGTTGTATTTACTGCGTTTCCAACACGCCTGGTTTTTCTGTTTATTTCTTCGAAATTTCACTTTCCTCAGAGGAATATGTCAAGTTATGAGGCAGGAAAATACCCCCAGTCGTGTACTCGACATGCCGGTGAAGAAAATTTCCCTGCCGTACTCCAAACACGCTGAATTGGAATGTGATATGGAAATGCTGGAGACGGATATCGATTTCCTTGGTTCCGCAAACTCTTGCGTCCGACTTATGACTTCTCTGATTAAACCCAGGTAAAGGGCGGCCAGGGAGAGGTATGCTCTGCACTTGAGCTACTCTTGGCTACAAGGATATAACGGCAGAGATTTAAGAGGAACCTCTGGTTTTGATTCGCACTTTTTAATTATTCTGGACTGGATCTGAAGTTACTTATGCACATTAAGGTGTATTGTAGTAACTGATCGTTTTTGGAGTAAGGGATAAGAAACGTGATCTACTGTGAATGGGTTTTTCGAACGAATAAGTAAAAATTAAGACTTTTTCTGAAATTTCCAAAGATACCAAACATATAAACTAGACTGTTCACTAGTCTTCAAATTGCGAGACAAATATACCTACTAGAGGAAGAATCAGGTAAGTTTGTAGGCGCAAAAAAGTCAGATTCTTTCCTAATAGTCACCACATTGCAAGCCCAATCTAGCTGAAGAACCACGTGTGGTTGTAGGCGCTAATTTAAGAACTTAATTTACACTTAAAGTTTTCCGTGTAATTCCTGGGGATAAAAGAGAGATATCAGGCTGTTTACTGACCTAAGCGTTACTTCGGTGCAGAGACTACAACGTGTTCATAATATGTGCGTCCGTTTCGTCTGCAATATTCGCCGGGCTGATCACGTAACACCATCCCTCGAAATGTTGTCCTGGCTCTGTCTAGAAGATCGTAGGAAAATGCACTGTCTTTTCCTTCTCTTTCACATATTGCATTTCTCCACTCCTGTCTATCTTGCGTCTCGTTTTCAAAATTTATCCACCCACCATAACCTAGACTCACGGTCACAACACTCCTCAATATTATCCATTCCCTCCCACCGAACATCCTCATAATCATCTTCTTTCACTGTGGCTTTTCCTCGGCTTTGGAATTCCCTACCGAGTAATGTCAGGGACTGTCAGACATCAAACCAATTTAAGAATAGACTAACGAAATATTTTTCTAACATTTCTTGTCAACAATAATAGCTGTTTCAGGTTTTTCAGTGTTTAATGGTTTTATATATATATATATATCACAGAATAAATATTTAAATTATCTCATTATTATTATTATTATTATTATTATTATTATTATTATTATTATTATTATTAATATTATTATCACTATTCTTACCAACGTTTATTATTGTCTCACTAACATTACTTATCCATCTTTCATTATTTACTTTCATGTTGTTTCATGGTCTAGATATTAATGTAATAACTATGTAACCAATTGTATTCAATTAGAATTAGAGTCTGGCTGGACGGAAGCGAAGGCCTTCTGGCCTTAGCTCTGCCAAATTAAATAAATAAATAAATAAATAAATAAATAAATAAATAAATAAATAAATAAATAAATAAATAAATAAATAAATAAATAAATAAATAAATAAATAAATATTATTATTATTATTATTATTATTATTATTATTATTATTTTCCGCGGTCACTTACCCCCGTCCTAAAGCTACCATGAGCCCCAGGTGAGAGCCCTCGGTATATAGCACTACCACTAGCAACTAATCACCACATATCACGGAGTACAAGTTCAGTGGCGGCTCGCAGTCGACTCTACATTGGAGGAAACCCAAAATATGAGAAAGAAACGGAGACGATGATGAAAGAGAAGAACTGTAATTATGATGGCGAAATAGGTCAGAGATCCAACGTCGAAAGTTGTCAAGTAATTCTGCTTCAATTGATCGGGGGAAAATCTTGTAAAAAAAGCCCACTTAGGTAACTTGTCCCAACCAGGGTTTGAGCCCGGGTCCGATCGTTTCATGGTTAGAAACAACTGCACAGCCAGGTTCACTCAGCCTAGTATTAAATAAAGTACCTGGTCTTTCCCGGGTGTAGATGGCGGTCGGAGCGTGGTGTCGACCAAATCACCTCATCTTGGTCCCGAGGTCATGAAAGCATGGAGCTCTACCTCCATGCCCACCCATGGCGCGTAAAGTGTCTTACCTTTACCGCTATGGGCAGGGCATAATTGCGCCCCACGGTCAGATAAGATACAGCAGATAAAAAAGGGCCCCTGTTTTGTGGGCATAGTTGCGCCCCATTTCCATCAGGTCCCATCAGGTAGAGAAAGAGGCATGGCATAGTTGCGCCCCGATGAAATAGGTAGAGAAAAAGACACTACGGAAACTCGAGCCTCGCAATCAACCAACCTTATTGATTTCTTATTCGATTTAATATTCATTATCGATACCGTTAAAATGAACACCATGAAGTTGACAGTACTTTTTAACCGTTTTTCTACTGTTTATGCAGCGATTATCGATAGCCTACCGTTAAAATGAACACCATGAAGTTGACAGCACATTATTAACTTTTTCCTACTGTTCATGCAGTGATTATCGATTGCGTACCGTAAAAATGAACGCCATTAAGTTGGCATTACGTTATTAACTGACATATTCAAATGAGTGAGCCGTTGGAATATAGGGCCTTAGCTGTCTTGGCATTTTATTAATGATCTTCACACCGTCTGTGGCGTATAGTGAGGTTAGTGAAAAGGGTAAAGAGTTAATAATTCACAATGGTTCTAAGTTTCAATTTTCGAAACCCTGTACCGTAGGGCTAAGATCTCTATGTACAAACAAAAAAATGCAGTTCATTTATTGTGTGTGATCGATAAAAAAAAGTGTTATTTTAAATAGCAAAATTGATCATATGCTAGGCCACCCCGATTTCAATGCAGCTACTACTATAATATTTTTATGCTCGACCATGCCGAAATGTACTAATTATACACCTGGTAACAGTCCTTTAATGCATGTCATTAAAGTACACCTACTCATTAAAGTACAGATGTTTTCAGCCAATGACAACTCAGCTTACAGGTGTTCAGCCAATAACGAGTCAGCTTTGTACCGTTATAAAACCGCAAGTATCGATTATTCTCGGATATGCAATCGAAAGAGAATTAGTGAAAAGTCACGGATGCTGGAAATCCAATACTGTCGCAGAAGGTTATGTTCTGTTACTATAATAATTAGCGTTAATTGTAAATAATATTCAAATAAATTCAATTTGTCATCTCGTTTTTCAATGTCGAATTCAATAATCAAGGTTATATCAAGTTTAACGGAATTACATAAGGTCAATGACATTATTGTTCGTCGGAAAAAATCAATACTTTCGCGTCTGCGCACATCTCACAATTCACGACCTAGAACAAGGTCACTTCCGATCTTGTCAGATACAAATAAAATGTATACATCTGAATAATTTCAAGTTAGAAATATGGTCGAGCATAAAAAGTCGTATGAAACTCGACTATAATGGTAATTAAGAAACTCGTATGAAAATTATGAAACTCGCTTGCGCTCGTTTCATAAACATCCATACTCGCTTCTTAATTACTACCATTATAGGCTCGTTGCATAATGTACTATTAAGTAATTTATTTATTTTATGACAATCACTTTCGTGTGTACTATGCCCATCGGGGCGCAACTATGCCATATCCATTCTGCTACCTGATTTCTTCGGGGCGCAACTATGCCATGTCCATTCTGCTACCTGATTTCTTCGGGGCGCAACTATGCCATGCCTAGGCCTCCCAATTGATCGCGGGGCGCAACTATGCCATACCGCCTTACCTCATGTGAATAGTGGATAAGGTTAGAGACATTATAATCCAGCACGTACGTATCTTACCTCTGCTCGTGATCTACGTCTTCGAGATCGTCGACGTCTTCCGCATCTTCGTCGAGCTCTTCGTCGTCGTCCTCCTCATCGTCGTCCTTGCCGCCCTCCTCGTGGCCCGCCTCCGGGTCCTGGTGCTGCAGCTCCTGCAGGAGCTTGGCTGCCGCCGGGTCCGACGTGGCGCCGCCCTCCTGCGCTAGGGAGTACTCCGCGCACTCCGTCAGCAACTTGCGCACCTCGGGCGTCAGAGGTCTGGGCGGCCGCGGCCGGCTCTGTATTCTGGGACCTCGCGGGATATGGACGCTAGGAGGTATTTTCTTTGGCACCACGGGCGACGCCACCTTCTTCGGCAGCTCGGTGTTGAGCTGCGCGGAAGGCGCGTAAGGGGGCACCTTGCTGAGTCTCCTCTGGTGGTACCGCTGCTGCTGTTGCTGCTGCTGGCGGTAGTGCTGCTGTGCCTGCTGCTGCTTCTGGTGCTCTGCTTGCTTCTGCTGGTGGTGGTGGTGGTGATGGGCGGGGTGATTCTTCCCACAAGCGTAGCAGCAGGCGTGTGAATATGCGAACTGGAAGGTCCCCGCTAGCAGCGTGCCCAGGTTGGACAAACACAGAAGCATCAGTGGGACGCCAACCAGAGCATACAGCATTGTGACCACCTTCCCCTCTGGCGTCTTCGGGGCCAAATTACCGTAGCCTGTAACAAACACTGCCATGTGAATTACACATGCATTCAAATTATCCACTTTACAGAAATGTATCAGAAGAAATGTAGAAATAAAAGCACCTTGAATATGTACAGAAAGAGAACGACTGCTAATTGAGAACGTTTTTACCACTTGAATAACATTCCAAGTATTGTACAGTTGAGCAATAGTAATAATAATAATAACAATAATAAATTATTTATTTAATGACTCTCGCAACTGCCAAGGTTATATGTGTCGCTGGTGTGCCGGAATTTTGTCCCGCAGGATTCTTTTACATGCCAGTAAATCTGCTGACATGAGCCTGTCGCATTTAAACACACTTAAATGCCATCGACTTGGGCCGGAACAGAACCCGCAACCTCGAGCACAGAAGGCCAGCGCTATACCGACTACGCTACCCAGGGCGACGATAAGTGTATAATTACGTGCAAACTAAAACTACGTATAACTCAGGTTCTACTGTAGATATAGGGTGGAAATGAAATAATCCTGCAGATTGTAAGGGACGATAGGGTACATTTAAATGAATAGAAAACCTATATTACGTTTTGGGATTAAATGCACGGTGAATTAGAAAATTAAGTTTGAAGTTTCAAGAGTCTGGTAACATTGCCGCTAACGCACTCATAATCCAGATGTAAGAGGTCAACGAACTCAGGTCTGTCTGCCTTAGTGAACTATCCCCCATCTCCCTTTCTGGCTACAATGTTGCAAGCTGGTCGCATAGGTCAGTGGCTTCAGATTAGTGGTTTTAAAATTAAATTTACACGAAAGCCTTCCACGCTACTGAAATACGCCACAGGGATAAATGATTCTTTATTATATTTTCTATAGATATGGGCAAAAATCACGATCCTACTCGCAATAGCCTAGTTACCGAGTAGGAGGATGTTAAACATTTGGAAAAAATATTTTTATCTGAGAAAACTATAGAATTTCCACCAATATGGTATTATTTTTTTTGTTACATATAACATGAGCTATTCGCTCTGAAAATCTGCAAGGCTATTTCACTTCTACTCTGTATTTAGTCTGCAAACATTACTGAAGAAGGAAGGACAGAAAAATTGCCGAAGTGATCCCTGTAGAGCGAAGGAGATAGCAGGTTTAATAGGAAATATTTATGCAAAGAAATCAGATGAGTAAAAAGATTCTTTGGTTAATCCTAATCTAAGAACTCTTTATAAGAAGGAGAACAGAGATGTAGTGCCAAGTCAACTCGTATTAGTATAGGACAGCGGTCGTCAGCACAGAGCACCCTGGGGCTAACGTCTCTTATCCGCGGAGAACACAGTGCACCATGGTGCACTCGTAACTGCTAGCGGGTATGCGCTCTACTTCTTCCTGCTGCATGACGGGGCACACGGGACGGCTCCGCTTACCCTTTGCACATTTCAGCGAGTGCTGACGACCACTGGTATAGGAGATAATCTCATTTTTACATATACATTTAAAGTTGACTCTTGATACAACGAAACAAATATCATGACGCATTTTAGAGGCACAAAACTTTCGAGATGTTATTCATGCTGAGTGTTTTGTGGACGATATCTTCGTGATAGAGAACTTGGATTACGTCACGTTTCCTTTTTTGCATCTTGATACACAATTCGTTAAAATGTTCTTTATATGAGCTGTTGAGAGCAGAAGTGGTGTAAATAAAAAATGGGTAATGAGGGTTAAAGTAAACATTCTGTAAAATACAGCGCAAAGTAGCAATTAATATTCAATTTATTTAAACTATTAGTAGTCAGTGGATAGCACGAAGAGTATATTAATTGCTACTTTGTGCTGTATTTTACAGAATTTTTACTTTACACCTCATCACCACTTCTGCTCTGATCGGCTCATATATTTCCAAGCACTGTCATGAAATTCTCAATTTCAACCTGTGAAAGAAGCAAATCAGGTCATAAATGACGTTCCTTTCGCAAGACCAGTATCACTGATGTCACCCTCTGATACGTGAGCGAGTTCTTTCTGTCTGTTTTCAGACTGCCATGCCGATAGAAATGGCAGCGCTGGTGTGTTTTCATTGATATGAGAATACGCAGATGGCACAAGCTGCATGGGAGGAAGCAATAAATATAAAACATACCACGTTTCTTCCAGATGAGTTAGTTTCGAATCTTGCTGTTGGCAGTCCACAGCAATACAACTGTGCCTGCATTACATCCTAAATAAATAAACATTATACCCAACAAGTAAATAGATGAATATATGTATCGTGCGACCAAGCGTTCAGTCATATCGGCGAAATAGTGAACTAAACTTCTTATGTCATTCTTGGTCATCACAAAGCGCAATTAATATCAGACATACCAACCTAACAGACATGAAATGCAGAAATGGAAATTTAGTAAGAATTATCTTTAATAATAATAATAATAATAATAATAATAATAATAATAATAATAATAATAATAATAATAATAATGTTACACTTCAGTGACCTTCATCTTATTTAACATAAGAAGGTCAATGTAGAGTATCCACCGCCCACTGATCGAATACCTATTGGTTAAACGAGCGTTGAGCGACTTCCGCCGATTTTGGAATAGACACCGACGCGGTTAGGTTAGGTTAGTTTAGGCTTTTATTATCCTGTCAAGATGAAGCTGAAAGCGATTGAGTGTGATTTTTTGTTTTCTATGTTGGCAGTTCAAGTGCGTCGGTGTCTATTCCAAAATCGGCAGAAGTCGCTCAACGCTCGTTTCACCTGAATATTTCACACTTTTATCACTGCCAATGTTGCGCTATAAACCAATTTTCGCAAATCTAATGTAAAAGACTGCCTACACAAGCAACAAGTTATATTAAATGTTTAGGATTAATGTAAAACTGGCCTATGTGTCCTATAGTGGGCGGGACATAAGTAACATTCACCCATAAGAAGCGAACTAACCTATGTAATTTTTGTTCTAAAGTAACATGCATCACATTCCTCGAGGTATAGGCCATTCGTTATCTAGTGAAACCTAGCTGTGCGTAAGGAGAGGAAGAAAGTGGACTGAGAAGCTTCCCTCCCTCTCCTGCCTCCACTTGTAGCTAGCTAGCTCACTTACCTCCACCATAAGGTTCTTACTCTGAACTACGGCGTACGTACTCATTTGGTTCCATAAGATAACGAATGACTTAAATATGCTGGATATATCGCAGAGACCAAATGACTGCACACCTTGTTACTCTTTTGTTTACTGCATTTCCGATATAATACTATATACCCTATAAGAAACAAGAAAAGAGCTCACATTGGAAGATATTCTGTTCTTACAATACCAATTTCAAAACCCTTGTTTCGTACAACATTTAATTTTAGGGCCCACGTTTATTATACTTTTTCTTGTTTTGATGAATATTACTATTTCTACATCTCAGAATAATGAAGGCTTTTCAAAATGAAAATCTCACTGAGTATCTTCTATGATTCTGATGAATAAGTACTCATATCTCTGAAGCTATTAATTTTACAATATGTCTAAAGTAGCACATGACTTAATTTGTTCAAATTTATATATGCTTTTATAGAAAAATCTTCTATGATTCTGATGAATAAGTACTCATATCTCTGAAGCTATTAATTTTACAATATGTCTAAAGTAGCACATGACTTAATTTGTTCAAATTTATATATGCTTTTATAGAAAAATTACAGCCAAAGACTCATTTTTTGTATCATAATAGCCCTACTTGATTCTATATTAATTTAACTTAATTTAATTGAATAACATTTACTATAGAAAGTTAAGTGTATTAGAATTTAATTACAATAGGCATAAGCCACACTTTCTAGCAGTAGACTTTATGATGTAGTTCTTCCAATTCGCAGCATTCCTTTACAAACGTTAATTAATTTCCTTGATCTCTGGACTCTATTCACTCTCGCCTCATTATTCTTCCGCTAAACACAAACCAGCGAATCTCACTGTATAATAACCACAGGAAATCAATACACATCACATTTGACAGATGCCATTTGTTCTACAAACAAACACTTGGAATAATGATTTCATGAGCTTTTGTTTTCATTTTCAATTTATTTCAATGAATAACCAATGTTCATTATTCTATTTCATTTCACAGGTTGTCCAGTATCTTCGTCCATGGAGGGGGGGAAAGAGATAGACGAAGAGAAAGCGAATACAAACGAAAGAGACAGTGAAATGAAGGATAGACAATGCAATATGTGCGTGTCGCAATTGATTCTGCTCAATAAAAAAGATATTTTTGATAATTTGGTAAAGCACAGGTTACCAGGGTCTCCGTTTAGACAAATTTTCTCACATTTAATATTTAATTAATGGTAAAGATTCAATTTTGACGTAACGCTTGAGCTGTGGTTGTGCGTCTGGGTGTACATGTACATCAATTGAGCGCGAAAGGATTAAAAATACATCAGTTGAGCGCGGTGGTCGGTTTTGGGTATACATCAGTTAAGCGCGGGGTCAGTTTTGAGTATACATCAGTTGAGCGCGGGGTCAGTTTTGGGTATACGTCAGTTGAGCGCGGGGTCAGTTTTGAGTATACATCAGTTGAGCGCGGGGTCAGTTTTGGGTATACGTTAGTTGAGCGCGGGGTCAGTTTTGAGTATACATCAGTTGAGCGCGGAGTCAGTTTTGGGTATACATCAGTTGAGCGCGGGGTCAGTTTTGGGTATACATCAGTTGAGCGCGGGGTCAGTTTTGGGTATACATCAGTTGAGCGCGGGGTCAGTTTTGGGTATACATCAGTTGAGCGCGGGGTCAGTTTTGAATATACATCAGTTGAGAGCGGGGTCAGTTTTGGGTATACATCAGTTGAACGCGGGGTCAGTTTTGGGTATACATCAGTTGAGCGCGGGGTCAGTTTTGGGTATACATCAGTTGAGCGCGGGATCAGTTTTGGGTATACATCAGTTGAGCGCGGGGTCAGTTTTGGGTATACATCAGTTGAGCGCGGGGTCAGTTTTGGGTATACACGTACATCAGTTGAGCGCGGGGTCAGTTTTGGGTATACACGTACATCAGTTGAGCGCGGGGTCAGTTTTGGGTATACATCAGTTGAGAGCGGGGTCAGTTTTGGGTATACATCAGTTGAGCGCGGGGTCAGTTTTGGGTATACATCAGCTGAGCGCGGGGTCAGTTTTGGGTATACACGTACATCAGTTGAGCGCGGGGTCAGTTTTGGGTATACATCAGTTGAGCGCGGGGTCAGTTTTGGGTATACACGTACATCAGTTGAGCGCGGGGTCAGTTTTGGGTATACACGTACATCAGTTGAGCGCGGGGTCAGTTTTGGGTATACACGTACATCAGTTGAGCGCGGGGTCAGCTTTGGTTATACATGAGTTGAGCGGGGGGTCAGTTTTGGGTATACACGTACATCAGTTGAGCGCGGGGTCAATTTTGGTTATACATCAGTTGAGCGCGGGGTCAATTTTGGTTATACATCAGTTGAGCGCGGGGTCAGTTTTGGTTATACATCAGTTGAGCGCGGGGTCAGTTTTGGATATACATCAGTTGAGCGCGGGGTCAGTTTTGGATATACATCAGTTGAGCGCGGGGTCAGTTTTGGGTATACACGTACATCAGTTGAGCGCGGGGTCAATTTTGGTTATACATCAGTTGAGCGCGGGGTCAATTTTGGTTATACATCAGTTGAGCGCGGGGTCAGTTTTGGTTATACATCAGTTGAGCGCGGGGTCAGTTTTGGATATACATCAGTTGAGCGCGGGGTCAGTTTTGGGTATACACGTACATGAGTTGAGCGCGGGGTCAGTTTTGGTTATACATGAGTTGAGCGCGGGGTCAGTTTTGGGTATACACGTACATCAGTTGAGCGCGGGGTCAATTTTGGTTATACATCAGTTGAGCGCGGGGTCAGTTTTGGTTATACATCAGTTGAGCGCGGGGTCAGTTTTGGTTATACATCAGTTGAGCGCGGGGTCAATTTTGGTTATACATCAGTTGAGCGCGGGGTCAGTTTTGGTTGTACATCAGTTGAGCGCGGGGTCAATTTTGGTTATACATCAGTTGAGCGCGGGGTCAGTTTTGGTTATACATCAGTTGAGCGCGGGGTCAATTTTCCTTAGGCTTAATGACACGTAGCATGTGAAAGCATTTTTGTGCAGTGTAAGTCAGGCTTGGAGGAGAAAAATTCAGTCCTTTGGGGGCTTTCTAATGAGTATAAAGATAACAATACTGACAACGGTAAATGGTTGCACTGGGCAGTCGATCTTCCATTTCTTTCTCCAAATGAAGTAGGAGATGCATTTGTTGAAGATTTAGTTAACAACCAACCTGTTAATGAAAATATCACAGCCGTTGCTGATTATTTGGTATCAAATTTCATAAAGCCGGATTCGTTATTTCCCCCTGAAATCTGGGCTTCCGATACTGTTACATCAGACAGAACTAATAATGCATGTGAGGCGTTCCGCAAAGCGTTCTCTCTGAATTTTAATAATGCACATTCTCATATATATATTTGTTTCTTCAAGTCATTATTGAAAGACTATCATATACAGTACATTAAAATGAATGTCAACGGGAATACTGTTAGAGCCAATCCTACATATAAACTGAGGAAACAGTATATATAAGAAATACTTTGTAGATATAGACTCGGAAATATTACTAGAATTGTTTTCCTGAAGAGAGTGGCCTGCTATTATCCAAGAAAGTGACCTAGATATTAAACAATCCATTACTGGCACTGGAACAAATATTTTAAACTCTGACAAGTACCAAGTTATCGCTACGAGCATTTTAAATTCTGACAATTACCAATTTATCAGTACGATCATTTTTACGAGAGCAGCATTTTTAACCATACCTGTCAATGTACAGAGAGTCCTAAGTCTCTACAAAATGGGAAGGGAAATTGCTGCGGCTCGTGTTAAACTGACCGCCGTGCTCAACTGATGCATTCAGTTCAGGTAACATTTTCTCTTGCGCTCAACTTATGAACTCCCGTGCGTCTAAATCCCGCCTGATGTACCGATTGTCAGCTGTTGTCAACGCGATAGTTGCTCTTTTCTTTTTGTTAGATATGATGTACTATTTACTAGATCCGAATCTAATTGCATTCTGTAGATATTAGATTTTTCTTGTTAGTTTTTGCCACTGTCTAAGTTTCAGGTCGATTCGTAAAAATTATGACGGACATTATTTTATTATACTCTAATTGCGCGCCTGTTCTTAGTTTATTCTTGTAATAGGTCTATATCTTAAGGCAGGACTGTACACGATATGTACTCACTGAGCAGACTGGCGACTCGCGAGTGGAACAGATTGCTTACATCGCTCGGCCGCTGTACGGAAAAGGAGCGAGAGGGGATAAGAGGTAAAAGAGGGGTTGGGAGTTACAGGCGACTGAAAATGTATACACATACACAGAAGAAAAGGCTTTTTCATATGGAGTTAGAATTGATTTTCTTTGTATTTATTTTGAGAGTATATTGTTCAGAGTCCTATATATTGAAAGAAATGAAAAAAAATATAGTTTTCTACCTATGCAATTTTGAATTTAAGTTCATTACCTTTATTGTCACTTCAGATGGAATTTTTTTTCTGAATGTATTGGACAGGATCAGTAAAGAGGCAGGAAACTAATGACTAACGCGTCTGAATACCGGATCCACTTAAATGGCCAGCCACTAGAATATGTGGAACATTATACCTATCTGGGCCAGAACCTGTCCTTCTCCAGCAATTCAGAGAAAGAAATAAAGAGACGAATCAGTATGGCATGGAAGAAGTTCTGGTCCCTAAAGTTCATACTTACAGACAAATTCCAGAAGCTAAGCTTAAATGTTAAGACCCTAGAAAAATGTGTATTACCAGTCCTACTGTATGGATGCCAAACCTGACCCTGACATCAAAACAGAGGCGTATGCTTCAAACCTGCCAACGCAGTGTGGAAAGAAAAATTCTGCAACTTTCTCTGATGAACAAAGTAAGAAACGAGGAGCTACGCAACCGTATCGACCTGAAAGACGTCCTAAACACCGCCGAAAGCCTGAAGTGGAAATGGGGAGGGCACGTGGTAAGGATGGACCACAGACGATGGACGCACAGACTGACATTGTGGGATCCCAGGATCGGCAGGAGAAGAGTGGGACGCCAGATGACTAGATGGGCCGACTTCTTCAAGAAGAAGGCAGGAGCACATTGGACGAGCAGTACAAGAGACAGACAGCTATGGAGAAATCTAGAAGCCACCGTCCTCAGTGTGTAGTGTGGTGCGAATCTTACAAGTGCATATAGTGTTTACTTTGTGTACATAGAAACGAAGTAGTGCAGCCAAGTTCGCTGATATCACTCCTTAGGACTAGCTCACCTAACGAGTCCAGCTCACCTAACGAGTGAAGTCTACTAAGCCAAGCCCTGTCAATCAGGAGGCCCTTGCCCTTACGGGATCTAGCAGGCTAAATTTATTTATTTATTATTTATTTATTTTACGGTTACTACTTTTTCATTATCATTATTATTATTATTATTATTATTATTATTATTATTGTCCGCCGTTGTGTCTGAGGGGTTAGCGACTCTAACCCCGAACCCCGCGGTCCCGGGTTCGATTCCCGGTTAGGACGAGTTGTCTGGATGAGGTTTTTTTTGGGTTTTTTCCCCCCTCACTGCTATGGATGAATATCAGGGAACTTTGGAACGCCACTCATCTTCACCACTTCCTTTCCTCCCCCATCATCCTTTCTTCATCATCCCGTTTCTGGTTTTTCAGATCACTCTACAGGCGGCCTCCTGGAACTACTGGCTCTCTCGGCCGGCCTCCGTGGAATGTAGTAAAACGACGTTGAATGGCTTCTGCAACGAGCACCCGAGGCGGACCTACTTGGGGGAGGAGTTTCGCCTCGGACCGATAGGGGGGCCTTGGGGGAAGTTGCCGAAGCAGGAATGGTATATGGATTTCTGTTGGCTGTAGGGACCGGTAGTTAGGGAGTCATGTGGTTGGGTTAGTGCGCGTAGGGGATCTATGGCACGCAACTCATTCCATAGCCTATCGAGGGTTAGAGCATTAGATCTCAGCAGGTCGCAGTGCTGGGCCATCCGTGTCCCCTCACTTAAATTACATTATTATTATTATTATTATTATTATTATTATTATTATTATTATTATTATTAGTAGTAGTAGTAGTAGTAGTAATATAACGAAAATCGGTTTGAAACCGATATATCTAAACTATGTTGAAAGTTTCAGTTAGTTCACAATCATTCGAGAAATCATTTCGTCTAATGGTTAATTTAAGTTTCGTCGACTATTTCGAACTTGAACTGCAAGGGCTACTAGGCGGTTTCTGCAGGAATCTCATCCATGCTTTCGTGGTCGATGGCAGTTTATTATGCGACGATTTATGAATAGTACTTAAGTTAGTTCATGGCTCCCTCAACTAAACATAGGCTAATGTCAGATAATAGTAGGATGTTGATGATCATAAGAAAAACATTTATCTCTAAAGCGTTTGCCGTGTCGTTCGCAGTACATTAAATAGTTTGGAACAATTTCTGGCCTATAGCATGATTTTACCTTTCCCATAACATTGCATTTGTTAAAAAGCAAAATAATGAAAATACTATTTATATATTTTAATGGAAATACAATATAGCCCTACTGCTTCAATTCCGCGAAACGGAACTGTTTATCATTTCCGCAGTGATATCTGTATCCCATATGTGCAAGAGTAATTGATTTTTACGTGTTATTTAGTATTTACATTAACGAAACTGAACGTGTATGAAATTGAAACATTTTAAAATGTATGACTTGTTTTTAAACACGTTTTCATTAAAAAATGATCAATTCACTTCAGTAATAAATTATAAACAGCAACAACAAAGGTATTGGATGTTATAAAGTTAGGACTAAGTATTAAATAAAACATGCAATTCAAGGCAAAGATAGTGTAAGGACCAAAATCTTAATTATAACTGGTGACATGTTGTAAGTCATGACTATCAGTTACTGTATTCCCTACACTACGTAAGATTATTTAAATACAGAAATTTTTATTTTTACTGTCTGACCTTCCAAGGCTTGCCTATAGACATAGAATAACACACAATTTACAATAATGGTTGTACATGAATGGGCACATGAAAAAAATATATAGATAAAAATTTAAGATAAAAATACAGATTTTCATTCAAAAATATATACTAATTAAACAATTATGTGGAGTGTTTACCATAGAGGTGATTTTTTAAGATGGAATGGAATGGAATTTAACTGAGGATTGCACGGATGGCCCAGCACTGCGATATGTTGAGATCTATTGCTCTAACCCTCGATATGGAATGAGTTGCGTACCACAGATCCCCTACGCGCACCGCCCTAACCACATGACTCCCTTAACGACCAGTCCCTACAGTCGACAGAATCCATATACCATTCCTGCTTCGGCAACTCCCCCCAAGGCCCCCCTGTCGGTCCGAGGCGAAACTCCTCCCCCGAGTAGGTTCGCCTCGGGTGCTCGTTGCAGAGGCCATCCAACGTCGCTTAGCTACATTCCACGGAGGCCGGTTGAGAGAGACAGTAGCTTCGGGAGGCCGCCTGTCGAGTGATCTGAAAAACCAGAAACGGGATGATGAGGAGTGAGGGAAAAACCCCGAAAAAACCTCACCCAGGCTACTCGTCCTGACCGGGTATCGAATCCGGGACCGCTGGGTTAGGAGTTAGACTCGCTAACTAATTCAACAGTTCATAGCATACATACACGTCAAAAACTGACTTTCATACTCCATCGGCAAGTCTATCGTGCTATCAAAAAGGAGTGCGTTATATGGCAGTAAAATTTTTAATAGCCTCCCTATCGATATAAAAAATGAAACTCAGAACATAAAATTATTTAGGGCCAAATTAAAGAAGTACCTAATTTCTCACGCCTTCTATTCTATAGGTGAATTCATGACATTCGATAACACTTAATGAAATTGATACTAAAACTTTGTGTTGTACTAGTAGACTATATTGTAAATCTCGTCTGTATATATTTCATCTAGACTGTGACTATCAATTAAGATTTTATAATAATATTAAGTTTTTTGACTTTTTCCATATTCTAGCTGTAAGCATGTATGAATACCATGGAATGTTAATAAATACAATACAATACAATAACTCAATAGATTATAAAAATGTTCTAATTGTTTGGAATTGACCAGTCTTTGGTGGATAATGTGAAATCGAAGATCTGCTTTAAGTGCTCAATATGCATTGTTGTTCTTAAAGGCTGACAGTAGTCAGTCATGTGGTGGCGTTAGGAGTGCATTTGTGGACTTCAAAGCATGTGAGCAGGAATTTATTCATAGATCCATCGGCAAAGCAAACAGCGATATTCAAACGGAAGTTGGTGAGTTTCTGCTCATGAAAGAAGAGCACAATGAAGTCGCAGTCAGATCAATGCAAAGCTCAGAATATTAGCGAGAATACAGATCCTAATATACTCGTAGAATTGTCGGTACTCGAAGATAAAAATCTGACAACCGACTGGTAATAGTAATATGCGTTACAAGAGCGGTATGTTGACGTTTTCACGGTCGAGGAAAAGATTGAAAAAGCGAAACGTAGTTGAGCTTTTTTAATTTCCGAGAACATGAAAACAAACATACCGCTCGTGTATCGTACATTATTTTGTGCGAAGATCGTTTATTACATACCTGAAAGACGAATTTCTAATTAGTTGCAATGAAATCTTCATGTTGATTTCTGTTTAATGACGGCAACATCGGAAAACCAAAATATCTTTCTTCAACATTGTTGCTGTAAAATGTTTTCTGTGTTTACTATACTCCAGCAGGCCGTGTTATACGTCTGTCTTTTTTTCCCCCAGTCTATAAATGCGAACTTAAAACAAACGGTAAGGTTATGTAATGATTTATTTTTCATTTTAATATTTTAACAATATTAATAATACCGTATAACATATTGCAGTAATAACATCGGCATCTGGAATCTCGTGGATTTTTTCACGGCTTCCTTAATGTTACTTGTATCAGGAATGCAATAAGTTTCGTGGAGTAGTAGACTTTACTTAATTTTTGCAAATATTTAAAAACGACAATTAACATTGCAATTTAGGTGAAATTGCAGTGGTAAGTTTCCAATTTATAATTATTACTATGTTAAACGTATCTAAAAATAATATGTTAAAAGCCTAAAGCAGTAAAATGAATGTCGCACTTAAGCGGTAAGAAGAGGGAAATTGTTATGTGTGTTACGTTGGGAATACTGAATGTGGTATTTCACACTTACCGCGTATTGGTTCTGTGCTGAAAACAAGCAAATATGCACGATCTCGCACAAAAGTTTTTTTTTCTAGACCCTTAACGTTGCTGTTATTCGTCCCGAACCTACGAGATAACTCACAGACGTTGTTAGTGCCGAAAGCGTGTGCCACATAGCTCATCAGAGACTAACTAGAGTGCACCAAAGGTGGTGGGTCTACATTACATTCGAATACATTATAAAACTGAGCAAAATACAATACAATGAATGACAGACAAGCACAAATAATATAGAAATAAATAATAGTTGAACTTAATATAAAAATGAATGCTACTTATGTAGGTTTAGCGAATTTATAATGCAAGTTAATTGTACGTTTTAATCAGTTTGAGAATTTTCTTTTTAAATATTTTTAATAGTTTCAAATTCGGATTTGATTTAATATAGTTATTATGCAGTGTTGGGCCAATAATGGGATTACATTTATCTTTAAAAAATGAGTTTCTTATTCGTCGTCGTCGTCGTCATCATCGTCGTCGTCGTCGTCGTCGTCATCATCATCATCATCATCATCATCGTCATCGTCATCGTCATCGTCATCGTCATCGTCATCGTCGTCGTCATCGTCATCGTCGTCGTCGTCGTCGTCGTCATCGTCATCATCATCGTCGTCGTCGTCATCATCATCATCATCATCTGTATTATATTACCGGTAGGCCTATCCTGGTCTATTGTGTTCTCAAAGCAATATTATTTTTGTACATACAAAACTCCGTCCGTCCGTTTATGGCGCGCAGCCCATAAAGGGCCAAGACCGATCACCCAGCTGCTGGTCTCACGTTCACTTTCCTCAGCAGAGGTGAACGATCATCCAACCAGAACAGAGGTATCATGTGGTCAGCAAGATGATCTCCGCAGCCATTACAGCTGGTTTCGTACACTGGATTTCGCTATAGGTCTCGCAAACAGGTAATACCGACGGAAGGAATGCGAATGAAACAATACGATAAGGAAGAGCGGGCGACAGGAAAGATGGCAAGATTGCTTGAATGATATTCAGGAGTACAGTCGGAAGAGAAATGACATCGATAGAATCAGTGTTGCGTTGTGACAGTTACATTACGACTTTAGTTTGTTCCATTGCATGTGAATACGTGTCTTGTATGGCACGGTATTATTTCATTCGTAAACATAAGTTTCGGGTTTAATTAGCTTCGAATTTTTCTCTTGCTACGTTCTTTATTTCTACAGCGATGTCCTCATTTGTTCATCTTCTTGGACGAGACAGTACTTCCATCGGTCCGAACCTCTCGCTCCCTCGGCGTGCGCGCGCACACACACACACGTCAAAACAGACAGCTACGCCACCATTGCTTTTCGGTAAGCGTTCCTTGCACGAGCTATACGTATCACAGCTCCCCAAATACATCTTGAGGTTGGGTGGGCACCAGTCTCATATACTGGCCGAAGTTTCATGAGAAAATTTCTTCCTCCGTGAGGACTCGAACCAGCGCACATTCCGTTATGCGAGTCCTAGATATGACGCCTTAGACCACGACGCTACGGCGTGAGACAAATATAAAAATGGGCCTGTAAGAACACATAAATATTAATATAATATCTAGTCGAAAATAAGGCCCCTCGACTTTAAAACCCTTCTAATTTTTGAAGTAAATTAATTTGTTTTTAGATGCCAATATTAGGCCCGTAACGATATACTGTATACATGTACTCACAAGGAACGCTCTTGGAAGGCATCTTGCGCAGGGAGAAGCACCCTCCTCAGACGCCGGCTACATGATCTGGAGATCGCTTCAAAGGGTAACGAGAGAGAATCTCTACAACTTCATCAACAGCACGCCATATCGGTGTAGTGTTACACTTCTGCTTGGGCCATTCACTTTCTTATTTGAGACTGTCTTGTAGCTCTTTGTTGTCTTGAACAGTGTACATTCTCTTCGTCACAATATTGTACTTAGGAGGTACAGAAATGTGTAGATTGAGAGAAGCTATTTTTTCACAAGACTACTTTCCTTAAGCCCCGCATATTTTCATGATCGAAGTAAACGGAGAGGTTGGAGATACAAGGGAGATTTACTGACTTTCTACCACCGTTAAAATGCTTTTCATTCTATCGGTGAAATAATTTAAAAATGGATTTAGCATATTCTATAAAGACCTTGCGCACTGCAGCATTTCTAAAAAAAGTTAAACACTGTCTAAATTATACCCAAATGCTTAGTTTGCAGCAAATACATCAACACAGTTTCATTTCTTATTCTGTCTATCAATTTCTTTTCATGCATAGTTTTTATAGTTTAAATATATCAAGTTTGCTATTATTATTATTATTATTATTATTATTATTATTATTATTATTATTATTATTATTATTATTATTATTATTGTTCTATAGTGTCAATAGTGCTATATAGTGTCAGTGAAATGTGTTATACAGGGTGTCCCATTTATCTTATGCACCTATTATACTTTTTTGTTTGGATAGTATTGGAATTTTTGTTTTTGAGAGTTATGTAAGAAAGAGGGGCTAACATGAGTGTAGAGATTTGGTGCATGTAACTTCATTATGGTGCAAGATAGGGTAAACATTGGTACTTTCGTAATAATTTCATGAAAACTAATTTAAAATGCAAATGTGTAAATATATCCTTATTCCGATTTTTTCATCTAAAAGACAATAACTTGCTGTACAAATCTGGAGACATAAAAGATTGGATACGTTCGTGAATATGTGCCAAAAACCACTTTTACAATTTAAGCTGAAATGTTGGTTATTTCGTGAAAACCTTGGTAATTTCGTGATATTGCATTGATAATTTCGTGAGAGGTAGAAGAATTGTGGAAAAATTCATTAAAGTCTAATGAAATTCTCATTTATTGTTACAAGACTTCAAACATAGTAATTCCGTCTAATATTCATAGCAAGAAAACATAGAAATACATATCAACACATAATAAGAATGAAATCAAAGTAAAAATTGAAATTGAAAAGGGATCTTCTTTTCCCTGAAAGGGTGAACACTTTTATTACAGACTTTACTATAGCCTATATTACTAGGGTAACTCCAAAAGTAATGCATAACGTTTGTTTAAAAATTATATTTTTATCCTACAGCTTTGCTATTTTCACAGAATGTAGATGCATCCTTAAGGAACAAAATGTCACTTTTCCACATAATCCCTGTCCCTTTCAACTGCCTTACGTAACCTAGGAACGAGGGCTTGTAGACCAGCACGGTAAAAGTCTGGACCAACACGTCTGAGCCACTCTTTAGCAGCGTGCACAAGGAAGTCATCTTCTAACCTCGTTCCGCGAAGGGATCCTTCAGTTTACCAAAGAGATGGTAATCGCACGGTGTCAGTTCAGGACTGTAAGGCGGATGTTTCAGTGTTGTCTATCCGAATTTTCTGATCTGGTCTGTGGTCTTGTGACTGACATATAGCTGTGCGTTGTCGTGCAATAGCAGAACATCCTGCTTCTCCCGATGTCGTCGAACACGACTCAGTCGAACTTGAAGTTTCTTGAGAGTTGCAACATACCCGTCAGAATTAATGGTGGTTCCGTGTGGCATGATGTCCACAAGCAAGAGTCCTTCTGAATCGAAAAACACAGTAGCCATAACGTTTCCTGCCGAAGGTGTACTTTTGAATTTCTATTTCTTTGGTGAATTTGCATGATGCCACTCCATTGTCTGCCTCTGTCTCCGGTCCAAAATGGTGGAGCCATGTTCCATCTTCTGTCACAATTCTTACAAGTCATCTAGCACTTATCATTGACACTTAGCATGATAACAAATCAGACAGAAGCTATACTGAAGCCATTGCGTCTCCATTTTCTTTTTTGTTATCACATCTTGTCTTCAGATTTCTAAAATTCCTATTGTAATACATTTTATACTATTTTAAAAATTGTAACACTTAATGCTCAACAAAATTTTGCCTCAAACAGCTAAGATTTCTATCAGTAAACCTAAGCCTATATGGCGACTACAGATGTATCTAAAATTCCGAAAACATTACCTAAAATTTCATGAAGATACAATAAATCTTTGTACCAAATATCATGTGCTTACCTTTAGTAATAAGCCTGTAATGTAATTACAAACATCCACAAAATGTGTATGCCTGAGAAGTCGACGCAAACTTGCTCTCTCCAAACATAAAAGCTCACTGAAGCAACTACAATAGTCACACAAAGCTTAGCTGTATGTTTCTGGAAACTGGACAACATATGCAATCCCTTGGCGGAAATTTGGATGTCGTAACACCATTGGTTAGTTCACAAAAGAGCAAAGAAAAAGTATCACGAAATAACCACTGCCACGAAATTACCAATGTTTACCCTACACTTGACGTCATCAATTTTTCAAATAGCAATACATACTTTAATCATGTTACATTGATTACACACATTAAGACGAGTTCAAAAATGTATCCCAAACAATAACAACAAAATGCAAAATGAATGCCATTAGAATGTGCCGTTTGTTGTGATGCCCCATTCATCTAGTGCATTAACTTACACATCAATTTTTCAAATAGCAATACATACTTTAATCATGTTACATTGATTACACACATTAAGACGAGTTCAAAAATGTATCCCAAACAATAACAACAAAATGCAAAATGAATGCCATTAGAATGTGCCGTTTGTTGTGGTGCCCTATTCATCTTGTGCATTAACTTACACAAAACGAAAGACGACTGACGTTCGTACACGTCGTGTGTTGTGTGTTTACTGTCTTAACATATAAACAAACCACAACAACTGTCGACGCCACAATCCACGTACAATGGCCTGCACATTCTCCGGACCTGTCGCCACTCGACTCCTTCCTGTGAGAAACTGTAAAGGACAGTGTGTACCAGAACATTCTGACAACACCAGACGACATGCAGCAGCGCATTCGACAGGCTTGTGTGTCCATTCAGCCAGCAACATGCCGGGCAGTCATACGATCTTTCAGGGAACGCCTTCGAATGTGCATTAATGTAAATGGTCACCATTTGGAACATCTTCTGTGACTGTCAAAGCATAACATTATCACATTGGAAGTACGTTTTTGTTTCGTTTTGTTGTTGTTATTTATTAGGAAGGTGGCATTGTGATACATTTTTGAACTCGTCTTAATGTGTGTAATCAATGTAACATGATTAAAGTATGTAGTGCTATTTGAAAAACTGATTACGTCACGTGTATCTTGTACTATAATGTAGTTACATGCACCAAATCTCCACACTCATGTTAGCCCCTCATTCTAACAAGACGCTCAAAAACAAAAATTCCAATAACTATCCAAACAAAAAAGTTATAATAGGTGCACAAGATAAATGGGACACACTGTATATTGTCAGTGAAATGTGTCATAGTGCCAGTGCAGTAAGTGAGATGTGTCATAATGTCAGTGCAGTGAGTGAGATGAGAGTGAAGTGAAAGGTGCACAAGATAAATGAGACACTCTGTATATTGTCAGTGAAATGTGTCATAGTGCCAGTGCAGTGAGTGAGATGAGAGTGAAGTGGAAGGTCACAAGATAAATGGGACACTCTGTATATTGTCAGTGAAATGTGTCATAGTGCCAGTGCAGTGAGTGAGATGAGAGTAAAGTGAAAGGTCACAAGATAAATGGGACACTCTGTATATTGTCAGTGAAATGTGTCATAGTGCCAGTGCAGTGAGTGAGATGAGAGTGAAGTGAAAGGTCACAAGATAAATGGGACACTCTGTATATTGTCAGTGAAATGTGTCATAGTGCCAGTGCAGTAAGTGAGATGTGTCATAGTGTCAGTGCAGTGAGTGAGATGAGAGTGAAGTGAAAGGTGCACAAGATAAATGGGACACTCTGTATATTGTCAGTGAAATGTGTCATAGTGCCAGTGCAGTGAGTGAGATGAGAGTGAAGTGAAAGGTGCACAAGATAAATGGGACACTCTGTATATTGTCAGTGAAATGTGTCATAGTGCCAGTGCAGTGAGTGAGATGAGAGTGAAGTGAAAAGTTATCAGTATCAATGTGAAACTTATGTAGGGCCTATACATATGTGTTGTAATATTGTACGTAATTAATTTACCACTGCCAGGGTGTTTACATTTGCTGTGTAAATAAATATATACATACATTCATTATTATTATTATTAATATTATTATTATTACTATCTAGTTGTTATTACCAATATTGCTTTATTTAGTCTGCAGTGCAGTTTTCGAGGTATTAGAATAGTTCCTTCCAGCTCTAGAATGCTTTACACGTTGTTTTAATTGTTTAAGATTCTGAATTATAACTGTGGTGCCGCCTCGGCGGTTCGCTGCACAGTCTGCTGGGATGCACCAATCAAGTACCTACAAAGATACGCAATAACGTTCGAATTATTGCCGGAGCGGTACACTGCAAGGTGATTATTATTCCTGAAAGCGTTACATTATAGTAAACAAAGCCGTAAACTCTGAGGGGCCTATAAACCGAAATTAATTCTAGTGGTGTAATCTAAGACACGACTTCCCTCTCACTCACGTGCGCTGAGCTCGACTCAAGCCCGCACCGCTGCTGTCTAAGCAACCACTCCTATTCCCATGGACAGCAAGGAAAACCCGATTGGTTTCTTTATGAACATGCAAAGAAAGTGAGGTTACTGCAGGTGTGAAATTTCTATTTCCAATCTGGAAACATTTCAAAGGGTAGATTAGTTTATAATTCTCGGTGTCAGATTGAAGATCGGAAAAAGTTACGATTTTTTAAAAATCGGTTGTTAAACGACACTGCAAAAATGTGCTTATTAGACTACTTATAAATTTATTACTGGAGAAAACTTAGTTCCGGCACCGGGAATCGAACTCAGGACCCTCGGCTTGGCGCGCTGAGTGCTCTTACCTTCTGAGCTATGCTGGAACCCCATCAACAGCGCCGGTCGAACGAAAACAGTCCATTGTAGATATGAGATGGAACAGAACAGTTATATAACTGTAGGAAGACAATGGATTATTTTCGTGATAAACTGGGAAATTTTTTGGCTGTGAATGGTTCTCATTTTAAGCATCTGTGAATGGTTCTCATTTTAAGCATCTGTGATAAAGCTTGGTTAGTTTTATGGCTTACTCAACATGCTTTTACATACTTATTTGTCTCAAGTTTTAAGTCCACGAAACAAGTTTAATAAATTGTTAAAAGATATAAAACTGTTGAATGAGTAAAGTTTCTACGTATTCATACGTAAAATGTAATGGGGATTTGGAAAACGTAAATTTTAATATAGGGTGCCGTTTAAAAATAGTTTACTGTCACATCCTGTATGTCTGAATAACTGTTTTCGAATACTGGCATAATACACCGTGTCCCGCTTAGAGGGATCGAGAAATAAGAGCTAATTTAAAGTATAAATAATGGTTTTGCAACATAACTTTTTATACAACTTGACGTAAAAACTCTCCGAGTTTCGGAGAATGGTCAGTGCAACTCGATGTGTGCGCCTCGAGCTATCCTGAAGACATCCAAAAGGTACTCAACCTTCTGCCAAGTGTTCCATAACATTTGTGGAGTGATTAGCGCAGCTGCATTTGTAAGTCCACACCTGTGGAGTAACGGTCAGCTCGTCTGGCTGCGAAACCAGGTGGCCCGGGTTCGAATCTAGATCGGGTCAAGTTACCTGGTTGAGGTTTTTTCCGGGGTTTTCCCTCAACCCAATACGAGAAAATGCTGGGTAACTTTCGGTGCTGGACCCCGGACTCATTTCACCGGCATTATCACCTTCATATCATTCAGACGCTAAATAACCTAGATGTTGATACAGCGTCGTAAAATAACCCAATAAAATAAAAATAATACATTTATAATGCGTTGTCTCAGTTTTTCCTAAGTGTCAACTTAACACGTTGGTACACAACACTCGTCATAAAGCCCCGGAAAAAGGTCAATGGACGTCAAGACGGGTGACCTAGGTGGCCAGGAAAGGATTCTCCTTTTCCGATCAACCTACTGTGAAAGTTTGCATTCAAGAAGCCAAGCACTGCTTCAAAGTAATGGGGTGGCGCCCCATGTTGCTGAAAAACCGATCCTGCGGGGAGTTGATCAACAACAAAAGTTCTACATATGTCCAGATACACAGTCCCTTTGGCTGTTGCCTCGATGAAGAATGGTCCAATGACGGAATGTTCTACTGAATGGCGCCAGGCTTGTTTCCACGATAAACGTTAGTGTGCATGCGCATGAGCATGCAACTGTTTTTAAACCATTGGTGCATAAACTTGGACTGTTTCTACTTCTTGTCAGATGTAAATAAAAACAATATCTTCATCTGATTATAAATGGTGAGCATTTATTTCTCGATCCCTCTAAGTGGGACACGGATCTCCAACAGTTTTTGTATAAAACTTTTTTTTGTAAAATTAAAATTTAAGACGTTATTAACAATATTCCATACTCGTTTTTCACTCTGTATATTAATGATGTAATGTGCACTGTTACTGTATTTCACAAGGACTTAATTATTGCAAAATTATTAAGTATTGTCACTGGAGTGAATAATTTTGTAATGCTTATTGTAACTTAAATGTATACCAGCCTATGCTATGAATATTCCCTTGTCGTACACGATAACTTTATTACGTTTGTGAGCGATTAACAGCTAAACGCCCGCGCTGGTTCGGAGTCTCTATAAACGTCGTATAAAAGTTACGAGCACATGTGTTTTGTAGGCCCTAGCCTGCGAAGTTCTGAGCTGCACACAACAAGCCTCGTAAATCAATTCGTGTGTTCTCCAGTAGCGGATGGCGAAGCTCCAATTTCGACGCAACTGTTTTTTACAGCCAATGAATATATGAAGCAGTGCTGACATAACTCACATGCAGTTCCATTGTAATTGCTTTTAATCTACGCGTGCGTTATTCTTTTCGCTGCTCCTACTGTTGTCTGCACATGTGATGGAGCACAAGCTGCTGTCTCTAACCGAAGCTTATTTAACAGTGTAGAAAGTGTACTTCTCGACAAAATAAACAGTTCATAGATGACCATTTCTTGAACGGAGATCGAGTATACACAGTAGAGATGAACAACGATCGAGAAAGCGAGACTAACAGCGCCCGCAAAGCCGAAAACCCGCACGACAATGTTGTATTACGTCGCGTCCTTGACGAAACGACTGGTTGTGAGTGTTCCGAGACTAAAGTTTGATCACTCCCGAAGTCCCGAAGTTAAGCAGCCTTGAATCGCCACAGTTATTTATATCTGGCTGAACTTTTACCTACTTTGGCAACTGTTATATATGTATAAACAATCAAGTAGTCTATTTGAAACATCATCTCTACTTTTCAGTGTATAATAATCCGTTCCCCAGTCTTTATTTAATTACTAGGCCCTTATTAAAATACTAGAAATTTTCTTTTCATATGTTTAAGATAAAGTGTGTAATCTCTAGTAAAGAAAATATTAATGCTATGTTTTATGTTTCTTACAAATGCTAATTTATTTGAGATTTTTTTTTATATTTAAAGAACCATAGGTAATATAATATAATAAAACCACAGTCTAATATATATACAGTCACGAAGCTCAATACGTAGTAAATATGCATCCATAGATAGTTGCTAACCACTAGGATCGCTACTATCGCCTTATTACAGACAATGCGAAATAGTACCTGCACAATCTATTGTTCCTAGTACCTTCATCAACTCAATCTTCGTGACTGTACATATTAAACTGTGATAGAACCAGAAAATTTTGATAACTAAGATACTGTTCTGTTTTGTCTTTTTGTCTCATTTAAACATTTATAATGTTATTCATTTCAATGATGTATGTTATTCAAAGTTACGAAATATTTCCACGCCGACCAAATGCTATTTCGAGAATGATGAGCGAGACTCGAAGCGCACGAGAATAACGAGACGAGACTCGAAAGACAAATACAGCGAGCGAGAGCGGCAGTTAGTTTTGTTCATCTCTAATAGACAGGTACTACTGAATTTATTGCGAATTACGTTAGATATATTTTGAATTGGTATATTTCACGGCTCTTTATCAAGTGCGATGGTTATCTAATGTCTGAGTGAAATGAAGATGATAATGCCAGGGAAATGAGTCCATGGACCAGTGCCAGAAGTCACCCAGCATTTACTCTTAATGGGTTGAGGAAAACCCCGGAAAAACGTCAACCTGTCCCAACTAGGATTTGAACCCGGGTCCACTCGTTTCACGTTCAGACATGCTAACGAAGCTAACCGTTACTCCACAATTGCTCCAATACTCTATCGCGCCGAGAAAAAACGCCGCCAAACATTCGTTCTAGATTAATATTAGCCTATCTAAAGTTACGTTACGACGCCACTTATTCTACTGCCTCATTTCGAATTCGCACGTTTACCTTCTATATTTTTCTTCAGATAGCCATGGTCTTTATTTTGTTTGAATTTATCTTCATCCCATATTATTCACAACGTAAAGTCATTTAGCTCAAGTAGCATAACCCTCTTTTTTTCTTGTTAGGAGGAAGGGAGGGAACATCCCACGCACTAAGACCTGAGGTGTATTATACACTCCTTATATGGGATGAATTGCGTGCCCACCGATCCTCTACGCGCACCAAACTAACCACTTGACCCTCTTAACGACCGGTCCCTATAGCCAACAGAGTCCATATACCACTCCTGCTTCGGCAACCCCTCCTCCCCCCCCCAAGGCTCCCTTAACGATCCGAGGCTGAAGTCCTCCCCCGAGAAGGTCTGCCCCGGGTTCCGTTGCAGAAGCTATCCATCATCATAAGAATACAACCCACGGAGGCCGGTCGAGAGAGCCAGCAGCTTCGAAGTGCCGCCTGTAGAGCGATTTGAAAACCAGAAGTAACGGGATGATGAATGAAAGGATGATAGAGGAGGAAAGGAGGTGGCGAAGATGAGTGGGGTTCCAATCGCCTGATAAAGTTACCTGATATTCATCTATAGGAATGAGGGGGAAAAAAGCCCGAAAAAGCATACCTCTTAGTATTACTAATGCACCAAATTTTAAGTTCCGTATTTGATAATATCACAATCTTTTCTAGATATTGGTAGAAGTTAGTAAACACAGTTCAGATTTTAAGACTGTACACTTTGGCAAAGTAATGTGTGCATTATTTCGGAGAAAGGAGCGTTGAGATAGTTCCCGTGATTTTGGAAGTGAAAATGATTGAATTTGTAAGTGATTTCTTGCGGAGATGGATTTCAGAAGTTAAGGATTTTATAGGGAAATATTTCTAGAAAAGGAAATTGTTCCGGAAATGTAGTAAATTACGTGTGAAATGAGATGTGCGTTGTAATGGAATGCAAACGTTGTGGTTTCTAGTAAAGAAAAGGAACGTAGGGACATGAAACACACGATACGATTATATTATAATGTGAAGAACACAAAACTTGTATTAATTCAACAACCACTGAAATACAGTGAAGCACAACAAATAATAATGAAAGACACAAAATTTCTAAACTGTAACTTCGTTTCTACGTCGGCCTTCACACTAACCAGTAGGCTCCACTGACAACATCACTAAACAAAAATCACCAGGCTTTGAAAATCCTGCAGAGATTCGTATATGCAAAGCATAACAAAAGTCTAAACTAATCTAACCTTTCACAGATTCGTATATACAAGACAGTGAAGCACAAGAAACAGTAATGAAATAGACACAACATTTTCATAGGCCTACCACAGTCTAGTATATACAGTCACGAAGCTCATACGTAGTAAATATGCATCCATAGATAGTTGCTAACCACTAGGATCGCTACTTTTGCTTCATTACAGACAATGTGAAATAGTACCGGCACAGTCTATTGTCCCTAGTACCCTCAACAACTCAAGCTTCGTGACTGTATATACTAGACTGTGGGCCTACTGTAACTTCGTTTCTACGTCGGCCTTTACGCTAGCCAGTTCTGACAACGTCACTAAACAAAAATCATCAGGTTTTGAAAATTCTGCAGAGATTTGTAAATGTAAAGCATAACAAAAGTCTAAACTAACCTAACCTGCGACAGATTCGTATATACAAGACATAAAAAAGCCTAAACTAACCTAACCTGTCACATATTCGTATATACAAGACAGTGAAGCACAAGAAACAGTGATGAAATAGACACACAATTTTTATAGGCCTACTGTAACTTCGTTTCTAATCATCTTCCCATGATACATTAAAAACATTGGGAATAGCGGGACGCTTTAGTGTATGAGCGGAAGCTCCGTCTTCAAAGTTCGCCATCATACTGCAGAGTCACCACTGCAGCGACACTGAATGACGTACAGTATGCATACGTCACAGTGCCCGCTAGACCCGCTCTTTAAAGCACACAGCGCTCATTTCTCAGAATCACGTAATGTGCCCAGCCCTGGTCTAAACTAACCTAACCTGTCACAGATTTGTATCTACAAGACATAACAAGAGCCTAAACTAACCTAACTTGTCTCAGATTCGTATATGCAAGGCATATGTGAGTGTAGACTAGCGCGAAACTTTCGTAATGTCACCAAACTATGTTGCATGAGAGGTAAGACACTTGAAAGTGTATAAACGAAGTGGGACGTAACTACCTCAGCTATCGTTTAACCATTATTTCTAATGGCATTACACTGCAGTGTTTTAAATTCTGTGTCGAGAAAAGAAAGAAAGAATCTGACGTGAGCGAGCACGTTACAGAGTGGAATTGAGTAAGTTTGGCGTCGCCATTTTTTTAATTTAACGTTGGGGAGCTGTAACCGAACGCGATTTTAATTTCCAGGAAATATTTTCAATAAGCCAATTGTCAACACAAGACACATAATTAGTTTCCTGGACGCACGCGCGGGTCGAGCCTGCTGATGGCAGATGACTGCGATCTCTTGACGAACGTGATTAATGGCGTCTCGGCGACCAAGTCTCGGGGCATGGAAACTTCCTTGCCGCCGAAACAAAGCACTCGCTTGTAAATCAACCCAAGTTCGCAGTCGCTATAAAGTTCAGTATTCCTCTGAAATGAAGCCTATCTGTAACATGCGCTTGAACGATCTGTTAAGTTAAATAAACGATGCCACAAAATTACATCTTTCTTATTATACAGTGTGTCCGACTTGAACATATAGTGAAACAGAAATTTAATTAAGATATTTCCATAAGGATTTTCCTACATAAACAACACTCAAAATGATCTTTTCTGAAAAAAAAAAAGAAAAGAAAAATAAATTCACAGCACCTCGATATGAGCACCAATAGTGGCACGACAGATGTCTAACCCTAAAGGCTAGTTCACAATAAACCAGAAACAGAAACAACAACGAGAACGAGGACGGAAATAATGTTAAAATAAATGTATTTAAATGTGAGCATTCACAATAGTTAATTGTGAATGCTCACATTTAAATATACTTATTTTAACAATATTTCCGTTCTCATTCTCTTTGCAGTTTCCGTTCCAGATTTATTGTGGACCAGCCTTAACTTATACTCAATATCCGCCCATGTGTTTGACAACATTACAGGAGTAACACTCTCAACAACTGCATAAATGCGATCCGAAAGATCACGTACTGGTGTCTGGTACACTTTAATCTTGACAAAACTCCAAAAGAAAAAATCAAGTAGAGTTAGGTCCGGCAATCTAGGTGGCCGGACGATTCGATGACCGCCTCTCCAAATCCAGGTTCCAGGAAAGTTATGATCCACAAAATCCGTGACTTCATTTGCATAATGACATGGTGCATCGCCTTGCTGGAAAATGACGGCACATGATGACGTGCGTTCCACTAAATATGAACATTATCTGTCCAACATAGTTATTGATATACCGTTTTAATTTGAGACAGACAGACAGACAGATAGACAGACAGCTTGCCGAAAACTAGTTCAGGGAAGCTGAAACAATACCTAAATTTTTTTTTTATTTTAATAGGTTATTTTACGACGCTTTATCAACAGCTTAGGTTATTTAGCGTCTGAATGAGATGAAGGTGATAATGCCGGTGAAATGAGTCCGGGGTCCAGCACCGAAAGTTACCCAGCATTTGCTCATATTGGGCTGAGGGAAAACCCCGGAAAAAACCTCAACCAGGTAACTTGCCCCCACCGGGAATCGAACCCGGGCCACCTGGTTTCGCGGCTAGACGCGCTTACCGTTACTCCACAGGTGTGGACATATACCTAAAAAATGTTAAAGTTAATCTTGTACGGCATCGCAATAATTTATGCTTCATAAAATAAGAAAGAAAAAATACTTAACAGACAGACAGACAGACGGCTTGCCGAAAACTACTTCAGGGATGCTGAAACAATACTTAAAAAATGTTAAAGTTAATCTTGTACGACATCGCAAAAATTTATTCTCCATAAAATGAGAAAGAAAAAATACTTAACAAATCAGTAAGTCATAATTTCATGTAGGCCTAACTATGCCTTTAAATAGGCTATGTACTGTAACGTTATTTATGAAGTAAAGCTTACTATATTATATGCAAATTTTTTCGGTTGAATTGACTCGTTATTCAATTAGAATATGTCAATAATTCGTGAGAAAATATTGTTCATGGACGGCAAGCCACATTGTCTTTTTTTTATCACTACAGCTGATAACAAGCATTTACATGGAAAACTTATAACAGCTATTGCATCGTCACAGCACTTTCCCAACACTGTATAAAATGAGAAGGTATAAAAGAGAAATATAAATAGTTAACTAAATAAATGAAATAATGAAACAATAGGCTCGTGACTATTATTTACAGAGCTGATTGTGTCTTCAGAGAATAAGAATAGACTGCTTCTGCACAATTTATTTACGGCTTTTAAACTCCACCAGCCATTTTGTATGATATACACCAGTTGGAAATGGCGGTTTCAGTTATTATATGAGCAACATAATTACGCCTCGGACGCATTAATATGGCGGGCCATTCATCACATCGCTCTAGTGATAATACAACTTAGAGCCAGCCATGTGTGTGAATGTTGTGTTTATAAGTACTCGTGATAAAAGAGCCAGTTGGTTAGGTGTTGTGCTTCACGCACGGTCCTTATCACTCATCGCAATTATCACCGGGACGAATATTCTGGCTTCTATTATACACACAGAATTACATGTAAGACCATTACGCGGCTTCGCGCCATTGTGTTTAATCTGATGACAAAACTGCAGGAATTTCATCCGATTAAGTCTTTGTTGCTATTTTCTGTATCGTTATCTCTCTTGTAAAAATGGGTTATTCTGATGCAGTTTTGAAATTAAATTCAGCTCTAAAGATATACAATTCTGACGTAGTAGAATGAGGTTTAGCGCTTGCGTCCAGTCCTGGAGAATCCAACAGATTGGATTTTTGGCAGGTGACAGAATCCATACGTAGCTCCAAAACGTTGGATGTCTCTACAGCTTCGACTGTACAATGGCGTTCAAAGATACCTGATCCGTGCTAATCGATAGTGATCGATAATTTATTCGTGTAAGTGTAGCTTTTTCAGTTATTACTTCTACGAATAGATGGCGAAGGTGACAGTCAGTGTAGCCGATAGTACATAAATATTACCCGCATTACAGAATTGAACATTTCATCCCTCTAATGATTGTGAAAAGCATTAGGTTTAGCGGGAAAACACTGATACTGTCAGTAGTTATGAAAATAATTTATACTGAATCTACAAAACCATTTTCCGCAATAATTTTTACCCGTCCCAATCATATTATCACCTATGGAGAATTAGCGAAACTATTTCAAAATACGTAAATTTTTTATATATTTCGTTCTGACTTATCCCGTGGCTAGAAAGTTCTCTTATACGATCAGAAAATCGGAAATCAGATATCTTTGAGCGCCAGTGTACAAATACTAGGCTTTGTAATTCAGCTGTAAGCTGGAAAGAAGTTTCGTGATTCGAAGTACTGTATAATATATGTGACGTCACAGTGCAGGTATAAATACGTTCGTATACAGAATAGTTACGCATACTCTAACCTTTCGCTCTAGTAAATCCAAGGTGGTATAGTTCTCCCAAGCAGAGAATACCGACGGCAGGAATGTGAACGAAACAATGCGATAAGGAAGAGCGGACGATAGGAAAGGTCACGAGATAGCTTGAATGATATCCAAGAGTACATTCGGAAGAGAAACGACATCGATACAATCACTCTTGCGTTGTGAAAGTTACATTACTGTTTTATTCAGTTCCACGTGTGTTGTTCCAAGTGTGTTTATTTTATTATAATATGTAGTGATGTAGCGTTCCCCTCGCAGGTTATTATTTCATTCGTAAACATTTGTTGCGCGTTTAATTCACTTCGGATTGTTCTTTTGCTACGATCTTTATTTCCACAGGCGATGTCCCCATCTGTTCATCTTCTTGGAAGAGGTAGTACTTCTATCGCCCCGTTTGAATTCATAGTGTCGCATTTGTTTGTTAATAATAATGTTTAAGTTATTGACACGATACCCATTGCGGGGTCTGTCATTGAACAATTAATAGAAAAGAACACACCTAAAATCTATTGAGAATGGATTGGCCCGAATTGTACCAACTTTTAAAATGTGTAAAATAATTTGGAAATAAATAAGCAGGATTTGCCTTATAATGTCTATTGAGTACCTTCACTTATTTAGTTTTAATTGAGTTAATAATTAAATTTGTCAAAGTTTATTCATATGGTCCCGCGCCGTGGCGTCGTGGTCTAAGACATCCTGCCTAGGACTCGCGTTACGGAATGCGCGGTGGTTCGAGTCCTCATGGGGGAAGAAATCTTCTAATGAAATTTCGGCCACTGTATGGGACCGATGCCCACCCAGCATCGTGATGCACTTGGGGAGCTACGATAGGTAGCGAAATCCGGTTGCGAAAGCCAACTATAATGGCTGGGAGGATCATCGTGCTAACCACACGATACCTCCATTCTGGTTGGATGATCGTCCACCTCTGCTTCGGCATGTGGGCGTGAAGCCAGCAGTCGGCTGCTCGGTCTTGGCCCTTCACGGGCTGTAGGGCCAAGGATTATTATTATTATTATTATTATTATTATTATTATTATTATTATTATTATTATTATTCATATGTCGGTAATAGTGGCGTCCATGTTCTGTTTCTCGGCCATTTTGTGAGATCATAAAGTACTGAAATGAGACATAAATTTAAATTTATTTATTTATACTGGCAGAGTTAAGGCCATAGGACCTTCTCTTACACTCTACCAGGTCACAAAGTATACAAGCAGTGAAAATTAAAAAAAAAGTTAAAGAACAGAATACTAACATATTACAAAAAAAAAAGATACATAGTATGAAATAAAATAGTAAAGTTACTCCTCCTTTTTTTAAAAGCCACGAAGGTATATGGGGTGCAAAGAGATAGAGCTTCATGCTTTATAAGTGCAGTAGAATCAGGATGTGTGGTCGGCATCAAGTTCCGATGGTATTTTAGTACCGGGAAAGACTCGGTAATCAATTTGATAGGAGGCTGAAAGGACCGAGGGCTGTTCTGGAAGTTTGACAACGAGAAAAGTACCGTCACCGAACCTTTCAGTCCGTAACCGGTTTCTTTGCCAACTGAGCTATCCGACAGCCTAAAAACAATATGGTTTACCATTACAGTTACTGTAAATCATGGGCGTTCAAACGCCTATAGAACCAGGAGATATTGCACGTCAAGCATGTTCTGCTAAGGTCAATAACTTTACATATATAATAGGAAAAACGACCTTAAAAATTATGCGCTACCGGTTGCTTACGCCAGGGATTACCTCGTACGAGTTACAATTGGACATCTATGCTATAAATACTATGGTTTTCCATTAAAGTTAATGATTATTAAAATAAAGGTTTCTAGAAGGGGGAGAGTAATTTAATAGCTTGGATATTTGAGGTCACTCTTCAGGAATAATGGTGGCCGTTTCTTAAGGGTTAGAATAAACTGGTTTTGTGGAATTCTGTTCCAAAAAATTCAGTCGTAATGTCAAAGCAGTGACAGTGTGACCGGGGTGCGTAACGATCACGTGACAGCTGTTCACATCAATCGTCCGCTCGTGCACGTGATTCCTGCTTATATCTAGCTTCGATTGGAGCTGAAAGTTGCTTAAACCAGCAGAAACATATTTCATGGGCGACAAAATGTTACAACAAAAAGTGCGAATTCTTTGGGCAAGTTTATAACACTGCAGCAACACAATGCAGGCCTGCGGTGATACGGAATTTAGTCACATAACTCCGGAATATCATTACGTAACCAGGTCTAATTTTGCACGTAACTAAGCGATTAAATGAGAAAGTGGGCTAAGTCACATTCCAAGAAAAAACTGTAGCCTCTGTTAAAGTGTTTGGGCTATGACTCAGATACAAAATACGAATTTATTTCCACTTCATAGAGTTCGTTAGGTGTTAACAGGAGTTATTAATCTGTAAGACGAAGACTATGGTCATAGACAGAAAAGTAAGGAACACAGATATAAGCTGCACTGTTTTATAAATAATCAACAAAAGGGGTAAAAGCAAGGAAACAAAAAGGAGATGTTCTAAATACAATAATAATCAGCCATTGCCCAAAAATGAAATTCATATGTCGCTGTTTCGACTGCAGAACTTATCACTCACTCTCGAGTTGAATCTTTTTAAGTTAGCAACCATACTTATCTCAATCGACAACATCGCAAGTATACTAAGCCTTTGCTCTGACATTGTATTACGAAGAAAAGTCTTGCGAATTCTAATAGAGGCAGTAAAGCAAGTGGACAGCTTCAAATACTTGGGGTGTACTATAAGCAGTAACATGAGCTGCTGTCAGGAAGTCAAAAGGAGGTAAGCAATGGCAAAGGAAGCTTTTAACAGAAAAGGGAACATCTTCTGTGGACCTCTGGAAAAATAACTAAGGAAGAGACTAGTGAAGTTCTTTGTGTGGAGTGTGGCATTGTATGGGGCAGAAATATGGACATTACGACGAAGTGAAGGGAAACGAATAGAAGCATTTGAAATGTGGCTATGGAGAAGGATGGAGCGTGCGAAGTAGACAGACAGAATAAGAAATGAAGCTGTAGTGGAAAGAGTGGACGGATAAAGAATGATGCTGAAAGTGATCAGGAAAGGGAAAATGAATTGGTTGGGTCACTGACTGAGAAGAAACTGCCTACTGAAGGATGCTTTGAAAGGAATGGTGAACTGGAGAAGAGTTCGGGCCGAAGAAGATATTAGATGACAGACAACATTAAGATATATAGCCTACATAATTGAAATAAATAACATTAGAGATGTTTAATTGAGACAAAAAGACAAAACAAAACAGTATCATAGTTATCAAAATGTTCTGGTTCTATTATCAGATATCACCTAAAGTTATATAAATACTTACTTACTTACAAATGGCTTTTAAGGAACCTGAAGGTTCACTGCCGCCCTCACATAAGCCCGTCATCGGTCCCTATCCTGTGCAAGATTAATCCAGTCTCTATCATCATACCCCACCTCCCTCAAATCCATTTTAATATTATCCTCCCATCTACGTCTCGGCCTCTCTAAAGGTCTTTTTCCCTCCGGTCTCCCAACTAACACTCTATATGCATTTCTGGATTCGCCCATACGTGCTACATGCCCTGCCCATCTCAAACGTCTGGATTTTAAGGTCTTAATTATGTCAGGTGAAGAATACAATGCGTGCAGTTCTGTGTTGTGTAACTTTCTCCATTCTCCTGTAACTTCATCCCGCTTAGCCCCAAAAAATTTATATAAATAGAAAAAAAAAACATTTGCGTTTCTAAGAAACATAAAACATAACGCTAAATGAAACGTTAATATTATTTTTACTTGAGATTGTACACATAATCTCAAACATACGGAAAGAAAAATCCTAGCCTTTTAATAAGAGTCTAGTAATTATATAAAGATTGGGGAACGGATTATTATACACTGAAAAGTATAGATGATGTTTCAAATAGACTACTTGATTATTTATACATATAGGATAACAGTTGCTAAAACAGATAAAAGTTCAGTCTGTTCTGTTAGTATAAACAACTGTGACGATTCAAGGCTGCTTGACGTTCGAGACTCGACAATTTCCGAAGTCTTGAAACGCTCACAAGCAGTCCTTACTTTAATGACGCAATTTAGTCAATATTGTCGTGCAGGTTTTCGGCTTTGCTGGCACTGTTAGTCTTGGCCTCTCGATCGTTGTTAACTCTACTACTTAGGCCTACATACATCTCAGAAGATATTAATTTCAGGACCCATTCTTGTTAGACTTCTTTTTATGATTACTACTACTTCTCAAAATATTGAATGCTCAAGACTATACAATTCAGTATTGAAAAATAATCCAGACCTAAGAAATCTACACATTCTTAAGTTTAAAAATGAAGTGAAAATGTTTGTACGATATTTGATAAATTTTATTATTATTTTAAGTGTTACTAGCATTATATGTTACTAATATTTATTGCATTTATCTGATGCATGTAACCTATAAGATAAAACATTGTAATAAATATATATAGATCATTTTCTTAATTAATAACAGTGTATATCTTCAATAAATTATTTCTTAGCATCGCCACAGATACACTTGATTGTACTTGTCACTATCTCTGTCACTAGAGAGTTATTGAAATTTATATTTTCCCCGCCATTCATAAAATATTTTGATATGATACCTCTTGCACAAAAGGGAAGATCTGTAACTGAAACTTGATTAATATATTTCAGTATTATTTGTATTTATCCTGGTAATAATGAACAGTTTGACTCGTAGACATTTTGTTTTTCAGCATTAACTTCCCATGATTGTATGAGAAGATTCGAAGAGAATGGCAGTTACGTAGACCTTCGACCCCCCTACTACCAATAATGCATAGCACAATGTCAATACGGCGGTTGCTGTCGTCTGCGATACATCGAACTTTTCTGTTGATTTTCGAGTTCGTCATTTTTTTTCCTTTCTGGTTATTATATGCTTATTTAAGTTGTGTTAACTCTCGGTAGTGGTTTTATATTTTAGTCTATCCGTCTTAGTATTTATTTTATTATTGTAAATATTTTTGTTTTATTACTATTATTATTATTATTATTATTATTATTATTATTATTATCAATGAATTCATTTGTATTACTATCTTTGTATCATCTCCGTCACGGATATTCTATTATTATTATTATTATTATTATTATTATTATTATTATTATTATTATTATTATTATTGTTATTGTTATTGTTACTATTATTTCTAACATCAACATTATTATTGATCTCTGTAAAATTTATGTAGACTACTGGAGCATATGCTCATTTCGGGTATTTTTGAACACAAATACTAATACAGACACACGCACGCAGACACACAGTTGGATATCCTGGTTCAAAGTCTGATATCAAACTTGAAATTTCTGAAGTAAAAATTTTGCAAGTAGCCGAGGGACGTTGCAGATCCGTTTCAATGGGCTTCACTGCTTGAATAGGACAAGCCCGACGCGCTAGCAAATTGTTGCAGCGCTCATCCATTAAGCCACTCTGCTTCCTGATACAGAGAGCGGCCACAAAACAAGTCGTCTGTCGCTCTGTAAACACGGCCAAAGTTTTTGTCACTCCGCCAGGGAAGAGCAACTTCCGCTTGTTTACTGTTAATAAAGTCAGTCTGCGTTCACTCTCTTGCTTTACTAGCTGTCTCGAAACGAATTTACTGTTTGAAAGAATGCAGTTCAATCGACTTTGTCGTCAAGATGTAAGCGGATTCAGTTAGCAATTTTAATGACTGTTAACTGGTGCATGACCAGCCACACACTCAGCGGGCTTAATTTAGATTTCAGGCAGAAAGGCAGAAACTAGAGATTTGTGTCTTTTTCGAAGATGCAGACTGTTCCATCTTGAATTTTTAACGAGTTTTCTTAACGGGATAAAAACGTTAACAATGATTAAAAGTTTAATTGCAAGTTATTTATTATAATATTACTGTGATGTATTGAAGTACGTATGAGATTTCCGTGCAGGAATTTTGCATTACCATATGATGAAGGATGGGTGGAGCGGAGAAAAATTCTCTCCGGCACCGGGACTCGAACCCGGGTTTTCAGCTCTACGTACTGAAGCTTTAACTGCTAAGCGACATCGGATTCTAGTTCCGATGCCGGATTGAATCCTCTCAGTTTAAGTTCTATCTCTTAGTTATTTAGTTGTGTGCTGGTATATCAAGCATTCATGATAAGTTAGATAAAACATAATATCGTAGTAGCTTGTAAGAAATTACGAGTATGTAGTTCGCTAAAATAAATAAACTTGAAGAATGTAGGAAAACTTTTGTAAGTATTGATGGAAAAATGTAAAAAAGAAAATTAAGACACAAGCATAAAATGGAGGTCTGTAATTAGAGTAAAATAATGTCTAATATTTTTATTCATGTTTGACGTGTTGTTAAAGGTAACAGTTATTTATGCAACTCGTGGGATATGAGCATCATTACCGTTCGAATGTGTTTTGCAAGAACGAGGCGTAAGCCGAGTTCTTTAGTTACATAAAGACGGTAATTATGCTCATCGCACTAGTTGCATACAATATTTTATCAGCGTTTATTTAATAATGCGTTTAATGCGTTCATGATACGATCGTGCACCAAGTGCGGTAAACATTTAGCCTACGTATCGCACTCAGTGCGGTAATCATTTACATATCGCACTCAGTGCGGTAATCATTTACATATCGCACTCAGTGCGGTAATCATTTACATATCGCACTCAGTGCGGTAATCATTTACATATCGCACTCAGTGCTGTAATCATTTACATATCACACTCAGTGCGGTAATCATTTACATATCGCACTCAGTGCGGTAATCATTTAGGCCTACATATCGCACTCAGTGCGGTAATCATTTACATATCGCACTCAGTGCGGTAATCATTTACATATCGCACTCAGTGCGGTAATCATTTACATATCGCAGTCAGTGCGGTAATCATTTACATATCGCTCTCAGTGCGATTATCATTTACATATCGCACTCAGTGCGGTAATGAATGCCATTACCATGGTGATATGACGATGGATAAGTATCTATTATCAAACCAACGGGAAAAAAGTCACAAATTATATGAGTGAAATTCTCACTTTGCATTTTTTAAAATATGACTTTGTTCCTGCAACGGGGAGCATTGAATACCGAGTTCATTATATATGTAGTGCGGTTTATATACATATATATTTTTTAAGTAATGACGCAAGCATCTCCTGGCATGCGGTCGCATTTCTGGATGAAGAATTTCATTTCTGAAGCGGGAGTTCATTATCTTCAGTGATCGAGAGCGACGACGTAAGAAACAGGTCTCACGCAGAATGATAGAATTTCCTTACTCAATCAAGAAGAGTGTTGTACTGTGGCAATGTGCACTTTGCAGATTATGGATCTCTGAATTTGAGAAAATGCAACATATCACGTTCTTCCAGATATCCATTCAATTAGTATGTCAACGAGAAATGTTTACCCTCTACATTTTGATCAATCCGAACACTGCACTGGGGAGAACAAGAATTTCTAATTCTAAACATTTCGGATAGTTTTTTCCTAATTTAAGATCTCATTTGCTTTATCCAATTTTGTGCATCATGACAAAACATAACGCAGGAGCCACAAATGTCCAACTACCGATGAAAATGTTAATATCATTAGTGAAAATTTAGACTTTCAATTTTGTGCCAATGGATGTAAATAACGACATGATTATTAGCTAGGCTATATTGGCCTTTATGATAAATACTATAACGTTTAAACATTTAATTTTATTGGACTGCTGTCCAGTTGTTATTAACACTGAATAATATAAACAACAATTTAAATTAATTTAATGACGCAAAATTATGCATAACTTGTCGAAGACATGCACAGGCAACAAGCCGAAATCACGTTATGCTTGAAATATGAAGTTAAATCTGTCACAGCTCCATTGTTATACTTAAAACATGTGCAATTGCAGCTATGCCATTAAATTGCTTCCATTTATTATTTGCATTTATATTGTAACGTTTCACTCTTCGAAACGGAACTGGCATCATGCCTATTTCAGTGGTATAAGTAGAAGCGCATATATGAGTTCTCTTGTAGCTATTTCACTCTTATCAAGGTTTAATCTTTACTGTATTTTGAGGTAACATTACACACGAAAAAATTACCTGGAGGAAGTTTGTGGCCTAGACAAAACTGCATTTAAGGGGTTAGGTACAACTTACAGTAGTCAAATTGTGGAAATATTCAACATTTTTTTCCTCCATTACTGTATCTTGTACAATAATGAAAATTAGTATGTGTAAAACACTATCCTTCTGCTATATGAAAAAAAAAATACGATTAAAAATTATTTACATTTTTTTTCAAAATTCAATTCACTGTGCAGTAATGAAGCGTTTCCCACGTAATTAAAAAACTCTCCAACATTCTGTGATGAACTTTTGTGTGTGTATTTATGCATATGGTGCAAGATCACTTCTCTAGCTTTGATAGATTCTTTGATAAAACATTAATTAATTTAAAAAATGGTCAAATATCAGTATTTTCTTCTAACACAAAATAAAAAAAAATATTATTTATTAAGGAATGTAGTTGAAAGAGCGTGATATTGTAAACATGAGATTTAGCAGTAAAATAAAAGAAAGAGAACACGAAAAAGTTAAAAAGTTAATGAGTTATGAGGGAAACGCTTCACATCACTGCACAGTAAACTGCCACCATTTTAAATTATATATATATATATATATATATATATATATATATACACACACAATTTTTTTAAATCATAAAAATATTTTTTTTTTAATATGAGAGGAACAGAGTTTGAGGGTTTTCGAGAATAAGGTTCTTAGAAAAATATTTGGGGCTAAAAGGGATGAAGCTACAGGAGAATGGAGAAAGTTACACAACGCAGAGCTGCACGCATTATATCCTTCACCTGACATAATTAGGAACATTAAATCCAGACGTTTGAGATGGGCAGGGCATGTAGCACGTATGGGCGAATCCAGAAATGCATATAGAGTGTTAGTTGGGAGGCCAGAGGGGAAAAGACCTTTGGGGAGGCCGAGACGGAGGTGGGAAGATAATATTAAAATGGATTTGAGGGAGGTGGGATATGATGATAGAGACTGGATTAATCTTGCTCAGGATAGGGACCAATGGCGGGCTTACGTGAGGGCGGCAATGAACCTCCGGATTCCTTAAAAGCCAGTAAGTAAGTAAGTAAGTAAGTAAGTAAGTAAGTAAGTAAGTAAGTAAGTAAGTAAGTAAGTAAGTAAGTAAGTAAGTAAGTAAGTAAGTAAGTAAGTAAGTAAGTAAGTAAGTAAGTAAGCAGAAGGACAGTGTTTTACACATACCAATTTTCATTATTGTACAAGATACAGTAATGGAGGGAAAAAATGTTGAATATTTCCAAAAATTTTACTGCTGTAAGCTGTACCTAACCCCTTAAGGGACACTGGGACTGAGTTTTGAAATTTTAAAGTTTTTGATTAATTTCTTCCAAATTCGGAGGGTTTGTTGTGTCTGTATGTTTAAATAACTGTACCAAATTTCATCAAGTTTCATTCATTAGTTAATTAGATATTAATTTTCACGTATCTTAATTATAGTAAATTATGCGTAAATTCAAAACATACTTAACGGCTTCAGAATTATTTTTGCTTTTAAAAATCTTCAAGAAGAGCTTAATGAGCATTATTCAAAAAGTTAAAAAATATATTGGTGTTCCAATTAAAATAAGAGAGTTGGAGTTACTTCCGATTAAACCGGAAGTAGAAAAACACGGTAATACCATTCTTGAGTTCTTAGTATGAGGTTATCCCTACACACCAAGTTTCATGTCACTGAACCACATGCTTCGAAAGTTATTTAGGTGGTGCGGGACTTTTAACTAACGCTGTATACATATAGCTATACTACATTTTATACTTATGCTTATAGGTATGCTTATCACCAAACACAAATTCAATTTAACAGTAATTGTGTATTACAGTATATTAAAGCTTTTTCAAATCGATCAAAGGTGAAATCGTTAATCCGATTAAATATTTTGAACGATCGAGAGCACTAGTTAAAATACATAAATGCTAATTTTATTTTATATTGTATTTTACGAGTAACAATGTCACATGCGTCCGCACAAATTGCATACATTATATAATCTTACGTTGATCTTCTTACACCATGACGAACACAGTGAAAATCCTGTTAAAATTCTGGAGAAAAAAGTGGAAATATAACATTTGGGTAGGCCTACTCCAGATAAGAGATAAGAGGTAGATAATACTGACTCAGGAGTTTCATCAGTAACAAGAGCTGAAGGCTACCGGTGTAGTTCAGTGATTGCCTGGTTGGGTTTTTCCGAGGTTTTTCCAACCGTAAGGTAAATGTCAGTCTATGGCGAATCCTCGGCCTCATTGGCCAAATGTCATCTCGCTATCACCAATTCCCAATTACGCTGAATAACTTAGTAGTTGATACAGCATCGTTAAATAACCCACTATAAAAAACAAGAGCTGAAAACAAGCGCCAAACATTTGCATGCCGAGTGCTGATGCAAAGAAAGTTGTGGTAGAATTATGCGAGAAGCTCATCTGAAAGATGTTTTTCATCACTTAGGAGAATAAAGACCTTTCTTCGTAATACAATGTCAGAGCAAAGGTTTAGTATACTTGCGATACTGTAGATTGAGATGAGTATGGTTGCTAACTCAAAAAGATTCAACTCGAGACTCAGTGATAAATTCTGCAGTCGAAACAGCGACATACGAATTTCATTTTTGGGCAATGACTGATTATTATTATATTCAGAACATCTTCTGTATATTTGTTTGCTTGCTTTTACCTTTGGTTGATTATTTATAAAACAGTGCAGCTTACATCTGATTTTCTACACAATCCGCCACTAATGTTACATCAGATTTCATGGGCACATGGTCATCGTTCATCAAACTCGCCACCATTCAATGCAGGAAACCTTCAAAATTACTGCACCGGGTAGTAGTTTTGTTTCTACAGCACTTTCCAACGGTTTGAAACAGTCATGAGCATGCGCACTCCAATTTTACACAGTATAATCGATGTGCGCATGCTCATGACGGTTTCAAACTGTCGGAAGCTGCTGCAGAAACAAACTTCATAACTACCACCACCAGCAGCATTTCCTGCTGTGATACGTGTCCAAGACGTGCAACAAAGAAATGTCGTGCACTGACCGATTGTGGTGATGACGGTGACGGAGTAGAGCAGGGCGCCGCTGAAGGACCACTGGCGGTCCGAGTCCAGCAGGTCCTTGCCGTCGTAGCCCTCCACCTTGGTGGCCGCCACCACGTTGGTCTCGAACTTGCGTAGCTGCTCGTGCACCAGGTGTGTCCAGTTCTTCTCGTACAACACGTTGAGACGCTCTGCAACAGTCAAACCCAGACAGTCCGTCAGCTCTGTGGTGGAAGACAGGAACATTTAGGCTATACGACCCTTCAGCCGCAAAGCAAAGAGGAAGGGATTGAAGACACGCAGAACCATGGAGCAAATGTGACGAATCTGCGCTAAGTCTATGGGCTTTCGTGGCAATTCTGAGTGCGACACGTAAACCACGTTCTTACTTTTGGGAGAGTGAGAAGAAACGCAAAAGGGTATATAAGAATGTGTACAGACCGATTATTTAGTCCTGACAGCTCATCAACGCGAAAGAGTGCAAGTATTAGGAGTAGTGGGGAGAGCTCCGGAGTAGAGATAAGGGCGAGCGGTCGGTGAAGGAATGCAATACAGCTTAATTGTACTAGAAACATACCGCTCTACCGCACGCATGACATCCGATCGCTCCGAAGACATGCGAGTGACTAACCCAAAAACCCCTTGGCGTAACTAAATGGACTCGCCTGACCCAGGCGCACATTTCCGGCGACTGTCAGGACTAAATAATCGTACTGTAAAAGTGACATCATCGCGTTCTAGTGGGCATGATTATGTGGCGCAAGACATTTGGATATGTTCAGATCTGCAATGTCGGTTATTTGAATGTGTTTTTAACACACTATTATCTTTTTAATTTATATTTCTCTTCAATAAAAGATCAATAAAAATATAAAGTATTGCTAGGTAGAAATACGAGTATTTATTCTAATAAAATTATGAAAAATGGAGGACGTATTGAAATTGATAAATTAAATGAAATATCGTACTTTTTTTGCAATTATAAAGATTGTTATGTGTGCTATTTATAAAATTAATGTTGTATCTTACAACTGCGATACATAATAAACAATTTAATATATATTATTAAGTCTTTTGGTTCAGAATTCAAGAAAATATTAACGGCAATATCATTGGCAAATTGAGGAGTAAGGAAGAAAAACGATCCGATCCGGCTCAGGTCGTTTTTGCGTAAAATTATTTAGTTTGACCGCCATGTTATTCTGAATATTTTGGTCTTTGATTTCTTTGAATATGACTGAGTTGTGGACATATTTAAGTAAAGATTAATTTTTGGTTCTACAGAATGTATCTGTTATGGTAACAATGATTATTAGAGGAGAAAAATTCGCTCCGGAGCCGGGGATCTAACCCGGGTTCGATCCCCGGCGACGGAGCGAATTTTTCTCCTCTAATAATCATTGTGGACATATTGTTTTGCAGGTGTGTTTGGCAACCTGGGTCTCAGCTGACATATTGCCGCTTTTGTTCTGCTGTATTCTGTAGCTGTGAAGTTATGTTGAGTTTACTGTTGTGTTTTACACCAATTAGGTCATAGTCCTTCCCTAAAATATAAACAAATTATCTTATTAAAGGTAAACAGCTTTATTTTTCAAACCTGTTTTCTTCAAAACGCAATTTCTGGCCTCGGGTCGTTTTTCTACCAAACTCCTCAATTGATAAAAATTGAGTTGTTGCGAAAAGCGTAATAGGAATTATCTCATTCGAGACAGAATTTTTTTTATTAAAAAAATTTGATATTAAAATTACTATAATTTAACTGGAATGTAGCAGACGTAATTTATTAATTTTATACTTTACCCTGCGATACATGGAAAATAAATCCTAATCAATTAAACTGTTAGGAACAGAGTTAGATAATATGTTAAATTGGGAGGCACCATTACCCATCTGTGCTTAAAATTGTCCAATGTGACTTTTCTGCTACGAAGACTGAAATTCTGTGTAAGTAATGATAAGTTAGTCAGAGCATATAATGCTTTCTTTCACTCACATTCACAATATGGACTGCTATTCTGGGGAAACTTCTTTTCAAGGCACTTTTTATAAGCCAGAAAGCAGTCAGAATTATTATGAAACTACCAAATCAAACATCCTGTAGTTTTTTTTTACCTTAAAGATCTTGAGACTATCAGTTTGTATATATACTGCTACACGTTGAAGAAAATTTACATAATTATAATCTTATATCAGATATCCATGCTTATCCTACCAGGCATAACCACAAAATTAATATTCCTTATGTCAGACTAAATATTAAACTGTTTAATGTACTACTCTCTTCTGCTAAAACTGTGCCAATTAATAGATTCAAGAAAGCAATTAAAAATGGCATAGAAGCAAAGTATTTCACTCCTGTAACGAATATTTAGAATGTAACAAAACTGATTTAATGCTTTAGGTAAATGTTATATTTAAAATAGGATAAAGTTTAAAACTTAAACAATTTTAAAACTTTATAACTGGGGCAATTACTACATTTGATTTTGTAGAGAGCGGAAAATAGGAAAGATTGAAGAGAGGTGGGTTTGCAGTGAAAGATCTCCTCTTGGGCAGAACACTATGAATGAATGAAGATGGGTATTTTCTGACGAAACAATCTTCCATGTCAGTGGGCGAGTGAATACCCATAATGTAATCATATGGGGTCGTGAAAATTCGCACGTTTTATATGAACTGGAACTGGCTAGTCCTAAAGTTAATGTTTGGTGCGCGGTAAGTCGCTATAATCTGTATGGGCCGCTTATCTTTGCAGAAGAAACAGTTCGATCAGACCATACCTGGACATGTTGAAAAACTTTTTCGAATCACAACTACAACAGGGAAACAACATGGATATCGTGTTGTAACAGGATGATGCACCACCTAATTGGGTAACAGACATCCGTGATTATCTGGATGACACATTTGGTAACAACTGGTGTGGTCGAAGAGGGCGAATTTTGTGGCCTCCAAATTCTCCGGACCTGACATCACCCTACTTTTTTCTCTAAGGTTTCGTGAAGAATGATGTATATGTACAGCGACCCAGGGATATTCACGATCTCAGAGCAGAGATTTTTCTCAGCTTTTGAAGAAAGTTACCCCTGACATGTTAGACCACACATGGGAGGAATTAGCTTCAAGATATGAACTGCAATGGTGGGCACGTTGAGGTCTAATTTGTACAAAACTCCCATTCTTCTAGAATACATGTACAAATTATTTAACAATACATAGCAACAGTTCTCATTTTATCACGTTTTTTATTTTATGTCTTTCCAAACGGATTATCTTGTATTATACTAATATAAAGTTGTGACTATAATGCAACAAAATGCCAATATTTTGTGTAAAATATCAGGATTGTCGAAGAAAAATTTTGTCGATTTCCTCTTCTTTAATATTTTTGCAACAAAATAGCAAAATAATTGGCAACTCTTGTTGCAAAGACAACAATAGACTGCAACCACAGTGATATGCAACATACCTCAACTTTTACGTGGATAGTGCAATTTCCCATCTTTCTGATAAAAAAATAGAAGTGTGTTGAAAGTGTGCCTTCCCTTTCACGGATGTTATAATGAACCACTGCTACAAGGCATCATTACAGCCCTCATAAACGAAGGACTCAGGTGGCGTTCTGAAAACTGAACGTGGAGGAATAATTAAAAGAGTAAATATTTTCACCAGACGCTATAGAAAGCTGTCGGAAACTGCAGCATCTCTAAACCCTCAAGTTTTTAAAGCTGGCGTCTCTAACGTCAAACAGGCTACAAGCCATTAACAGCAACCAATCTCTCTACATACATATTTAGGGCCAACTTTCGGACAAACATGCCAAGGCATTAAAATACGTTTCTGGGAATCATTTTCAAGTCGACGACCTCTTCGCAACCATGATCATAACCATAATCAACAACTTAAAGGTAAGTATCTTCATCTGGCCTTAGAAAGAACCTTGAACTTCTTCGTGAGCTGCCACGGTGGTCTAATAGCTAGAGTGCTGTGGTCCAGGGTTCGATTCCCGGCGTACCGATTTATTACTTGTGTTGGACAAGCCCGTGGTCAAGGTAACACAGGGTTTTTCTCCGGGAGCTCCGATTTCCCTATAGCATCCCAACAAATATCCATTATTGTATCATCTCGTCGCGGGAATAGCGTAGACCAGCCCCATATGACGTAGCCTGGGCAACGACTCTGTTTACACAACAGACTTCATATTGATGAATGGCGAAAAGCTAAGCATCTGCTATTAGTAAAGAAAACTTCTTGATGTTTCATCTTTCATCATCACATGGATTTTCTGCTTATAATTGATTGTTGTTTAGTCAACTGTCCGAAGACAGGTCTGAACCTCACAAGTGATACTAAAAGCACCACTTATGAGGCAACTAGGCCAGGATATAATGGGGTAGGGTGGCCAGTTTCTTTCCCCCTCCATTGCATACATCACCGATTAGCTATATGTTACACTAATCCGACTTCAGATGCATACAAACAATTGTTCTTCCTCTGACACATATCGTCAAGTGAGATATACTGCCTGATAATAGAGGTACACTATTGGTCAAAAGTTTTCGATCACCTATCACAACTATGGATTTATGGTTAAAACAGGGATTTCGTTTTGAATATTCTATCATATCATAAAGCTAGAGTGAGGAAATATTTATTTTGTTGGTATATTTAGTTTTTCCGACATGTTTGTACATTGAAATAAAGTATATATTTGTTTTCATAGCTGATCGAAAACTTTTGACCGGTAGTGTACATATCAGCCAGGACCTCAATCAGAGGATTATAATTCATTATGCTTTGTCAATCCCGTCGACTGCCATTAAATGGCTCTCATATAATTATTACTGAAGATTGTTGGCGATCAGTTTATAAACCAAACAATATCTATTTATTGACTTCAGCAAAATAAGGCTATTCTTCTTCAGTCTCTTTCAGGGTAGTACTAGAATTTTTGTTCCTTGTACATTTATGTATTTTTACATTGTCTGTTCTTCTATTTTTATCTTCAGTCATTGTTACCTTCTCTCTGTTTCTTATTTCTTGTAAGAACTGTCTACCAACTCTACCCTATGGAGACAACTGAGGACCTAACATTCTAAATATGCTAAGTGCCAAGAACAACTTTCTGAGATATTGATGAAAAAAACATTGCGCAATACATGTTGAGATACCTACAACACCGTCTTTTGGCGCACGAATGAATCACTTACAGTTGAGCTACGACAAGGACAATCTAGTATGATATTCTTGTATGGTTGTTTCTCCCTTAGATCGAATAAAATGAAATTTGAAAAATTGACACTTAGCATATTGTCGGCTTAGAGTGTAAACCTGCTAACCGCCAAAAAGAAAATTTTACAAGGGAAGCAAAAAACTGAACTCTGAAACTTTAGGACCAAACCTAAAGTAAAGGTACAAATGGATTTGGTCATAAAGTTTCAGAGTTAATTTAAATTTAGTTTTTTACTTCCCTTGTAAAATTTTCTTTTTGGTGGTTAGCAGGTTTACACTCTAAGCCGACGATATTTAGAATGTTAGTTCTTCAATTTCCTCTTTCATGCTATAAATTCATTGTTTTCTATATTTATTATTAATCAGTTATTTTACGACGCTTTATCAACTGCGATGGTTACCTAACATCTGAGTGAGATGATGATAATGCTAACAAAATGAGTCCAGGGTCCAGCGCCGAAAGTTTCCTAGTATTTTCTCTGAATGGGTTGAGGAAAATCACCGGAAAAACCTCAAACATGTACAGTACGATTATTTAGTCCTGACAGTCTCCGGCGATGTGCGCCTGGGTCAGGCGAGTCCATTCAGTTACGCCAAGGGGTGTTTGGGTTCGTCACTCGCTTGCCTTTGGAGCGATCGGATGTCATGCGTGCGGTAGCGCTGTATGTTTCTAGTACAATTAAGCTATACTGCATTCCTTTACCGACTGCTCGCTCTTATCTCTACTCCGGAACTCTCCCCAATACTCCTATTACTTCCCCTCTTTCGCGTCGCTGAGCTGTCAGGACTAAATAATCGGTCTGTAACTTGTCCCAACCAGGATTTGAACCGGACTCGCTCGTTTCACGATCAGACATGCTAACCGTTACTCCACCTATATTTATTGAACTTGGAGGAAAACATCAATGAATTTCTTCGTACAATACTATTAACAAGATTTTTAACTTTAACTTGCGAATCAATACATGGAAATTAAATCTCATCTGCTTTAATTCCGAAATAAGATAAAATTGTAACTTATTGTACGCTGTAATGTACTCTTAAAGATGAAGTTCGAAACGGGTAAATGTTACTGTTTGATAACAGTCTCTCATTAGTAGAGGGGAGAGTGGCCTAACTGCTGAAGTTTTCTCAAGTTGCTTGCAAACGAGCAGCGTCTCCTAGATCCCGCCATACAGCCTCGCTGAAGCAGAAGAATCCGGACACTGGATGGTCGTTCATTACGCTCAAGACTCCTTTACGCTAATTTAATAACTTGAGTGCGCAGTGGATGAAGCCACAAAACAACATGTCAGAGCCTAATTATAAACTGCTTACTTGTAGGCACCGAGTCACTCGAGAGGAAACTTGATCGCGTGTTCAACTATTTGGTTGCAGGCTGTCCATACAACTTGCAACAGTAAACTTGGCGCCGCGCGCCGGTTCGAGAGACCCGAGCCTGCCAAGCTGTCAAATGAAATGGTACCTGTGGAGTTGGAGTTCTGCAACTGATATATTTCAAGTAGTTCCTCCTATAGCTCAGAACTAGAGTGCAAGCTTATCATTTTGTGAACTCGGTTCGATTCCCGAGAAGACCGGAGAATGAGGATATTACCCTGGATTCTCCCTTTTCCTTTGATGATAAGTAGGCCTACAGCTTTGAGTACTGAGAAAATTCTACGTAAAGATTAATTTTTTGATCCTACAGAATTATCTGTTACGGTTACCACTGGTTATTAATGGAGAAAAATTCCCTCCGACGCCGGAGATCGAACCCGGGACCCCCAGTTATACACACTGGGTGCTCTCAAATTTTTCTCCATTAATAACCAACTAAGAAAATTACCACATGAATTTTTTTTTTCAGTGTACATAGCTGATACATAGTTGCAAATTGAGTGGCTCACAACCAGAGTGGACCAAGTCCACCAGTAGATTAATACAATCTCGGATGAAGAAAACTTAGATTTATTCATTGCCATAACAAAGAAAGTCCATAACTCATTTGTTACTCCATAGAGGGTAGCATTTCCTATGGAATGTGAAGGTTGCTAAGCGTGAGCCAGGAACTTTAAGACTAGTTTCTCAGAACTGTTCCAGAAGGATTTGGTCCACTCTGGTTGTGAACACCTCAATTAATACACAGAAAATCTTATCGTTCTTCAGTAGCCCTATATTAAAATAATTTTCAATTTTGTAACACGAAATTAGATGCATAATTTAATTATTCGAAATGACGGCTACTCGCTTTGTCAGAATCCATAGTTTTGCTCTTGAGTCAACCAGTGTATTACCACAGTCTAGTATATACAGTCGCGAAGCTAAATACGTAGTAAATATGCAAACATTAGATAGTTGCTCACCACTAGGATCGCTAATATCGCCTCATTATAGGCAATGCAAAATAGTACCGTCACAGTCTATTGTTTCTAGCACCGTCAAAACTCAAGCTTCGTGACTGTATATAGTAGACTGTGGTATTACTGTTACTTCCATTTTAAAGCAAAATTATGGCTCTACAAGAATGACTACAATCAGATTTGTATGTAAACAGTAATATTTTTAATTTATGTAAAACGTTTTCAAGGTATTTTAGTTCAAAATTATTTTTTTATAGACAAAGTATCTAGCAAATGGGCTTGATTCTGGTTACTTTTGTAGATAATGTACATATATCGACGGGCCAGTTCAACATGGAAACAACTCAAAATTTAAAATTTTGAGAAAACTGCATTTTAAAGCTTCATGTTGCTGTGTAAAATGCAATTAACACACTCTACTTTGAAACTTACAGCATATTGCCATACATCATTAACAGAATTTGGAGTGATTTCAATGATGCTTGGATTTTTCAAAGCAACTTGAAGCTTTAAAATAGGCTACAGGTTCATCAAAACTTTAAATTTTGAGTTGTTTTCCTTTTGAACTGGCAAGTCGATATGTAAAAATGCACAAAAATTTATAACATTCTGTTAAGTAGTTTCAGAATTATCGTTGATATGGTTTCTCAAAATGCTGTTAGCAGGAAAAAAGCGTTAAAGGTATAATATACAATATACAGTAGTAGGCCTAACATGTGCAGAGTCTTCCATTAAAATTCATAAATTCAAAATTAATACAGATATTGTAGTAATTATTGTTTTACCAAAATATACTTGCATAATTGGTGCATATTTTAAAAATTATTTTGAAAAATTGATATTTTGAAGTTGTTAATTTCTACCTACTCTCTTCACCACAAATTTCTTGCCACGAACGTTAAAAATTGCACCTTCCTATTCACATTTCACATGATACGATGTTATCAGAAATATAGTAATAAAATGATGGACGAGTTTCGGTGATAGTGGATGGAGATGGCCAGCGGCTGTGCATCGGCGCCAATAAGAGACGCCTCCTTTGCGAGACCCGATGTCGTATGGGAGAGTTTCCTGTGCAAGTCGACAGACATGATAATATGCGAGGGGAGGTCATGGTTCCGAGACCATTGGTATTCGGAAACGATGCCAATCTTGCGTTAACTTCCTATAGTTACATACATGTATTGTGTAGGGTCTGTTTCTCGTGAGATTACGTGCTTTTCTGTAGAAGGTGGGAACATTGACAATTAGTTTTAATACAAATTTAATGTTTCTGATCAGTAATCATATGAAGTACTTTAATGCATTTATAATACATTCAGTACCATTTTAATAGATACGGTATATAAATGCTTACACTTTCATAACTTTCACTTTTACGAGTATGTTCAACTTTCAGAAGCGTGTGACTTGGTCAATTTTATAAATATGACATGTTTATATGAACGTTTTTCATCACAATAACATCAGGAATCAGTTCCTATAATCTATTAAAAAAATTCGTCTGCCCAGGTATACTACGTTGCCAAAGACACAGAATAATATAATATACAGGACACTCGGGAGGAAATTAAATGCAGCATAAATATGGGAAATGTCTGTTATTATTCGGTTGAGAAGCTTTTGTCATCCACTCTGCTCTCAAAAAAAAAACTGAAAATTAAAATTTATAAAACAGTTACATTACCGGTTGTTCTGTATGGTTGTGAAACTTGGACTCTCACTTTGAGAGAGGAACAGAGGTTAAGGGTATTCGATAATAAGGCGCTCAGGAAAATATTTATGGCTAAGAGGGATGAAGTTACTGGAGAATGAAGAAAGTTACACAACGTAGAACTGCACGCATTGTATTCTTCAACTGACAATTAGGAATATTAAATCTAGACGTTTGAGATGGACAGGGCATGTAGCATGTATGGGTGAATCCAGAAATGTATATAGGGCGTTAATTGGGAAGCCGAAGGAAAAAAGACCTTTGGAAAGGTCGAGACGTAGATGGGAGGGTAATATTAAAATGGATTTGAAGGAGATGGGATGTGATGGTAGAGACTGGATTAATCTTACTCAGGATAGGGACCGATGGCGGGCTTGTGTGAGGACGGCAGTGAATCTCCGGGTTCCTTAAAAGCCATTTGCAAGTAAGTAACACAAGAATAGTAAGCGATTCCAATGTGTAATTGAGACAAATTTACGTGAACAGGAAACAAGTATTTTAGCATTGAGACAAATTATTTACATAAACACAACTGAGAAAATGATAAACTACAATATTTCATACAAACCGTTTTTGAGGATTACTACAGATCCTTTAATGGTTGAAGCAACTATTTTAGGAATGATGTCATGGATTCCAAAGCTTTTTAAAATATTACCAGTGAATTGTGGGATGATACCCTTCGCACCGATCATTGAACCATGCACTTGATAGATGTCTTTCATTTGATATTTTCCTCGAAAATACTGAATAGTAGGTTCATAAATTTGTGTTTTTCTTTGTTGACCTCAGATGGTTGACAGTATAGTTGCATTACAACGATTGGATTGTATATCCATTTGTCTGCAAGTTCTCTGACAACTCGCATTTGTACTGTAATTTATTTTAAAACGAGGAAGACACGCGTCTCATTTTCGAAAGATTTTTATAGCCATATTTTCTTTTGCTTTCCCTTTAACAAAACACCTAATAATTATCTTTTTATGTAGTGCTTCTGCGTATGAATACACTGCGAATTAAAGTCCTTAAAATGAAATAAAAAGTAAGAGAGCAAGAAAACAATTTGATAACGAAATTGATGGCAAAAGAAAGAAATAAAAACAAAGGGCTTCAGTAGAATGTAATAGACTTCATATTTTCAGCTTTCACATTGACTGCGCAGTTCTTAACTAATAATCTGTGCCAGCATTCTCTTATTTCCGCATACAAGATGTGCTATGTAAACGACTGTACGCGGCAGATAGCGGCTCTGCAGACTCCCTCAATTGAAGTTGAAATTTTATTCCGCAGAAATGTTGGAATTATCAGTGCAATCTTGCTATTCAATTACAGTTCTTCCTCTCTTCTTTGTTTGCAACTTCCTGGCTCTCTGCAAGCTGATGAGATGCCTCACAGTCATGTCTTACCCGTGAAATGAATGTTTTCAAGTTCTATTGTCTTGCTTTGGGGTTAATGGCAACGCTCAAATCCAGCATGTTCGTGCACACGTCTATAAGAAGAGAAGGGAATGAGAGATCTCTATAGTCGCATTCACAGCTCACGGTGAGATGAAGTCGTACACGGCAAACTGGTTGCATTCTTATTTACTCATTGCAGTTTCTAATAATTCTACGAAGTACGTCTATACGTAGATAAAATAAAATAATGCTGAAGAATATAATTATTTAAAATATTAGTTTGATGTAGGATATTGGAGAAAAAATGCGAGTATAAGTTTACAGTACATCAGTAATTCATAGATTTCAAAAAGGCATATGACTCGGTTAAGAGAGAAGTTTTATATGATATTCTTAATGAATTTGGTATTCCCAAGAAACTAGTTCCATTATAATATACTGTACGGATCAAACGTTTATTTCACAGCACTTAGGTGACAGTAGTTATTTTATAATTTTTCTCAATCTCTCCAATGTCCTGTGAAGAGGTTTGTGATTAGGAAGGGAAAGCATGTTTTATGAAACAAATAAATACCATTATAATATTGAGGATATGCAGTTACCCCGTGATAAAGGGCAAGAGCATCTCCAGGCTGTAGCTTTCCTTGGTAATGGATAGGCTATAACATAATCAAGGGATAAGTGCATATTCTCTGTTCTTTGAGCTACAAATATATGTTTCAAATTTTATTTTATTATTTTTTCTGATATGTTGTGTATTTCGGCAATAAACGGTGATCAGGAAGTAAGATCAGGCTAACAGTCCCCGAGATGGAAGGACGAATCTCAAATGAATTACAAACATATGGACTGAAGTTGCACTTGCCCCACTTACAACAAAAGAAAATAAAATAATACTCAAAGACTGGCAGAGAAAATTGTAGTCTGCTGTCTCCTTCCGCCAGATGGTTGCGTTAACAGAAAGTTCTTGAAAAATATCATCATCATCATCATCATCATAATCATCATCATCTTTCATGCCGTCCACACCCGTGGAGTAACGGTCAGCGCGTCTGGCCGCGAAACCAGGTGGCTCGGGTTCGAATCCCGGTCGGGGCAAGTTACCTGGTTGAGGTTTTTTCCGGGGTTTTCCCTCAACTCAATACGAGCAAATGCTGGGTAACTTTCGGTGCTGGACCCCGGACTCATTTCACCGGCATTATCACCTTCATTTCATTCAGACGCTAAATAACCTACTGTAGATGTTGATACAGCGTCGTAAAATAACCCAATAAAATAAAATAAAAAAAATCTTTCATGCCTTAGGCAGTTTATTGCCTGTAGCAATTGAAAAGTGTCTTTACTTCCTATTCCAATTCTGCCATTCGTATTATACTATTATTTTGTTGCTGTTCTAATGCCATGATCCCGCCCTGAGCGCAGCTTCTAGATTCGAAGCTTTCGTTAGACGAAGCAGAGCTTGCTTTCGCTCCCCTTTTCAGAGAATGAGCGTATCGCTCGTTGCTAGATGAGGTCCATCGAACTCGAGACCGAGAATATTGGCGATGCGAGATTGATTATCGATCTCGAGACGGGAATTGGGATCGGAGATGCAAGTCCATTTCCCGTCCATTTAACCTAAATCAAGGGCTGAGTCCTCTGGCGATGTGTCGATACATCATCTGCTTCCAATCCCGTGTCAGGCTATTAGGCGCATCTGTATCTCCTCTACAGAGCAAAGATATGACTCACAAATGCTCGTTTTTCACAGGCTGCGAGCGCAGGAAATAATTTGCAGCATGTCCATGTGATATGTATGCAATACTTTTTGAAGACTGAATCGTCCCGTCTTGGTTGTGTGTTTTACATCCTGTTACAAGCACAGCTTTGACACAACATGGGGGCCAGGATTACTTGAAGATGTCGCAACACTACCTCTGCAATAGGATTCATATAAAACGCTAGTGAAGATTGTGAAGTCACAGTATTTCAAATATTGCTGAACAATTTAAAATATGCACTTCATTCAATCATAGTTTTCTGCCCAAGGGCAGGTTCTTCACTGCAAAACCAACAATCTCCAATCCTATTTTTTCGTCTTCGCCTTAGTCTCTGCGAATAGCCGACTCTTAAGTTGCAGCGAATACATATAGAGGGCGGAGTACTTGTTGGCTTGTCTGTAGGACAGCCTGGAATTCCTAGTAACACACTACTCGTTCCTGTCTAAGGCCATTGAAAACCTGGTGATCAAGGGGTCTACCTCTCCTTGACTCCTTGCCTCTAGTTGAAAATGCAGAAGAGAGGCTCAAAGAAGCATGGACAATTTCTCTCGAAAATTCTTCACAGTGCGCCAAAGAATAATGGCGTAAGTTATTTGCAGAAATTGACATTTGTGTAGAAGGGGCAGATGAACTCTGGACTAGGTATTGAGGATCTTACAAGGCTCCCTCTTTTTTAAGTTTTCCCCATTTACATCCTATTATATTGAATGTTCATTTTCAGCATGCAGGCTTGTATTAAAATAAAAAAGGGCACTCTTTTACAAAAGAAAATATGCAAAACCCTTACCAAAAGGCAAATGCAGGGTAATCTTTTGGCGAATCCTCGGACCTCACCTCATCATTGTAGAAAATTACTAAATTGTAATACTGTACAAATTGTAAAATATTGTAAAAATTTGTAAAAATTGTAATTGTAATATTGTAAAATTTTGACTCGTTCCACATCTTAAAGCTTCATTGCTCATGTAAGATCTATGGAATATAATAAATGAATGAATGAATGAATGAAACTACGGTATAAGCAGTAGCATTAACACAAGTGAATTTATTTGATATCTGTTACGAGAATTTTTTTAAAATTATAAGTATTGTGTATTGTAATTGCTTTTCTATTCATAGTATGCTGTGTCCTTTGGGCAACTATTTTCTTAAGGACAGCTGTCTTATGGTTAATATATATAAGTTATCCGAATCTTTTTTGAAAGAACACTAAGACGTTCCGTAATCAGCTTATTTTTATATTTTCAGTGCATATTTCTAAGCATTTTAGTTTTAGCACGGTCTAGTATATACAGTCACGAAGCTCAATACATAGTAAATATGCATCCATAGATAGTTGCTAACCACTAGGATCGCTACTATCGCCTCATTACAGACAATGCGATATAGTACCTGCACAGTCTATTGTTCCTAGTACCGTCTCAACTCAAGCTTCGTGACTGTATATACTAGACTGTGGTTTTAGTGCGTAATTGCATGCATATTTTTGCAGATTTAGTGCTTAAAAATCCTGAATCTAATCATTAAAATCCATTTTGACTATCACAATCCTGCTTTGTACAACCCTTGGGACCCAGTTGCTATATTTAAGTTTCAATTCAATAGGAAACAACGTTCACATAAAGAGCTCGTAGACAGCCGTTACGTCACGGATGACGAAACAAAAGTAGGCGCGAACTGCACGTTATGCAGCCAAGTGCTCAGCAAACGTCAGGGATCAGCTCTGACTGATCCCACTTCAGAAACGCAATTTTATTTCATTGGTTCTGTTGGTTTCAATAAAAACTGAGTTGCAGACCTCTCCTTTCTTTGTTTAGAATAGGTGCAAATGAGTCTTGGAGAGTCGCAGTGTGAGTGTTGTACTGCGAACTCTTCAAGTGGGCTTGGGATCCAGTGATCCGATCTTCAGCTACAACTTCATTGTATGAAATGTTTAAGCCGTGTTGAGTAATTCAACTTCCAGTCAACCAGAAACCCAACTTCTCTTTCCAGCGGAGCAACTCGTCGAGTGGTTTCATACTGTTCGCTCTGTAGGATTACAGGATACAGAAATGGTCTGTTGCCTCCGCCCGCAACACATGTTCACCCTTCACTACCCCTCGCCGAACACCTCAACAGTTCCGAATTTCGTCATACGCCCTGCTCCATTATTGAACGAGCAGAATCGTTTCTGTATTGGTCATATTCCATTAGTACATTATGCAACGAGCCTATAATGGTAGTAATTAAGACGCGAATATGTTTACGAAACGAGCGCAAGCGAGTTTCATAATTTTCATACGAGCGTCTTAATTACCATTATAGGCAAGTTTCATACGACTTTTTATGTTCGACCATATTTCTAACTTGAAATTATTCATAAGTATTCATGTTATTCTTATCTGACTGGGGAGCGGAACTGACCTGGTGCAATATCTCGTAAATTGTGATATGTGCGCAGACGCGAAAGTATTGATTTTTTCCGAGAAACAAATGTCATTGACCTTGATATAATCTAGAGAGTAAAATGAACATTAACCTTGATATAACATTGAAATTGATTTAGACATTGAAAAACGAGATGACAAATTGAATTTATTTGAATATTATTTACAATTAACGCTAATTATTATAGTAACAGAACGTAACCTTCTGCGACAGTATTGGATTTCCAGCCTCCATGACGTTTAGCTAGTTGTCTTTCGATTGCATATCCGAGAATAATCGATACTTGCGTTTTCATATTGCTACAATGGTGTTTTCTCATTGGTGGAACACCTGAACTTTAATGAATAGGTGTACTTTAATGAGGTCCATTAAAGGGCTGCTACCAGGTGTAGAATTACTACATTTCGGCATGGTCGAGCACAATAGTAGATTCTGGTTACTTTTGTAGATAATGTACATATGAGGCGTTCAGAGTTAAAGTGGATCAAGTCCATGAGACGTAGTTTTGAGGTAATAGGACTTAAAGTTAACTTGCTGTAGTGGATTATCTAATTTCACTAGCAATAATTTTATTGCTCCATTCTGAAATTCTAGATTTATAAAATATAAACAATTGTTATGTTACCTGACGCAACGCTTTGGTGACTTGATTCACTATGGCTCGGTACATCGTGAACAAATAATCTGAGCGAAAAGCGACTGGTGTCGCCTACCGGCGAATGCTTGGAATTAAGACTTGATCCATTACTGCTCGGAAAAGATTCAACTTCAGATAATCAGAAATGAATTAAACTCAATTTATGAAAATTTGTGACTTGATCCACTTTAGCTCTGAACGCCTCATATATCGACGGGCCAGTTCAACACGGACACAACACAACATTTAAAGTTTTGAGAAAACTGCATTTTAAAGCTACATGTTGCTGTGTAATAGTACATTATGCAACGAGCCTATAATGATAGTAATTAAGAAGCGAGTATGGATGTTTATGAAACGAGCGCAAGCGAGTTTCATAATTTTCATACGAGCTTCTTAATTACCATTATAGGCGAGTTTCATATGACTTTTTATGCTCGACCATATTTCTAACTTGAAATTATTCAGATGTATACATTTTATTTGTATCTGACAAGATCGGAAGTGACCTTGTTCTAGGTCGTGAATTGTGACATGTGCGCAGACGAGAAAGTATTGATTTTTTCCGAGGAACAATAATGTCACTGACCTTGATGTAATCCCGTTAAACTTGGTATAACCTTGATTATTGAATTCGACATTGAAAAACGAGATGACAAATTGAATTTATTTGAATATTATTTACAATTAACGCTAATTTTTATAGTAATAGAACATAACCTTCTGCGACAGTATTGGATTTCTAGCCTCCGTGACTTTTCGCTAATTCTCTTTCGATTGCATATCCGAGAATAATCGATACTTGCGGTTTTATAACGGTACAAAGCTGACTTGTCATTGGCTGAACACCTGTAAGCTGAGTTGTCATTGGCTGAAAACACCTGTACTTTAATGAGTAGGTATACTTTAATTACATGCATTAAAGGACTGCTACCAGGTGTATAATTACTACATTTCGGCATGGTCGAGCATAAACATCTTTATGTAACGACATATAATATTCTTCAGTATTATAATTCGTGATATGGTAACATTGGTCGTATGACAATGACGAAGAAATAGCCTAAATATACCGAACTCAGATTCTCGATGGATTGTAAGATTACCAAATCTACCTGAAGACACTTCTGCCAATTCAGTTCTGCCCGAGACAAGTTCCTTCATTGCAAACCCAGCATTATCCATTTTTTCCCTATTTTCCGCTTTCCTCTCAGTCGCAGCATACTATCCACATACCTTAATGTTGTCTATCATCTGATATCTTCTTCTGCATCGAACTTTTCTTCTATTCACGAATCCAGGGTTACAGAACTGGCGAGAGAGGGTGGAAAGCATGGGCGAAAAACGTTGGTTCCCCGTCCACAGTACGCAATCACATAACACAGACACTGAATACAAATCCCCTCCCCTACCAAGTCAATGACGGGGGAGTAGAAGAAAGAGATGCGTGACGTTACCGATGAGTGACGCAACGTCACAACTGTCGCCCTGTTCTGCAAGCCTGCACTAACTCTTCCAGTGCCTTCTTCAATAGGCAGTTTCTTCTTAGACAGTGACCCAGCCAATTCCCTTTTCTCTTCCTGATCAGTTTCAGCATTATTCTTTCTTTACCCACGAATACGATACTCTACTCAAGATTCTGTTGTGTAGCTATATTAGTTGATTGATAGAAAGGAAATACATTTAATTATCTTACAATTTGATCTGTTGGAAAGCATTCCCTCTTATTTTAATAAATACTAGTGGCTTGTGCAGCAAATACTGCTGCAAACTAAGTTCGTTAGACTTTCAAATACAAATATTTTAGATTTATTTTCAATGAAGAATACTTGTCTTTTTTATAGTTAATTGCTTCCACAATAATGAAACATACTCCCTCTGAATGGATTTTTTTAGGCCAAATACTTTTTCTTGAACCTATCCAACTTCAGTTTTTGAGTTTCAACGCGAAAACGCAAGTATCAATGTCAGGACGATAGCAGTAGCTATTTCACGTCATTGTGGATTGTAGGCAAAATTAAAAAAAAAAAAAAATGTCAGGTTTGCTAAGCTTTCGAACAATAGCATTTTCGTATAGCTGCTGCATGTAGAACTTGAAATGTAGAGCGTAAAATCATTTTATCCTACTAAGAGATCTTGCTGAAATGAACTGGAGACTACAAAATTTTCTAGGCCTCTTATTTTATCAGTAAGTAATGCCTTTTGATCTTTCCTTAGTAACTGTAATTTTTGCGCTCTCTCGAGCCAATACTGAAGACAATGACACATATCAATATCTACACTACACCGCCATTATGTATATGAAAAAGACCCAACCCCACTGGGTTAATAAGTATAAAAATATTTGATTTTTAATAACAATATTATTATCTTACTTAAGTTTTGTAGTTATATATAGCAGCCACTCAGTAAATTATAGAAATGAAGATCTGAATTAAGATATTCTCTATATTTACTTACATAACCACAAAACGTTTCACTTTCATGTCATCAATATAGCATCAATATTATGTACAATTAATGAAAAATAGATGCATCATGATATTAACTATAATAATATTTAATTTCTAATGGTAATAATGTCATCAAACCACCTCAAGTTTCGTAGATTTGAATATCCAATACACAGCTGTACTCAGAAAATTATACACTGCAGAATCAGTTTTTAATAACAAATTGAATTGAGCTCTAAATATGTCGGCAATCCTGCAGGTCATGGCCTTCGTGTAATAGCCTATTGTTTATTGTAGTGTGTGTTTTGTTCTGAAATTCAATCAAGTCGGCCGTGATTCAATAAAATAGTTCTCAAAAATGACAACAGATGGATTTTGGAAAATAGGAAAATTATGTAGGAAAATTGACATTTCACTGAAAACTACTACTTTTCCGAAAAACTTTGGATGCCAGGCATGAAAATTAGGAGTCACTCATTAAAATCCGTTCAGCCGTTTTCCCGTAATTTCCATTACCAGTTCAAATTATATATATAGATGTTCTTGTACTTGTTTAAAAGTCCCGCATGCTCTGTCCCGAGCTTCGCTGTGTCATTACATTTCAGTGAGCGATAGGAGCAGACGTGTTTAGTGGCCAGTTGAATGCAACACAAAATGGTGCTCATTTTAAAACAACGCGTGTTTACTGTCGAGTGTTATGCGAAACACAATTCCTGGAAAAGGTGTTCCTGTTCCTGTTTGCGCAAGAGTTTCAGACTGGACGTGTTTTGGCAAAACCTCCAGCAAAGACTGCAATGCAAAACTTAGTGGCAAAATAGCGTGAAACGGGCGAATAAAAGCCGTAACTATCCGAAAAGGGTTCGAACACCAGAGTTCAGGAAAGCCTGGAACAAAGTCCGACGAAATCGCAACGCCGTTTATCTGTGCAAGTGGAAATTAAGAGAACGTCGTGTCGAAATATTGTCAAAAAGGACCTGCATCTGTATCCTTACTTGCGTTAAAGCGTCCAGACGAACCTTCGTGTGTTGAGTTCTGCCGGTGGTTTCTGAGTGAAGAGGAATCAAGACTTTTGGATCCTCAGTTTTTCATTTACAGATCTTCCGGGCCAGTTTTATTTTGCCCACTCTGTATAACCTTTTTTCTTCTCTACATATGAGGAATCCATACCTGAAGTTTTGTCCACCATTTTCGATATGCCCTGTATTGAAGTAGTTGGGGTGATTGGAAGAATTAATTAACTCTTTTTGTTTAATATACATTTATTTATGAATACTTGATCCAATTTTGTTGTTTATAAGATTAAATTACCTTAGGGATAACAGCGTAATCTTTAAGCTTTAAAGAAAAGCATATGTTTTGAAAGCATAAGAAAGAAGTTAAAATCTTCTATTAACTTTACTTAAATTAATACACCTGAGTGAATTACAACTTATCATAAATTTATTTTCTGTATTTTTAAAATAATTTTTTTTTAAATAGTCGAAACGTAGATAAAATATTGTAGTCAACACGTTACAAAATTAGTTTTAGTAACTAGTTGTCTAAACAACTATTACAACAAAAAACGTCTGTATTTCTAGTAATACTTTAAACTACTTACGGTTCTCATATGATCAAGTAAACAGCTCGTTTGTTTTCGAAGTGTGAATAAAATAAACAGTACTCCGTCACTAACTTTAAAATCAAGCACCAAAATATCATAATTCTGTCGTGTCTTAGTCTGCTTCAAAATCTCCCCTGAGAACTCGGCTAATCGCATCGCTGCTGAGATCACTTATGAATTGACGAGTATCCGATCAACAGGTTACTGGATACATTCTAGAGTGCGTCATCGACGTCGAGAGGCATTAAATTACCCACAATTCCCGCAGGCAGCGACTTGGTGATGAGATGGGGATCCCTACACTGCAGCCATCTCCACAATTCTGCCTTAATTAAAAAGCGCAGTCTCTATAGTTTTAATTAACACTTTAATAAATTTTAATAGCTACACACAAAATACCTACCAAAAGTTAAAATGAGTCACTTCAAACATGGATTATCAATAACTAACCGGCATTTTAGTTGGACGTTAAGTTCCTCACAGTATTTGTGATATTTGTATTAAAAGCCGTAGGCGTAGGCCTACTTATAACAAGTAAATAATTGTGGATTAATTTAATGACAGTGGCAATGATGTTGATAATGATAATAACAAAGCAATGCAGCACATTCCTATCATTATGGACAATTTGTTATCCATTGTTTAACGATGCTGTATTATATGCGAGATTCTCAATACATAGATGGGAAACCTCAGGAGGCGAGGTTCAAACTGACGCTCGAACGCAGCCTTGAGATACAAGCACACTCTAGTTCTAGTATATACAGTCACGAAGCTCAATACGTAGTAAATATGCATCCATGGGTACTTTCTAACCACTAGGATCACTAATATCGCCTTATTACAGACAATGCGGAATAGTACCGGCACAGTCTATTGTTCCTAGCACCCTCACAACTCAAGCTTCGTGACTGTATATACTGGGTTGTGATACAAGTCTAGCTAGCTACTTGTAAGTCATGCTGGTAGTTATTAGTATTACGAGTATTTTAAGTTGGTTATTTAAACGACTCTGTATCAACGACTAGATTATTAATTAATGTCGATGGGATTTGTGATAGTGAGGTGGTTTTTGGCGAGATGATATCAAGGATTTGCTGTAGATTCAAGATTCATGAAGGTTTATTGTCATGAAACAACAGGGAGTTGCTATGGACATTGTCAAACACAATAATAATAATAATAATAATAATAATAATAATAATAATAATAATAATAATAATAATAATAATAATAATAATATTAATAATAATAAAACATGTAAAAATTATTTACAAGGAATAACCAGCATGTACATTAAAATAATGATCTGAAACTTTAAATAAATAAATAAATAAATAAATAAATAAATAAATAAATAAATAAATAAATAAATAAATAAATAAATAAATAAATAAACAAATAAATATGAAATTAATACAATTAACACATTTATTAAAATATGAACACTTAAAACATTGTTATTAGGCCTATATCACTATCCAAATATTTCTTGTTGTCGTAAAATGGGTTAGAAAGAAGTTAACTAGGCTATATAAGGTTTCCTTTAAAAGCTTTATAATGTACATTCTTTGCATTCGATGACAATTTATTGAACGTAGACACTGCAATGCATTCAAATCACTTTTTGGATTTGGTTTTTTCTGACATTGGGCTCGATAAGATGGTGGTTTCTTCTATTTGAGTAATGATGCAGCTCAGATATCTACAATTATAGTGATCAATATTCCTTTTTATATGAATAAGACAATTATATATATATATATATATATATATATATATATATTATGAAGCAGAATGGAACGTGTGAAGTGAACAGACAGAATAAGAAATAAAGCTGTGTTGCAAAGAGTGGGAGAAGAAAGAATGATGTTGAAACTGATCAGGATGAGGAAAAGGAATTGGTTGGGTCACTGGCGAGAAGAAACTGCCTATTGAAGGATGCACTGGAGGGAATTGTGAACGGGAGAACAGTTCTGAGCAGAAGAAGATATCAGTCATCAAATGACAGACGACAAGATATATGAATCATATGCGGAGACTAAGAAGGAGGAAAATAGAAGAGATTGGAGAATGCTGGATTTGCAGTGAAATATGTACCCTTGAGCAGAACACTATGGATAAATGAAATAATAATAATAATAATAGTAATAATAATAATAATAATAGTAATAATAATAATATCCTACGACGTAGCGTCGTGGTCCGAGGCAACGCGTTACGGAATAAACGATGGTTCGAATCCTCAATAGGAGAGAACTTTTCATGAAATTCTGGCGAGGTGCCCAGTCATCATCATGATGAAAATGGGGAGCTTCGATAGGTAGCGAAATCCTATTTCGAAAATCGCTATAACAGCAGGGGTGGGGGATATCATCGTGCTGACCGCACGTTACTCTCCTTTTGGTTAGATTATTGTTCACCTTTGCTCAGTCATGTGGAAGAAAAGCTAGAAGTCGGCTTTGTCTCTTCGTGGGCTATTTCATCAGGGAAAAAATAATAATCTACTTTCAAGAATTGAAGGGTTCAGAGTCATAGTGGGCCAAGCGCCATTTATTAAAAACGGAGAAAGCAAGGGTTAAAGTTAAGTGAATATCATAGTTTAATGAAGATTGATATATCATTTAGTTTCAATGTGTATACTTTATATTACTTGCTACATGTTTCCATTGAATTATGGTAATAAATTCATTTTAACCCTTGTTTGCTACGGTTTTAGTAAATGGCGCTTGGCCCACTATGGTTCTGAACCCTTCAATTGGACCCTTACAATCTCTCCTTCTTTATCGGATTTTTAAAATCAGTTATTTATCGACTCCGTACGAACTGCGAGACTATTTTGCATCCATGGAATTAGTGAGAGCGAGGAAATGAGTCCGAGAATTCGCCGCAGAATTGCCGAACTTTCATCTTACAGTTGGGAAAAACCTCGGCAAAAACCCAACCAGTCAGTTACCGCAAACTGGATTCGAACCCAAGCACAAATGAGGTCCCGGAATACGAGTCAATCTCACTATCACATAAAGTAAACTGTCTGGACTACTCTCACTGGAGGCTTTGAACATTCAAAGATAACAGAAATTGTTCATGTGATTAGCATGGTGCTAGCGCGTCGCTTAAGACAAAATGTGACAACGAATAAAAGGCAAGGGGATACACAGCTAAATCTCCATTTTTGTGTTGGAATTTAACCTGAGTTCTCTGTGTAGGTAGTCAGAAAATGTATTATTTGTGTCACAGTGAAATATTATTATTATTATTTTCAGTAGCAGTAAGAGCTGTAGAGTAATCAAGAGTCATTTCTATGAATAGCTTGATGTCAAAAAGCACAAGAGACATTTTGGAATATCTGAAACTACGAACGAAGATCTGCATGAAGCACAGCATGCAATCCTCATTACAGATATTATTGTCAAGAAGTACCCAAATACGGATGAGATGTGGAGTACTGCATGACAGGATAATGCTCGCAGCCACTAAAAATCCAAGAAAAATGAAGTACATGTAAAGTTGGTTCTATCTTTGTTCCAGGTGAACAAAAGAATGCGGTTTGAGAAGGACGTCCTACTTTAATTATGATAGAATTGCAACGCTAATAAACCAGCCTTTTGCTCAATAGAAAACAAAAACAAAACTGATTTCTATGGCAGTATCTCTAATGAAAAGACTAACAGACATATTATACACCTGAATGAAGAAAAATGAAGCGAATAAGAATTGTAATATTAACTGCAAGAATGTCAACAACCACAGTGCATCATCTGAAGGGTCTCCAATTAAGCGTTGCTCTACGTTCAATACAGAGATTAGGGATGTTGGGTACGGTACATATTAAATACCAAGGCAATTTCTATTGCAATGTAATGTGAATTGCATATTCAAAATTAAAGTGTAGTAAGATATACATTTTGTATTAAACCGAGCATTGTGTTTCGAAAAATGTATAATATAGTACATATCTATAGGTATAATAAGGGACACAACAATACGGATCTGAATGCCATGTGTACCAATTGCGTTGCTGCCCAGTTGAGCTGATGCTCTCTCTCTTTTCCCCTCTACTGTAGCAGGGATATCTTTACGTCTTATAAGTAAATCAGTGCTTAAGAGGGAATTATATGCTATATATTGTTGCACTTCATTCTTTAAAAGTGTGGTCTTTTGTCGCTTTTGTTATGAGGAATACGTAAATAGATCGCCAATATTCTTCAATTATACGTTCGAAGAAAATATTAAAATACATTTAAATAAAGTCACATTTGTAATTTTATTCCTTATTATTTTTATTATATATAGTTCTGTACATACATAACAAATAACCTGAATATTATCATTCTGTAATGCAAACAATAAAAAAAAAAACAATAAGCATAACACAGTATTTTACTCGTCAGAGAGTCAGATGCATTATCGGAGAATTATTTGAACTATCTTCTGTCGCTCATAGTATTTGGTCACCACAGACACGGACTTGTAAAATTTATTGGGGGTGCCCACTCAGAAAGGGAAGAAGTCCAAGAAATCACCGAGACCCAGGTTCATTGCAACGTGCCATGAACAATTTCCGGGTAAGATTGCAACAAATCGTTAAGATACCTAGGGGATCACTTGAAATGTGTAATTTGTAAGAAAATAACATGTCAATAAAATGTATTGTTCAACCCATATCCTGTGTTATTTTCATATTCCTAAATGTTACAGTCACTTTAGAATAGCAAGCTGAATTTCGTCAGAACCAACTGTCGGACCTTATATTTACAGACTACTAGAAAATAAATAGCAAAAATTCTCATGTTATTTTAATTGGTTTATTTTCCGACGCATTATCAACTGCGATGGTAATCTAGTGTCTGAGTGAAATGAGGGTGATAATGCCAGCGAAATGAGTTCAGGGTCCAGCCCCGAAAGTTAAGGCTGGTTCACAATAAACCGGGAACGAGAACTAGAACGAGGATTGTAAACGGAAGACGTGAAAGTGAAGATTTTTTATTCACAATAAACCAAGAAAGGCAATGGCTATGCATATCGATATGTATGACAATAACGCTATGTAAAGTCGATATTACGCAATCTGATGTTATATGTGTATAATTGACCAATGACGTTCTCTCAAGAGAACAAACCAGCCAACATAAACACAGGTTAACCAACTTCTGAATTTGTGACACAGAATATTTCAGAATTCAATTTACGTTAGCATATATTGAAAGTGATTCTACTGAATTTCTGAGTTAATTGGAAACGATGCATGAAGAAGAAATTGTCATAGCCTCCGTGCTACAAAATACACGACGATCAAATAGCTTTATCATGGCAACAGAATGAATCTAGTAGGCTGTGATCGCAAATTAGAACAGCAAAGTTGAAACTTGAACAACTTCACGTTAGCGGGCTCCGGCAAGCTTCTCGTTAATTGTGAATGCTCACATTTAAATATACAGATTTTAACAATTTTTCCGTTCTCGTTCTCGTTCTGGTTCTCGTTTCCGGTTTATTGTGAACCAGCCTTTGCCCAGCATTTGCTCTTAATGGGTTGAGGAAAAACTCCGGAAAAACCTCAACCAGGTAACTTGTCCCAATCAGAATTTGAATCCGAGACCGCTAGTTTCACAGTCAGACATGCTAACCGTTACTCCATAACTAGGGACCGGATTTTTATGTAATATCAAGGTGTGAAATATGTACATATTTATGTTAGAAAAATAAGCTGAATATGTACCAAAATATGTAAAATCATGAAAATATTTGATATCAGTATCTGCGGTGGCTTGTATTGTTAAGCCTGGATATTTGTAGTCTGGTGCAATTTTTAATTTTCTGTTCTTCAAGACGATTGCTACTGTTTCTGGCGCTCTTCCACCGTTTCTTAGTATCATCATTTCTGGCTTGTTCACATTTATATCAAATTTGTTTCTATTGCACCATTTTACCATTATGTTTATCGTTTCTTGTAACTTTGTAAGGTCTTTAGACCCTACTACTATGTCATCCGCTTATGCGTATGAGATTATTCCCTTCTTGATTTTTACAATACAAAGTAGTTGTATGAGAAAGGTTGCCTTTTGTTCACTCATATTTACAGTGGGCGGTAAGGGTGAGTGCCTCTTTTACTTCCTGCAACTAAAATGTTACGTTATTTCGTCCCGAAATATTTACTTTCTCGGGTAGGTAAAAAGGGCTTTTAAATCTGTAAATTAAAATATGATCATTTGTAAACTTCCCCAGCAGAAGATTTCTTTTTCCTTTTAAAGAAGTAGAAATGATTAAAACCCCTAAATTTGTAGATTTATGTAATACCAAGCCAAATAGGCCTATGTAATGTGGGGTAAATATGTAAAAATATGTTGTATCAAATTTTAATATATTAATGGTAATTACAAGATTCGCAAAGATTTGTTATTTATATACGGTTAGATTGAAAGGAATATAATATGTAATTACATAAAAATGCGCTCCCTATCCATAACCGTGGACTGTTCTCATGTTACAGAGTTTTTTTGTTATGTCCAAAATGGATCACGCTGTATTAAGATACTTTCAAGTAGGCTACTTTACGGAAGAAACGATAAATGACTCCAGAGTATCGAATACAGATCGTCATGAACACGAAGGTAATGTGTTACCCCGCTGTTAATCTGATCACTTAAAGGTAATGTGGAAGATGGTAGTAATGACCATCAGAGTTAAGGCTGGTTCACAATAAACCGGAAACGAGAATCGGAACGAAAACGAAAACGGTAAAATTGTTAAAATGTATACATTTAAATGTGAGCATTCACAATTAACGAAAAGCTTGCCGGAGCCCGAGATCGGGAACGGAGAGTTGGCCAAGTTTCAACTTTGGCGTTCACGTTTCCGATCACAGCCCACTAGATTCATTCTATTGCCATCTAAAAGCTATTTTGTCGTCGTATATTTTGTAGCAAGAAGACCGTGACATAACATATGCATTATTTTGTTCTGTGCTGTGCATCATGGAGCAAGTTTTATTTGATGAGATTCTAATATTGAAATCCTCACGTTTACGATAAGCGGCGCGCTTCGTACAAAGATGAGAAAATGAAGGAGAATTCGTGGCTTTCAATAGCTGCATCTTTGAACACCGATCGTAAGTGAATAATATTTTATTACTGTATTGGTTGTATTACACACTACATATTCATGCTTCAATTCAATAACTACTGTTGTGTTCATTTTGTTCTATTACAAATGTTTCTTCTCTAATTACTTTACGTTATGGTAGACTAAAAATAGGTTGTGATAATAAAGATGCATATTTATAGTACCGTACTTAATGAAATGTTTCAGTTGAAATTTCGAAGTTGGTTAACCTGTGTTTATGTTCGCTGCCTTGTACTCATGAGAGAACGCCATTGCTCAATTACACACAAATAACATCAGAATCCGTAATATCGACTTTACATATCGTTATTGACATATATATCGATATGCATAGTCGTCTACGTTCTCAGTTTATTGTGAATCAAAAATGTTCATATTCACGTCCTCTGCTTCTCGTTTTCATTCTGGTTCTCCTTCCCGGTTTATTGTGAACCAGCCTTTAGTCTGCCCACTTAACGATAATGTGGAAGATGTAGGTAATGACCATCAGAGTAACAGAACTCCGCGGAAACCTGCCTCGACGCCAGACTCGCAGTGAGCGGCTTTGATCTCAGGCCGTGTTTCACGTGCTGCCAAGCGCCGACGAAATGAAAGCAGAACTACTACAGCGCCTGCGGCCTGCTTCTTGCAACGCATTTCCTTGGGGAAATTTCCAGAGGGCAAGAAGTTAGTTGTGACACGTCAAAGGCGAGAAATTCTCGAAATTAAACGACGGCCATGGTCTGAGATTATAGTGGCGCAACCCCTGTTTAGCAACTTCAATTACAACCCGCCCCGTGCTCTGTGGAACCACTTGATTGGAGTGCCTCTCTCATGCTTCGAGTGTGGATTTCACAGCTTCATGACCACACTTCAAATAAACAGAGGAGTGGAAATTGCACACTCTTTTTCCTTGGCCACAGTGTGCAGTAATCATTCAACTACTATGTACCGGTGATCTGGGTATTATACCATGTTACGATGATTCAGTTGATATGTATTCCTTGCGATTTTTAATACAAGTATAGGGGAGAAGGGGAACGATACACCAACATTTAACACGTGATTCTATATGTTAAAATACAACAAAACTTTTATTACACTTTCCTTCGATGAAGCAAAGAAAAAAATAGTCTTAGTCAAATGTTAGCAGCGCTTTATTTCGGTAATGGGTCGAGAGAAATGACTGATTGCTATAGAAGCAGATAGTTAAAAATAATCTGAACAGTTAGTGTCTTGAATCTTCTTTCACTTTAAACCGTTTAGCCATGAATTTAAATTGAATAATTGCGAAAATCAGTGAAATAAATCTTGCAATGCAGCTCACTGTCTTGCGTTACAGACTGAGTACAGCAGAGGGTGAGGGGAAGGTAAGGAGTGCACGCCGCGGCTTGCTAGAGTTTTGCAGTAGCCGTGATGTTGCCAAATCCATCATAGAGAGATGACGACTTCCTCTAGAACTGTGAATGTTAGAGAAAAAACTTATCAAAATCTGTCATGATCTATTACCATTTTCATTTTTTTTTATTTTAGTAGGTTATTTTACGACGCTTTATCAACAGCTTAGGTTATTTAGCGTCTGAATGAGATGAAGGTGATAATGCCGGTGAAATGAGTCCAGGGTCCAACACCGAAAGTTACCCAGCATTTGCTCATATTGAGTTGAGGGAAAACCCCGGAAAAAACCTCAACCAGGTAACTTACCCCGACCGGGAATTGAACCCGGGCCACCTGATATTACAATTCACAGAAGTTACTTTATTTCAAAGTAAACCCAAATACAGACATACAAATTGGCAGCGAGAATAAATTGCAACAAGAAGTTAGGTTTGGAGTACAAAACATCAAAATTTGAGGTATATATTTGGTCATGGAGAGAGATAGCCTGGAGGTAAATATGAAAAAATTATAGGTCACGATCCAAGTATAACTTACGAACAGGAAGGATAGGCGCAAACTTGAGATGAATGAGTGGAATTTATAATGTAAAATGTATTGCCAATAAGACCTATCTCTGAGAAGATTTCAGGCGATATTTACCAACAGTTTGAAATAAATAGGAAGATACAGGTCTGCTAGTCACCTAATATTAAACAATATTTCCAAATGATATCGTTATTAAATATAATAATAATAATAATAATAATAATAATAATAATAATAATAATAATAATAATAATAATAATAAAACTTACTTACTGGCTTTTAAGGAACCCGGAGGTTTATTGCCCCCTTACATAAGCCCGCCATTGGTCCCTATCCTGAGCAAGATTAATCCAGTCTCTATCATCATATCTCACCTCCCTCAAATCCATTTTAATATTATCTTCCCATCTACGTCTCGGCCTCCCCAAAGGTATTTTTCCCTCCGGCCTCCCAACTAACACTCTATATGCATTTATGCATTTCTGGATTCGTCCATACGTGCTACATGCCCTGCCCATCTCAAACGTATGGATTTAATGTTCCTAATTATGTGAGGTGAAGTATACAATGCGTGCAGTTCTGTGTTGTGTAACTTTCTCTATTCTCCTGTAACTTCATCCCTCTTAGCCCCAAATATTTTCCTAAGCACCTTATTCTCAAACACTCTTAGTCTCTGTTCCTCTCTCAAAGTGAGAGTCCAAGTTTCACAACCATACAGAACAACCGGTAATATAACTGTTTTATAAATTCTAACTTTCAGATTTTTTGACAGCAGAGTGGATGATAAAAGGTCCTCATCCGAATAATAACAGGCATTTCCCATATTTATTCTGTTTTTAATTTCCTCCCGAGTATCATTTATATTTGTTACTGTTGCTCCCAGATATTTTAATTTTTCCACCTCTTCAAAAGATAAATTTCCAGTTTGTGTATTTCCATTTCGTACAATAGGCTATTCTCGTCACGAGACATATTCATATACTGTAATAATAATAATAATAATAATAATAATAATAATAATAATAATAATAATAATAATAATAATAATAATAATTTATGGTGCTTTCAATTGCAGGCGTCATGCAACGTCGTAATTTTATATATTTTCAGTTGACTATATTATTATTAATATTATTATTATTATTATTATTATTATTATTATTATTATTATTATTATTATTATTACTATTATTAGTGGTAGTGGTGATAGTAATACTGGAATAGTGATTGTGGTAGTAGTACTGGTTGTGGTGGTTTTTTAGTTAGTTATTTAACGGTGCTGTATCAAGTACTGGGTTATTTAGCGTTGATGGAATTGATGATAGCGAGACGGTGTTTGGCGAGAAGAAGCCGAAGATTCGCCATAGACGATGATGATGATGATGGTGATGATGATAATGATGATGACCAATAAAATCTGTAGTAATGCACATTTGAATAAAACATTGTCATAAGATTTTTGTACAGAAAGCTCAGCAATTAGATACCCTGTATTGTATCAAATGTGGGGTCCTTGCAAATAATAATAATAATAATAATAATAATAATAATAATAATAATAATAATAATAATAATAATAATAATAATAATAAATAATAATAATAATAGTAATGATAATAATAGTAACAGTAATAATAATAATAGTAATAATGATAATAATAATAATAATAATAATAATAATGTCTGCCAGTGCAAAACTGCACGTGCAGTTGTTAACATCATGTGGAATTATTCATTCCATAATCAAGAGAAGGGGAAGGTAATAACCAACTGGATTTAGAATGATATGAAATTGTAACAACATTTCGTATTTCTAATTTCTAGATTCCCATTAAAAATGCTGTGGTTAAAAAATTGTGCTCAAACTCACTGTTTTGCGCTCGTACGACGTGATATTTATAGGGGGTCAGAGCAATTTACTTCGCACGTGCATTGAAATTAATGTCATCCTTCTTCGTCGACGGTGTTTCGTATATCCGGTAAATTACTCCACTTAGCTTTCTCCACTTATTACTAGAGTCCTGCATTTGAATACAAGTTAGATGTACATCGATCATACTAGCTTCGTACGGAAAGCGAGTTGCAAGTCAACAATATTACGGTCAACAATATTACGGTTCAGTGAACCAAACAGTCTTTCCTCATGCATTGATACTGTGTGTCTACATCTGTTTATTCGTGCACTTATGTGTATAAGTCGATGAACAACAGAAATACCACTTGGATTTAATAATAACAATATCGAAATATACATTTAAAGGCAGTTTATATGCAAAAAAAAAAAATAAGTTTTACTAGGGATAGACGAAACTGAAAAAAAAAAAAAAAAAAATCATGCGCCAGCCCTTTATTTTCAGGAGCCACCATATTATTTCTAGACATGCAATGAAGAAACCACTCGATCTGAGATAAAGATACATTTACTGAAATATATTAAACAGTATTAAATATCAATGTAATCACACGATCTCATAGACGCTCTGAACCTATGTAGAACAATTTCTTGAGATGCGTAACAAATGTAACGATATTGAAAGTACTTAAGCTTTCGTAAATTCCGTGAAATTTTTTATTTCAATTTTTAGTGTGTGATGTGATTAAAAGATATAGCCTATCTCACTGCCACCAAAATTTTAGATGTTTTAGCTTGCCCTGATGCACCTAACTTATGTTCTTAGAAATGTCACTTATACCTCTTTGTTTCTGATCTCCTCAAATGTCTTTTAGAGAACACGGAGATTCATTACCGTCCTCACATAAGCCCGCCATCGATCACTATCCTTAGCAAGATTAATCCAATCCCTACCATCATATCCCACCTCCCTCAAATTCATTTTAATATTATCCTCCTGCTTTCGAATTTCGTATTGTTAATGATTGCGACATATGGCAGCGATATTTTGTAATAACATCACAGTCTATTAGTCACTGCACATCTCCTGTAACAGAAATATGTGAAGCCAACATAGATTCTTACCTGCTTTAAAGATAGTCGCTTCCAGCCTTACCGATGCGAAGTTAGTGATCTACAGTAAGCAGCATGGAAATCTGCGACTTCAACTGGAAAATTTTCCGGAAATTAAGGAACTCGTCTTACATTTGAGCCGCAATGCATGCTCCCTCCAGAGCCTAGGTTGACCTAGTGATTAATCCACCACTTCAAACACAATTTTTCCCTAAAAGATTTAAAATTAGTATCCTAAAGCTATGACCATTCCTGTGAATCATCTTGCTTTTGCTAGATGCCCATTGATCTCAGTTCCACTTGAGCTAGACTCTAGAGTGTCCCTGTAGAAGTTTTATGGCTTGACAAAGAAGGCAACTTGAGTCGCTGAGTGGACTCGCATCACTGTCTTGTCGTCCGATGGTGGACGGGCGGTCCCACTCAAGCAGGAGAGATATACTGTATATCCCACTCACTCTTAATCTGCCATAGAAGGCGATTTTATGAGAGGTACGTCAACAATATGTGGTTATTTGCACCGATAAAATATTCTTGGAGTTGATGGAGACTCCTCACTCTCCTTCTCGAACATTTTGTTATCAGTTTATGAATTATTGCACCGATTCTTTAGAAGTTAAAAAAGGAATATAAATTCCTGTAGGTCACACGTACTTTCACATCATAAGTTTTTCGAGTTTAGTAATGAATCAGTCTCTTTTCACGTTGAAAATTATGCCGTTTGTGGTTTATTTTGTTGAAAATTAAAAGTTGAAATTTCATTCTCCTGATTATCACACAGAAGACATGATATAATCCAAAAATTAAAACATCTGACTGATTTCCTTCAAATTCATTACCAGCAGAGCATATCCGAGGGCATCATACCATACTGAAATATTTTAATGGAACTTATTTATGTTTGAAAATTACAGTGGACATGAGGAAGAGTCAAAGAAATTACAAAAAAGTAGACAAGGATAGGAGACATTATTCTATATTTAAATGGCTCTACAATAAAGTTAAAGTTTTGTTGATGCGTCATTCTGGCGTGATGCCCTCGATATAATAAGTCTTTCCTACTTTAAAATTCTGATAATTGTAATAACTGTGTTGTTATCACAAATCAAATGTTTTGAAATTCAAAGTGATTGATACGTGCACAGTCTTACTACGCTGCATGTCTTTACGTAAAACTACATTATCCTAGTCTTCCACTTGTTTCCTTTGTCTTCTCCTTGTTCTCCTTGTTTTTCCCTTATTTTCTTCTTATATTCCACTTATTCTCCTTGTCTTCCACTTGTTCTCCGTTTATTCCCCTTGTTCTATTTGTATTCCTCTTATATTCCTTGTCTTCCCCTTATTCTCCTTGTATTATATTTATTCTCCTTGTATTATCTTTATTCTCCTTGTATTATCTTTATTCTCCTTGTATTACCCTTATCATCCTTGTATTATCTTTATTCTCCTTGTATTCTCTGTATTCTCCTTGCATTATATTTATTCTCCTTGCATTATCTTTTTTCTCCTTGTATTATCTTTATTCTCCTTGTATTCTCTCCATTCTCCTTGCATTATCTTTATTCTCCTTGCATTATCTCTTTTCTCCTTGTATTATCTTTATTCTCCTTGTATTATCTTTATTCTCCTTCTATTATCTCTTTTTTCCTTGTATTACCTTCATTATCCTTGTATTATCTTTATTCTCCTTCTATTCTCTGTATTCTCCTTGCATTTTATTTATATTCCTTGCATTATCTTTTTTATCCTTGTATTCTCTCTATTCTCCTTGCATTATCTTCATTCTCCTTGCATTATCTTTATTCTCCTTGTATTATCTTTTTTCTCCTTCTATTATCTTTTTTCTCTTTGTATTATTTTTATTCTCCTTGTATTCTCTCTATTCTCCGTTTATTCCCCTTGCTCTACTTGTATTCTCCTTATTTTCCTTGTCTTCTCCTTGTTCTTCTTGTATTACTTTTATTATTCTTATTTTCTCTTCATTCTCCTTGTATTCTCTTTGTTCTCCGTTTATTTCCCCTGCTCTATTTTATTCTCCTTATTTTCATTGTCTTCCCCTTATTCTCGTTGTATTCATCTTATTCTTCTTGAATTCCCCTCATTCTCGCCTTCCTCTTGTGCTCATTGTATTACCTTGTTTTTCTTGTATTCCTCTTTTTCTTCTTGTATTCCTCTTCTTCGTCTTGTATTCACCTTGTTCTCATCTTACGGTTGTTTTCTTTTTCTTCCCTTTGGGCCTAGGTCTCCTTATAACAACGAGACGGGGGTTGCATTTTTATGTGACGGTCAATTCCCAGTTACCCTCACCCCAAACCTAGTGAAGAGAAAGACGTAGTTCTACTTCAAAACACGGGCATAACAAATCTATGAACATTTCTTGTTCTGTTTTGTATCAGGTGAAAGATGCCTCCAATTTTCAGTGTGGAACAATGATCTATAATAAACGCCCACTACGAGGTGTGGCTTGGATTAAACGTTGACTCTTAAATTGTCAAAACTTCATTTCTCACACTAGTTTATTAAACCTTATCGGACTGTAAAGAAAACAACTATCGCAATGTCCATATTTTATATGTTGTACAATATTATAGTATTGTGAAATTTTAATTTTCTTACCATTTTTTTCTATTGTTATTTTAAAATTATAGCATATAACCTATTAACCTGTTGTATCCTATAGGATACTTTGTCAATTTTAGGGTTAATTTTTTTTAGTAGGTTATTTTACGACGCTGTATCAACATCTCAGGTTATTTAGCGTCTGAATGATATGAAGGTGATAATGACGGTGAAATGAGTCCGGAGTCCAGCACCGAAAGTTACCCAGCATTTAGGGTTAATCGAATTTCGCTCTCTTAAGGACGCTCGCCTTCAACATTTCGGATTCCAAAGAACTTTGCAACGATAAATGAAATGATCAATGTCAAATATGTCTAAGCAATGGTTGTACACAGACAGACAGGAAAACATCTGTCGCATTTTGATAATAGGGTTGTTGAAAACTTGCGTTTCTCTGAAAATACAGAAGTGGATTTTATAAACCACAATATTTTACATACATAAAATAGAAAACTCATATATTTGCTTTCAGAGTAAGTATTTGTATGAGTAAGGAAATCCCTTAAGAATAGAAGAATGAAAACGTGATAATTCTGTGAACTTGACTTCGACACTTTAGCTGTGTGTTAGCCCACTCTGTCACGAAGCCCTCCGTAGTTGTACACGCTACCTTCATTCAGAAGGGTACAAGATCAACTGTTATATCTTACGCTTTGTGCAGTCGGTTTGATTTCCGCATCTGATGCAAAACACGAGAGGGTAATATTCAGAGACTCAAGCCCGGGGCGACGTGAAACATCGAGATAAACGTTTCGCACTAGAGAAACATTAATGGCGCAGAGCACAGGGCGCCCCGATCGTGAGGAGCTCATAAGAGTTCTTGCTTATGTAAATGCGAATTCTGTTGAATCAGAATTCAGAACATTCAGTCATGGCGATTGCAACAATGGAATTAAACCTTATAGATTGCTTTCTTATCGTTTTACCACATCTTTGTAATAAAATATCCGCAGAAAGTAATTAAGTTTCATACATAATGAAAGTTTGGTTTTTAACTTTTGTGTAAGTATTCAGACGTTGCAAAAATTATCATTCAATGTGGCCGGGAGGAAAAAGGTCTTAAGTAAAAATTTTATACTTTTCAGGAGAGCTGTAGAAAGAATGAAATTGGTGTCAATTATGCAGTTTCTTTTTTAATTAAGAGGTTTTTCCTGGGTATTATTTGTTTATATTTCTTCTAAAATAGGTAATGTTGCTCATTTAACAATTGTCTTGATTATTTCCAAAAACAGCCGCACTTATGCTCTTTTAAGACTAGGACCCAAAATGAGTAGAAGAGACTATTTAAACATAAGACCTTTTTCATGTCAAAATAAATGAGAAATGTAAATTATTAGGAATGCAAAATGATCCGAACAAATGTAACTTTTCGTTCTGAAAAGGAATTTTAAAATACTTAAAGGTAAAGTAAGGTAAAGTCAATCCCATGACAGGCCAAGTCGGCCCAAAGGGTGGCGGGAGGTTAAGGCTTCCACCCGTAGGTGAGTTTCTATATCATTGAAAGAAAATGCTTCAACAATTCCGAATTTCCTTTTCATTCCACGTTCACAGAAAGAAAAGTAACTCTAGTATAACACTTACTATGCTGTGAGAACTATTTAAGACTGAACTATTTAATGATACAGCTTACATAGTTACGTTGACATCAGGGTCTTCCAGAAGATGAAAGCATCAAATTTTTTCAAAAATTGTGTAAACATTTCTTCTTTGATTTGGCTAACATACTCAAATATTTATACCATTATGATCAACATTTTTTATAAACCTCGTACATACAGTTGATCCAAGAGCAAAAGTACTGATGTTAAGAATGCACATGTTCTGGAGCGAAAACTTTAACACTATTTCGGCACAACATACTGGATCCATTTTCAAGGGTGCCTCTAAATTAGACCGACAAACTTTGGGATCAGATAGATAGAAACAGTTTTTGTTAAGGAACCCATGGGCTGCGACACTCCGTTTCAGAGCAAGAGGGGTTTATGTCGTTACATGGTTCGATCATACAGAAAGGGATTGAAGTAATTAATTACGTGAAAAGTGAATAAACAAATCATTAATATTACAGGCACAATTTATTGACCCACACATACAGAAAATTATAAACAAAACAAAGCGACTGTAAAGAAAAAACACTCACTTCAGTTTTAAATTAGCTTTACTGTCTCATCACTATAAGTGATGGAACATACATCCATTGACTTCCAGACAAGCATTGCATCGACGTGCCATACCTTGTCGTACCCTTTCAAAGACGCCAGGCATTCCCCTGAGTTCAGCTATTGACCAGACAATGCGTGTTGCAAGATCTTCTTCAAAGTCAACAGGAGTTTCATAAGCCACAGTTAGTAATCAAATTGGATTAATGCATGATATCGAGCTCAGAGAATAAACAAACACGGTCGTAGAATATATTGCGCTGACAGAGTAAACAGTCCACACCTGTGGAGTAACGGTCAGCGCGTCTGGCCGCGAAACCAGGTGGCCCGGGTTCGAATCCCGGTCGGGGCAAGTTACCTGGTTGAGGTTTTTTCCGGGGTTGTCCCTCAACCCAATACGAGCAAATGATGGGTAACTTTCGGTGCTGGACCCCGGACTCATTTCACCGGCATTATCATCTTCATTTCATTCAGGCGCTAAATAACCTAGATGTTGATACAGCGTCGTAAAATAACCCAATAAAATAAAAAAAACAGAGTAAACAAATTGGGTAGTAGGATTAAACCCCTCTTGCACTGAAACGAAGCGTCCTAGCCCATGAGTTCCTTAACAAAAACTGTTTGAAATAACGTTATCTATCCGATCCCAAAGTCTGTCGGTCTAATTTAGAGACACCCTGTATAGATAACTTGAAGTGTGTTATGGCTATGAACGTATTTCAATCGCTATTGTACTGTTAGTCACTTAAAAAGGTGAAAGCCTTAAATACATAGCTTGGAGTGTACTGATATCTACTTGAATGTGGTATTCCAGGTTACGTTGATAGCAGCCTTAAAACAGCACTAAAAGTGCGTGTTCTCAATGTCAGCATATCAGCACTCTGCTCTATATTCGTGCTCAGACTATAGGTGGCATTCATATCCTTGTTTATCTATATTGCTTGCGGTTGCTACAAAAACAAACGCCGATCTAATCTTAATACCGCATGAGGAGCATCCATGACGGCAGCTGAAGCGGCGAATTTCTCGTTCACAAGAGGAATGAGAGATTCATTGGCGCACGGAAGAAGGGAGGGAACAGAGCTGCTAATAATAAGGAAAGGCAGTCAGCTCAGACTTTCGTGGTGACTGAGGTGACGAGAGAACTGTTCATGAGCTCACGTCATGCAGAAAAATTCAATATTTCGTATCCATGATAAGGATCAGCTCCATCACCAGGGAAGACAAGAGTAGGAGACCCTATCTGTTGAATCGTTACAAAAAACTATTTTCCATATGTGAACAATTTTTTTTCTGAAACAAAAATTGTAAAATCATAAAAGAATATGACAGACGAACATATTGTTGCTCAGTTAAAATTGGTTACATGCAGTTTGACTCCTAATTTTAATGAGTCATCATGCTGTTTAAATTGTATGTAAAAGAGAAAAAAGAAATCAAACCAAACAAAAATGAAAAAAAGAACAAATATCTATTGACATAAACTTGACTTTTCCTTAGTTTGGGTATGTTCTCTGTTCGTCTCTGCGCACGCAAACTTGTAACAGTGAAGATGTTTTTTTTTGTACCTTGGGGAATTTAATTGAAGTGAATTTTATTATGTCAGGCAGAGTAATTATCTCATGCCGCCATGTTATATTGCTACCTATGCACTTCATTAGAACCAGGGACCCAGCTTCGAAGCCGTTAGCCCTGTGAGCAATAGTGAAGATGCTCCGCGACTTCTCCTCTTATACCTCCCTCCTCCTACCTTTCCCTTTCTCTGTGTTTTGCGGGATGCATTTCACATGACGTTATCTTTGCCGACCACTGCTATAGAGTCGAGTATTCCTGCATTCACTTCCATCTTTTTACAACATCTCTTCTTGTCAATCGAAACGTTGGAATTACAACTTTTTCGTTTAGCAAAACAGTTATTTTACTCATTCTAACTCACACAAGATTGTAATGGTACACAACATATTCGATAGTACTATATCGATAGTTATCACTTGAACTATCGAAACTATTTACAGTCAAATTGTTTCCAATAATGTCGATAGTTCAGACGATTACTGAGTGTCGATAAAGGAAAGATCATTAATCATATTTCGAAGATAGCTCCGCCCTAGCAGCGTGGAAAATTATTTATGGAAAATTTTAAAGCAAATGGAAGAGATTTAAAAAATGTATCAACTATATTTGCGAATTTACAAAGAAAGTGGGAATAACAGTAATATCCGTGATTATATGCAGAGGAAACACAAGGAAAAGCTGCGGTAGTTACAAGTGACTGGTGAACATTGTGATAGTGATACCGCCATGATGACTATACCCCTTTCATGAGACTTAGCTCATGCAAGTGGCGTCTTTTTAGCCGCTCAGAACAACACAAGCCATTCGCGCTTACGCAGCGTTGCCTAGTTGTAATATTGATACCCACGTGCATCAACGTCGGTTAGTGTAACCACCAGTTAAAATTGTCATCTAACCTCTGGTTAAGCATTTTTACAGTGGATCGACCTCGGTTACGACTTAAATAGGAGGTTAACCACAGTAATCTATAACCGGCCATTTTCGAGCGGTTAAAGGAGATAACCAGTGATTAGTAGAGCAAGTAAAGCAAAATGGCGGCCAGAGCCACAGATGTTTACTTCGAAGACGATTATTATTGTACAGTACTTGAATTACTTGGATAGAGCGTGGGCGTGAAGTTTCTTTAGTGGAAAGAGAGAATCTTTACGAGGAATTAGGTGACAGAAAATTTCAGGAGGGATTTTGTTTATCAAAATCTACAAATGGCTCACTTGCAACAACTCAAAAACAGTCATATTTCTTCTGTTGATCAGCTCCTTATGTTAAGATTCTATGTAACTGTTATTTTCTGTATTTTAAGAGGGAATACTTGAATATCTCTTTCTCTGTCACTGGCTGAACAAAGAGAGGTTATGGATGGATCTTAGGATAATGAACAGTAACCTGGTGTAAATGGGATCTTGGGTCGTACACACATTTCTACTAATCTTCTGCATCCTTTTCCTTTATGGATATTCCTTCTTTATTATATAATGTATTTAAATCTATTAAGTAAGTCTATCGATACTTAACCTCACATTGGGATATAATCATTTTTGCATTCAATTTTCTATTTTGTACGATTTTAACCTAACAGCAATGAAAAACAAAGAAACGCAACTCGCAAATATAACAGCGCCCAAAGGCAAACAAATGCAACGCGAAAATGTAGGACATGTTCACTTCGATGTAGAACGGAGTGAGCGCAGTCGTTTTTAGATGTTGACTATTATCTTTGCGTGGTATGAATGCTTTCCTTTAGTCATTTTGTAGAAACAGTGTACCATCATAGACTTTGCTCTGGTTAAATGAAGTGTCAGCTAACTATGTTTAAGTAATTGGTGATTATGAATGGTGCACAGAAATTACATTTTAACCACGGTTACTGTTTAACCGTCGTTTCGTAATCTATGATTACTGCGTTTTTAACCGATGTTGATGCACTTCGCCATGAGACTCAATCACTGTTAGTTATGTTAAGTTACAAATTACATGCACCCGGACAACATATTGTAGCCATATGTTAGGCCTATGGACTAAGTCGCGTGGAAAGCATTATAATGTTGGAACCTTCTAGAAAATGACAGATTATAAAATTATGTATTACTGATATGTATTTCAGCGTAAATTGAGTTTATATTATTAAATTAATAATTCAGTATGTGCTTAGATATTAAATCAGAAATGTATTCTGTTTAGGTAACCAGTTGATAAAATGATACTAATGACAATCGATAATATCGATAGTTTCGATTATAGCTATCGATATACTATCGATTGTAGAAACTACAGTTGATAGCACAATTGATAATATTGTAAATGACTCTCGGCCATCTCTAGTATGTGAGACAGGTGGCGACTTGATCCGATCAGACAGGATGCTAGCGCGGTTAGTCACAGGTGATGAGTGTTGGGTACATCATTATCAGCCCCAGACAAAGCGTGCATTGATACTAGGATCAAGTCATCAATGGTACGCCTGCATAGAGGTGTAGCCATCTTACAACTGTTGCTTCTTTGTTTCGATGGTATGCACATCGATAATAGACTACTGACATCTAGCGATGATAGCTTCAAGCACCTGATTAAGAATGTAGGTCGCTACTTAAATTTGTAATTTTCTGACTCTCCCTTTGTCGAAAAAAAAAAAAAAACTTGATGTTCAGAACCACCACCATGCGGCTAGGAAATATTATATAAGCAAGATCGTTTAACTGCTGAGATTCGATAGTCCGGTTTGGTCTCGGTATGTAAAAAGAAAAATAGCACTACAATTGTCTCTGAATTGACTAGTTATTGGCAATAAATTATACTTACGAAAATAACAAGAAATAAATAGCTACTTTCTGTATCAAGTAAATTATTATTTTGTGAACTTTAATGAAAAATAAAAATATTTTCACACTAAAGGCAGATACATTTCACTTGAAAAATAGTGCGATAAAATAAAATGTAGATTTTCATGTCGAAAACTAGAGTTTAGAAAGCAAATTTTCAAAATTAATGGTAGACCTCCCCCATTATGTGGTAGCTGTTGAGTTAAATCAAATTTTACTTTTTGTCCTTCATAATTCTCTAGAGATCTTTCAGTGGAACGGCGAAACTCGAAATGGGACAAGTGGTAAAAAGGCTTGGAGCTCACATATTCAGTTTTTCTCAGCCCCAAACTGCCTTGCAGGGACGCGTTTTCGCGTGATTTTTATGTTTCTACTCCACTTTCCCCTTTCACTCACTGACTCACTAATTCATTCATATTAACGGCGGGAAATCTCCTTTTACAAAGTCATACACACGAATGTATTATAAAAGATATGGGTTAAATCCCTATCACTTATAACAAATTGATGAGCATAATTTATTTTCAAGACAACAACTTTCATGAATTTCACTATGCTGCCATCTAGCGACTGCAAAAAAAGTCAAGTTATAACCCTAATGGAAATGCATGGAGTAAGAGCTTGCAACAGTACTTCCACTAGCGGTCGTTATAAAAAAATAATATTCGATAGTAGAGATCCTAGTGGCTGTTGTCTTTTATATGTTGCTATTTCTTAACATGGGAATAGCCAATCTGATATATATGTGATTAGGGTTGAATACAAAATTGGCTGCCAAAGCGAACTATGGGGCACAAAAAAAGAAAAAAAAAAACATCTTCCAAAATTCCCAATCTGATATATATGTGATTAGGGTTGAATACAAAATTGGCTGCCAATGCGAACTATGGGGCACAAAAAAAGAAAAAAACATCTTCCAAAATTGCTTCAAATCAACATTTTACTAGACATTTTTTCGAGTTGTTGAGATACACGTTATCCACACGACTTTCTCTGATATTTTAATCTACCTCATAAATCTAATATAAACTGCAGTCCTCGAATTAGTAGAAACTAGCATGCTTATATGATACTCTGGAAAATTATTGAGCCGTTCTCAGTTCACGACCCAGGGTTAGAGTACCACTGTCATAGAATATTACGTAGTCTGTACCAAACCGTTAAGTACGACAGCCGAGTTGCCCCACAATTATATTTGAATGGCGACCATTCTGCTGAAAAGGTGGTGCTCAAAATAATGGCAGTCCATTCACAGGAATCCACCTGGAGAGCACAAAATATGCGGCATTGATTTTGAAAACAATTGAATTCGTCCTGCTTCTGCGTACAATTCTAAATCCTTGAAAAGGTGAATAACAAAACAAAACAAAATCGATATAGCATCCAAATTTAATTTATTCTGGCTCTGGATTACTGTGTAATGACATTCGGTTCATTAATCCGGGAGCAGACGACGATCTGAGAACTGAAAACCAATCACAAACAAGGATCGACATATCTGCAGTTCGTTTTACTGTATGTTGCTCTCATTGGGAACTGAACTCAATTCGAACAATGCGACCTCACGTAGTATTGAATTACTGCAATCAGGCACATTAGCCACTACAAAGGCATTAAATATAAGAGCGCGATTTCGATGAAATTGGGTCGATTTAGAAATTGTCGTCTTCGAAAAATATGTTTATTATTATTATATTTCAAACACAGGAATTCAGAAATTCCTTCAATCTTGAAATAACATACTACACGATGATACATTCATTATATTGCTCAATAAACAAATTGCAAATAGCAATATAAGAATTTATTTTATTTATTCGTAACACTTTAACCTGCTTCAATACTAGTTTAGTAAAATAAGAAGCAAATACAAAGGCTAATGTTATCTAAAAAATAACAAATGAGTTTATATATATATATATATATATATATATATATATATATGTGTGTCAAAAAATCTGAAAGTTAGAATTTATAAAACAGTTATATTACCGGTTGTTCTTTATGGTTGTGAAACTTCGACTCTCACTTTGAGAGAGGAATAAGCTTATAGGTTAAGGGTGTTTGAGAATAAGGTGCTTAGGAAAATATTTGGAGCTAAGAGGGATGAAGTTACATGAGAATGGAGAAAGTTACACAACACAGAATTGCACTCATTGTATTCTTCACCTGACATAATTAGGAACATTAATTCTAGACGTTTGAGATGGGCAGGGCATGTAGAACGTATGGGCGAATCCAGAAATGCATACAGAATGTTACTTGGGAGGCCGGAGGGAAAAAAGACATTTAGGGAGGCCGAAACGTAGATGGGAAGATAATATTAAAGTGGATTTGAGGGAGGTGGGATATGATGATAGAGACTGGATTGGTCTTGCTCAGGATAGGGACCAATGGCGGGCTTATGTGAGGGCGGCAATGAACCTCGGGGTTTCTTAAAAGCCAGTGAGTAAGTATATATATGTATATATGCATAAATACTTATATAAATAAATACATAAATATGTAAATAAGTAAATAGATAAGTAAGTAAATAAATAAATAAATAAATAAATAAATGAATAAATAAATAAATTAGGCATATTCATAGACATTCTTAGTGCGGGCTTCCGGTGGGTGGTCGGCGAAAGTAACGTTTTTCGTATTCATAAACCAGTGTTAGCGGTGTGATATTGATATGATATGATATGAAACCTGTACAAGTAATCAGTCGATAGCCGGTGCTAGTTTAGCACGCTCGTAGCGCGGGCTAGCGAAATGTCTATGCATAGCACCCTTTATATCCAATTGTAACTCGTACGAGGTTACCCCTGGCGTAGGCAACCAGCAGCGCATATTCTTTATGTTCGTTTTTCCTATTTTATATGGAAAGTTATTGACCTTAGCAGAGCATGCTTGACGTGCAATATCTCCTGGTTCTATAGGCGTTTGGACACCCATGGTGTAGTCTATCGCCCATTCTTTCTAATATACAGTATTGGAAGTATTAATTCTCGCTCAGAGGGTAAGTATTGTATCTGAGGTTGTGAATCCAAAAACAAGTTTAGGTTAAAAGTTGAACGGTATGTAAAGACGTAATATGTAGGTTTATATTATTTTAATTTCCAAGCTATGTACAGTATTTTGAAACCGCCACTGCTATAACTCAGATACGAAGAAAAGGCCAGCAAATGGAGTTGTCTTTCTCTTGTTCTTAACTTTGCCAGCTAGCGAGCTGTGTTACTGGGGGAAGGAAGCAACTGGGGAATTACTTCACACTCTCGAAGCGTTGACAGTTCTCTGCTAGGCTGTCTCTATAAATTTTGTGTACTTCTGTGCAATTGTTATAATGAACAGTTTGTGTATCTCAGAACGCAATTAATTTTAGTCTCAAAGAATTAAACTGTTATCAATTGATAGGTATAAAATAATTACGTTTTGTTCTATATACGAAAATGTAGATTATTAATCATTCATTGTTTTTTATGTCCAAGTTAACACTTGTTTAAAATTAAAACTTCCCAGTTAAAACGTTAAAAGTGTTATGATTTAAAGAGGTAATGCACCTTAAAACAGACGGGTCCCGGTGTGGTGTGGTGTCTTTCGTTTTAACTAAGAAAGTTTTACGTATTAATTATTATTTATTAGGGAATACTCTTGCATTGTATCAAATATATTATTTTCTATATTAGATGGGAACTGAAATAGCAATAGGCCTATGCAACCTAGTACCGGTAAATCTTTTTCAACAATGATTTACGCAGTAATTAAGCTTTATGAAAGCCACTGTCGTGCATTCATATCAGATATAAACGTGATATTCTGTTTTGTCATTGAAAAATCTGATGTCGTTTCGTCATAAGAACCCTATCGCACTAGGAATAGTTCAGAGGTCCACATTTTGATTTTGGTATAAACCGCAACAACACCATACATAACTTTCACTATAGATCAGGTAGGCATAGGCTTGGCGCTTGGCACAACCTGTTGTTGTTGGTAAATTAATAAGTTTTGATGCTTTAGTCCTAACTAAACTGTACTGGTTACATCTCACTACTAACCAGGACAATGTCCCAAAAACCAGTACTTCGTAAAAACAGTACGTGTGGCTACCTTAAACTTAGGTCTACACACAAACTTCTGGACTCCAGTGATGTGAGACAAAACAGAACAGCACATTAAACATGAAAAAACCTGCATATCTTGCGAGATTGACCACTCTCCAACTGAACCACTTATTGCGCTTGATTTCCAGGCCTGTCAATTTAAAATAAATACCATAGATTAAGGTGGCACAGAAATTATTAATTAGGCAAGGGGTCCGCTGTGTTTCTAGCTTCAGATACCAATGAAGATCCTCAGTGAAGAACAAAATACATTGTTGTTTATACCTGGCAAGATTTATCTTGTCTCAGTAGCAATAAAACCAAGTCCCTTCAAATGAGGGTGAGAGATTATAGGAGGGTTGTAAATTTTCAGGATTCCTTTCAAAACCTTGTTATTGTACAGGCTGCCGGAACTCAGTTTCTTGAAAGACAAGCTCAGTGACGGAACTACACAGTACGAAGAGAGCTATTTTGTTATTTTATTTTGCGCTACAGAATGTATCAACTAGTCCTTCCGCCACTGGATGGATGGACGGCATCGCTCCACTCCCCCCATCGCCAAAACAACACAGACGAAGTAAGACATATATCCTTTCTCTCTCTTTTCACAGTGAGACAAGATACATCACACAGCCTTTAGTCAACTGTCCGAAGACAGGTCTGAACCTCACAAGCAACACCAAGAAGGCACCACTTATGAGGCAACTAGGCCAGAAGAAAATGGGGTAGTGTAATCAGTTCCTTTCCCCCTCCATTAATGGAGATAATTCCTTATAATTTAGCATTGTCAGCCGGCAAGGTAACTGTGGAAGAGGCTTTCTGCAATTACTTCTTTTCTGTATGCCGCCCTCAACCCACAATAGCTGAAGAGCCTCTGTGGTACCATGGAAGCCTCATTCGATTGTGCAGGCATCTTCTTACCTGGTCCACACAGCTTTCATCTTTCCTCATCAGCGCGCAATTCGCTAAGCGGTCAGCCTTTTTGTGGATGTTAACAGAAACAGAATCAGGCCGGAAGTTTAGAAAGCAATTTTATGCCTGAGAGGCCCCAGTCGATACTATTCTGCAGTGGACATCAAAGGCTAAGGGTAAACCAATTCCCCACAACGAATTCTGCAGAGAGATAGCATATGCTTTCAAATGTAATTTTAAGCACGTTGTTTGGTGCAGTCTCTAATTAAAAGTAACCGACTCTGCTCTTTGTAGCGGGTCCTGTTAAGCCGGACGTGTCTTCGTGTGTCATGCATCTTCAGTTCAGTTCTCTTTCAACATGTCACGTATGAAACGCACAAATGTCTCACGGATTCAATAGGCCTAGGTTACCTTTAATACAACATAAATAGACGCAACATTGGCCGAATGACAAACCTTCGCCTCTTCATTCCGGAGATCCGGATTCCAGTCCCGATTGGTTCAAGTGGAATGTTTGATTGGCAAAGAAATTGTACAGATTTTATTCTCTGCCATATTTCGTCAATGCTCTTTCAGTTTATCATCATTATCTAAGTACAATACGAGCCTGCACAGGTACAGAAGGCATGTCACAATATATTGTGGAAATGGATTGATTTGGGTCGTCATTGAAAGCGTGTTTTTAATTGGTTATTTTACGACGCTGCATCAACTGCTATGGTTATACAGCGTCAAAGTGAGTTGAAGGTGGTAAGTCTAGAATCCAGAGCCGAAAGTTACCAAGCATTTTCTCTTAATGGGTTCAGGGAAAACATAGGGAAAATCTCAATCAGGTAACTTGTCCCAACCAGGATTTGCCGTCATAGCTCCGAACTATGACAGATCCGGAAAAGTCGCTGTGACTGATAAGAGTGTGACTTTTGTGCTCGAATGATTCTTGGCGATTGTGAATGAAACATCACGAGTTAACAGATGTATCTGTTCTAATAAATTTTTCCAACGAAATTGTATTTTCTTTCTGTAAACGGCTCCAGGGAAACTTATTTTTTACGGCCCTCGTTATTGCGCTCGAATGGCAAAAATTTCTACAGGCACTTGTTTTGACATTATTAACATGGCAGAAGAAAGAAAATTAACTTTATCTGCCTCCCCCCCCCCCCATGAAAATATTTGCTCATGAGATCTAAAATGAAATGTGCTCACTTGAGTAGTATAAGTTGTAACTAATCACAAGAAGTCTCTGACTTTAGATTCTATGGGTGCTATTCATAGACATTTCGCTAGCCCGGTGCCACGAGCGTGCTAAACAGGATTCATATCATATATCGCTGACACTGGTTTATGAATACGAAAAACGTTAGTTCGCTGATCATCCACCGAAAGCCCGCGCTAAGAATGTCTATGAATAAGTACGGCACTATAGTTTATACGAAATTAGCAAGTGAATATTATAATTATATTCTAGTAAAAAATTCCAGTACGTAAAATAATCTTGCGTTAATTCTGAGGATACCTGAGGTTCTCATCGATATGTACATCTATTACTAGTCAGTGCATCTCACTTGACGACATGTGTCAGAGGAAGAACACTTGTTTGTATACATTTTATTTACCAAAGTACATAATATGATATATATCCGTGCAGGAATTCTGCGTTATCATATGGTGATGGATGGATAGAACAGAGAAAAATTCTCTCCGGCACAGGGACTCGAACCGGGGTTTTCAGCTCTACGTGCTGACGCTTTATCCATTAAGCCACACCGGATTCCAGTTCCGATGCCGGATCGAATCCTCTCAGTTTAAATTCTACCTCTCAGTTTTTTCTTTGGTGGCCTAATAATGCATAGTTAGAATTAGATTATCAACCAGCAATTATTATAGCAGTATATACACCCAAACTAGTACAAGAAAGAAAAAATAATAAACCCAATTCAAAAGGAATAAAACCAGTAAAATAAGTAATTACAAATCATTTTCAATTTATAATTTTTATATTAATTTTTTTTCTGTTAATAATTTGACTGGAATGTATGAAAAATAATTTATAGAATTAAATAATATAAATTTAATAGAGAAGATTATAAATAGTATTAATCACCCTCATGTACTGTGTCACAGAATATGTGACAGTGGCACAATGTACAACGCACTATGTACAGAGGTGCACTCATTACGAGTGACTAAGTGGCCGGGATCCGAAGGGATGAGCGCCGTCTTGAATCACTGAGTGATTACTTACGCATAACATATTATTATGATGTACCGAAGTACATATGCTATTTCCGTGCAGGAATTATGCGTGGATAGAACAGAGAAAAATTCTCCCCGGCACCGGGACTCGAACCCGGATTTTCAGCTCTACATGCTGACGCTTTATCCATTAAGCCACTAAGAATTTTTCTCTGTTCTATCCATCCTTCATCATATGTGGAATATGTTTAATAGTCAGCAATGTATGCAATGGAGGAGGGAAAGAAACTGGCCACCCTATCCCATTATCTCCTGGCTTGGTTGTCTTATGAGCGATTCCTTATTGGCGTCACTTATGAGGCTCAAACCTGTCTTCGGACAGTTGACTAAACAACAACAAACAACAATTCTGAGAACATAACATAATGATAGCTATTGTAAATTGATCCCTCGGATTTTCGACGTGAAATCTAGGCTCTAGATCAATTGTGAGCAAAGCGTGCTCTTTATGCAAGAGCACTCGTCACTGTACACGAGCAGTACCTATGCGAGAGCAGAGAGTCCCAATGCTTGCAATGCCAGTGCTTTTTTGTTCGGGAGTGTACGCGAGTGAACACAGTGCTCCGTAAGAGCAGCTGAATTGATCACCACTACTCTAGATTAGACGTAAGGCTATGTGTTTGCTAGAATCATTTGGCACAACTTCATGTAAAGCAGAGGTTTTATTAGCCGCTACACGAAATATATAATCTGAAAGTACGAGCGACCTGCTACATTTCCTTTTTCATACACAACTCTGAAATAAATATCGCAGCAACTTTCGTAATTAAACACGACGAGAGTCGACCAGATGGTGAGGGTCAGAGACAGCAGTGTAGTGCGGTGAACAGTGCTGTCACACTTGAGTTCTACTTCACGTTTTATTTCTTGATCTTTCCATCAGCTTTCCCAACGCAAGTCTTACCATTAATCTGTAATTCAATGCCTCAAACACTGAACGAATCATTACACCAGCGACATCATTGTGATAGCTACGGAACAACCTGTTGTCGATGACATGACGGTCTTCTAGCAAAGAGTCTGATGCTAAGTAACCGTTGATCTTGTGCGCTTTATAATTGACAAAATGTCTATGAGAAATTTCCTCTGATTCCTTCGGTTTATACAGGATGGAAGTGAAATAATCCTGCAGATTGGAAAAGACGATAGGGTATACTTAAATGAATAGAAAAGCTATATTACGTTTCATGATTAAGTGCACGGTTAATTAGAAAATTAAATAGGAAGTTTCAACAGTCTCGCAACATCGCCGCTAACATACTTAGGATAACCAGATTCAAATCGATAAAAAAAGAGGACACAAAGCTTCAAAAAGGAGGACATTGTTCGACAAAAGAGGACAGAAAGTATCATATACTTAGACTTATTTATTTAACGACGCTATATCAACTACTAGGTTATCGAGCATGGATGCGATTGGTGATAACGAGATGATATTTGGCGAGATGAGGCCGAGGATGCGCCATAGATTACCTGACATTTGTCTTACGGTTGGAGCAAACCTCGGAAAAAACCCAGCCAGGTAATCAGCCCAAGCGGGAATTGAGCCTGCACCTGAGCGTAACTCCGAATCGGAGCCTTAGCTGACTGAGCTACGCCGGTGGCTACATACATTTAGGCTTAGGTCTATAATTATTATACTCGTATTTTAAATTACGTCAATATATTATATTTCATTACAAAATATTTACAATACAGATTTAGGTTTATATCATAATTAAAAGTATGTTAATATCTATTTTGTTACAAATAATTTTTTTACTTGGTTAGTTAACGACGCTGTATCAACTACTAGTTATTTAGCGTCGATGAGATTGGTGATAGCGAGATGGTACTTGGCGAGATGAGGCCGAGGATTCGCCCTATATTGCCTTGTATTCACATTACAGTTGGGGAAAACCTCGGAAAAAACCCAACCAGGTAATCAGCCCTAGCAGGGATCGAACCCGCGCCCGCACGCAACTTCAGACCGGCACACAAGCGCCTTAACTGACTGAGCCACGCTGGTGGCCTACAAATAATTACTGTCCGATAAAACTTAATAGGCCTAATAATAATTTTAGGGTTAGCTACATATGAAAGTCAACAGAACTATATTTATTAAAGAGGACAGAGAGAGTATATTCCATCGATGCTGATGCCATCTACAGGCAAATTACTTGAAAAGGGGGTAAAATAAGATGACTTCAAAATATCAGACATACATTTTACGAAAAGGAGGACATTTCATGATTTTTAAAAGTTCGCCCGGACCCCGGACAAAGGTCTGAAAAGGAGGACATGTCAGGACAAAAGAGGACGTCTGGTCACCCTAAACATACTGCTTCTTCTCGTAATAGTACATAGGCCTATGTAAGAGTTCAATGAACTCAATTCTGTCTCCCCAGGTGAGTAACTCCCATCTTCTTCTCTGACTACTACATTGGAATCTCTTCGTTTCTTGAGTGACTTCGTCAAATTAGTGGTTTTAAAATTAGATTTACAAGGAAACAGTCCACGCTATTGAAATACGTAAGAAGGATAAATGATTCTTTATTAGATTTTATATAGATATGGACAGACATCACGATCCTACTCAAAATAATTACCGAATAAGAGAGTGTTAAACATTTGGAAAAAAAAAAAAACATGAGCTCATGTACTCTCAAGCTCTAAACATCGTACTTCCACGATGCATGTTTTTTTCTCTTGACTATACCCAACTGTAATACCCGGATGAATGAATGAATCAGCTAATGAATTAATTAATGAATAAATGAACCAATAAGTGAGTCAATGAATCAATGAGTCGATAGATGGATGCAATGATGGATGATTGATTATATCATCGAATGCAGTGAGAGAGGAAGAATTATCAATTAAATGGTAGGCCTACGCGATAATAATCGCTTCCTTTCAAAGGCTCTTGAAACTCCTGCATGGCTCACTGTGGTCTGCCTTTGCCGTCCACCCACAACCAATGAGAAACAACCCGAATATTCGTTAAACCGAATACTGATACACTCCGCGAGACAGAAGAGCTTTGCATGCTGACTACAGCACCAGGCGTTCAATAGCAATACAGTATATAATTTCTATTTTTCGGAACCGTTTGTGCACGACTCTAGTACGTAACAATATACATAATTTCGTCATTAATAAAATATGTTAAACATAGTCTTTTCATTTATTTAGATCGAGCGGAACTTATTTTCTGGATGTCTCGAACTTAGGATAGAAGACTGTACACAAACAGGCAGACAGCATGGTAAAGGTAACTTTTACAGTATCTATTGAAGTTTGAAAAGCTATGTCTTTAGGTCTATAATGCTAAAATCACATTTTGGGCAGTGTCGCGTCGGTCGTCTGGAATGGAAATGATCTGGGAGTTTTGTCTCGTTCATCAAATTGCTAAGCTAAGGGACAAGAATGAAATTAATCTGGAAATGGGCTGCACGGAAGATACGAACTCCTTATCTGCGGTGATTAAGGGTGGACTGTTTTGTAAGCAAACGAGTATTGATCCCCTCGTTGCTTGCACAAAATTAAACACAACATCTCGCAACACAAGTTCTTCTTGTATTCCTACTAATTGAACCTTCTCATATTTCTCATCTCTTGGAATCACGGATAACGTTTTCATGGGCAAGAACCTTAACAACTACTGCACAGATAAGGGCAAGAATGGCGTAAGCCCTCTTGTGATGAGCCACCTGTTATCATGTGCGTGTAAAATTGAAGCGCCGTAAATTGTGTTACATTCTCGATGCAAATTTATGCTCTAAGCTACGAGCTATAACTTAAAATGACGAAGGAGTCTTAGTGTGTATTACAAAACAGCAAATACTGAGTCGGGATACGAATGCATGAATAACAATCAAATATACACAAAATTTACTTACATCCACATCAAGTACGCAGTATAATATAATATAAATACAGCAATCATGATAATGAATTTCAGAGTATGGAATGAAAGTCAGTCCTAGAATTTTTTCTGTGACTGAAAAATATGTTATACAGTAAAAAGAGTTTTCTTCATTTTGCGAAATGCTACTGGTACTCACACATTAAAGAAGCGATAGAGGGTAGATAGAATTTCAGTTGTACACTGGGCTACAAAAGTAAGCGTTCACTACATCGTATCGCACGGATCGGAAAAAGACAATCTTTGCTTTAATTGTTATGTAACCGCGTTCACTACATCGTATCGCACGCATCGGCTCTCGGCAAATCCGTCCACGTGTCTCGGATGAGCATCTTTCCCGATGCGTGCGATCATGGTCTTCTTTAATAAATCAATTTTAATTGGCCAACTGTTACTATTATGTTGTGCCATGTTCAGTGTCGCGCCAAAATGGCAGACGGAAAACTTATTTCGCTTGTAGAAAATTGTGAAGAATTATATAATGTGAGGCTTTCCCATTACAGTAATCAAGTCGTTTCTTACATATATATTATGTAAACAATATCTCTTTCATTTCTTCCTCTTCAATTAAGACGCATGAAGCAATTACAAATTCTTATTTGCTAACAGTCATAATTAATAGACCTAACCTCAACTCCTCTGTTTTCAGCAATGTCAATATCGTACGACGTCATCTTTTAAACAGCTGATAGGGGATCCGATGAGGCGATGAGGTGAGCCGTTACAGTGAACGTACTGCACTTAAAATATCCGTTGCGTACGATTCGTACGAGGAGTGCGATACGACGTAGTGAACGCTTACCTAAAAAAAAAAAAATGCCGAGTCGAAGTCGCTATCGATTTGAATTATTATCATGTTACGAGGACTTCGCTGTATTTTTTTTTCGTTGTTGGTAACTGTATAGCATCTATTAGATGCTTTATGGTTGTGCTAACAGATTGAGTTACTTGTCAACAATGTGGTGCTGAAAGGAGTGTTCAGGTTACTGCCCAGCGACAGTCCTGATGTATTTTATATTTTGATGATTGGTTAATTAATATTAACCCGGCACACTCACAATCACACTCACATTCATACAAATGGACTTCGCTGTATGTATGAAGTAATTATACAAACACATCTGAACTGGGCTAAATTTTCTGAATACTTTTTATTCCATGCAAAGGAGAAATGCGTAGTTAAATGTTTCAATTAGATTCAATTTTCAGTTCTGTATCTGTACTTATAAAACTGTAGGCTATATTTATATAGTTAAATGTTTCAATTAGATTCAATTTTCAGTTCTGTATCTGTACTTATAAAACTGTAGGCTATATTTATATAGTTAAATGTTTCAATTAGATTCAATTTTCAGTTCTGTATCTGTACTTATAAAACTGTAGGCTATATTTATATTTACAATAAAATTGATACTTTTTTGTTGTTAATACAATATGAAACGTAACTGGCCGTATATATCGATTGTAACAATGACAGCAGCCATGGATAATAAGGAAAGCTGTGGAATACCATATAAATTGCAGTTTCACTATTTTCATGTAGTATTCTTATTAGCCTAATGTTGTAAAATAAAAGTATATGAATAATTTTAAATCAATTCATATTAAATAATAACGTGAACATGTTATAAAAGTCGTATTTACATGTTTTTAAAAAACTAATCTCAGGAAAATAGTTTTCCGCCTCGCCATGTTTGCAAAGTCCTCGGAAAACGATATAATTTCGTATCGGCATTTCTTTTGCAGCCTACTGTACATACATATCAAACACTAAAAATAACTACACTAACCGTTCACACGAAAAAAATGCTGTTTCGTTATTAAATCCAAGATTCTAAAACATTAAAATAAAAGTAACTTTACAGGATGTAGGAGTGCGAAAAATATTTCATTGACGAAATATGATTACACCTATATATGCAACCAGTGACGCGTAAAATAATCGATCAATGTGTAGTTTAAGAAAAGTTATATTTACTGTATAATTTGTCTTAGTTGTTTTGTGTAAATAAATTCGATGTTCAGATATTTACAGACTGATTCATTTAATAGTGTAAATAGCAATAGTAGTAATAATAAGTTTCTTTTTTTTTCCTTGTTAGGAAGGAGGGAGGGAACATCCCACGCACTACGACCTGAGGTCTTTGTACACCCCCCGATATGGGATGAGTTACGTGCCCACCGATCCTCTACGCGCACTGACCTAACCACTTGATCCCCTTAACGATCGGTCCCTACAGCCAACACAGTCCATGTACCACTCCTACTTCGGCAGCCCCCCCCCCCCCCAAGGCTCCCTTAACGGTCCGAGGCGGAAGTCCTCCCCCGGGTTCCGTTGCAGAAGCTATCCATCATCACATGAATATAATCCATGGAGGCCGGTCGAGAGAGCCAGCAGCTTCGGAGGGTCACCTGTAGAGCGATCGGATTTAGACTCGCTAGCCCCTCAGCCACAACGGTGGACTAAAATAATAGTAGTAGTAATAGGAAGCAGTGATTCTCAATCGGGGGCCGAAGAAAGAGCAGTTAATGGGACGCAGCGGAAAAAAAAATAATAAAATAATGATAATAATATAATAATTTATTTATTTACATACAGATTTCTAATGTTTACACATCTTCCTGTGCCTAAAGTCTTCAAGTCTTATTCTTATTCTCCACTCTTCTCTATCCATCCAACCCCTGTCGTTCAGTCTGCAGTCTCTCATCCCTGTTCTGATCTCTTGTAACCATGAATTTCGAAGTCTCCCTTTCTTTCTTCTCTCAGGCGGATACCATTCCAGCACCATTTCAGGTAATCTTTCTTCTGATATTCTTATCACATGACCATACCAGGTCAACTGCTTATATCTTACATAATCCACAACAACGGTGAATGTTCATTTCATCTCGTATAGCTGTATTTATAATTTTTTTTTTCTAATTTCGACGCTCGGTTAAACGTTTAACACTCTCCTCTTCTTCTAGTGTAATTTATTGTAATGTTCGGACTTCTTCCCATCATATTTATGCTTTTTACCAGTCACTACAATTATCCTGCTTTTGAAGTCATACATACTAGGGTGGAAGTGAAATAGCCTTGCAGATATTCAGAGCGAAGCGCTCATGTTGTATGCAACAAACTATAATATCATATTGGTGGAAAGTTTATAGTTTTTTCCCAAATGTTTAACAACCTCTTATTCGGTAACTATTGCGAATAGGATCGTGATTTTTGTCCATATCGATAGGAAAACTAATAACAAATAATTTATCCCTCTGGCGTATTTCAATAGTGAGGACGGTTTTGGCGTAAATTTAATTTTAAAAACCTCTACAATTCAAACCACTGTACGTTGCGAGTTGGTTGCAACACAGCGCCATAGAACAGCTCATCTAACGAGACACACTGAGTTCGTTGATCTCTTACATTTGTATCACGAGAAGAGTGTGTTAGCGGCGATGTTGCCGGACTGTTGAAAATTCAAACTTAATTTTATACTTACTTGACAGTGAATTTAATCACATAACGTAATATAGGTTTCCTATTCATTTCAGAGTATCCTATCGTCCTTTTCAATATGCAAGATTATTTTACTTCCACCCGTATACTTAATTACTTACTGGCTTTTAAGGAACCCGGAGGTTCATTGCCACCCTCACATAAGCCATTGGTCCCTATCCTGAGCAAGATTAATCCATCCTCTATCATCATATCCTACCTCCCTCAAATCCATTTTAATATTATCTTCCCATCTACGTCTAGGCCTCCCTAAAAGTCATTTTCCTTCCGGCCTCCCAACCAACACTCTATATGCATTTCTGGATTCGCCCATACGTGTTACATGCTCTGCCCATCTCAAACGTCTGGATTTAATGTTCCTAATTATGTCACGAGAAGAATACAATGCGTGCAGTTCTGTGTTGTGTAACTTTCTCCATTCTCCTGTAACTTCATCCCTCTTAGCCCCAAATATTTTCCTAAACAACTTATTCTCAAACACCCTTAACCTATGTTCCTTTCTCAAAGTGAGAGTCCAAGTTTCACAACCATACAGAACAACCGGTGATATAACTGTTTTATGAATTCTAACTTTCAGATTCTTCGACAGCAGACTGGATGATAAAAGTTTCTCAACCGAATAATAACAGGCATTTCCCATATTTATTCTGTGTTTAATTTCTTCCCGAGTATCATTTATATTTGTTACTGTTACTCCAAGATATTTGAACTTCTCCATCTCTTCAAAAGATAAATTTACAATTTTTATATTTCCATTTCGTACAATATTCTGGTTATGAGACATAATCATATACTTTGTCTTTTCGGGATTTACTTCCAAACCTATCTCTTTACTTGCTTCCAGTAAAATTCCTGTGTTTTCCCTAATCGTTTGTGGATTTTCTCCTAACATATTCACGTCATCCGCATAGACAAGAAGCTGATGTAATCCGTCCAATTCCAAACCCTCTCTGTTATCCTGGACTTTCCTAATGGCATACTCTAGAGCGAAGTTAAAAAGTAAAGGTGATAGTGCATCTCCTTGCTTTAGCCCACAGAGAATTGGAAACGTAGCTGACAGAAACTGACCTATACGAACTCTGCTGTACGTATACTTCTTTCGTAAATTTAATGGTATATTCGCGATCATATAATGACACTTGGGATACTGTTAACGTTTCCCAATCCTCATTCCACGAAGCGTTACTTCAATGTATAGGTACACTCCACCACAATACAAGCCGCTAGACAGAAATTGGTCTTTCAGTCGTCGAAACATTCTGTGAAGTGAGGCGTGAATCTCAACCCATGCGTGTAATGTGTGCAAGACTGACATTGTGGGAAGTTCAAAACAGAAAATAGTTCCCTAGTCTTGAGAGTCAGGTGGGAGACCATAAAAATTCTGCACAAGAAATCAATAGCAACTCTCCGGCGAGTTCCTGGGAACTGGATAAAACGCACCACTCAAGTGAAACAGGTGCTTGTAAACAGACGCCGGCTGCCGACCGTTGAGTTGCAATCTATTATCTGCTAATTACACTACCTATGTGTATACAGTGGTGGGTATTCTGCCTCAAGTCAAGCAACTTAAAAGCCTGTAATTGTAGACCAGAATGGGAATAATGCTTTATATCATATCTTGAAACACATGTTCTGTGTTGTTGAGTTTTTTGAATAAATTAATTGAGCCTATTGGGCCTGCTGTGTAGTGCTGTATATTGAATTTATTAACATGGTGTTGTATTTGCTCTGCAATTTACCAATTATAGCTACGCCTACATTTTGCATTTTTGGCTGTGATGTCTGTACTTGGCTCTTTTTGATTTGTTTTTATTTGGTGTTTTTCATTTATATATGTATCTGTCTTTTTTATTTAGGTGGTATCTATTTGTTTTTTTTCCCTTCTCTTTTCCATTTTAATTTGTAATTACACTTGTATCTGTTTTACCTCTTTTTTCGTGTTGTATGCAATATGTTTTTTTTATCTGTACCGTCTATTGTAATTGGGGCTTTGCCCTGTTATGGACATAAATAGATAGATAAATAAATAAATAAATAAATAAATAAATAAATAAATAAATAAATAAATAAATAAATAAATAAATAAATAAATAAATAAATAAATAAATAAATAAATAAATAAATAAATAAATAAATAAATAAATAAATAAATAAATAAATAAATAAATAAATAAATAAATAAATAAATATCTTTCTACTCGTCTGTATTAAGCGATTCGATTAACTCTTACGATCGCGTTCGATTAAACTTGTGGTGCGATTTTTAAGAGAGTTTCCTCGTTTTCCTCAGCATCACGAATTTCAAAATTGAAAGCAAAGTGTGATATAGGAGGAAGAAGAAAAAAGTGTTTAAGATTTCCTGATGATAATATATGGCGTTGTTAACAGAAGAGGAGATGATACTAAAGGATATGCTACTAGAGCTAAATGGGCAGTATGGAATGGAGATAAATGCCAGCAAGACGAAGACAATGGTCCTAGGAAGAAAATTAAAGAAGATAAACTTGCGAATTCTAAATGAGGCAGCAGAGCAAGTGGACAGCTTCAAATAGTGGTGTGTACTATAAGCAGTAACATGAGCTGTTGCCAAGAAGTCAAAAGGATAATAGCAATGGCAAAGGAAGCTCTTAATAGAGAAAGGTACATCGTCTGCGGACATCTGGAGAAAGAACTAAGGAAGATACTAATGAAGTACTTTGTGTGGAGTGTAGCATTGTATGGAACAGAAACATGGACATTACGACGAAGTGAAGAGAAGCGACTAGAAGCATTTGAAATATGGATATGGAGAAGGATGGAGCGTGTGAAGTGGACAGACAGAATAAGAAACGAAACTGTGTTGGAAAGAGTGGATGATGAAAAAATGATGCTGAAACTGATTAGAGAGAGGTAAAGGAATTGGTTGGGTCACTAGTTGAGAAGAAACTGCCTTCTGAAGGATGCAATAGAAGGAATGGTGAACGGGAGAAGAGTTCGTGGCAGAAAAGATATCAGATGATAGACGACATTAAGATATATGAGTCATATGAGGAGACAAAGAGGAAGGCAGAAAATAGGAAAGACTGGAGAATGCTGGGTTGTCAGTGACCTGACTTTGGGCAGAACACTATGGATGAATGAATGAATAAGTTACTATTAAAATATTACAAAATTTACTCAACAAATGACGTATGTATACGCCGAAGAAATTATGATACCGCACCTAATAGCATTGGATTCTAACCTTTTAACACGCTCTCCTATAAAATGTTGTCTTGTGGCTTAGAACTATACCATTCTCACCCCTTCAATTGTATGCACTATAAATGTACAACAAAAGAAAAAGAAAAATAAAAAGTAAAAATAATTAAAAACATAATAAAAACATTATTATGAGAAAGAAGTTCAAACTATACACCCTATGACTATAGTACAGTTTCAATTTATATTACGCTACACGATCGCTCCTACAAACATCTTACTTTAGTCTTATAAGCGCTATAAAAAGTTCAAACACTAATATCTTTCTCGACAGGATTTTCGGTTGCATATTGTTTTTCCACCTACGTAAATTAACCTCATGAAAGTTCAATAGAATCAGTGTCCGAAACATTGTGGACTCCCCTTGTCAGCTCTGTGGTGCCAACTGTTGATTCAGTCAAGTAGGCTAAAGGTTTCGATCAAGTCCCACTAGAGTGCTCTTTCACTCACTCACCGAAAACGTACTGTCTTCTTAAATTGCTGTCATTTGTAGTCGAGTCATATTCCTAGGCCTACATCACAGCAACTCCGTTTTGTTAATGTTATTGCAATGATAATGAATATTGGGGTGGGGAGTGATGTATTTCAATGATGGAGGGGAACAAGAGGAATCCGAGAAAACTCTGGACTGCTGGTCTCACGTCCACACGTCTAAGCAGAGGTGGATGATGTTCAAACCAGGAAGGAGGTAAAGTCCGTTCACCACGATGATAACCCCAGCCTTTATAGCTGGTTTTCGAAACCGGATTTCGCTACTTATTGCAGCTCTTCAAATTCATAATGATGTTGGGTGGGCACTGGTGCCATACAGAGTGAACCGTAAGGGTAAGATATTTTGAAATAAAGTTCTACTCGTTTCTGCATTCTTTTCGAGATAAAAATTGTCTTATAGCCTATAAAACATTTCATAGCGCGGTTTGGGAAAGACATTGATTTAATTCCCAATATGTTCAATCAATTTAAGAGAGCAGTAAGTAAAGTAAATCCATGGCGCTACAGCCCTTGAAGGGCCAAGACCGACCAGCCGGCTGCTGGCCTCACGTCCACATGCCGAAGCAGAGGTGGACGATCATCCAACCAGAATGGGGGAATTGTGTGGTTAGCACGATGATCCCCCCAGCCGTTATAGCTGGTTTTCGAAACCGGATTTTCGCTACCTATCGTAGCTCCCCAAGTGTATCACGATGCTGGTGTGCACCGCTCCCATACACTGGCCGAAATTTCATGAGAAAATTTCTTCCCTCATGAGGACTCGAACCATTGCGCATTCTGTAACGCGAATCCTAGGCAGGATGCCTTAGACCACGACGCCACGGCGCGGGACATTTAAGAGGTCAGTGTATTATGATAATAAATGATTGAAAGAATTTTAGTTTTGTCCTTTAAATGTGCAGATATTTGATCCGAAAAAATGTAACGTTTCGTTCTGCAAATAAATTTTAAAATGTTACATTTGTTCTGATCACATTTATGCACATTTAAAAGAACAAAACTAAAATTCTTCCAATCATTTATTATAATAACACACTACTCTCTTACCCCTTCAGGCCTGATGTACATTATAGTGTACATTGTTTCTTTTGTTTTTTGGAATGTCTTTGATACATTTAAATATTTTGAAAAATTCAATGTGATAGAAATGGAAAATATTATTTCTGAAACATTTCTATACCTGAATTAAAAATAACATTTAAAATTTTGGGGCCCCAAGGGTCAAAATTGTCCCCAAATTTTCATTTTCTCTGAAGACTTGGTTTGGAAATTTTGGATCCCCAGAATGATTATGTGATCAGTTTTTTTCAATTTTTTAAAAATATAAATTCAGGTTTGAATGGGTTAAATTGACTGAGCATATTGGGAATTAAATCAGTGGCTTTTACAAAAACGCCATGAAATTTTTCATATGAAGCAACTTTAATCTCGAAGAGCAAGAAAAAGGAGCAAAATAATATTACATTTTTTGTTTAGAATATCTCAAAGAATAACCCCCTGAAATTAATACGGTTCACTCCGCATACTGGTCGACATCTCACACTACAAACCAACTTTTGTGTTTTACAGTTTGTATTTAGGCTTACAGCTACATAGTTGATAGGCCACTTTTCGTTTCAAGTGTTTATTCGTATACACGTTTTTAAAGGTGGTATCGATTTGATGTCAGCATTTCCATTCTTAAATATGAGTAACTAACATGTCTCAGAGAAACTGCAAGTACTGCTTGGTCGTCTTTAAAAACTTTCCTTCATTTCGTCCCGGTGACACAGTTGTTAGAATTAAATAGATTTCTATTCGTAGAAGTAACAGCAATGAAAAAAGTTGTAAGGATCAAGTGTAAAAATTAACTTCAATTATTTCAGGTTTCAAACTAATTAAATACAGAAGCAAATTATTTAACATTATTAGTACTACAACATGCATGTTATGCATATTATATGATGTACAGTGCCTGTGAATGTAATTAATAATTAGCTAAACATAATATATTTATATTACTGTATGTATTAAATGCTGTGTTTGTGTGTTGGCGAGTCTGCACAACGATGCATTAGTTAACTCGCCAATTATTAAAAATAGTTTATGGGTAAAGTTTGCAGAGCGGTTGTCGATACGAATTCATGAATTTACCATGTCTAACCGTTTCTTGGAATTTTTGCAAATAATTTTTTTAATAATTATATGCTTCCAGGACGATATATCTACAGCAGTACGTCCATTAGATAATTTGTCCACTATCTCACGTCCACAGCTATTTTTCCCAAGGAGATCAGTCCAGCAAACATTTCGTCCACGAAAAAAATTGTCCATTAATATTTCGGTCAAGAATTATTGTGTCCATAATTTTTTTCCCAATTTTTCTTTGTCCGCTAGTTTCTGTGTCAACTAAATATTTTGTCCTCGAATATTTTGTTCATCTTTGGGTAACAGGTACTTTCAATATACAATTTAAAAAAAAATAAGGATTGCAATGGAAATGTATTTGATTATTTTGTAGCATAATAATGTTCATTTCTTATGGAAATACGAGTATGTAGTTCACTGGTTCAGTATTAAATTCTGAAGTAAGTGAAAACATTTAAAATGGCTTATATGATAACAACCGTAAGAGGGCGGGACATGCTAGTTCACAACAATTATATTTACCACTTTCATTAACATTATTATTATTATTATTATTATTATTATTATTACTATTATAGTAGTGGTAGTAGTATAGTAGTAATAGTGTATTACTTTTAAACCATTTATGCAAATGGACAATCAGGAATATTGGATACAGTGTACTGGATGAGACAATAAAGTTGACAATTTAATAAAGAAAGCAAAGATAAATGTAGGACATAGTAAAATGTGGACTCAACTTTCAGAGGAAAAAAAATAACACAATGGACATTTAAACTGTGGACGAAATAATAGTGGACACAAAACACCAGAGGACGAAAAAATATAGTGGACAGAATATCAAAGGGACATACGAAATATCCATGGACATAGCATCTGGGAATCAATTAAATATTATTATTCAAAGTGATATTATATTTGGTTCAAAATGTTCTTGGATTTGCCTACAGTTGTACAGAACTGAACGCTCATAATGTCTTACAGGCAAGGCATTCAGCAAGTGTGGAAAACTTTCTCGAGGAGGAATAGGAGTAACACTTGGACCAGTTATTATAAGTTTGCAGAAACTGGTGGTCTGTATAATAAGGAACAGAGTGTATTCGTAGAAAAGAAACGGAATCTCGTTACTATGTACCAGCACATTCCAAAAAGTACAAGAAAAGTTTTTATGAAAACTTGAAAATGGATTAGATGATATCCGTTGTGCTGAAACGTATAACATAACTGAAGATATAATCCTTAGTGTTTAGGAACAATTAATTAATTTTCGTAATTATACAGTAATATTTTGTATCGGTACCTTTGGAGTACTTTGCAGGAAGATGAACTTAATAAAACATCAAAAGGTTGTAACTTACAATGTAAGCAGATATTACAACCTTTTACACGGGAAAACATATCGTCTTGTCCATTTCAGAAAATGAAAATTTTTTTCATATTCTTTTTTTTTTTCGGTTCGACATATTGTTATACAAGTACAAGGAAAAAATACAAGACATTTTCAAATAAAATTCTACCAGAAAATTAATTTTTTCCTCCTCTGTAAAATTTATAATTTGTATGTTAATAAGTTTTGCCAACATGTATTCAATTAATACATTTTTCACTAAAGGTCTCTGAAATACATGAAGTAAAACTTTTTTGCACCAACTAAATGTTCAAATGTATTTATACAGGCTAGCATGAGCACGTAAACCTAGAATTACAGGATCTCTAGTTTTATAAATCTTCCGAAATGAGCCTCATAAATGGATTTTTACCATTTCTTAGAAGTCATTCGCTTTGCCACCAACGACGATACTGTCGATGGACTTGAGGTATTACAATATGAGACAAGTTTTTCCAGAATATTTCAGTTTACCATGGTGTAATTTCACCACTACTCCATTATCACGGAGTCATCCTCTCCTCTTCCCTGAATAGTCTCCGTAATTTAAAAAGAACGTTCCAACTTTGATGACTCTTCCAAAGGCTTATCTGTGATCTCGACACCGAGCGCGACGAACTGAGCCATCTGCTTTAACGACTTCGGATTTGCAGTAAATGTGTCTACTTAGTCCAATAACTCTCGGATCGTATCTCGATGAAATATTCAACAATTTAATACCCTATATATTTCAAATGGTTTTTAGATAAGGGGAAATTAAATTAATTTCAACATTTACTGTCAGCCACGAGGCAATGTGCCATGTCTCATAGGTCGTGGTTGTTGCGCATTTCTTCCGTTCGAAAAAAATCTGATGTTACTTTTCTTTCTGGTCGATATGAACAGCCATGTTATTAAATTTCTGTCGTCAGTACTCATTCTATTAATCATTTCTGACTAGCAAAAATTACTTATAATTTATAATGATGATGATGATGATGATAATAATAATAATTACATTTAATAGAGAACTTTTTCAGAACATGGGAGGGGTGATAGTAGGAGGAAGAAGAATAAAGTGCGTAAGTTTTGCTTATGTCATGGCGTTGTTAGCAGAAGAGGAGACGATACTATGAGACATGTTACCAGTGGCGGCCGGTGAGGCATTCTGGTGGTGGTGCCAAAAATTAAAAAAGGTCTTACGCAAATTACCCTAGTGAAACTGATAATCGCAGCTCACGTTTGCATTATGTTAAATAAAACACATTAATTTAAACCAGCTATTTCACCAGGTGTATAGTTAATAATGCATTTAGTAACAGTTACAATAACATTTCCGAAACTAATAACGAAATTTACAGATACAGATAATGCAAAACTTTCACAGTATTGTTAGTCAAATACAAATAAATTTTATAACTAATAAAAATTACTGGCAAAAACACACGAGATAAACATTGATATAAATAATAAACGAACACGTTTGCATTTCATTTAACAGGCCGATGAATCCAAGGCAGCGGCCTGAATAACACATGTTCATGTCCTGCATAGATCTCATGTATCATTAACAAAAGCATCAATACTATAACAACAGTGTAGCGATATTTAGTTGCCGCAAAATAAAACAAATATTACACAACATTAACAAACAGTGTTACATAATATGAAAAACATATTTATCTTTCTAAAAAGAACCATGACTATCTCTGCATTCAATATAGTTAAACAGATAATACTTTACACATTCAAATCCAAGTTATGTGCATTAGTTTTGAATTGGCAACATTACATTAACATTTGGTGCGGAACTTTAACTTGTGTTTTCGTGCAAGTCTGCGGTTGATGGTTCCCTTCCTAACGTCTCGAACAACCCTGCCATCTAGCGAAATTTCTGCATTACTGTGCTCTAGCGGGCGGAATATTAACTACTGAGTCAAACTGAATTCGGCTCAAAGTCTGCCATAAGAAAAGTATATAAACTAGAATCAGTAGCCTTTTGTACAGTGTTATATGGGCGTATGGAGTGCCACACAGAAGTGGCTCCAAAGTTCGGAAAAACGCTGCAAGAGTGCGTCCCGATCTGTGCGCGCGCTCGTTCAGATGAAATACGAATAAAAGTGTAGAAATAAACTATTACAACTGCTTTTTAGGATATTATTTTTTGTTTATTTCATTGGCGGTGCCATGGCACACTGGTACTACCCCAAAAGCCGTCCCTGCATGTTACTGAAGCTAAATGACAGCTGTGAGCAGTATGGGATGAATATAAATGCAAATAAGACGACCATGGTTGTCGGAAGAAAACGAAATGAGGTAAGCTTGCGAATTAGAAATGAGGCAGTAAAATAAATGAATAGCTTCAAATATTTTTTTTTATTTCTAGCAAATATTTTCGTACTTTTTAGCACATAAAAATAAATATATTTAAATTTTTTAGCACATAAAAATCCGCTCCCTAATTATTAAACTTCTGTTGTCAGTACTCATTCTATTAATCACTTCTGACTAGCAAAAATTACTTATAATTTATAATAATAATGATGATGATGATGATGATGATGATGATGATGATAATAATTACGTTTAATGAAGAACTTTTTCAGAACATGGGAGGGGTGACAGTAGGAGGAAGAAGAATAAAGTGCGTAAGTTTTGCTGATGTCATGGCGTTGTTAGCAGAAGAGACGATACTAAGAGACATGTTACTGAAGCTAAATGACAGCTGTGAGCAGTGTGGGAGGAATATAAATGAAAACAAGACGATCATGGTTGTCGGAAGAAAACTAAAGAAGGTAAGCTTGCGAATTAGAAATGAGGCAATGGAATAAATATATAGCTTCAAATACTTGGGGTGTACACTATTAGTAGTAACGTGAGCTGCTGCCAGAAATTCAAAAGGAGGATAGCAACAGTAAATGAATCTTTTAACAAAAAAATAAGCATCTTGAATTTTTCAAAACAACATGAAGCTTTAAAATACAGGTTTATCAAAACTTTAAATTTTGAGTTGTTTTCCTTTTGAACTAGCCTGTCGATATGTAAACATGCACAAAAATTCATAACATTCTGTTCAGTAGTTTCAGAATTATCATTGATATGGTTTCTCAAAATGCAGTTAGCAGGAAAAAAGCGTTAAAGGTATAATATACAATATACAGTAGTAACATGTGCAGAGTCTTCCATTAAAATTCATAAATTTAAAACTAACACAGATATTGTAGTAATTATTGTTTTACCAAAATATACTTGCATAATTAGTGCATATTTTTTAAAATATTTAAAAAAATTGATATTTTGAAGTTGTTAATTTCTACCTACTCTCATCACAAATTTCTTATAATGAACGTTAAAAATTGCACCTTCCTATTCACATTTCACATGATACAATGTTATCAGAAATATAGTAATAAAATGGTGGACGAGTTTCGGTGATAGTGGATGGGGATGGCCAGCGGCTGTGCACCGGCGCCAATAAGAGACGCCTTGTCATATGGGAGAGTTTCCTGTGCAAGCCGATAGACATAAAAACATGCGAGAGGAGGTCATGGTTCCGAGACCAATGGTATTCGGAAACGATGCCAATCTTGCGTTAAGAAGATGAACTACAATATTTGATACAAATGGTTTTTGAGGATTAGCACAAACTGTTTAATGGTTGAAGCAAGTATTTTAGGAATGATGTCATGGATTCCAAAGCTTTTTAAAATATTACCAGTGAATTGTGGAAGATATCGCTGAATAGAAATTGGACGGAGTTTCGCAATAAGAGACCGAGTGCCAAAAACCTGTTTCGAGATATTGGACATTGAAATAAATCTGTTTTTTTTTGGTAAAACATTTTATGCAAGCAGTTTTATAACATTCATACCATTACAAAAAATAGCACAAATAATACCAAAAAAGGCTAACCGATTGCCAACCTGCTAAGAAATAGAGGATGGGAAGTACATGAGGAGATTCATTGTGTGTCTGAAGATGATTCTCATAGAAGAGTCTATATAAATGCCATCAATAGAAGAAACCAGAAAGCGATGGTCTTAGACCCTACGATTTGCTTTGAACGAGACACAAATCAACCACTGTAGATAAATGATGACAAGCGAGCTAAATATGTACCTCAGTGAAAAATATGGCATTTCGCTTTACAACTGGGATGTTACAGGCTTACTATTTGGAGCGAGGGGTTGTTTACCAAAATTTACATGTAATATCATTAAATCCTTTCAAATTTCCTTTTATGAGGTTCAGAAGATTGTAATGGAAATTCTGAAGGCCTCTCTTAAAATTCTACACTATCATCTATATGTTAACACGTAAATTTTTGTTTTAACGTACAAATCGAATCATTATTTTGCTCGTTTCATTTCCCTTTATCTTTTATGTTTGTTAATTCCGGATCCCAGTGGTCAACCTCACTTGAGGACGGATGATTTGAAATAAATCTTAATAGTAGCAAGAGACCACCAGTTGAATTAATATTTCAAAGCAAAATAAATAAATAAATTTTATGCAATAAACGAATTTGTTTATAAATAACAGCAAAATTCAGATATCGCATTCTTGACTTTTTCCGAGTTAAATAAGCCTACCATCAACAGATCTGTGCAAATATCTAATTTTTTTCTTCAAATTGTCGGTTGGTCTATTATTGCGTAACTCCGTCCAATTCAAACCCAGTCTTATTCGTTCATACTGGTATCAGATCACCTCTGAATCAAATGAACGAATAATTTTAGTGACTGATTAACGTTATAACCAAAGCTCGGAAGTTGGGGACTTGTGTCTTTGAACGTGGCTAAGCGACCGGACTTCAATGTCAACAAACTCCCGCTTCCAGCACGGAGGTACTGTCAGGTCTGCTATAAAAGTGGTTCCTGGCTGGAACAACATAATGATAATATTATGATAGGTTGAAACATCTAATTTTATAGCATATATATATATAAATAAACATGCAAAATACATCAAATTTACAGTTCTGCTCTGTACATTTCATTACAGTGTATGACTACATGCATTCGAAGATTTTCGAACCCATAAATTCTTCGTCTGTTAGTTAAACATGATTTGAAACGAAGGAAACTTATTTCCACGTCACATGAAGTGACGGGAGCAAACTTTAATTTTTTTATTTTATTTATTTTAACTAGCTACCTAGTGGTACAAATTGCATTTATAAAATAAAAATGTTTCTAGCCACTACCGTAAGAGTCAGGCTCGTGTACGGTGTGGTCTTAGTGAATAATATAACATAAAATTTACAAGGACAGTTTACTAAATACAGTAATTAACTTAATTCAAACCAATAAATACAACACAAGAGCAAGAATAAAGAAGAAAGGGAAAACAAGAGAAAAATACATATTTAATATAAATTGACAATCCGACAGAAGCCAGTGATATTCAATAAAAACATGAATATAGTCGATAGAAATAAAAGGTAAAAAAAGTACATTTGTTACTATTATATATCATGGATAATTTTACAAAATTCTTTTTTAAAAGTTTCAATTTTAAAAAATTTCAAATTTGGAAAATGGTTTGAAATTTTATTATAAAGTCTTGGGCCTAAAGAAAATACTGAATATTTCACTGTCACTGTTTCCTGTTCGATTTTCAGCAGATCTCGTATCTGAGAAAGATAAGTATATCCTAAATTTTTCTCGCAAATAGTTTTCAATTAGTGTATCACTACTAGGGAAGGTCCCTCTACGACTTGATCCATGGCTATGGACAAATTCTCCATCAATTTAAAGGACTGCAATGTCTTTCAATGAATGCCCGTTTCCAGCTCTAGTTTATGTGTGGTACAACTTACAAGATATAAACTCTGCATTAGAAGAAAATAATGTATCTCCTCAGAATTCCTCCACGAAATTCTGTACCTAAAATTTAAGAAATGCATTTTCAAACTTCCATAACACCCATTCGAATAACACGTATTTTCTAATTCCTCAAACAGACCGTTTACCTGTAATTCTCTTAATGTCATTGGCTTCGACGTGACACAGTTTATTCGTTCGTCTTCTTGCCATTCGATGTGACCACTTTCTTAGTACAAACGACTGTCCCTGAGCACTTGCAGCGTGAGCTTTGTGTACGTTATGCCTATAACCTTACTCAAGCACACGACACACAAGTCCCCAAGATCCGAGCTTTGGTTATAACTTCTTGACTGTGTTAATATTATAAAAATTACCTGGCTGACTAGTTTCGACATGGTGTCCGCCATTGTCCGAAACCTGTGATTATACAAGTGTTAAAAGAGTGTACCAAACAATGAAGAATTTTAGCGAATTATGATAAATGAATCTATTCTTCCGAATGAATCGGATTTCCCAAAACAAATCTATCGCGAGTTCTAAGATACTCGTAAAGTGCGTGATTAGTGTAGGCTACCGCTGCTCGTCTGATCCTGAACTGCCTGGGGCAACGAGGCGGTTGCGCTAATGAATGAGCTCGCGTGATGAAGATATCGCGTAATTAAATCGCGAGGCATGAGAACATTCTCAACACGAAGCCGCCTTCATGGGGCTCTGATTTTTAGTTAAGCAGCGTATCGGACGTTAGACATGTCTTTCACTTTGACTCTGCTTAGGCCTAAACGAATAGGCACTACTGTGATTCCGTTAATCTCGACTATGAAATATTGGCCTAAATACTTTACCTTACTTTACGGGCTTCTCCACTTCTTTAGCAGTTGCCCTTTATTCCCGCCCTCCAAAATTGCCGGTCCTCCCGGTCATCTTCCTGCAGTTGACGATCTCTCATCACTAAGGGGCGGATGTTGATGAAAAGTCATCTTATTTTTCACATTAGGACGATGCCTATTAGCTACAGACGTGGACAAATTATTATTAGACTAAAACGTTTTTCTTGGAAACATAATATAATTCGTCATATCAACTACCAGTATAATTCACAGAGGCTCTATTGTTGTAAATATGATTGTTTACATCTTCTATATATTTTTCCAATGGTTAAGTATATTTTTTTCTGGCTATGTTGGTACTACTGGTGTTTTAATTATATACTACAGAAGATATTCTCCCATGGTCTGCAAGGAGACTGCAAATGAACGAAATTGAAAATCTGTGATCTATACTGAAGAAGAAAGTGAACAAAAAGAGGCTCACAACAAAACATGGACTCATTTAAGCACTGTCAGATACCTGGCTAAATGACTCTGATACTCAAAGAAAGTGTCAAACTTTGGTTTCCAGCATCCCTGACAAAATCATCGTGTTAATAAAGAATAAGGGAATATTCACAAAATATTAGTAACTTCAAGACTAAATTTTCTGTTCATTATATCTGTGCAAAATACATTTTTGTTCATTATTTCTATCGATAAGTACAGCTTCGTTGAACATATAATTAATTTAGTCTAATAATTTGTCCACGTCTGTAATATAGAAATCCTTTCTATGTTAATATCAACATAAAAAGTAATTTATTATATTGCATTTTTTGAGGTTTTTGAACTAATAAGTCATTTTTATATTTTTTCGGCATTTTTTTTTCATTTTTAATACTTTGAAGAACTTTTAGATCATTTGAAATGCATTTTACTTTCTTCTTTACTGATAGGTCTGTTAAATCATTTTCTAACCAAATAGGTCAGTAGTAATTACCTACTGAATAAGTGAACAACAGTGAAGTTTGAGTTTTATAGTTCGAAACAAACTCTAAAGTCCATCCCACATTCCTCTGAAGGCTTCATTTCACACAACGGAAGTAATATAAAATGCTTGACAGCAGCTTAGTTTAAGTGAAGATTTTGACAGCTACTGTTCTCTTGTCGGTACGAGGGTGTCTTTAGAATTTATGTTTGGAAGAGAGGAAAGTTTCACCATATTCTGGACAGAAAGTTGAGAACGTTGTGTCCTAAACATGGTTAGGAAGGGATGTCTGCCGTAGCAGACAATATTTTTAACACAAACATTGCAAGAATGCACGCTGCGCCCACAATTTGTTTTATCATTCACACTCCCTCATCTGGAAGATCTTGTAACAAAAGTGAAGAGCGGGAAGAGGAGACAGAGAATGAAGGCACTAACATGGACCACCCCTGATTGAAAAACATTGTAAATCCTCATTAAAATCTATAGTGTTCCCTTAAAACCTTCATTTTGTTGCATGTTCTTTTCCTTTATCTTAGCCAAATTCCAGAAAGTTGCCTCCTCTCTCCGAGATTTGTAGGGCAGTCATTGAAACAAGGTGACTAATTTTTAAGAAGTTGTGCGAGTATGGTGAATAATATTTAAATGTCCTTTTCTTTTAATTTTTATGTCATTTTTCCATAATTTTAAGGGCCTTTTCATGATCACTTTAAGTAGATTTTTAGGTCATTAACATCCGCCCCCTACTCATCATCTTTGTTATTCCTTTTCTCCAAAGTGTTCTAGGACATCCACGTTTCCTCTTCCCAGTTGGTGACCATTCCAAAACCTTCCTTGGCCATCTTTCTTGAGACATACGCCTCACGTGTTCGTACCATTACAATGCTCTTTCCTGTATCCTCTGAATAACATTTTCTTCTGCATTCATTTTTTCTCTAGTCACCTCGTTTCTTATTCTCTGAAATCTGGAACCCTCACACTACATCTTAAGTCATCCATTTCAACAGCCATGATTTTACTTTTATGTCTTTCTGTTATCACCCAACCTTCTGAGCCGTATTTTAATATAGATTCTACAACTGCGTGGAGGATCATTTTTTTGTCTCTTTCGTTATTTCTTTGCTCCATACAATGCCATTCAGTGCCTTAATAGCTTTCCTGCCCTGTTATATTCGATAATCAATATCAGCCTAAAATACACCATTCTGAATTATGTTATCAAGAAAAAGGGTGTTAGTGTGTACATTGCTTTGAGTTGATTTTTTTCCAAATCTAACAGTGGCGGTTTGTGATATTTATTTATAGGTGGTTACAAATACTATCTTGCATCTATAAATGTTACATTCTGAAAAAGGCGTTCAAACCATGCAGAGGCATCATTTAGGAAAGCAGGGACTACAATTATCCGTTAAATATCGACCATGCAATATTATTCTAAACATATGTTATTGAGAAAAAAGGTATTAATGTACACCTTGCTTTGTGTAGATTTTCTTCCTGACCTGCCTGTACTGAAATGATTTTTTGAAATCCAATAGTGGCGGTTCGTGATGTGACTTATAGGTGGTTATAATAAACTTAATTACAAATGGCTTTTAAAGAAACGGAGGTTCATTGCCTCCCTCACATAAGTTGAGCGCGCCATCGGTTCCTATTCTGAGCAAGATTAATCCAGTCCCTACCATCATATCCTATCTCTCTCAATCCATTTTAATATTATCCTTTTATCTACATCTCGGCCTCCGCAAAGATATTTTTCTCTAAGGTCTTCCAACCAACACTCTAGACCAGCGGTCATCAAAACACTGCACGCTCGGGCTAGCGTCTCTTACCAGCGGACAAGACACAGTCCTAGCGTGCGATCGTCGCTGCTGGCGGGTATGCTGTCTCTCTATCTCTTGTGCACGACGGAGCAGAGTTCCTTACCCTCCATGCACTCTACCCATTTCAGCGAATGTTTACGACCACTGCTCTAGATGCATTTCTGGATTCACACATAGTGCTACATGCCTTACCCATCTCAAAAGTCTGGATTTAATGTTCCTAATTATGTTAGGTGAAGAATACAATGCGTGCAGTTCTGTGTTGTGTAATTTTCTCCATTCTTCTGTAATTTCATCCCTCTAAGCACCTTACTCTCGAAACCCCTTAACCTTTGTTCCTATCTCAAAGTGAGAGTTCAAGTTTCACAACCATATTGAACAACCGGTAATATAACTGAACAATCAATAACTTTCAGCTTTTTTGAAAGCAGACTGAATAACAAAAGCTTCTCAACCGAGTAATAACAGGCATTTTCCATATTCATTCTGCGTTTAATTTCCTCCCGAGTGTCATTTATATTTTTTTACTAATGTTCCAAGATATTTGAAGTTTTCCATGTTTTAAAAGAACGACTTTCCAATTTTTGTATTTCCATTTCGTACTACGTTGTGGTCACGAGACATAATCATATACTTTGTTTTTTTCGAGATTTGCTTCCAAACCTAGTTCACTACTTGCTTCAAATAAAATTAATGTGTTTTCCCTAATATTTTGTGGATTATCTATACATTTTACATTCTGAAAAAAGCCTTCAAACTATGCAGTCGTCATTTAGGTGGGGGGAGACGCGAGGACAATAAAATTGTTCGTTAAATATCGACTATGAAATACTTGCCAAAAAATACACCATTCTGAATTATGTTATCGAGAAAAAGGATGTTAGTGTGCACATTGTCTTGAATAGATTTTTGTCTTGACCTGTCAGTATTGAGAAGATTTTTTTCAAATCTAGCAGTGGCGGTTCGTGATATAATTTAGGCTATATGTGGTTACAGTTAACTTTCACCTATATATTTTACATTCCGAAAAAAAACTTTCAAACCATGCAGAGGTGTCACTCCCTGAATTTAAGGTAAACAAATAATGAGCAGTACTACTAAAGTAAAAATGTGAGTACTCAACTTTTAATAATAACACATTCCACTTTCATAAATGCTTAAGAATTAAAAGACGATCTAGTTAATGATTTGGCTTAAATGCAACCAAGGGGTTACGCTTTGCTGCATTAGTGTTTTTTTACCTATATTGTAAATAAAAATACATTATTTTTCGTTATTTCAAATACAATTTTCTTTATGTATAAAATTGTGTCGTTCATTTGTTCGCACCTACTTCATATTAACATCAAACAAATGTAAATTATGTGTCGTATAAGTAGGTTATAAAGTTAACATTAGACATGTGTGGAAACTGGAAGTGTACTGTAAAGTGGGGTACACTTGACCATAAAACTAACAAAAATTGAACCATATTATCGGTCCTATCTGTGATTTAAAATAATAACAAATGGAGAAAAGTAATTAACTTTAAAAATATGTTCAGTGTATCTGACATACCGGTAATGGTTTCAATCTTATTTTTATTTTATAGTCAACTTTACCCCAGTTTATAGTAAGGAAAATAGTTCATTTCAAATGCAACAGGGAGGGAGTATGCCAAGCGATATACTCTTCAAGATCTTTCCTAAAACTTCTTGGCTCCAAAAACTGAAATGACGTCCTTGAAACCATGCAATACAGATTTAACTCTGACGGAAAGAAGCAAAGAAATATGAGGAAGGAGGGGTTCCTTTTCACAGTGAAATTACGAATAAAACATAACTATGTACAGGATCAACTGTTATAGGGTTGCAAGAGAGTACTGCCAGCATTCGCAAGTCACAGATTGACGGTTCCGTTTGTGAATGAAGCGAGTGAGATCGCGAGTAAAGGCTGATCCACAATAAACCGGGAACGGAAACGACAACGAGAACGAGAACGGAAATATTGTTAAAATAAATGTATTCAAATGTGAGCATTCACAACTAACGAGAAGCTTACCGGAGCCGGGAACGGGAACATGAAAGTTAATTGTGAATGATCACATTTAAATACATTTATTTTACAATATTTCCGTTCTCGTTGTCGTTGTCCTTTCCGTTTCATTGTGAACCAGCCTTAAGCCTACTTCTCCTAAAGTAGACTAAATAATCACTGATGCTGCATAACCATTGATGATTAATTATGTCCATAATTTTCCGCTTAAGGTAACCAGGAAGTGTAAATCTACTATAAAATACAGCAGCTCACATCTTTCTCTGTACCTTAACAACAATTAAAACTATCAATTTAAAATTTTTAGGACAGATTGGAGAATTCTGACGAACATAACCTGTAAATTATAATATTCTATTGAACATGTAAAAATTTTAATAAAATAAATTTGAATGGGGCTCTACCTCCATGCCCCCCAAGGGCCTTCATGGCATGTTACGGGGATACCTTTACCTTTACCTTTTTACCTTGTGAAAAAATAATTGAAAACACTGAGATATGCCGGTAAGTGTAAATTTTTCATGCAAAGTAATTGAAAGATTTGATTGATTTTTTACTAAGCCTACAGACTAGATAACGACAATAATTTTGTTACGTTAGTCTGAATATAAGGTATGATTTACATATATTTGAAAAATTAATGTGTGTGTGACTACGTGATTCGGGTTCCGCATACTGCGGATAGAAGGCAGGACTGTGGCCCATCTTCAAATTTGCGTACCACTTCGGAGGGCCACGTTATGCATGATGTGTATCTGTGAAGAGTAATGTCGTGTATTAAGGTGAGTGTATGTTAAGTGTTCGTGTAAGTGTAGTGTAGAGAATGGATGATGATGAAAGTGAGGAAGGGAGAAGGGGAAACCCGGTGCCGGCACGTAGCCTACCTACTCCTGTCGAATAGCACCAAGGGGACCGCCAGGCTTAACGTCCCCATCCGACGGACGAATCACTATCAACAGTGACATATGCCTTCCCTTCATATGCACTGCTGAGAGATTTTGGATTTAACGCAGGCATATTGGTACACAATTTAGTGATTAGAAGTTGTGCACCATCATCTCTCCTAGTACCGAGGTAGCATTTTACAAGAAAATTTCTGACCCCGCTGGGAATCGAACCCGGACCTGCTAGTTGTAGGCAGATACGCTATCACAGAGCTAAGTCGGCGGACAGAAATATTAATGTAATTAATATAATTTTTCAAATTAAAAATATTAATATCTCTATCCCAGACTAACATAAGAAAATGATTATAGTTATCAAACTTAAATTATGTCTGTAGCCTTTGCAAAAATCATTAAAATTTTTCCACTAGTTTATGAGAAAAATTGGCACTTATATCTCAGTGTTTTCAAAATTTTTCACAAGATTATTTTTAAATATTTCATTAAAATGTTTATATGTCCACTACAATATTACCATTTGCAGGTTATGTTTATCAGAGTTTCCTCAATCTGTGTTTAAAATTTCAGACGGATAGTTTGGTGAGCTACAGAGCAAAATTTAGGCTACTGCATTTTATAGTTCCTTGTTACCTTAATTATATCTATGAAATGTTTCCATGTATTTGTGAAGACACGTATATCAGCATGGCCTTCGTGTTTACTCTCCGGGTACTAGACTGTTCAGTACAGACGTTGCTAACCGCATGTACTCCGACGCGATCTCTGTTGCCCCAGGGAAAGAGAAACAATAGACTAAGAAAAAAATATGAATGCGAATGAAGCCACCTAAAATATTCAACAGGCAGAATCACAATGTGGGAAATCAGAGATCCGCACCTGCGATGTTCTCCAGAAGCGAGAAACAAACTAACGCCGAAGAAGTCTCACTTCACCTAACGCATCTCATCCGACCCGCGGCAGTATTGTCTGATTTCAAGCCACAGCAATGCTCGCGCCTTGACTGAGCTGAAGTACCAGAAATCGATCAAAGACTGTAAATAAAATATCTGCGTGCTCCATTGCTTCTGCTGCTGGGCAGAAATTGATCTCGGGCTAAATAAATTCTCAATCCTCTTTAGGAAATAAGACAGGAACAGTAGTAATGTCGAGTAGCCGTCAATTTTTCATAGGCTTGAGCATCGTGACCGACCTCAAGAACTCCTGTAGCTATGAGAATTAACAAAAACAGCGAGAAGCCTCTAGCAAACCTATTGCATGCAATAAACTCACAGTAAATTAGAACACACCTCAAGTAAATAAATATTTGTTTCTAAACATTTAATGAAAACTTAACAGTAATAATAATAATAATAATAATAACAATAACAATAATAACAGTAACTATTAAAAAGATATACACGGCAGTTACTTTGAATAATTGTATGATAATAATCAGTAAGGTACCATATATCGTTTTGATTAATGTCCTTTATATTGTAAATTTCAAACTCAAAAAACAATGTAAATTTTATTTAAAGCAACAACAATTCCTTTTTACAATTCACCTTAAACGCTCTCGTCAACAATAGGATTTGCTCTCCGCACAGCAACACAGCGTTCGTTATTGCACTCCACAAACGACAATGACAATTTACTTGGACTATTACGAACAACGATGAACTGTTAATCTTAACTAATATTCACAAAGCACTATTTACAACACAGAACTGTCAGTTCTCAGTTCACAGCTCGTTTGTCTTGGCTAGTTCTTCTAGCTCAGTCACTCGCGTTCACAGAATCTCGAACCCCAGACCTTCAGAGACGATCCGCTGCACTTCGAACTCAGGTCCCCCAACTGCGGTCCACTGCACTCGAACTCCGGGCTTCAGGCTCCACAGTTACGGACACAACTCAAGTCGTGCTCTGGTCTCGAAGCTGGCTTCACTGCTACACAAGACTAACTCGCTTACTGTCCTAATCTGCCTGTAACAACACAGGCTTACTGACGGGCTGACTTTCACTTACGTCTTCTCTTTTATACAGGGACATCATTTTATTTTTACTAATATTTTTAATATTAACCTGGCTATACCTTTGGTTCAGCGATTAAGAACCGGAAACAACGTTTGCTACCCCCTTCCCCGACTGGAGTTCGATGATACTGGCGTAATATAAAAACAATCACTTTACTAGGTATAGGAGGGAAGAAAAGTACTTAATCCATTTACTTAAACTAGGAAATATCGCGATTTTAAGTTTGATGATTTTCATTAGGTTTTTGTTTAATCAAAATACAATACAGTATTAACAATGAGTGTTATTACTCACGAACTGACTTTCCATGCGGACGTATTCATTATGCAGTGTATATTATACTGTCTACAGCACATCAGCCTAAACTATAGATAATGAAGTTAAATTGAAAAATAATCATAATATGGATATTTAAACACATTTTTTGAAAATAGTGGCCGTTCATTTCGATACAGGCTTCAGTTCTAATGTGCATATTATCGCACTATAGACTATTGTACGTAATTCCAATTACCAGGTTCGTACTTCGTATTAGTAACTCATGTTGAAATAATTCTGTACCTACTCTATAAAAGAGTACCTTACGTACTGTAAATTCAATCTTCACTTCTGCCCGATCCGAAAAGATAAAATTACTCAGGCATGCTATCTACTGTCCGTCCAAGTGATTACTTCGCAGCGTCGTAGAAAGGGAGGAAATCACATGACAGTTAATTACTTAACGAGGCCCTTTTATTTAAGTTATTTTAAACAATTGTATGGGTATAATATTCCGTAGACGTCCAATTCCTAACAGAAATTAACGTTCTCAGAAAAGAGCTAAGACAGCCCAGCCACTAGCATTTACAGAGAGGTGAATAGAAGCAGGTGGGGGAAACCGGGATGCGACGTAGGCAAATGGAAAATGATGCAATATTGAAAGCTCTTTCGTCACTGGAAAACGTGAACATATTTTTGGAACGCACTGTTTACTATAACCGTAAGGCTACTTTGACTGTATATACGGTTTTGGATCTGTATGGAGGACGGTTGAACTTCATTAGTAGAAGGGGTGGGAGTGAAGTACATTAAAAAACTCAGGTGCAATAAAAATTGAAGTAAAAATAAAATGATGTCCCTGTATAACCCAACCATAGTTACGAGAAAGTTCGCGATCAGAATGAATAATCTGGATATTTCCGCTTCGACGGACTTCTGGACGATTCGGGAGGGTCCGTCCCCCCTTCACTCCGCACGTAGCAGTTTGCTTCCTTCCTCACTCGGCAAGTAGCAGATGCGCGCGCAACCTCCCCTCGCCGCGTTGCCGTAATACACCCCCTCTGCCCTCTCAGCATGCAGATGCTCCCCGTACCAGCATTTCGTCTGCCCCGCGCCCTGTCGGACACGCGTTAGAACCCCGGTGCAGCTGTCACAATATAATAAGAATGATTATGCTTGTTCTGTGTTATAGATATAGAAATGTACGAACTGTATAAATATTTCTATTGTAAAAGAGGAATGGAAATAAATAGCATAATGAATGATTTATTTATACTGGCTGCACATTGTAGAGTTAAACAAGAAATACAACTTAAGCAAGTAAATAAATATTAAGGTTTACAATAAACTAGACTGGCTGAATCTTGCACTAAACTAGACGTAAGTGCAGGATAAGACAACATAATTTAAATATTTAAACTATAGAAATTGCGTTATAAAATTGTATATTTATTGTGTGAAATTACTAATTGTGCATAGATTAGTTTTAATTATTCAGTGCATGTACTATATTTGTTATTTGTGAACTATTAATAAATGGTATTATTATTATTATTATTATTATTATTATTATTATTATTATTATTATATATAATTTTGATTACGTATGTTACTATCTGTTATTAATGGAGAAAAATTCACTTTGATGCCGAAGATCGAACCCCGGACCCGCAGTTCTACTTACTGGGTGCTCTAACCACTGAGCTATGCCGAAGTTCAATCCAAAGCACCGGATCGGATCTTTCTCCTTTGGTTATTTTCCTTTACTCCATGTTCGAAATATATATTGACATATATAGATTTATTAAGTCATCAGTCGTAACAAAAGGAGCGCACTCATTTGAGTGACTTGGCGGCCGAGAAATCCACATAATTTTTCTTCATTAATAACAAAAGGTAACCATTCTGTAGGACCAAAAAATTAATCTTTAGATTGTGTATGTTACTTCTACCAGAAACATGTTTTTGTCAATTTTGTCTGAAATGCAGTGTGTCAATATACAATTTTATTTCAGTATATATTTTCTGAATTATATTCTAATAGCCCAAATCTGGGCGCTATTAACTCGCTTGAATCATTGCAGACCACTCCTTGACGGGGAGACATGTTCTGGTGCGATACTAGCGGACAGGAAGGTCAGTGACGGATTGTATCAGACTTTTACGAACTTAGGCTCTCGCTGGTCGCCTAAATTCCACCACTGATGCACAGAGCCTTACTTTGCGTTTGTTTATAAGGCGATGTAAGCGAAAAGGAAGAGAGCGGGTGTTTCTGCGCCCCTTCCACTTCTCCTCTTATGCCAAGGGTTGCAATAGCCTATCTCAGAGGATTATATTCATGATGAAACACATTTCGGTTAACAGTAAATTAAAAGAGGTTTTAAGTAAAAATTTGGATATATTAACATAGTTCATTTATGATAAATTTCAATTACTGACATCGTGATATTATACACTGAAAGTTTTGTATTCAAGTTCTACATTTTCCGTTTAAATCGCTCACTATTTTTTAAACATTGAAAACGTTATTATTCGATTGTCACTAGGATGAAATGTGCAGATTTTCGCGGACGCAACTTCATCTTTGGATACTAATGACTTCCTGTGCAACTGCGAGTGAGTGACAACAAGCACAGATAAACATGTCTGCAGGAAGCAGTCGCGTAGAATATATGAGACTTTATAGGAAATGAAAACGTGAAAAGAAAGACAATTCCGAATATAATGATAATGTATCCAAACGAAAAAATACTAATACCGAATACGTTCGTAAGTATAAACATCAATTTTAATACAAAAGTAAAGTTATTTAAATGCAAAACCTAATGTTAATCCTGGAACCAAGGTTTCTAACAATTTTTGTTGATTTTATAAATTGTAAGACAGCAATAGTTTCAAGAACTTGATATAATAACAATCCTCATCGTAAGAACTATTTCGATTGGAGCTGAACAGACCGAAAGACGATGTAGATGATGATGATGAGATAATGAACTGATAATGGAAATATGACAACGAGAATGAAACACAACTTCTATGGATATCAGTGAACAGCAAAATATTCGCTGAAGAAACAATTCAGCAAGTAATATTGATTGATAAACAATATGTAACCTTAGCATCAACAGCAGAATAAAACCAAATAAAGAAGGTCTCTGAGTATAATAATATGGAAAATTTAGCACAGCTGCAGTGGAGATAGAACTGACACTCACGAACGTAATAGTTGTCACTGGATCCAAGCAGATGCTTGAAACTCTGTATATCAACTGAAACATTTAAATGAACGGTTTTACATGACAGCTGCCACCTCACCAGTTATAACAGGACAAATACACTCACTGCAGCACAACCGCCATGTGGTGTTAACTACCTGTCAAGGATTTTCATTCCCCTATTGAGGTTTACTTTAAGACCATATTTGAGTTTTATTTGACTTTATGGTAGATGGATATATGGTGAGATTCCCGTCACGTAAGGTCTGCATGAATCGCGTCCCGTATAATATGATACAAGACATTATTGGCATCGAACAAACATTTATGACCTAGGATATGTTGCTTCTCAGAACTGTGGCTTTCTGCAAAGTCAGAGCTGCTCTTTATTCTACGCGTGGATCACGGAAAGTTTTCTATTTAATATCAAATGTCATTTATTCTATCTATGCAGCTACTGCATTACCCACGAAGCAAGGACAAAAGTATCGGAAGAAGTGGAAACAACTGGCGTAGCACAGGGTAGCGTTATAGGATTCCTATTGTTCTTGGCGTTTATAAATGACCTTTCTAATTGCTTATTACCTCGGGTGAGACTGTTTGTAGGTAACTGTATTGTCTACAGGGAAATAAAATAACTTTCGGACGCAGATATTCTTCTACAGATAGACTTATGAACACTTTCTTTTAATGATGAAGGATGAGTGGAGCGGAGAAAAATTCTCTCCGGCACCGGGACCCGAGCCCGGGTTTTCAGCTTTCCACTAAGCCACACCGGATTCCAATTCCGATGCCGGATTGAATCCTCTCAGTTTAAGATCCACATCTCAGTTTCCGTTTAGTGGCCAACCCTCATACACTGTGTTACAGATGTGTCACAGTAGAGCTGAAAACCTGGGTTCGGTTCCCGGTGCCGGAGAGAATTTTTCTCCGCTCCACCCATCCTTCATCATATGACAACGCAGGATTCTTGCACGGAAATATCATATGTACTTCTGTAAACCACAATAATACTTTCTTTTAATATTTCCATTTATGTACAGTTCTTTAAAAACACTTTTTTTTTGTTTCAATAATTGTAACTTTTTTCTTTTAATAGCTACATGTAATAGATGTGTATTTGCACAATAATATTTTGATGGTGATTTTCACTTCTGACCCAATCAAGCGGGCAATTGGAGTTCTACTGTATATGCGGACTCTCCTTGTGTATAAGAATGGACTCATTCACACATTTGTCGAATATTACGTAAGCATTTCTATGGCAACCGAAGTCTAATTTTCGTTTCACAAAATCATTTCATTTCATCTGTAATCATACATCGAATATAATAATAATAATAATAATAATAATAATAATAATAATAATAATAATAATAATAATAATAATAATAATAATAATAAAGCCGTAAATCCCCAGTGGGGCAAGGCCTCCTGCTTGGGCAGGGGTGACTCAAGTCTTGACCACCAGAAGAGCCGACCTGATGGTCTATGTACATTCCTAGTTCTTTGTCCACAATTCCACTAGCACTGGTTGTTGCTCTCCCTCAAAGTTGGTTGACTGCGTCCTTCCACCGTGTTCTTTGGCGTCCTATTCTGGTCCACAGTCACAGATACTACACTTTAAGTACGTCAAAATTCGAAGTAGGCCTACATAGCACTTCGAATTGTTAAGATAAAAAATATTTATAAATACAAAATACAAACTCTTTTCACTCAAAACAGATCTGCTCCAACCAAGACATGTAATAGTATACGAGTATTACGATACAAGGTTGGGAAGTTCTTTTTACAAAATCGAGGAAAAGTTTGAAAAACGAGAAAAGCGAATTTTTCAGTTTCCGAGATTTTCTAATGCACTTCAGAAACATGTATTGTACAACATTTTTTGCACGATCATATTTTAAAAATTGCAAATAGGCTTACCATATATTTTGCATTGAAAATTTAGAGCAATATTATTCCAAAGCCTTCACAAAACTAAACTGTAATGGTAACTAAGCAACAATAAGTGCACTGTAATGGATCTATTTCAGTATAGATTATGATATGAAGAATGATTTCCCTAGCAACAAGTTTCTGTGTGGGCTTACTATAGGTATCCTACAAGCAAAACTCAGCTCAGACTCCTCGCGCCGCGAATGCTACACCCCTCTTAACCCCCTGCAGTAGGCGAGTTCTTTAATAAGCGGCTACTGGTATAGCTATAACGGCTACAGTTGCGGACATGTGCACTCAAAGAGCAGCTGTAGCAATAACCAATTAAGTGAATATAACATTACGAGATGTCAACATCGTCTCTTTCTAAGTCACAATCGGCATCTATCTTCACTGGAACTGCCCTCATATTTAAATTTTAAATATTTAGATTAAATTAAATTAATATTTAACATAAAACGCTATGTGACTCCCTGACTCTGTAGCAATAAGACGTGTTCAGTTCAGCACAAGATGATAATACATGCGCATGCGCATAATGTCGGTGGTGTGATTGGAGACGGGGAGCATGCTGGGAAAGGGAGCATACGTCATCTGCGCGAGACAGTCACGCCACTGGTTTCTGCGCACTGAGTTTTGTTTGTTGGATTCCTATAACTTCCAATGCCTATCAACAATAGCTGCAAATACAACAAACACGACTGTACAAAAAAACTTATATTTTCAGGATCCACAATAGTAGACGAGAACAAGAAAAATAACTGAAGTCAGGGGTAATGGAACAGCGTAGTTAGTTTGTCCACGGACTGCGGAGGACAGCAATGAAAGTTTATACTGTTATTTTCTAATTAAATTGCCTGGTCGCCTCCAAAACCTTTACAACAGAGGACGAGGGCGATGTTTGTATTTGCTGGACCAACTCATGCAGAACAGACTCTAAATGTACTCCAACCACATTTGTCAATATGACTCAGGTGACGCCGCGGACGCTAACTGTAGGTAATGAACTACCCACAGATGTACAGGATGTTTGCATTAATCTAATACATTTTATGGAGGTTTGTGGAGGTGATCAAAGGAAACAATATGAGAAATGAAATTAATGTCCGGTAACGAGTTGTAGGTGTGATTACAATGTCAGTTATAATTATCACACTGGGAGCAGTAGGAGAAAGTTTGTACCAGTGTTGGGGGAGGAGAACAGTGACGTAATAACACTGAACTAACGGAATTCCTGTCTTAAAAAATTATTTTTTAATACCCATGTTGGATCCGATAAGCTGTATTGAATTATCAAATGTTTTTCATATAAAACCATCATAAACTTATCTGATTTGATATAATAGTGTAATATTTTATTTCATGATAAACGTTTTCAGTTAAAAAAAAACATCATCAGATCATCATTAACCCTTAAAATGAACAGTTTTCACATTATAAACAATGAATGGGATACATACAGGTAAATCATGTTGAAACTGTGAGATCATACCAAGGAATGAATATCATAAAACATTAAATGTATACAAAAGTTTAAATTGTTAAAATATTAGAATCAAGCAGTGGCTTCAATATGAAAATTATGTAGTATGAACAGCACGTGCTTCCTTGCGATTAAATGTAACAGGTATCTTGTAATTGTATTATAATAGATGTCATAATGTCTTGTGGCTTGTAAATGCAGACATTATTATATTATAGTATTCGGCATTCTCTGAGAGTTCGATGCTAAAATTGGAGTAGTTTCAGCTAATATGTATGTATGTATGTATGTATGTATGTATGTATGTATGTATGTATGTATGTATGTATGTATGTATGTATGTATGTATGTATGTATGTATGTATGTATGTATGTATGTATGTATGTATGTATGTATGTATGCATGCATGCATATATGTATGTATGTATGTAACTTATGTATGTGTATGTATGTATGTATGTATGTATGTATGTGTGTATGTATATGTGTATGTATGTATGTATGTATGTATGTATGTATGTATGTATGTATGTATGTATGTATATATGTACCTTTTTTGAGAACCATGTTCCATTATAAATGAGAAGTAATACTGCATGCCTAGGTCTACCTTCAAGCACATTATCGATTTACATTATAATATATTGTTATGTTGCTATTCTAGGTTAAGTATGGATTAGTGTAGTTCATCTACGATGAGTAAGATAATATTGTTACCTCTTAGTCTAACTTATTTTCCTATTCCTAATCTATGAAGTACAAAAATCTATTTACATATTCTAGCATTTAAATATTTACAATATTTACATATTTACTATCTTATATATCCTCTAATATCTAGCTTATTTACAGAAGATAAGTAACTTATTTTCGGCCCTTATCACTTAATTCTGAATTTTAACCTCTTTATCTCCCCAAATAACATGTATGTATGTATGTATGTATGTATGTATGTATGTATGTATGTATGTATGTATGTATGTATGTATGTATGTATGTATGTATGTATGTACGTATGCAAGGACACACCCACTTACGGCCTCTACCTTCGAATATCTGTAGAGAATGCCATTCTCTTCGTACGAAACTTGAAGTGCCGCGCTGGTCATCGTCGAGTTTTATAACGGATATAAATGTCTCGTTGTATCCTGTATTATTAATAGCTGTAGCAAACCGTTTATTACGCGGCCGGTCACGAAGGAGAACCCATAACTTGATCACAATGAAGAGGCAATCTGCTTCAGCTTCAATAAGCCATTCATTCCAAGCTGTTACTTTAACATGTATGACTGCGCCCGAGGCCCGCAAGAAGATACACCGCGCACAATGAAGCGAAGGTTATCTTACATGCGCCCACCCTCTGTTAGCCGGTGGGCTTTCTTAAAGGGAATATTCAGCTGATATGATACAGAGCCGAGAAGCGCGTTCTACATCACCCCGCCGCGCCGCCGCCCGAAGACAGGCACGGCTTCTTCACAAGTCAAAGACTCACGCAAGCCGATGATGTAATCTTGCTTCATTTTAAGAAGTATACGGAAATTATTGTGGCGATCGAAGAAACTTCGTATTCACAAGTCCCGGGTTCAAACCCCGCTCCTGCTAATCTGACTGAGGTTTTTCAAGGTTCACTTCAGTCACAAAGCAAATTCCGGATTGTAAATTTTAAGTTTGTTTCTGCATGGCTCAGAATCGATTCTGAACTGTCTGCTCATGCGCAGTGACTCAATATGCGTTCCAACAAGACTTTGAACTGATTCAGAACCGACTCCCAGCTTCCTGTTCCAACGTGCTTTCAGTGTATTCCGAATCTCACCGGTCCGGTGGCATCAATGACGTCACGTTGCAGCGAAATAAGGAACAAAACTGCTGGAAGGATCGATGGCTGTCATGGCGACTGTACAAGTTGTTGTCTGTGCTACGCTAGCAAAATTTTGCGAAATTTTCGTACTGCCATCTCGTTCAAAGAAAAGATAGCATAAACAATTTATTTCTTGAACCGGTAGTAATAACGGGTCCGTTGACATGTTCGTTCATAAGCCATTAACATACTGTTTTTACGTTGTGCTCATTACAAACAATACAGCAGAACTAAAGCAGAACACACCGCCATGACACAACAGTGCAGGATGTTATTCGTCTGCTAATTCCCGCCCTATACAAGAACCAATCAGATTCACTGATGGCTGCTCATGGAGACTGCCATCACCTCTGCAAGTTGATGGCACCGGTGCGACACCGGTGGAGCATCAATGACGTCATCGGTGGAATTCGGAACACCGTGATGCCATCGGATTGCTCACCGGTGAGATTCGGAATACGCTGTTTGGAACTCGTTCGGAAGGAGAGAAATTTATTGGTTCTCGATTAAGAGCAAGAACTGGGAATTCTGAACTGGGCGCGCGTGCGCAGATAGTTTAGGCCTAATCTGAAGTTAAGATTAAAACGCTTCGAGATTGGGCAGGATAGAATTAAAAAGCAGTCGATCATGAGTAATTTAGAAGGTGACAGTGGCCGGGATCCAACGGAGAGAATTTTTCTCCGTTCCACTGCTCCTTCATCATATGAAATATCATAATTGTACTTCGGTACATCGGAATAATATATGATATGCGAAAAATAATCACTCAGTGATTTAAGACGGCGCTTATTCCGTCGGATCCCGGCCACTTAGTCACTCATAACGAGTGCACCTCTGCACATGTGTGGACATTGTGCCGCTGTCATACATCATGATGCAGTGCATGAGGGTAGATCACTAGAGGGAACCCAAGAGGTGAAACTTAAACTGAGAGGATTGACTCGATCCGACATCGGAATGAGAATCCGGTGTGGCTTAGTGGATAGAGCGTCAGCACGTAGAGCTGAAAACCCGGGTTAAAATCCCGGTGCTGGAGAGAATTTTTCTCCGTTCCACTCATCCTTCATCATACGTAAAATATTGTTTTTCACTACACTCTTGCAAGGATGATATTGCTCACTTCGTGAATGCGGGTCTCCACTTTGGTTGGTAACACATTTATGACTTTCACACTATTTGTAATTGTAATTCAGAATGAAGCTCTCTGTTATAAGTGTAAAATCAATTGAGTGGCTCAGTGCTAGAGTTGCCTAAACCACAAATTTTTAGCCACAGATTTCTGCATAAAATGACTAAATTATCATTTATATATGTTCCGAAGTAGATGTACTAGATACATATTAGATTAGAGTAAATTAGAAATAATCTCCAATTGAGAGTATTATATAGTTTTAAAAAAACGAGGTCTGAGTTTAGACTTCAAAAACTTTTTTGTGTGTAATTGTGGCTTAGGCAACTCTGGCACTGAGTTACTCGATTAAAGATTACTACTATAAGTATCCTACAAGCAAAACTCAGCTCGAACTCCTCTCGCCGCGCATGCTATACCCCTCTTACCCCCCTGCAGTAGGCTTGAGAGCATCCTGGGAACGGGAGCATACGTCATCTGCACGAGACAGTCACACCCGCCGGTTTCTGCTCACTGAGTTTTCCTTGTTGGCTGCCTATACCACAGTCTAGTACAGGGACATCATTTTATTTTTACTTCAATTTTTCTTGTACCTGAGTTTTTGAATGTACTTCACTCCCACCCCTTCTACTAATGAAGTTCTAACTGTCCTTCACACAGATCCAAGGACGCGTATAGTAAACAGCACTGAGTTAGTGAGTATAGTATGTTCCAGAAATATGTTCGCGTTTTCCAGTGACGAAAGAGCTTTCAATATTGAATCATATTTTCGCACAGGTACTGTCGTCCGTTTTCCTACGTCGCATCCCGATTTCCTCCACCTGCTTCTGCTCGCTCCTCTGTAAAAGCTCTTTTCTGAAAACATTAATTTCTGTTAGGAATTGGATGTTTACGTAATATTATACAACTGTTTAAAATAACTTAAATAAAATGGCCTCGTTAAGTAATTAACTGTCACGTGATTTCCCCCCTTTCTACGATCCTGCGGTATAACCACTTGGACGGACAGCAGTAATTTTATCTGTGCGGGTCGGGCAGAAGTGAAGATTGAATTTACAGTACGTAAGGTACTCTTTTATAGAGTAGGTATAGAATTATTTCAACATGAGTTACTAGTAGGAGAAGGAAGAAACTTGCAATTGGAATTAGATGCAATAGTCTATAGTGCGATAATATACACAAAAGAACTGAAGCCTGTATCGAAATGAACGGCCACCATTTTCAAAAATGTGTTTAAATATCCAGATTATGATTATTTTTCAATTTAACTTCATTCTCTATATTGTACGCTAATGTGGTGTAGACAGTATAATATACACTGCATAATGAATACGTTCGCATGGATAACTCAGTTCGTGAGTAAAAACACTTATTGTTAATACAGTACTGTATTTTGATTAAACAAAAACCTAATGAAAATTATCAAACTCAAAATCGCGATATTTCCTACTTTACGTAAATGGATTAACTACTTTTCTTCCCTCCTATACCTAGTAAAGTGGTTTGTTTGTGTTTTATGCCAGTATCATCGAACTCCAGTCGTGGAAGGGGGTATCAAACGGTGTTTCCGGTTCTCTTACGGTATAGCCAGGTTAATATTAAAAATGTTAGTAAAAATAAAATGATGTCCCTGTATATACAGTCACGAAGCTTGAGTTGTGAGGGTACTAGGAACAAAAGACTGTGCAGGTACTATTTCGCATTGTCTGTAATGAGCCGATAGTAGCGATCCTAGTGGTTAGCAACTATCTATGGATGCATATTTACTACGTATTGAGCTTCCTAACTGTATATACTAGACTATGCTACTACCATACTCTATAAAAATCCCCCAATTAACGCTGCACACTCGTAACAACTGAAGTGATTAATATGCTCCAGCAGCTTCTGTCTCACATTAGCCTATGTCCATGAAATCATTCGTGTGCGATTTCATTGACATGGCAGATCTATTGAGTATCGAACCACTGTCCTCTGACAAGACTGCGGCGCTGCGATGGAGTACGACTGAAGTGTAAATTACATGTGGATCTGTCTGACGCGCTGCCACCTAATCCAATTTTAGTTGCATGCAAGTCTTAAAGAGTTAGAGGCAACCTCGCCAATTACCTCGTTAGACGCCAGCGAGAGAGCCAATTTCGTTTGAGCGAGCGGCGGGTCTTGTTAATACACGAGTGTAATCAAATACATTTTTCACTGCTCATTAAAATCTTTTCTGTGAGATAGATCTTTAAGAGAACATGCTATACTGTACGGTTCACTTGATGGAGCGAGGGCTGGGTGGAGCAAAGCATTCTTCTCATCTTCTTGCCGTTAGTATCAAGATCTAATTCGGAATAACTAATAGGGAGATGAATAAATCTGACTTAGGGTAATGACATTTTAAGATCAGAACTAATCAGTCATCCTCATGTTGCGCTTTTTAGAAACATCAAATAGGCCTATATGAGCCATTTTATCAGAAAGTAATGCACTGATTTGGTTGCAGTCGATTGTGTATACCAGACCTGCAGAACTGTAGCTCCTCAGAGCGACTGCCTTCTTACCCCTTCTACCCCACCCACCTTTTCTACCAGCGTGGTCATGGCGTTCTAGTTGCGTCAGCGCTGTAGTTATATTTTATAAAAATAACTGTAAAATTTATGAAATAACTTAAATTATTTATATTTACCAGTAGTCTTCAAAATCACCCAGTCCCATTTATTGTGCTGCCTGACAGTTTGGACCTCACCTAGAACAAAAAAAAGTAACGTGAGTTAGACATAACAACCCATGTATATTATAAACGATTATTTACATTTAAATATTTACTGCGGTATTTTGTTAGATATTTTTGCTTATTCACTTTGTAAACTTCGGACTTTAAGCGAAATGGAACATTCTGAAATTATACTGACGTTGATATAGATTACATTTTTTACTTCATTTTCGTACTTGATAAGGTTTTAATTTGACTATTATTTATTCGTTCCGCTTCTACAGTCGAGTAAAGTATATGTATTTTTAGTGTAATATGTAACCAGAAATTTTGATAACGTTCAATTTTTATGCTAAAAATAATTTTTGTGCTGAAGCACTGTAGAGCTGTTGGCCAGGTTCTGCGTGATATGGGAGCATATTGCTGAACTTTGCAATAACAAGGAAAACGGAAACAAGGAGCCAAAATGTGGGGTTGGGGTGATGGAATCTGAGTGAAGGGAGAGTTTAGAATTATTCAGAGGGCTCAAACTTGTGTGGGAGTTCGCCATGTTTAATACCGTTGGGGTTTGAATACTTCCAAGTCTTCTGGAGCCTACGCAGGCTTTCTGGAGAGATATAAGACTGCTTGCTGAATCTCAGAAAAGTTGAGCCGTTCCTGATTTATTGTTTATGATCAAATTCAGTATGTTTAATTATACTTAAAGAAAATAAAAGAAATTCAAAGTAATCTGCGAAAAATTATTATTTTTAATAACTTTCTTTGTAGGAAACGGCTTCCAGATATGGAGGGTAGCTGCTAATATATTGAATAAGCAGTTGCAGACAGCCGATAAGGGATGGTCCTCCAGCTTGGAGGTTGGGCGAAGGACTAAGAATCCATCATCGTAAAAAACAGCGTGTTACGAAGGTCCAAAACTATAGTAACTTTCGAGAAATATCACTTTTGTTGACATCGTACAAAATTTTGTCCAATATTCTTTTCAGAAGATTAATTCCATATGTAGATGAAATTATTGGGGGCCATCAGTGTGGCTTTAGGCGTAATTTATTTATTTATTACTTTGCTAATAATTATAACATAACATATAATATATACAAAAAAAAACTTTAGCTTGACCTGAAAGAGGAGAACTCGTGCTCAGGGGCGGATTCCTGAATTGAAATTGAAAATAGATCGACTATTGATAAGATTTTTTTGCATTCGACAGATATTGAAGAAAAAATGGGAGTATAAGTGTACAGCACATCAATTATTCATAGATTTAAAGAAGGCACATGACTCGGTTAAGAGAGAAGTTTTATATACTATCCTTATTTAATTTTGTATTCCCAAGAAACTAGTTTGATTAATTAAAATGTGTCTCAGTGAAACGTACAGCAGAGTTCGTATAGGCCGGCTTCTGTTGATGCTTTTCCAATTCACTGAGGGCTAAAGCAAGGAGATGCACTATCACCTTTACTTTTTAACTTTGATCTAAAATATACCATTAGGAAAGTACAGGATAACAGAGAGGGTTTGGAATTGAACGGGTTACGTCAGCTGCTTTTTTGGTTTGCACCTGGTCAGTCACCATAATAATACTTTTCTCTTGAATTATTTATTATAAACTTCTTCACATATAATTTTAAATAAATATAACTGCAGGAAAGAAGTTAAAAATGTAAACTATGCAAAAAAAGAATATAAACACAGAAAAATATCGAAATATAATAAAGTAGGAGGGTATAAATACAACAATAAAATTAGGCCAAGAATAAAGACATGTGAAAAAGTACAGAAACATTCTTTCATCATAATATGTAATAAAAAACACATCATTATCTATTAAGTATGTGCCAATTAGCCTAAACTCAGTGAACGATAAATTCCGTAAATACGAAGTTAATAGAAACATGTTTATAACTAAATACAAAAAAAAAATAATAATAATAAATAAACCTTGAAAACTAACAGAGTGAGTATGGTTCTGACATATAGCAGGTATTCGAAGTCTTCAAGAAAATTGGAAAATTTCTGGTGTGATCACAAATTAGGTGTATACAATGAACCTCCACCTTGAAAATCAACTGAGTAACTTTATTGATACATATAGTATGCGAGATCCTATAACGTAGCTGGAACAGCATTTCTGCTAGATCACAAACCATAAATAAGACTACAGAAATGTGGTTTATAAAATATTTAATATCCAGAAGAATTATCAGTCACTTTGTCATCATTAACCGTAAAAATTTCCAAAGACTGCAGCCATTTTATTTTAATTTGTCTCCTTTTTATTGCCAATACGCACCTAGTTTATAATACCTAAACAATGAAGGTTTGGTACAACCGCGAACATAATTTCATCGAAACATACTTATGTTATAACATTAATTTACATTGAAAATCGACACTGAACACAAACACATGCTTTTGTATTGTGTGCCTCCGCTTGACAGTTATTTACAGTGTTGCCGACGCAAGACTCCGGCTTTCTATGTAAGCTTAGATGGCTCTGGCATATGTGTTAGAAACGTAATAGATTAGGTTAGTGTCCTTCCTAGAAGAATGAGACAGATACGTGAAAAAATGTAGGAGTTGACAACGATTTGTGATTGATTACAATTATAACGACATTTTATTTTAAAACCAGCATGAAGAAATGTCATAGCTTTCGAAGGTATGATGATGAATGATGACGATAATGATAATAATGATAATGATGATAATAACAATAATAATAATAATAATAATAATAATAATAAATATGTCGTTACTTCAATCTAAACTGTACTGCAATTTATGCATCGAGATTCTAGAATGACTGCAGACATAAATATTGCAACCTGTTGCCATAAAAATGACAGTAAACAGAATTTCAATTTATAAATACACATAATACAATTACAATTAATTACAAGTGTTGGTACCATTCACAACCAAACAAAATTAGCGCTCTTAGCACCTCTTTCAACCTCTTTCCTATGCTTGCCCTTTTCGGTGGTGATCAATTCCATAAAAATGCAACATTTTTCTGTTAGATTGGTTGCGCCATCCTTCCTTGGAGTAGCCCCTGTGTTACGACCAGGCAACTTGAATCCAGATGCACAAATTCTTGTTAAATCAGCATCAGAGTCCATGCCATCAGAATATGAAAGGAAGCATTGGTACCGAGTAAAACCAGATCAAGTGCACTTCAACATAAACCTAACCAAAGCAATTCCACAGACGTCAATACACTGATTTTTAATTGGCTATCTTGAGGCTTTCAGTGTAAATCTCTTTTCAGAACTTAAGAATTGATTTTGTAGGCTTTATGAAACATGTTCGCATTTCAGCTGCAAATCTAGAAAATAAGTGAACATCCGGAACAAGGATGTAACCAACAAAACAGTAATTCATGTTTCAGGAAGAAGGAAAATAATTTCATGGACATATCTTATTAGGCCTATATTTTATTATCACCACCATTTGAATAAACAAAAATATAAGTTTATTCAGCCATTGAATGCAATAATTTATTGTTGTAAATAAATGCTTTAAAATTACTTTTTCCACCTACAAGGATTTTCTGTTACATCCTTTTTCCGGGGAGGTCTTCAATTATAAAACTTTATAAGGGTTATTTTTGTAGAAATTCTAGGAATTTATTTTACAATTCAACAAACAAACGAATACCGTATATAGAAGCATTTTTTTTTAGAGATTATTAATTTAGATATTAACTTAACAAACACTATCGGCATAATTTATAGGTTTCAAAATGTCATTGAACTAAACTGTGCTTCTCCTTGCTCTGTTATATATATATATATATATATATATATATATATATATATATATATATACACATATAACAGAGCAAGGAGAAGCACACACACAGATATATATATATATATATATATATATATAAAAGAAGGCGGAGAGTGAGGAAAATGTATATATAGTACATCCAATGTTAGTTTCAAGAGAATGAAAGGATTGTATATATATATATATATATATATATATATATATATATACAAAATGATTCCCTCACATTTTTCCCCAAAAAAAATTCCACATATACTCTTCCGATTTGGCAATTTTTAGAAGGTTGTTTTACGACGCTTTATCAACATCTTAGGTTATTTAGGTCTGTTTGAGATGAAGGTGATAATGCCGGTGAAATGAGTTCGGGGTCCAGCACCGAAAGTTACCCAGCATTTGCTCATGAGGGAAAACCCCGGAAAAACCCTCAACCAGGTAAATTGCCCCGACCGGGAATCGAACCCGGGCCACCAGACGCGCTAACCGTTAATCCACAGGAGTGGACTCCGGCTTGGCAATGTTCATTCACAATATAAGAATAATTTTTACATTTTTTACCCTAAAATAATTTATATGTATTACTATGAGAACTATAACCTATAAACCTGTTATAATTGTTTCTATTACATATAATATGCATTTTTGTGGTTTTCTTATTGTAATCATTGTAATTGTAATAAATATATATTTTAAATTATTCTTTATCTGAGGAACTGTGCGGATAATAATAAACTTTTTAATTACTTTTGCATATCAAAATCATCATTTTTCGAAATTTTGAGCTACATAAAAGAAGATATAAGTGTGTTGACACGAAGAGGAGAAGATGTTCTCCATCAGAGATGTTTTCCTTTTTGCCCGTCTTTCTCATCATTTTAATAAAGTTTTCGCTCGACATTATCACACCAGCCAAGAGGCACTATCAATTTTGTGGTTACGTGAGGAGAGTGGTAGGGATGAGCGCGCAGTTGTGGTGGCGCCAATAATGACGTAGCTTAATAGTCTGGATAACATAAAACAATGCCCCGACTAGTAGTGACGCCACGAAATGTTGCTCGACTTGTTGCTGGGGCCGTCAATCAGCAAGCCATCTATTTTCGGTAGCGCCACCAGTTACCCTAGCCTAATAGCTCTTATTAGCGTCAATGTCCCATGATGCGCTGAGCCACCGGTAGATCATCTTGGTTGCGCCACCAGTGGCCTAGTCTAATAGAGGCGTAAATGTAAATACTTCATTCTGTGTCCAACTTTTACACAATTTAAATTTTCATCTTTCATTCACTTCTATCTTCCCAGTCGTCATCCTGAAATACTTTTGCTTCCATCATACCATAACACATTTTCAGGTATATTTTATTAAGTCTTCTTCTTTTCTTCCAAGTTGGGACCCATTCTAAACTCCTCCTTTATAGCCTACTTGCATCTATCTTTTCACATTTACATAACTGACTGTAAGACTAGAATGTGTCTAATGAATAGAATGAAATAAGCACTGAATAATAGTCAATCCTCCACTAAATAACAGTAACAATAATAATAATAATAATTGCATTTATGGCTTCTAAGGAACCCGGAGTTTCATATAAGACTGCCATTGGTCCCTATCCTGAGCAAGATTAATCCAGTCTCTACCATCACATCCCACCTCCCTCAAATCCATTTTAATATTATCCTCCCATCTACATCTCGGCTTCCCCAAAGGTATTTCTCTCTCCGGCCTCCCAACTAACACTCTATATGAATTCTGGATTCTCCCATACGTGCTACATGCCCTGCCATCTCAAACATCTAGATTTAATGTTCCTAATTATATCAGGTGAAGAATAAAATGCATGCAGTTCTGCGTTATGTAACTTTCTCCATTCTCCTGTAATTTCATCCCTCTTAGTCCCAAATATTTTCCTAAACAACTTATTCTCAAACACACTTAACCTCTGTTCCTCTCTCAAAGTGAGAGTCCAAGTTTCACACCCGTAGAGAACAACCGGTAATATAACTGTTTTATAAATTCTGTCAGCCTTTTTGAGAGCAGACTGAATGATAAAAGTTTCTCAACCGAATAACAGGCATTTTTCATATTTATTATGTGCTGAGTTTCTTTCCGAGTGTCATTTGTATTTGTTACTGTTGCTCCAAGATATTTGAATTTTTCTACTCTTCAAAGGATAAATTTCCAATTTTTATTTTTACACTAGCCGTACCCGTGCGCTTCGCTGCACCCGTTAGAAATAAATATAAAGTAATTACATAATTAAAATAGGACGTTTGATTCAGGAAACAATCGTGTTTGATAGAAAGATAAATCGTTTAATATGTTACTTAATTTAAATTGCATCCAAATAATTAAAATGCGATCATTTTGGTCCAGAGACACTCATTTGGTGCAATGACAATTCCTTTAACCTGTTTCTTAATTTTTATTACATGCAGCCATAGTTTAATGAAGACTGACATCATTTAGATTTAATGTATATATTTTATTTTACTTGTTATAGGTTTCCATTGAATTATGGTAATAACTTAATTTTAACCCTTGTTTTCTACGTATTCAGTAAATGGCGCTTGGCCTACTATGGTTGTGAACCCTTCAAATAACTCATATTATATTATATTATATCAGAAATTATTGTAATAACATTGTAGCGTTATGTCCATCTAGAGAAACTACACTTTCCAATGGTGAAATAATAATTAATTATACAAATCGGTTAATTTAGCTTCCGGTATTACTTCATACAAACACAGAAACATTCTCTGTAGGCTATCTTTCATAGCTTTCGATTGTTGCTGTCCAAGGCCCCTTATAGACGAAGTCATTTGTTTTTTAATTCATTACACGGCCTTAGATGGCTGTTATTTTAATTTTAAAACTCATTTATCTCATTAAATATCAGTCCTATCAAAATTTTTCAAGGAATAAACCTTATCGAAAATTATTTTTAAAGAAACTTTTGTTATGTAACGTTTTTCACAAAAATCAATAATAAGCGAGATATTTCGATTTATTTAATTCAGGCCCCCTTATAACCCCCCTTTTAAATAATGTATTTTGAATGATGCCATATAGCCTAAAATCTAAGTTACAACGAACTTAATTTATATTCCAATATTCATCGAAATCCGTTCAGCCATTATCGCGTGAAAAGGTAACAAACATACAGATAGACAGACAGACAGACATACATACATACAAACAAAAATTAAAAAAAAAAAGCGATTTTCGGTTTCAGGGTAGTTAATTATATAATGTTAGGACCAATTATTTTTGGAAAATCGAAAATTACCAGAAAAATTTCGGCTACAGATTTATTATTAGTATAGATTTCGTACAATATTCTGGTCACGAGACATAATCATATACTTTTCCTTTTCGGGATTTACTTCCAAACGTATCTCTTTACTTGCTTCAAGTAAAATTTCCCGTGTTTTCTCTAGTAGTTTGTATACTTTCTCCTAACACAGTCACGTCATCCGCATAGACAAGGAGCTGATGTAACCCGTTCAATTCCAAACCCTCTCTGTTATCCCGGCCTTCACTAATGGCATATTTTAGAGCGAAGTTAAAAAATAAAGGTGATAGTGCATCTCCTTGCTTTAGCCCGCAGTGAATTGGAAAAGCATCCGACAGAAGCTGGCCTATACGGACTTTGCTGTACGTTTGACTGAGACACATTTAAATTAATAGAACTAGTTTGTTGGGAATACCAAATCCAATAAGAATATAATATGAAACTTCTCTCTTAACCGAGTCATATGCCTTTCTAAAATCTATGAATAAGTGATGTATTGTACCCTTATACGCCCATTATTTTTTCCTATATCTGTCGAGTACAAGAAATCTGATCAATAGTCGATCTATTACACCTAAAACCATAATAATAATAATAATAATAATAATAATAATAATAATAATAATAATAATAATAATAATATATTATCGCGAAAAATTGATACTTTATTAAAAGATGGGTATGATTTTTACATTTTTTACACCAAAATAAATTGTATTAATATGACAACTATATCCTATTCATCTGCTTCTTTTCATGGTAGATGGGTAATGAATACATAATACACTAGAGAGAAATTTATCATCTCAAGAAAACATACTCTGCATATTTTTTCCCACACAAAATTCCACGTACACTCTTCCGGTTTAGTGATGTTCATTCAAAGACAATGCCACTGAACAGGCTGTTGGCAGGTGACGTCCTGTGGTTTCGACACTACAAATCAAACGTCACAGCGGCAACATATTTAAAAACTTGGCTCTGCACTGTGACGATGTATTTCGTCATGTTCGTGTCACGCAATTCTTGACTTCACTAGCAGCTACGAGATGGAAACAGTTGCAAATGACTTGAGTACCGTGTCGTCTGCAGGGAACTGTTTCGTGAACGACAAGCTCTACTTTTAACACTGCATATCAATCACGTCTTATTTCTGACGGGAAACCAATTGAATTGTCATCTACATCCGAACGCGAAAAGTCAATTCTCCTTGAATGTTGCCCCGGTTTTATTTCGGATTGTTTAACTTTACTCCCCCGCTCTGATAGAACAATGGGCGCTCATTCGTGAAGACTTGACTTCAAACGAACTTTACACCTTAACCCAAATGTTTCTGAATTCAAATACTGTTAACCGTACTAAGTGCATTATTATTGCAGAACAATGGCCTTCCTGCATATCTAAATGTGGAATATAACTCCTTATGCTACGACTATGACTTAACCTGATAACGTCCTCTGTGAGAAACCTTCCACAATATAAACCAGCGGTCGCCCTCTGTAGAGACCAATATTGATTTCGCTCTAAGCTAGTTTTTATGGTCCCACTACCGTTCGCAGATCATTCCACCATTTATCAACCTGAACAAGAATAATGCATGATTTAAAATTTAAAACGTTCGGTGTGTTTTGAAAAGCGGAATTTCAATATACCACTAAAACGTATACGTATGCGTACAACAATAATGATAATAATAATAATAATAATAATAATAATAATAATAATAATAATAATAATAATAATATTTAATGTAAAAGTATGGTGTAGTATGGTCTAAAGCATAAAACGTGTATGTTACGGGAAATTGAGTTTAAATTGTTTTTGACATTTTTGAAATGGGCCACGATCATACAGACATTAGGAAAACTTTATTAAACCAACTTATAAGTGGAATTGTACAAATTCCTTTGACAAGAAGAAAGTACACATAGTAATGGTGTTTTAAGTGGGGGAGAAAGTCCATAAAATGTTCACATTTTTCTTCAAGTCTCCCCTTAATTCCATGGATGCAATCTAGTTGCTGAGTACGATACCCGATGCTACATTCACATGTGATTACAAAATTCTAGTGTCGTCCTTCGACTCTGGTTTAAGTTTCATGTACGTAAATATTTGGTAAGAATTATTTTTTCTTGAAGCACAAACATTTTATTTTATTGTTATATTAAGTATAAAAAGAAGGTATTGTGATGCTTCAGAATATTGATTTCAATATTTTCACGAAAATTAAACTTATCAGTACCAAAACGCTCCCATATCCGTCTTAGACTTGTTACACTATCCACCTGCAATCCATATCAACGTGTGGATCAATATGAAGATCTAAAATTAATCTTTTATCGATAAATTGAACATCTATATTGTTCAAACTTTTGTACGAAATTGACTGCTGGATAGATGGGTGGGTAAGTGGATGGACAGATGAATGGGTGGGTGGATGGATATATGAATGGGTATGTGGGTAGATGGACAGATGGGTGGGTAGGTGGGTATATGGGTGGATAGATGGATAGGTAGATGGGTGGAAGTTTGGATGATTGGATGGATAGATGAGAGGATGGATGTATATGTAGGTGGGTGGATAGATAGATGGGTGGGTAGATGAGGAATGAATCGATGAATGGGTGGGTAGGTGAGTGGATGGATGTATGGATGGAAGGATGGATGGAAGGGAAGGCTTGGAGCAAAGCGATATGCCGTTATGTCACTGATACGAACTTATTGTGATATCTTCAAAATTTTATTTTGTCGAGAAATATTCGCTAAATATTATCTGAAACTCCCTCGTTCTGGGGGTAGGGTTCATTAATCAGCTGTGTATGTACGACACAGGTCTTACTTTTGCTTAACTTCTGAAAGATTTTATCGCTTAAAAATCCATCACAGAGAACGACATGAATGGATGAGTGAGCAGGTGTATGCACAGTTCGATGGGTGTCTGGGTAAAGAGAGGGTGAATGAATCATTTGACGGATGGATGATACTAACCGTGGAATCAACAGAGATTCCCCTGTAGTCTGCAACACGCAATACTCTTGAGTTATGGGCGATGCGACACGGAGACGATGGAATAACCGCACGGCAGACAGACAAGCGCTTGAGGCTCGGATTTACTGTCCCATAACCCGAGACTCCAGCTTTGTGGCCTTGTTCCCAAACTTCTCCGACGAGAATAATTCCTAACATTGGTTAGGGCGAGCATCTATAAAACTTTGTCGTAAGAAGCGAAATGAGATGTTTATGCAACGCTGTTTCCTCTCCGGATTAAGACGACATCCGTCTCCTCCAGCTTGCCGGTGCCTCGTAATCGCCTATTTTATTGTCAATAAATGTTGAAGTTTGCGCAGGTACCATAATATTTCGTATAGAATTTTTACTTTCTTTTATTAAGAATTTTGACGCCCGTGTATTTACGACCACAGCAACAATGCAAGTGAAATCTTGGTATTAAAATAGCTCAGTCAAGTGCTCACGCGATGAGATGGCTCAAAATACCACGTTTTTTTTATTTTGGAAGATAATTTGGCTATGTTATCTTGGAGAAGGAGAGAATTTAAACATGTATAAGTAACGTATTTTTCACTTATTTTAATAATAATAATAATAATAATAATAATAATAATAATAATAATAATAATACTTACTTACAAATGGCTTTTAGAGAACTCGGAGGTTCGTTGCCTCCCTCATATAAGTCCACCATCAGTCCCTATCCTGAGCAAGATTAATCCAGTCTCTACCATCATATCTTACCTCCCTCAAATCCACTTTTATATTATCCTCTACGTCTTGACCTCTCCAAAGGTCTTTTCCCTGTGGCCTCCCAACTAACAATCTATAGGCCTATGCATTTCTGGGCACATATGCCCATATGTGCTATATGACCTACTCATCTCAAACGTCTGGATTTAATGTCCCTAATTGTATTACGTGAAGAATACAATGCTAGCAGTTCTGCGCTGTGTAACTTTCTGCATTATCCAGTAATTTCATCCCTCTTAGCCCGAAATATTATCATACGCACCTTATTCTCAAACGCTCTTAACCTCTGTTCCTCTCTCAAAGTGAGAGTCCAAGTTTCACAACCATACAGAACAACCGGTAATATAACTGTTTTATAAATAAAATTATAACTAAGCTTTTTTGAGACCAGACTGGATGACAAAAGCTTCTGGACAAAATAATAACAGGCATTTCCCATATTTATTCTGCGTTTAATTTCCTCCCGAATGTAGTAGTAATAATAATAATAATAATAATAATAATAATAATAATAATAATAATAATAATAACAATAATAATAATTCATAATTAATAATAATAACAATAATTTATTCTGGTAGTGTTAAGGTCATCAGGCCTTCTCTTCCGCACTAGCAGAAACATGTACACATACAAAATTTTTGGATAGTAGCGAAGAAACTAACGACTGTAATAACGTTAAATTACCCAAAACAAGAATGTTTAAATTTATAACACAAAACATTAAAAAAAGAAAACAAACACAATAAAAATGTTAAACTTGTATACTATTAAACAAAGTTTAAGATCCATATTAATATGATTTATTATTAATCTAAATAACTAACTTTACAAAATCTTAGCTCAGTTTTGACTTACGGTTGTGAAGCATGGACAATTACTAGTAGGAAAAGAGATGGGACCCGAATAACCGCGGCTGAGATGCTATTTACGAGGAGAACGGCAGGATACACTAAATGGAACTACAAGAGGAATGAAGACGTCCTCAATGAACTCCAGATCGAACCAGTATTAGAATATACAGGAACACAGAGAGAAAAATGGATAAACCATGTCAACAGGATGAATAACAGTAGAACCCCAAAAATGATACTCCGTTACTGACCGTCAGGGAAAAGATCAATAGGACATTCAGCAAAAAGATGGATCGAGTGCGTAACAGGCCACATGGCCTAATACATGTTTGGAAGAAGACGATGATAATTAAACGAGAAAGAGCAACTAATGCAAACAAGAAATACAATTATTGTCTTCCTCAGAGTTACATGACTGTTCTGTTCCTTCTCATATCTACAATGGACAGTTTTCGTGATATACTGGGACATTGTTTGGCTGTAAATGGTTCTCATTTTGAGTATCTGTGATAAAATTTGGTTATTCCTAGTGTTTTGTTTAGTTTTATGGCCTACTCAACTTTATTTTACATACTTATTTGTCTCAAATTTGAAGTCCACGAAACAAGTTTAATAAATAGTTAAGAGGCAAGAAGAGGGAGAATAGGTGAAGTTTCTACGCATTCATACGTAAATTTTGAAGTCCACGAAACAAGTTTAATAAATAGTTAAGAGGCAAGAAGAGGGAGAATAGGTGAAGTTTCTACGCATTCATACGTAAAATTTAATGGAGATTCGGAATATGTAAATTTTAATATAGAATGCCACTTAAAAATATAGTTTACTGTCACACCCTGTATGTCTGAAAATCTATTTTCGAACACTGGCATAATATTGTATGGTTTATCTCGAACAGTTTCCGTATAAACTTTTTTTGTCAAATTGAAATTTAAGAATACTGTACCTTTGATCACGAATCGGATTGTACAACAACGCACAGGTAAACAAAACTCAAGCGCCACCTCACTCCATCTGTACTTCGTTGAACGGTAACTTCACTTCATTCTTAAGTTGTCTCGGATCCTAAGCCTGGTCACAGATAATGCAGAAGAATATATGACTGTTTATTTTCTGTCTTCTATTCACCTAAAATAAAAACTTTTGTCACAGCGGAAGAAACGCTACGAACTTTTGCATTAACCCGATATTAAACCCTCAAAATGTATAATTGAGAGCATGGGTAGACTAACGAAAATAAGGGTTTGAGAGAATCGAAGCCAAAGTTCTATAAATATAGTATTCAACCATATAGTTTCTAAAATTTTGACTACGATTTCTTCAAAATCTTACTTTCTTACTTAAGTCATCAGTACACCCATGTCTTCAATTTTGACTGAAGTTGTCATTTAAAGGTTCTAAAACTTCTTACTCTAACTAACTCAACTCTAATAACTGTTCTTTATCATATAGGCTCTTGTTTTTGTAATCTGTGCTATTTTATTGCTTATATTAATTTGTTTATTTTGTCTTCTTTCTACTTATCTACAAGTCAGTTTACTCCCTACCACGAGCATTTGCTTACACGAGGGTAAATTCGTTAATCTGTATTTCTGTTTTATGTATATAATAGTTTCTTAATTATCTTTTTTATGTAAATAAATACATTGTTTTTGTTCTTGTAACAGCGCTCTTATAACCTACGTGATATGGCAGGGCTAGGCATTGGGAGCGGAACCAGTCTCTAAACGGGGATGCTTAATATTCATCCGTCACTGAATCAACGCTGCGCTGTGTTCGGCGGGGAAGAAAGGGGATGAAGAGAAATCATATGGCTCCCCGTGAGAGAGTAGAATCCGCTCTTGCTGCCCAGCCCTGGTGATATGGCGAATTTGAAGCAACAGCGGCCTGAGAAAGAGGGTGAGAACTTACCCCATCTTTATTATTCGTGTATAAATCTCACAGAAGCTACAGCGCATTAAACGCCGCCACTCCTATTAAAACTGTTAGCTGACTGAGCTATTGCTGCCATCTTCGTGTTGTGTGGTGTATGCACCCTTCATCACTGGAGCCCCATTTAACGGCAGTTGGGATCCTTTTCCTCCCTCCCCCGGGGCAGTGGAAGAACTTCTGTCGAGGGGAAAGAAAAGCTCTGAAATAATTGTCTTCTTTATGGGAGAGATTCAGTGATTCGTCCTGCAATGGAGCATTCTTCATTTGCTACTTGACTCTTTTGTGGTATTAGCGCTATCAGCGCGACATCATTCCGGCGCAGAAATCTATAACCGACTTACGGAGATAAAGGGGAGCTTCAAGAAAATGAATGTTCTCTTACAGTGGATCGGAAAACTTCGGGAATTCAAGAGTGTCTTTCTCTTTCTCTTGGGCTAGACTCGCAATGAAAGATTGTTTTATATTAAATCTCTTTATAGCCCACTCCGATTGTATGGCGATTTAGCATTACTCGTCTACGCTGTAGAGTTTTATTGAGATCTGGTAATACATTCTTTGCTTAAATGTATTAGGTGAAATCTGATAGCATCTTATTCGTCACCACATACTGGTATAAGTAAATTCTACTTGCTATTGATTACGTTTTATTTCATTACTATCTCTTGTCCACCGTTGTGGAGGAACAGCATGTCTACCGTGAAACGAGCAGACTGAATTCAAATTCTGGTTGGGACAAGTTACCTTGTTGAGGTTTTTCCAGGGATTACCCTCAATCCATTAACAGAAATGCTGGGTAGGCTCTAACGTTCGGCGCTGGGCCCGGACTGATTTCACGGTATTATCAGTATCACCTTCATTTCACTCAGACGCTATGTAACCATAACAGTTGACAAAGTGTATTAAAATAAGCAAAATAAAGACAAAATTATGATTTATTCTATTTAAAATTTATACAGATGATATGTATGCAACAATAAGGTCTAACTAGTAGTAGTAGTAGTAGTAGTAGTAGTAGTAGTAGTAGTAGTAGTAGTAATAGTAATAGTAATAGTAATAATAATAATAATAATAATAATAATAATAATAATAATAATAACAATTTAATAATAATAGTAATAATAATAAAAATTTAATAATAATAATAATAATAATAATAATAATAATAATAATAATAATCTAGTCTGCTGTCAAAAATCTGAAAGTTATAATTTATAAAACAGTTATGTTACCGGTTGTTCTGTATGGTTGTGAAACTTGGACTCTCACTTCGAGAGAGGAACAGAGATTAAGGATGTGTTCTTAGGAAAATATTTGGGGCTAAGAGGGATGAATTTACAGAAGAATGGAGAAAGTTACACAACGCAGAACTGCACGCATTGTATACCTCACCTGACATGATTAGGAACATCAAATCCAGGCGTTTGAGATGGACAGGGCATGTAGCACGTATGGGCTTATCTAGAAAAACGTTATGTTAGACTAGTCAAGTCGAAGAGTTGTGTAAATCCGATGGACATTTTACTATTTAATAAATTGTCTGTACACTTTAAATTTTAACTTATTTAATAATTTACTGTACAAATGGCTTGCCAACTATGTCTTTCACAATATCAGGGAATATCTTGATAGTTTACCTCTGAATGAGGTTCTGTCTGATGTGTACTGTACATCTACAGTATCATCAGGCAGTATATCACCCTTGACGGTATACATGTGTCAGAGGAAGAACAATTGTCTGTATACATCTGAAGTCTGATTAGTGTAATATGTAGCTAGTCGGCGATGTATGCAATGGAGAGAGAAAGGAACTGGCATCCTGTCCCATTATCTCCTGGCCTAGTTGCCTCGTAAGTGGTGCCTTGTTGTTATCACTTGTGAGGTTCAGACCTGTCTTCGCATAGTTGACTAAACAAAAAACCAATCTTGATAGTAGTGTAAACATTTTAAATAACTTAATTTATTCTATTCTAGTTATATTCAAACTTTTATGTTTCTTAATCTATTTTATATGTTATTTTATGATACGCTATATTACATTTTATTGTATTTTGACAATGTCTGTAGCATCATGCTTACAACAATAAAAAACAGAATGACTGATTGCATAAAAGTAAAGAAGTGTAAAAAATTAAATATATTTTCAGAAAATATGTAAGTGTTTAATTAAAGATGTGTAATGCAATGCATAATAAACAATATTATAGTAAATTACAGTAGACATCGGATGTTTAGGAAAATGCCTATTTTAGTTGAATGTTCATATTTAAAGGCTTTTAGTAAACGTGCACGAATCATGAGAAATGAAGCATTCTGATAAAGTTTGATCCTGTTTTTTTTTGTTTTTTTTTCTTGCCGTTTACGCCTTTTTTCTTTAATATATATTTTTTGACTTTTCTTGCTTTTATATGTACCTTTTTCGCCTTTTTCTTTATATGACTACTCACTAACAATATTTCATTTATTTCTGCGTTCTAAATTAAGGAATTTGCAGTTCTTATAGTAGCCATAGATATGGGACACCCTGTTGCAATGCAGTGTTGTTCTTTCGCTTACTCCGGAATCGACCTTGTCCTTACCCAGCACTGCTACCTGACTCCAGCACTTACCTACCCCATTAATTCCTCGCTTAGTTACCTCATGAGTGATGTCCTATTGGTGTTACTTTTGTGTTCAAACCTGTCTTCGTACAGTTGACTGAACAACAACAAACGTCAGTTATTAGTCGAATACATGAAGCGTTGGATTTCCACGCTGATAACCCGGATTCGAATACCAGTGAGTCCAATTATAATTTGTGGTGGACAAACACGGTGCTTTCTGGTAGAACTTTGCGACTCAACTTTATTATTGTTACATTAATCATCGTCACACTGATTTTGTCCAATAAACGTGACAGAAATTTGTGCGTTAATCTTGAAAAGTTGCTTGTTTATTGTAACTCAAATTACGGAGGTGAAGTTGTGGATGAATAAGTACAAGTGAAACAATTCTACTGGGTGTTCATTTCAAAGTGTGTCATGACGTCACAGTTGTAAGTCAGCGATTTTAAGCGAGTTTCAGCTTTTATGTCAGAGAAGTTGCCTATTAATCAAGGCGTTCAATATGAACTTGAGAACGTCTATTGTATAACTTTAACGTCGTAGCAACAGATGGTGGTCTGTAAAGTCTGTGTGCTACCATAACCTCTTTCGAACTGTGTTTTGCGCGGGCAAGTCGTACGCAGGGTATTTGTTATCATCGGTTGCGTACGGCAACATTCCACAATACAAATCAAATGCTCCGTGTCCATGTTGATCGTCGAAGTTGATGTCAACAAATACGTAAGTAATCGTCTTAACCCTCTCCACATATCCCGACAGTAAAAAAAAAAACTCACCTCAGTAAGTGTTTCCAAACAGTTCACATTCCTGCCACTACAGGTGTTACCGTACGTATCGGTAAGTACTCTTCAGAATGAACGCCGTACTTGCTAGGCAACTTCTCTGGCACATACGTAATACGCCTCTGTGGAAGTGTAGGAAGATTGAATTCTCTAGGCTCAACGACTTAACGTTTGTTAAGCACTATTACCATACCAAATTTGTCCCCGATTAAAATACACGGCACCGAAATTCCGTTCAGTGAATCAGTAAAGAATCTAGGTATTTATATGGATAAAAGTTTAAATTGGAACATTCAAGTTGCAGAAACCTGCAAAAAGGTATTTTCATTAATCCACTCGTTTAGACGATTGAAGAATTTTCTACCCCTTTCCATGAAAAAAATGTTAGTGCAAACACTCGTGATGCCCCACTTCGATTACTGTGATATTCTGCTTGCTGACCTAAGCGTTACTTCGGCGCAGAGAATACAACGTGTTCATAATATGTGCGTCTGTTTCGTCTGCAATATTCGCCGGGCTGATCACGTAACACCATCCCTCGAAATGTTGTCCTGGCTCCGTCTAGAAGATCGTAGGAAAATCCACTGTCTTTCCCTTCTCTTTCACATATTACATTTCTCCACTCCTGTCTATCTTGCGTCTCGTTTTCAAAATTTATCCACCCATCATAACCTAGACACACGATCACAACACTCCTCAATATTATCCATTCCCTCCCACCGAACATCCTCATATTCATCTTCTTTCACTGTGGCTGTTCCTCGACTTTGGAATTCCCTACCGAGTAATGTCAGGGACTGTCAGACATCAAATCAATTTAAGAATAGGTTAACGAGATATTTTTCTAACAATTATTGTCAACAATAATAGCTGTTTCAGGTTTCTCAGTGTTTAATGGTTATATATATCACAGATAAATATATAAATTATCTCATTATTATTATTATTATTATTATTACTATTATAATTACCATTATTATTATTATTGTTATTATTATTATTATTATCATTATTATTATAACTATTTCTTACCAGTGTTTATTATTGTCACACTAACATTAGTTATCCAATTTTCATAATTTACTTTCATGTTGTTTTATGATCTAGATATTAATGTAATAACTATGTAAGCAAATGTATTTAATTAGAATTAGAGTCTGGCTGGGCGGAAGAGAAGGCCTACTGGCCTTAGCTCTGCCAGATTAAATAAATAAATTATTAAATTATTATTACCCACATGACGGCATACAGCGAGCCATGACACACTTTGAACTGAACACGCAGTATAGAACAGATAAACTACTTTTACAGTTACTTTTTTAAGTATTATGGATGTTTACTTTATGAATTATGGGACATTCAATATAATTTCGATGCCTTTTATTGCCCTATTTTTGTTGTTTTTAGAGCCTTTTTAGGCGCCTAAAATACCATTTTTTAGTGCCGTAACTTCCGATGTCTATAAATAAATCTGTAATAGAACTACAAGTATCAATCATCTAATTGTTATTTTTACTGCATAGATTTTTATTTGAGGGCATATTTAAGAAATTTCAGGTACGTAGTTGTGTGCATATTTGCGATTTTATTAGTGCATAGGGTTCCACCGACTAATAACGAGATATATTGAGCGCAATAAAGGTAACATAGGTCACGCGAACTTAAGCGCGTTCGGGGACCTCAAAAACGTGTATTTCCATTGAAATCGTCAAATTAACCTCTTCATGGGTAATGTATTTCCTGCATATAGTAGTAACGACGTGACTTCGTTTAGATTTCCTTCGGATGATGAAGAGGACGAGGGACTGAGAAAAACCACAGACCGGCGAGCATGGCGGCCCGCGAGCGCGATCCCCCGAGTGCTGTTTAGCGCCGCGGCTCGTGGCTGCGAACTTTCTTGGATTAGCTACTGCACAGGACGATAAGGATGTCTGCTACAAGTTTAACAACTGAGATTCGTGGATGTGGAGGCAGCTAACTCAAGAATTACCGAGGTCTTGAGAAATTTCACTCTGAAGCACGCATTTCAATATATATTGTTCCACAGTCAATACCACCTCAATGTTACAAGTGACAACGACACGGCAACGTCAAATACGGAGGAATTACAAACATTTTAAACATTTTGAAAATACGACTATTGCAAGTATTTCTTAATACTAACTAGTAACTGTACTTCGAGCTAGAGAAGCCAGAAGTGGACAGTTTCAATATGATCTGTGGAATAGTTTAGAATATAATTGCATGCATTTTCCCTATCATTTATAAGCACTTCGGAATATATAGATTATTGCTTTCAAGTGTTAAATACTAGTTAAAATGACACTCCATTTTCTAGAGTCCACGGCTCCACTCACTATCTAATATTTAACACGCGAAAGTAATAATCTGTTTATTCCGAAGTGCTTTTAAATGATACGGAAAATGCATGCAATTACATTTGAAACTATTGCACAGATTAGAGATGAGTAAAACTAACTGCCGCTCTCGCTCGTTGTGTTCGTTGCATTTGTCTTTCGAGTCTCGGCTCGTCATTCTCGAAATAGCATTTGGTCGGCGTGGAAAGATTTCGTAACTTTGAATAACATACATCATTGAAATAAATAACATTATAAATGTTTATATGAGACAAAAAGACAAAACAGAACAGTATCTTAGTTATCAAAATGTTCTGGTTCTATTATATATTACCTATGGTTATATAAATAGAAAAAAAACAATTCTCAAATAAATTTGCATTTCTAAGAAATATAAAACATGACATTAATATCTTTTTACTTGAGATTGTACACTTGATCTTAAACATATGAAAAGAAAATTCCTAGCCTTTTAATAAGGGCTTAGTAACTAAATAAAAACTGGGGAACGGATTATTATACACTGAAAGGTAGAGATGATGTTTCAAATAGGCTACTTGATTGTTGTCAAAGTAGATAAAAGTTCAGTAAGGTGTAAACAACTGTGGCGATTGAAGGCTGCTTCGGGACTTCGGGAGATGATGAATATCGAGTCTCGGAAGACTCCGTAGTCTTTACGTCAAGGACGCGACGTAATACAATATTGTCGTGCGGGTTTTCGGCTTTGCGGGCGCTGATAGTCTCGCTTTTTCGATCGTTGTTCATCTCTAACACAGATCATACGAATCAACATTGGGAGTAAAGACAAGATTGGCTAGATTGTATCTGATGCATGATTTTTTAAATTTGTTATTTAACAACTCTATATCAAATACACGGTCATTGGAATTAGTGATAGCGATATTTGGTGAGATGAGTCAGAAGATTTTCCATAGAATTAACCGACATCATTCGCCTTAGAGTTTCGGAAGCTTTGAAGAAATCCAACTAGTTATTCGGGTCAAGCGAGATTCGAACTCAACGAAGGACCGCGAGACTTTGGACTCTCCCCTGGGCTCATTGTACCTCGTCGGACAGGAGTTAAGGGACCTCAATGTGAAAAGACAAAGGATCCTGCAGGCTGAAGGGGAGAGGCAACATTCCGTATCACGTAGAAAAATGTACCTATCCAAGTGGCCTATGTGTAAGGTCATTCCCAGCCCGTGGCCCTTCCCTTTAAGGGAGCTAGTATAGTGTAGCATAGGTTCACGAAGCACGCTCTTTACCCTGATACTATATCGGTGAATCTCATGTCTGTTACACGGTGTGTTTTACTACTCAGCGCAATGTCGATTTCAATTAATGTAATAAAATAACTCACTTCCATTACTTACAAATGATGTTATTCCAACCGCACGCGTTGGTTAACGCTATACTGAACTCTGTTTTAGTAATTCCAGTGACACTGCACTATCATACAACTAAAGCAACGCTTTACGGGCACAGTTATCCGAGTCTACACATGGTACTTTCTGTAGAGAGGACCTAAACGTTGCATTATGGACCTTTTAAATGCTGATGTGCAACAACGTATTGAGAGGGAGGCATAAAATTAAGCAAGCAGTTGTATCGTTTCCATAGCAACTGAAACAACACGCTCACCATACGGCTCCACATGTGATCGAACCAATCACTCGACCACTTCGGTCGCGCGTTAATAAAAACCAGACTGTGTCATTTAATTATAATCTTCTGTTTTGAAATTTTTCCGCTTGAGAGTTCTCATTTCCGACTTCAAAATGCTCTGGTTTAAGGGAATATTTCATCACATTTACCTACAGGTAATGTTATATTCCACTTTGTCTCAGATACTCAGTAACATATTAAAACTTCGTTTAATATTTGACGAAAAATAGTTGTGTAAAGATAGGTACATAGACGACGCATACTAAAATGATAGTATTGGCATGGTGCTTGTAATGGACTTCTTTAGTAGTTTCAAGTAATTTCCGTCTATACGCACCAGATAAGAAGAAAAAAAACAATATTAAATAGTTTGAGCGTATAATCAAATAACACTGAAAATATACACACAAATTACAGATACACAAGCAACGAAAAAGATGCGCAAAAACATAACGAATTGACCCCAGTGAAAAGGACAGACTTGTCACTACTATGTTTTGAACTAAAGGCCAAACAGTAGAGAAAAATAGAAGGTGATTTTAAGAATGTTCCTAAATACCGAGGACAAAAACTGAGAGATTACTGAAGAATACGATACTCTCATATTACACCCCACTGGTGAAACAAAGATGGCGACGATGACGTAATATAATAATTATACAGGGTGTTTCCGGGCTGGTGTTACAAATTTTCAGTAATGATTGGGAAGAGTACATGTATCAATTTGAGATAAGGAACCCTGGTACGGAAATGACTGAGTCGAAAGTTGTAAGCAAAAATAGTTGTGTGGAAATGGAACTGTAATTTCGCACCTCGTGCCCTCCTTCTCTTAATCTTTGGAACAGTCGTGGAAAATTGGTGTGGGCCGGATGTCTCCTACGTGGGTACTTGTTACCCGATACAATCTGTGACCTTGTCTACTGTTCCCATTGGCTCATCCGTATTCGAAAATCATGTCTGCATATTCCGCTCTCGTATACTCCTCCATTTCACTAGGACTGATCGACTGGACACTGCAACTTTTACACAAAAAGACACTACTGTCTACAGACGTGCATATCAGGACCGACCATGTCCCTTACACTTTACGCTATCTGCATTGCTTTAGTGTAGTTTCCTGTCCCCACCCCTCAGACAGCGAAATGAACGGAATACTGTAAGTAAGACAACGTGAACAACGTCAGATGAATACAGTATGTGTAAGATGTACAGATAAATACACGTAAATAAGGTGTATAGAGGAATAAAATTATTTCATTTCCACACAACTATTTTTGCTTGTAACTTTCGACTCAGTCATTTCCGGACCAGGGTTCCTAATCTCAAATTGATACATGTGCCCTTCCTCATCATCCCTGAAAGTTTCTAACACTAGCCCGGAAACACTCTGTATATGCAAGGCATATTAAAAGCCTCAACAAACCTAACCTATACTGTCATTGTTTCTCGGCCTTACGAAACTCTCACTCTACCAAAAAACGTGAAGTTCAATACCGTATCCTCCAGTAGACCCAAAATTGCTCATTAAGGGGGCGACGGATGAAATGTGGTCATTTTCAGTAAAAATCGCACTATCGTTTTCTTGTAAAAATGAATCAGCTATCTCTTACTTATATGTTGAGCAAGTTTCAATGCTCTGCGGCGCTCAAAAGCATGACTGTTACGCAATATATAAATGGCTGCACCCCAATTCAATGCAGATTTTACAAGCTGTTTTCTCACATTTTTTTCAGCACATTTCATCAGGTTCGAAGTGTAAAGGCTCTTAAAATGTTGATGCTAGGAACATGACATTTTTACTGCTTGTTGTATATACTGTGGTTAACACAATAGTGCATGGGTTTTATGATTAAGTGAATAATTATTGAAATAAAAAATGAAATACGGTACGAGTATTTATAGTGGCAATGACAAATTTATATTTTTTGGTATGCAGTGGTTTAAAAATGTTTTCCCTCTTTTGTACTAAATATATAGGAAAACTAATGCGTGATGTTTTCCTAAATAAGCCACTGGTCTTGCAAAAAATTTTCAAACATTTTACTGAACAATTGAACGACACATTTTATTTTGATATACGTAAATTTTTATTAATAACTCAGAAACTAATTCACTCACAGAAATGAAACTTCACCACATCATTATCTATCACACCGGCATTACGGTGTACCGTGTATGGTTCCTAATAATAATAATAATAATAATAATAATAATAATAATAATAATAGTAATTATAATAATACTAATAGTAATAATAATAATAATAATAATAATAATAGATTTATGTACTAATATTTAATGTGCTGTACAATAGCCAGGGGTCAATAACAGTTCAGCACATGACAATTTCATAACAAGAACATTAATAATGATTGAAATTACAATAAAAGTACATTGAAATAATTATTAAAATAATAAGAATTAAAATAATTGTAATTGAAAATGAAAGGATGGAATCATATAAATTAATATAATACAAATGATATAAAAGAAAACGAGAATAAAATTATAATACATATCTAAACAAAAGACATAGATTAAAAACTGATATAAAACTCCAAAAGTAGGCTATATACAATAAACTACATATTAAATGGATCCAAGTTCAATTCATGCAAATTAATAGACGGGAGAGAGAGATTTAGAATTTCTATTGTAGAATATTGTATTTCTATTGTAATTTTATGAAGGATTCACAATCAATATCACCTTTAATTACTTAAAAATAAAATAAAATAAAATAAATAATCAAATAAAATAATCAAATAAATAATCAAGATCTTGACGTTTGGCAAATAAACTACAGCAATTTATAATATTTGCAGTTAATCTCATATTTATAATCATCAGAACTAGATAAAAATCTGTAAGAACACAAGGAAATAAATTTTCTTTGAATAATCTCCAATTTAGCCGAGTCAGTGGAAGTAATGGAGTTCCATACAACAGATGCATATTCAAGCTTGGATCTAAGTAACATATAGTATAAAATTAACAACACATAGGAGTAGAAAAAGAATAAGTTATAGATCTAATTAGACCAAACATCCTTAATGAATGGGTATAAATATATGCACATAATCATGGAAATATAATTTAGAATCAAGACACGAAGATCTTTAATACAACCATTCTGAGTAATTATGACATTAAGAGAATAATTAAATTAGTAATAACAATAATAATAATAATAACAATAGTAATAATAATAACAACAATAGTAATAATATCGATGTGACAAAAAGATAACATTATAAATGGAAGTTATGTGATGATCTCTAATTTCGGGAGATATCATGTGAATGTAGAAAGCTAACAAGTAAACCTTCAGGTGGGGTAAAAAAACAAAGACTTACCTTTATTACCATTCGATTAAGCATTAAAAGCAATGAAAAATACGTAAATTTTACAACTCGAACGCAAAGAACAACAGAGATCTCGACCAATCAAGATCAAGTTGACATGGGCTACTTAGATTGCAAACAACTATACCACGCAGCAATGCTAGATGCGAGAGCGAAGACAGTACTGCTGTAGATGCGCTGTCAGCTAGTTTGTACCCTGCAGTTTATTGTGTAATGTTATGTGCAGTGAGCTGAAGAAGATGAACCCAGTGAATATAGTGATTAAAATTTTGGATAAACTAAATGAAGAGGGTTATAAGGAGACAGTGAAATGTCGCGTAAGGAACTTGGAATTGTTGATGATATATGACTTATTAAAGAGTTATGAATCGGAAGCAGTTGAAGAAAGTCATACTCTGGACACTGATGAAAATGAACCATGAAATGATGACAATGTCATGCCTCATGTACGAGAATAGGAGACTGAAAAAAAAAATACTACGTCAGAAGAGGAATTAAGTACTTCACAAAGTTCCGGTTCTCAATACGCTCCTTCCCCTCCCAAAACATCCCGAGTCGTTGACTTTGAAGAAAAATGTGAAGTAACAGAGTATTGGATTCTGTCAGGTGTACCGACAAACAAAAAGAAAAAGTTTAACCATAGGTCATGGAGCAGTATGAAGCATAAATTCACGTGGTTAACATACGAAAGTCAACTGTCAAAAGATTGCAACTCATAAGTCGTATTTGGTGGCATGATTTTGGACAGTTTGGACATGTACAATGATGATCAAGTGTTTAATACAGACGAATGTGGGTTCCATAAGGAAATGCCTTTCGGCACAACATTAGAACGTCAAGGAACCAGTAAAGCGTACGGTGTCGTGCAATCCAAGGGGGAAACTACACATTCCTACACTATAACGCAGGTGGTTTCTAATGCTGGAAAACGGATGCCAAAATTGCTACTTCTTCTCCAAGAACAAAAAGGTATAAGTAAAAGATTTACGGAACGCAACCTTGTAGTAAAATGGACTTCGTCGGGAAACATGACCAAAAAAATATGGATACAATTGTTACGAGAAATATTCCTTCCTAATTCTGTAACTTGCAATCTTTTGCTGTTGGACTCGTATGGTGTCCACTGCGACGAAAATACAATTAAGCAACTGTTAGAAGAAGGGGACTATCGTCTTGAAAAACTAGTAGTTAAAATCATACCGCCAAATACGACTTATGAGTTGCAATCTTTGGACAGGCACTTTTTTCGAATGTGTAAGCATATGATTTGACACATTTCTCATAATGTAGATTTTGATGATTCATCTGATACATTACAAAAACGCAACAATAATATACTGAAACTACAGTCGCTTGTTTACCAGAAGTTTCTTTTTCCACGATTCCAACAGGCGCATGGGTATGTTTGGGTGTTAGCTGAATTGGGATCCAGAAGTGGACAACGTTTTCAAAACACTACAGAGTACTGTAACCGAAATGTACAAGGAATATGTATGATTTGTGCAAAATCAGCCTGTATAAAGTACGGGTGGTGTACTGAATATTTGTGTTTCCAATATTTTGCATTAGCTATCACTGTTGTGCGACATATGTTTCTGGATAAAAACAAATCAGATTCTGGAATACAATGCGTTAAGTAACATGATGACCACATCATCGTTTTCCTTCTTATGCATTAATCGCTAGTTGAAAGTATGTTTTCTTGCTGCTTGAAGCCTCGTGTTCTGCGCTCTGTATCGCACTTGATAATTGCAGTCGAGTTACGAAATTTTAGGATTATTCATATTTTATTATGCTGATTCCAAAAATATAAGTTTAATTTGCATTGTTTTTTACCTCAGGTGAAGGTTTACTTGTAAGTCGTGGGCTGAATACGGGTGACTCTAGTATTATGCAGGTAAGTTGGCGGGTCTGTAATATAATCACAATTTGACCATAACAGACCGACAGCAGCGACCTGCTTGCGATACGGGTCGTCCCTTGGACGAATGATACTTGAATACTTTCAGAATCTGATATCGTTTCACTGTCTAACAGTCATTCAGCGCGTGACATATGCAACAAGCTGGGCTTCACGAGGTCTTAAAATTGGGAAATTAATGTCTGGCATCATAACACTGCCAGTGTTTTAATTAGTCTGTGGAATGGTTCAATAGTTTCTTTTCTCGTTTTGGAAATTCTCTATCTGCCATGAAACGGTCAGAAGCATTCAAACTGAAAATAAAACTCTGTGCGTGGAACAGTGGCTTCTTCTCTCATCCTGCATGCATCATTACATTCGTAGGTACGTCCGGGTCAAATCAGATTTTTATGGAGTCATAATTGCATGAATGACGGTTCGTTGCGCTGTGCAGCGTAACAAAATTCAAATCTTTACATCAAAGCAAACGCGATCCAAACAACGGCTATCAAATTACTGATGGAAACGTTTTAAACATCATGCTCCAATTAAAACAATCCTTCTATTTTTTAAATCACACTATGATTTTTCTTTGTAACGTAAATGCTACAGCATTATTTACAGAAATGTGATCACTTTTTCATGAAATGGGCAGTGTAATGATTGCAGTATAATGCTATGGAATAAGAATGCTAATGAAGGAAAATACTCTACGTGCATGGTGAGAAGACAAATCTTAGGCTGCACTGGACTTCACATGTTCAAATTTTCTGAACTACGCATATAGATTTTATCATCAGTGTAGGATATAGAGTTCGATAACTGTTACCGCAAACTGACATTCCGGTAAAATGTTAGACGGAGTTCTATGACATTACGCTCTTGACGCAGAGATCTTAACAGCCAGTTCAAAATATTAGAACAACATAACATTATGACTACAACTGGTTCGTCGGTCGTCAACTATTACGAGTGTAAGAAACAAGTTAAAAATATTCTGCAAAATAAAATAAAATGTTGCTTATGCAGATATGTGTAGCATAATATTAGAGACAATTAGTTGGGTTCCAACAGTGACTGACTGGACGTAAACGTAACACTGTGATCAGAAGCAATCAAAGAATGTGCGACTTATACTGCATACACATTATTTTGACTTGTACAGAAAGTTAAGTTGTGGATGAAAATATTAATTTTATTGCGATTAATTATGAGATAAAATAATCTTACTTCTCACATTCCAAAATACATAGTCTACACCTTAATTTAGCTGCCATCAATATTTCTTTAGCCGATTGTTATTGTTTAGTCAACTGTCCGAAGACAAGTGGTATCAAAACACAACCTATGAGGCAACTAAGCAAGGAGATAATGAGGTAGGGTGGCCAGTTTCTTTCCCTCTTCATTGCATACATCGTCGACTAGCTACATATTACACCAATCAGACTTAAGATGGTGGTAATAATAATAATAATAATAATAATAATAATAATAATAATAATAATAATAATAATAATAAATTAGTGCTAGAACGAAGATATATTTTCTTTTTATTTTTATAAAAATCACTCTAGCACCTCCAGAGAGAGTATCAGGAGACATTCCACGAAATTTTAAACCAAGTATTTAATTAATTAATAGAATAAAAATAAAAAATATAAAAAGAAAAACACAGATATTACAGTAATTGAAACTTTATATTTTTTCCCTAAACAATATTTTTAAATTGATTTTTTAATATAAGGAGCATTAGCAAATTGAAAGTCTGGTAATTTAGATGCTATCTTGTTATAAAGCGTTGGACTGAAGTTGCTGCTGTGATTATAAGCTACAGTTTTGGTACATTTAGATCTGTCAAGCATATTTGTCAATCTTTTATTTTTGTATTTATGTGAATACAAATTAAATATATTTCGGTTTCTATGTACGAAATTAAACAGATATTGTTATAAATTTGGTGAATATCGAATACTATAAATGCAGAATACAACAGTTCTGAGGAATATTCAAGAGGCATATTAAGACATATTTTTATTATTCTTTTCTGTAGCAGAATTATTGGCATGAGGTGGTACTAAAAGCACAACCCCATCCTATAATACTGCACTAATGTTATGTAAATCAGTTGTAAAATAATACAAACAAACTGTTCTTCCTCTGACACATATCGTCAAGTGAGATGTACTGCTGATAATAGATCTACATATCAGCCAGAACCTCAATCAGAGGTACGTACTCGATTATTGAACAGTTTAACGACGCTGCATCAACTATTATGGTAATTAGCGTCGTTGGAATTGGTCATACGGAGATGCTATTTGGCGAAATGAGACCGAGGAATTGCCACGGAATTGTCTAACTTTCGCCGTAAAGTTTGGAAAACTTCGGAAAGAACGCAACAAAATAACTAACCCAAGCAGGAATCGAACCCACGCCCGAGCGAAGCTCTGGATCAGTAGGCAAACTGGCTTACCGCCTGTTCTAAGACGGTGTCCGCCATCAGTGTTAAAGGCCGTTTTTCAGAAGTACGTCTTTTGGTCTCTTAAGACAAGTTGCACTGTAATCTACCTATACCTACCTATAATTAAGGAAAATAATGGGGATTAGAGGAGACAAATATACAGTGTGTTTCAAAAATACGGGGCATAATTTCAGGTATGTATTTCCCACATGTAGACAATCAAAATAATTCATTACATGTGTCCGGAAATGCTTCATTTCCGAGTTATGGCCTTCTCAACATTGAAATTCACCGGAACGTTTTTCTTTCCGCAGGTCGTTGTCATTACAGAGATGTTCAAAATGTCAACCTCCTGCTTGACTACAGACCTCACATCGATGTCTCATTGACCTGCGAACACGATCCCAAACTCCAGGAGTATTGCGTATGTCCTCAGAACATGCCACAATTCGATTCCAAAGGGATTCCAAATCAGGCACCGCAGACGAATAAACCAATGATTTTAAATGGCTCCACAAGTAGAAATCGAGAGGGTTCAGATCAGGTGAGCGTGGAGGCCAAGCAATTGGGCCACCTCTACCTATCCATCGATCAGGAAACCTTCGATCCAAGTACCGGCGAGCCGTACGACTGAAGTGTGCAGGAGCGTCATCATGCAAGAAGTGAATGTTTTGACGATTGATAAATGGAGTGTCTTCTAAAACATGAGGTATGGTGTTTTCCAGGAAGTTTTTGTACGCCTGCCCCGTAAGTCTGTTTACAAGTACATGGGGTCCAACTAATCGATCACCAATGATACCGGCCCACATGTTGAGGGAGAACCGCACCTGGTGATGAGATGGAACAGTTGCACGTGGGTTTTCATACGCCCATACATGCTGATTGTTATCATCTCGTGTGAACTGTGCTTCATCTGTAAATAATACTAAGGCAGGAAAGTTCGGATTTACACCACACTGCTGTAAGAACCACTGACAGAACCTAACTCGTGAAGGGTAATCTGCTGGTGACAGGGCCTGTACACGTTGCAAATGATAAGGATACAATTGATACTCTTTCAACAGTCTCCAGACTGTCGTATGTGGAACATTGACTTGCAACGCTACCCTTCGTGTGCTGATAGAAGGAGTCATGTTCACAGCCTCCAGAATCTCCTCCTGTACTTCTGGAGTTGTAGATCTTGGTCGTCCCCTTCCCAAACCAGGAGAGTTAAATTTTCCATACTCGAACAGACGACAATGGAGACGTACAAATGTCTTCCGATCTGGACATTGTCGCTGTGGGTACCTCTCCTGGTACAAACGACGAGCCAGCGCAGCATTGCCGTCCGCCTTACCGTACATGAAGTGTATCTCTGCCAGCTCTTGATTTGAATACATGTCGCACAGTCTAACGCCTACACAACACTGAATGTAACCTTCGCCTCGGAATGAACTGTCAGAGTGCCCTCTTAATGTCTCCTTTGACGGCAACTATCTGCGAAAAGAAAAACGTTCCGGTGAATTTCAATGTTGTGAAGGCCATAACTCGGAAATAAAGCATTTCCGGACACATGTTGTAATGAACTATTTTGATTGTCTACATGTGGGAAATACATACCTGAAATTATGCCCCGTATTTTTTAAACATCCTGTATAATTGTGTACTATATGTAGGCTGATCAGAACATCCCCGATTTCCGGGTACAGTCCCCGGTTTTGAGTTGCTGTCCCCGGGGAGCAAATATCCCCGTTTTTGTCCCCGGAAATTAATTTCGTCCTCAGAAGTTTTGATTTTGTTTCAATAATATTTTACATGTAAATATTTAAGTATCGTGATAAAACTGCTGCGATTCATGCACATTTCTGAATGGTTTTCAGTATGAGACAGAAGAACCAGCGAGCACAGTATGAGATATTCTGCAAACTTTGAGAAGAAGATAGCATATTTGTCTTTAATCAATTGTGCGGAAGTATTAGAACTGCTGCAGTGCTCATTTTTAAGTAACTAAAAAATTAAGAGTTTTGTGACAAAACAACAGGTGAAAAGTGGTCTGATGTTTTTCAACATTTGAAAAAAATTCCATTCCATTCAAAAATCTTCTCAAAATAGCAACAATAATAATGTGTGTTTTCAGTCAGTAATTCATCATTTGAAAGACTTTTTTTTCCTACGCAATGAAAATCTGGACTGATGAAAAGTCAAGAATAAAAATTGAAACAATTAAAGCTTTGTTATAAGTGAAAACAAACTTTCATTTCTCATGTGAAGAACTTAGTGTGAAGCTGTCTGGGAATGAACAGATCCTTAAAAAGATATATTCTTCAGACAAGTACTTGTAAAATGTGTGTGTTAGAGTTCAATGCGTACATTTTTATGTGAAAGACTTCCATGCATGCGTCAGTACTGAAACTGAATTCTTAGTGGCTATAATTATGTATAGGAGTTACGTGTGTTTATGCATTTAATTAAAGAAGTTCAGATAATTACAAATTTAGTGCGCTAAGTTATATTATTGTATCTACTGTTACATGTATTTTGTACAACATTTCAACGGAAAGTGACTAGATAGATAAGCGTTTGTGTTTTTTCTTGAAATTGCCGATGTACCCTGCTGGACCATAAAATATCTGGTCAGCCTAACTATATGATACTTGGAATGATTCAACCTTTGATAACGTCGTAACTGTGACATGACGGAATCAGTCCCAGAGTGGCATGTGGGCCGATACCTCACACCTGCCGTCGAATAATTAAGACTTGCGTCTGTGACTTGTGTTGAACTTAATAGCGCGTGTTGGACGTGAGCGTGCTCGAAGGGCTGCTTCTTGCATCCAGATTAACTAATTTGACAGTATTAAAGGAAAGTTGAGCTTGTGGGTTGAAATGCAGGAGAGGAAAGCTCTTGAATCTTTCGTTATGTTACTACTTAAAAGAGGAAAATCATGCCGTAACTCGCACCTCGCCATCTGAGAGCTTTAAAAGTTGAAGATCTCCCTGCCGGAGTGTAATTTTGTCTCGTACGTGCAGCGTTACGGCTGAATGTAATGCTCCCCCTTACTTCCCTCAGCTGCCATAACGAAACCCCATTCAGAACACAACATTCGGAAGGCGTTTTCTTTAGATTATTTCCTCTCCTACAAATATGTGTGAAGAACGCCAAGTTTTGAAGCTTGGATGTATTCTCACGATAAGGAAAATATCTGTTCTTGGGTGTTATTAGACCTACAATTGTCTGTTATAATTCACGGGCCAGATTTCTTGGTTATTTTGAGTCTGAACTAACTGTTTACTTATTTTGCTAAATACTGATATTTAATAATCCCAATTAATTTTAATAACGCCTCTAATATGTGGTAGTATATCAAATATTCATTATATGAGGTCTCGCCCTCCTCATTGAATATTAACACGACTACTATGAAGAAGTCAATGTGTATTATCACCATTAAATCGAGAAAAATTCGTGTCCCGGCATAGCTCAGTTGGAAAGAGCCCTCAGCGCAGAATAACAGAGATGTATTAAATGTTTACAGTTATCATAAACTGTTGTTGAATATGGCCATAAAAGTCATTTAAATATGCGCTCTTGCATATTGACCTACATAGGTTTAAATGCAGGTAGTAGGCCGTAAAACAGTACAATGAGAGGAGTTCGACCAGCACCGTGGATCGTGTCCCGGCATAGCACAGTTGGAAAGAGCCCTCAGCGCGCAGAGCTGAGAGGTCCCGGATTCGACTCCCGGTGCCGAAACAAATTTTTCTCGATTTAATGGTGATAATGTGGTAGTATGTTACAATCACTTCTTGAGTATTTTCTCTTGTAAAAATAATATTAAAAACTCAATTATGGGTTGCCATTGAAGACAAAACGTATCATAGAAAATACAGTAATGCAACAGAGGAATAAGATTGAAAATATATGTAAATAAAAGAGAAAATTTTACAATAATTGATTAATAAAAATATAAAGTGTCAACACTGGATGATATAACAATGTTTAGAACGTGTAACAAAACTTTTTAAGGGAATTGTATAAGAATCACATTGTTTTTGTTTAGTCAACTGTCCGAAAACAGGTCTGAACCTCACAAGTGATACCAACAAGGCACCACTTATGGGGCAATTAGGGCAGGAGATAATGGGGCAGGATGACCAGTTCCTTTCCCTCTCCATTGCACACATTTGTCTATTAGCTACATATTACACTAATCAGGCTTCAGATGCATACAAACAATTGTTCTTCCTCTGACACATCGCCAAGTGAGATGTACTGCCTGATAATAGATGTACATATCAGCCAGAACCTCAATCAGAGGAAGGAACGACATTGAAAAGAATTACACAGGTTGTAACAGAACTCAGCGATAAATCTGAGGAATGATAGGTCACACAGAGAAGACATTCGAAGACACGTTTGGTTAGTACGATGATCCCTCCAGCCGTTATAGCTAGTTGTCGTAATCGGATTTGGCGAATTATATTAGCTCCCTAAATTCATCACGATGCTGGTTGGGCATCGGTCTCATACGCTGGCCCCATGAGAACTAGAACCAGCGCGCATTCCTTAACGCGAGTTCTAGGCATGATGGTACGGCGCGGGACATTGTAAGTACCAAGCTGCATGTAAATTAAATGCTTTTATATCTAAAAAGAAATGAAAATGTGTTAGAAGAATTTAGCTGAGTTTACATTTTTTACACTTATAACCTCATTAATTCAATTATGTTTCTCTGCTTCTTCGGCTGCAAAAATATATGATATGATTCACCTTGAGTTACCAATAATAATTCACAAACTCGTACGCCTATTCCTATTTTAGCGTACATTTCTATTCTATACAGGATAGGCATATGCGGCGGATATATTCTGAAAAGGATGGCAGATTGGCGGCTTGGCAGTGTGATAGATGTACAGCCTTCACTTCTCTAGTTCTTCGGAAGCTATTAAATTATGTAGCCCAACACAGAGGAGAAAATCATGTCTGACCAGGTAACACCAGTGAACAAGAATAACAGAGAGAGAGAGAGAGAGAGAAAGAGACAGAGAGAACGACGAATATTTTAAAATAATTGTTAAGTAAATGAGAAAAATTATTAAATACTTTACTCGTAACTTCCGAAGTGTCTCATGTAGGCCTACTGGAGTTCACGAAATTGAGTGGTGACGCAATACGATTCTTTGCGTGCCTGGACATAACATGAAACAGATACAAGCGAGAGCCGTGAGCCATATTAATAACTGCAACTGTTACAAAGGGAGTCATCAGAGCGGAAATCGACAAATATGAATTGTAGTCTCGTCAGGGATTAATTGAAATTTCTCCGAGATATAGGGCACAGAAATAATTAGATGTAGCGGGGCTAGTGCGACCGGATTGGTACAATATGAGACTGCTGGATTCTCATATAAACGGACGAAGAAAGCGAGAAGAAAGGAGACAGAATCAATGGTGAAAATGAGTAGGAAAGTGAGAAAGATAAAGGGCTGCAAAAGCAGAGAAGAGAAGAGAAGAGAAGAGAAGAGAAGAGAAGAGAAGAGAAGAGGAGAGGAGAGGAGAGGAGAGGAGAGAAGAGAAGAGAAGAGAAGAGGAGAGGAGAGAAGAGGAGAGAAGAGAAGAGGAGAGGAGAGAAGAGGAGAGAAGAGAAGAGGAGAGAAGAGAAGAGAAGAGAAGAGAAGAGAAGAGAAGAGAAGAGAAGAGAAGAGAAGAGAAGAGAAGAGAAGAGGAGAGAAAGGGCGAGAGGAGAGGAGAGAGAGAAGAGAAAGGATGAGAGGAGAGAAGAGAGGAGGGGAAAGATGAGAAGAGAGACGAGAAAATAGAAAGGAGAGGAGAGAAAGGGTGGGAGGAGAAGAGAGGAGAGACAGAATGAGAAGAGAAAGGAAAGAGGAGAGAAGAGAAAAGACGAGAGAAAAGGAGAGACGAGGAAAGATGAGGGGAGAGGAGAGGAGAGAAGAGAAAGGATGAGAGGAGAGAAGAGAAAAGAAAGGGCGAGAGGAGAGGAGAGAAGAGAGGAGGGGAAAGATGAGAAGAGAGACGAGAAAATAGAAAGGAGAGGAGAAAAAGGGTGAGAGGAGAAGAGAGGAGAGACAGAATGAGAAGAGAAAGGAAAGAGGAGAGAAGAGAAAAGACGAGAGAAAAGGAGAGACGAGGAAAGATGAGGGGAGAGGAGAGGAGAGAAGAGAAAGGATGAGAGGAGAGAAGAGAAAAGAAAGGGCGAGAGGAGAGGAGAGAAGAGAGGAGGGGAAAGATGAGAAGAGAGACGAGAAAATAGAAAGGAGAGGAGAGAAAGGGTGAGAGGAGAAGAGAGGAGAGACAGAATGAGAAGAGAAAGGAAAGAGGAGAGAAGAGAAAAGACGAGAGAAAAGGAGAGACGAGGAAAGATGAGGGGAGAGGAGAGGAGAGAAGAGAAGACAAAAGCTGAGAGGAGAGGAGAGGAGAGGAGAGGAGAGGAGAAGAGAAATGTAAAAACAAGACGAGAGAAGGGCATATGGATGAGAAGTGAAGCAGAAAATATGAAAGACAAGAAAAAAGGAATAAGAAGCAAGAATATAAGTCAGAGGAAAACAGGAAAAAGGCATTGAAGTGGAGCAAAGAACGTGAAGGAATATAGCAAGTAAAAAATGAGGATTAATGGGAAAACAAATTGACAATACGAGAGGAAAGAAGTGAAGAAGAAGAAGAAATTCAAGAAGAAAAAAAAGAAGAAAAAAAAAGACGAAGAAGAAGAAGAATGGTGTTTTTTTAACTTCATTTCATTTTGACTTTGAACTCTATAACCATTTTGCTTCATGATGAATCTTTCAAAAGCTTTCAAGATTTTCTAATTGCGCTTCATTGTTGTTGGTCTCTTGCTTGAAAATTCCTAACCTATTTAAAAGACTCGTAATGTAGGATATCATTTCAGTGCATTAATCCACATTATGCACGCACATTAATATCCAGTGGCAGGAGGACTGCAGCACGGGTGGAGGAAACAATAAACCACGCAGGATCAAAGTGCAGCGCCTTGTGAATCGACTCTGCGGCGGATGTAATTTGACTCGGGCCTCACGATAACGAAATTATTCACGTCTCGTGTGTGCAGCTGCTCGCACAAACCCTGTAATTACGAGCAAGACAATGTCAAAAATCAGTCACGCCACACGTTAGTATTTTCTTTCAAGATTATACATATTTAATAATGAAGAAGAGGCATGATAACATCTTTTTTTAAGTCTGAATGGTTGATTTTACTACTCGTAAATAACTTTATACTCCAATATTAAGGAAGCCATATTGCGGAATAATTGCTCTCAGTTCAATTACAAGGGTAAGTTAATACAGTTCCTATATCGGAGACTTGAACTCAGAGTCCGTGGATATCCAGAGTACCGCAATCGTTTGAGCCGGCAAATGCCGACAAATCCGCCATTGTTAGTCCAGCGCGCGCTATGCAGTATACAGTTGCATAGGGAAAGAATGTAATTTAAGTGCGAAAAAATGCAATGCTGCTGTGTTCAGAACTGTTCACAGAGAACTGAAAAAAACGCACATTTGTTTTCTCTGTGACAAGGTGGAAGAAATAAGGAAAAAGGAAAGAAGTGACTATAAATATAAAAAGGAACGATCCGCTACCTAAGCGAGCATACATTGTGAGATTAATGAATGACTGTATTTTGATATTTATTTTTTCAAAAATTGGGCCCCAAAATATTTTTATAAAACTAATCTAGAATTTAAGTTGTTTCAGCAATGATATTTCTACATAAAACAAATGAAAATCACGTACCAATTAGGATCAGTGTCAAATTTTTACCGTCTTCTCCCTTTCAAATCAAGCATTTCTGAATTTTATCCTATTTGCTATTTGCAAGAATGACATAATATATTTGTGAAGTTCTGAATTCATTCTTGAGACAAGATTGTATTGTTTGGCTCGATTGGAAAATGCAGAGACCGTAGAAACTAGAAACCCTATTAAAGTTAGACTGATGTGAAAGTTCAGTTTTCTAAATTATTCTAGGTAGATCTCTGAAATGTTGTACTTTTAATTTGTAATTTTAAATTGTGTAAATTAGGTTTTCAAAAATTGCTACTATTATGGCCAAATTTTTTCTACATACTTGTCAGACCTTCAGAAACAAAACTTACTATACAATTTTCCTTTTAATTTACTAAAAAATAATTAAAAATATTGAATGCACTAAAAGTATAAAAACGGAAAAAAAATTCAACTCGAGCGTAAAAAAAATAGTATTAAAATACCTTTTATTGATATTTTGGCTGATATGCATATATATTATCAGGCAGTACATCTCACTTGACGATATGTGTCAGAGGAAGAACAATTGTTTGTATGCTTATGTCTTCGGACATTTGACTAAGCAACAGCAACAACAAAAAAATATGAGTGTCAGGTATAATCCTGATAGTAAGTTTTGTTAAGAACATATTCAAAAACTCCTCTAATGATTATTGTAATACAGTAAACTCTATGTAAACTGTAAGAATTGTTTATGTATTTTTGCGATATGACTTCCTAAGCTAAAACGACATCAAATAAATACATTTAAAAAAAATCTACAAAAAATCATGCACGTAGTACAAAATCCGTAGAAAGAGTAGAATTTTTAGCAATGCAAAATTTACAGTAAATTAAAGTGGAGACAATTCACTTCAACGTTTTGGATGATAATAATGAACCAGGTCTCTGTCTTTTTTTTATTTTCTAGGCATTTTGAAACATATAGACCTAGCATATTATATACAGAACTTACCCTTATATACACTACCACGCTGTGCACACCTAACCTACACTAGTAAATAAAGGTGACTAAAAAAACTATGTAAACTTATGAAAACACTATAACAGATAAATATTATTTACAAATCACTATAGACTGTAGACACTATTATAACACTAACAATAAAACTGTTAGAAACTTGCAAATATTTCTTGTATCACAAACAAAAACCAAGCATGGAAAACACGTTGCTATGGCTACTAGCAACAAGTGGAATATTCCTTTAGACAAGAGTTGTGCTCTCCTTTGCAACTGAATATCTTTTAAAGGAAAGCAGCCTCTGAAGTAGGCCTAACACCTGTTGGATTCTATGAAGAAATATTTCGAGAAGACGAGAAAGCTAGACTGGCTCAATCGGAAATCTAATATAAAAAATAATGTATGAAATAGAGCGTAATTTCCAAAATGGTCACAGAATTCAGAGTGGAGGTCGTGGACGGAGTATTTAAATTAACAGTCAGAGCCCGCAGTCTTTTAAAAACGTGACCCTAAATAGCTGATAGACCGGTCGTATGGTCATGAAAATTGGCAGAGGGCATCTTTAGACCAAAAATGAATTGTTAAAGGTAAAAACAAAGAAACGATTTTTTGACCAAAAACGATAAAACCTCACGTTAGTGTATCCTTGGGGACATTATACTGAAATTACTAATTTCCATATTTTTAAAGCTAAATTCACGAAATGTTTATCAGTAGTATATCTGGTTGATAATAACACATGTACAAACTTTCGTCTCTCTCTCTATGATAAGTGGTTTGCACTTTATTAATAACTTAATTATATAGTGTATTGCTTTATACAAAAAGTCCCTTGCGTCACAATTTACATTATTTTAAATTCATATTCACTTATATGATTCTTTATATACATTGGAACAAACATTACTATTGGAATTTTCTGTACAGCGAATGGGTAAATTATTAGGAAATTTTATGGCTATTAATTTTCATTTTTTTAATAATAAAAAAATTCTAGTAATTTACTGATTAATTTTACAGCCAAACCTTATAGTAAGCTTTGATTCCATGTATGTAAGGATCCATATAAGTGAAAATCACTTAAGAATAATGTCAATTGTAGTGCAAGCGACTTTTTATATAAAGCGGTTCAATATTTTAATAAAATAATTAATAAAATGCAAATCACGTATCGTAGGCGGATGCAATTTTGTACACTTGTCACTATTAAGCAGATATATCAGTGACTATTACACCCTTACTACGTCATACTACTTTTGACCAATAAAACGGTACGAAAGGACGTATTTCAACCAATCATGGCTGCTTATCGCACAATTTTATCGCGTCGCTAGCATTTGTTTAATTTTATCGCGTCCCTAGCATTTATTTCTTTGTTTGCCAACATTTGAATCTGCGCTGGTCTGGACGTAAAAATATATATATATATATATATATATATATATATATATATATATATATAATTACAAACCACTCCAGTCGATGCACAGCAGTTTCAAATATGACTCGCATTGGCATTCAAGAACAAGAATTAATAAAAATCACTGACCATACCTATGCATCTTCTGAAATCCGATTTACAAATAAATGAAGAGCACCATTCGGAAATCCTGAATAAGTTGAATACACCATGTAGGCCTAAATCAACGAGTTCCACTTCTATTACGCACACGTCCAATATAACATCAATTGAACCACCAACCACATTCAAATTTGAAAATTGTACATTCAATAATTATTCCTTTTAAAATTATTCATGTATATTTTTTATGTCATCGTCGTTAATTAAAACTTTTCTAACACTTGTGTACGAGTATATTAGTTAGTTTATGTTATAGCTTCTGCTATATGATATTATGGATAGTCACGTATCAGAGATTGTTTAATATTAAGATTTATTGAAAATCATCTGTTAAGTGACGTTGATTACTGGGATTCGGATAATTGAAGTGGAATGTTGCATTTTAATAAAAATGAAACTGAATCAACAAAGCCTTCTTGACTAGTAACATTTCCATCGTGTATAATAGATCGAGAACTTCTCGACGAGAAGGCATTGCTCACTACTTCCATCTGGCATGCATCTAGCGTAATATTTGTAATGTTGAGATGGTACAATAATACATTTGAAGACAGTTGTATTTTCGTAAGTCAATTAATATTTTATTGTATTGGAGTACTTCGTTACTTCTAATCTTTATATACTTTCTTCTAATCGTGTAATAGTCAATTAAATCCCACTCGAGTTTTGATTTTCTCTAGATAAATCAAAACGTCTAGTGAGATTACTGTTGATAAAAGTTTGATGAATCTAGCTTCGTAAGTATGGTAGTTATGGATTTCACTGCTGTGAACTCTTAATACTAATAAACTTCGCGAAGTTTCAGTATAGTGTCCCCTTATATGCGGAAGCCGGAGAGTTCGCACGAGGAATGCAGTTGCAAATGTTTAGATTTATTGTTATTTTATTTGAAACATTGTTGTTTTAATTTGTTACTTGTAATTTATTAAGTTCTTGTTGCTGTAATACCTACAACTGTGACGTTTATGAAGGAGTGTATTGAACACTTAAATGTATATTTATACTATTATAATTATCAAATGAAGTTTTTTTACATTAGTATGTTGACTGACAATAATGTTCTATAATGTAAGAAGATCCTTTAGACGTTTTTGCCCTTCAAATTAAAAATATCTGAGTTTTACTTCAAATATTCCTATCCCACGCGTGTTGAAAAGGACTAACAATGGCTGCCGACTCGGTGATTGCGCTACTCTGTATATCCACGGACTCTGCTTGAACTAAGCATAAAACGCCATCTCCTGTATAATAGGAGTAATTGGTGTTGTAGGAAGGTAATTCACTATTCGTGATGAATATTTACCTTCAATTGGATAGCACCACTCATATAGTAAAAACAGTTATCTTAATCTGAATCTAATTAGAGTGCGGAAAGTTAAAATTAAAACTTGTATAGAGATAAAACCAATAGTATAATAATTTTTAGTTCATGCGTCTCATTTGTATAGAGAACATATAAATACATACATACATACATACATACATACATACATACATACATACATACATACATACATACATACATACATACATACATACATACATACAGTCGACCTGGTTGGCGAGTTGGTATAGCGCTGGCCTTCTATGCCCAAGGTTGCGGGTTCGATCCCTGGCCACGTCGATGGCATTTAAGTGTGTTTAATGCGACAGGCTCATGTCAGTGTATTTACTGGCATGTAAAAGAACTCCTGCGGGACAAAATTCCGGCACATCCGGCGACGCTGATATAACCTCTGCAGTTGCTAGCGTCGTTAAATAAAACATAACATTCAACATTTAACACTCAATATACACGCCTAGCCACAACGGCCACTTCACTGACAAAGTCGTTACGTTGGTTACCGCTGCAGTTAGGCGCTACATGTGCATGTGAGATCGTTTTGACTATTACACTTTTACTACGTCATACTACTTTTGACCAATAAAACGGTACGGCACAATTTTATCACTTCCCTAGCATTTGTTTATTTTTATCGCTTCCCTAGCATTTGTTTGTTTTTATCACTTCCTTAGCATTTGTTTCTTTGTTTGCCAACATTTCAAATTCCAAATTCTTTACGGTAGTAAAAAACATGCTTTTCGATCGTTTATTGTTTCCCGCATAGATAGTCGACTGAAAAATGCGCCTCCGTTCAAACGTTTTGGTGAAAGTAACATTAGTGAAATAGAATATTAGTAAGTCAATTAATATCTATTTTATTATATTAGAGTACTTTATTTCTTCTAAACTTTATATATTTTCTTCTGTTTTTATCATCTTCCTACCATTTCTTTCTTTGTTTGTCAAAATTTCAAACTGCAAATTCTTTACGGTACTATAAAACATGCTTTGCGATCGTCATTTGTTTACCGCATAGACAGTCAACTGAAAATAGCGGTTGCGTTCAAATGTTTCGGTTTTTATTTTACTTGGTTATATAACGACGCTGTATCAACTACGAGGTTATTTAGCGTCGATTGGATTGGTGATAGCGAGGTGATATTTGGCGAGATGAGGTCGAGGATTCGCCATAGATTACCTGACATTTGCCTTATGGTTGAGAAAAGCCTCGGAAGAAACCAAAGCAGATAGTTAACCCAAGCGGGAATCGAACCCGCACCCGAACGCAACTCCGGATCGGCAGGCAAGCGCCTTAGCCGACTGAGCTACGCCGGTGGCAACGTTTTTGTGAAACTAACATTAGAGAAATAGAATTTTAATAAGTCAATATTTTATTGTATTTGAGTACTTTATTTCTTCTAATCGTGTTGTAAATTAAATCCTACTAGAGTTTTGATTTTCTCTAAATAGGCTAAGTCAAAACCTCTAGTGAGATTACTGTTGATAATGTCAAAACAGTGAGGTGCTGCCAGAATGTCAAAAAAGGTTAGAAAATTAATGGTAAAGAAAACTTTTAATAGGTAAAATATCATTTTTTGCTTGTCTGTGGAGAAAGCACGAAGTAGTGTAGTGCTTTAGGTGGAGTGTGGCAGTATATGTAGCAGAAACATGGACATTAACACGAAGTGAAGAAAAACAACAAGATGCATTTGAAATGTGGATATGAATAAGAATGGAACGTGTAAACTGGATAGATAAAATAAGAAATGAAGCTATGACAGAAAGAGTGGGTGAAGGAAAAATGTTGTTGAAAGTGATAAAGAAGAGAAAAAGAAGTTGGCAGTGCCACTGGTCGAGAAGAAAATGCCTAGGTAGCCTACTGAAGGATGCACTGGAAGGAATGGTGAACGGGAGAAAAGTTCGAGGCAGAAAAATATATCAGCTGATAGACGACATTGGATCGTATGCGGGGAGGAAGAGGAAGGAGGAAAAGACGGAAGATTGGAGAATACTGGGTTTGCAGTGAAAGACCTGCCTCTGGGCAGAAACCTGAATGAGTGTCTGATTCGTAGGTTGCGCCAGACAGGAAAAACGAACTAAACTGAATAGTATCTTTCAATACCAGGGACACAACCCTGCCAATGAAACCTCTTAAGTAGTTCCGAAACATGAAAGTTACGTCCCAAAGACTATCTTTGTGTAAACAATGACCGAGAAAGTAAAAGAAACTCATATTTTGTGACTTTATTTTAAAAAATTAAATTATGTTTTATTTAACGACGCTCGCAACTCCAGAGGTTATATCAGCGTCACCGGTGTGCAGGAATTTTGTCCCGCAGGAGTTCTTTTACATGCCAGTAAATCTACTGACATGAGCCTGTCGCACTTAAGCACACTTAAATGTCATAGACCTGATCCGGGATTGAATCTGCAACCTGGAGCACAGCGCTATACCAACTGCGCTACCGAGGCCGACCTCTATTTTTAATGTGTGCTATTGGTACATATATTGTATGTAGACTATACCTTATTTACTTACTTACAAATGGCTTTTAAGGAACCCGGAGGTTCACTGCCGTCCTCACATAAGCCCGCCATCGGTCCATATCCTGAGCAAGATTAATCCAGTCCCTACCATCATTTCCCACCTCCCTCAAATCAATTTCAATATTGTATGTATTCCGCATTTCTTATTTTATTCTTCTTTTTAGCTGGATAAGTGACTATGTATTAAAAATTGCTATGATTTCAGATCGGAGACTGTACTAGTATATCTCTAGCAGTAGGAAGAAACGACTCAAAAAGAAGCAGACTATCTTACGCACTGAATTCAACTCCAATTTCGTAAGATTCAGCGAGCGCAATGACTTGAACTAAGCCTCCGAGTTTAGCAAGTTCATTCTAAAAATTACCAAGATAATTTTGTTCGAAATTTAAGTCTTATGAAGTCAAATTTATTCTTTCGTTTATATGTTAATGCTCCATAAAGACCTGAAGTTACAGCAGATGAGCAGACTTCTTAGGGCCGCAGTCTTTGCTACAGTTTTTCGTCTTAAAAGGATTAATGAATCCCCAAGTTCGCAACATCAAGGGACGGCGCGGCGCAGAGCGGCGGAGGCGGCAGGAAGTTCATTTTGTGATCTCATCAGAGGTTTTAAAGGCGACTTCACAGTTAATAATTAAACTGCGTGCTCTGCAACGTGGCGCTCGATTGGAATAGAGGAAACTGCTTCCATGTGAGTATCTCCGAAACCAAGAAGCGACAATTCGACCTTTCATGAAGCGCAATATCCTCTTTAACTCATGCTAATGCTATTGTGACAATTAATTACTTTACTCTACTGTTTACACATCTTAAACAGGGATTCTGAAATTGCACCACGTGAGAGATAAAGTGTAGAGTTCCCAGAAAAATCATGGTGATGCAAAAAGTTCTATTTGTTGTCTAATAAGCCAGTTGCAGAATGTTTGAAACTGTGCAGAAAATTAAAAAAATTAAAACAAATTAAAAAGCTTATACAGGGTGTTAATAAAGTATCCAATAATTTAAGAGGTGATAATATGCATCGAAACTTGAAAAAAATGTCTAATAAACATGGGTCCTACAACACATATTTTCAGAGATCTGAACACATGTTCATAGGAGGTGCTCAATGTGACGTCCATTTATGGCAATGCATTTTTCTGCCCTACAATACAGCAGACCACCAGATAATCTTATCGTAGTTGACACCCCTGGCATGGAATACTGACACGTCGCAAGGAATACTGAAAACGAAAGTTTGGTTGCGAATATGAGTGGGGTTCAGCAGAGATGGTGTTGTGAATTTTGGTAATCAGCATCTGTGGGCTGATGAAAATTCCCATGCACTTGAAGAAACAAGGCATCAGCACCGATTCTCAATCAACGTATGGGCAGGCGTTCTTGACGATAGATTAAGGGCTATACGTGCTACCACAGAGATTAACTGGAGCTCGTTATCAGGATTTTCTAATTAATGTATTGCCTACCTTGCTGGAGTATGTGTCATGTCACCAAAGACTACAGATGTGGTTCATGCATGATGGCACACCAGCACAATTTTTCCGCAACGAGCGTGAACACCTGAAGCTGACATTTCAGGACCGCTGGATTGATTGGGGAGGCCCCACACCTTGACCTGCTCGTTCCTCAAATCTAAATCCTCTAGACTTTTGGTTATCAAGAACAACCGGGTCAATTTCAATTTCAAATAGTGCGTGATTCCTTACGCCGAAGGGCAGAGGAATGCATTGCCATGAATGGACGTCACATTGAGCACATCCTATGAACAAGTGTTCAGATCTCAGAGTGTATGTGTTGTAGAACCCATGATTATTAGTAGGGCTAGGATTTTGATGAAATTGCATCTTTTTTCTAGTAAGCCAGAAATATAACTGCTTTTGTATTTATATGTTATATGATAAACTGAGTGTTTTACGACATATTTATTAGGTCATTTTTTGCATTTTTGCCTGTTTCAACTCATAAGAGCATCTTTTGTTTTATTCTGTCTCTTTTTTAGGCATTTTCATTTAATTTTGGGCATAAATCCCCATTATTAATGCAAAATAATGTTTCTTTCCTTTGATATTTTCTTTGCATATTTAGTCCATTAATACCCATTATTTTGTATAATATTTTAATCGTTTTTCTACACAAATATTGCCATTTTAATGTAGTACACCCCATGTAATGGCTCAGTCCAACCACCCCTTCAATATAGACTCTTCTATACCTGCTAATTCCGGATAAGAGTGGCCTTGTGGTAGACTACATGGAAACTAAAAGTAAAGTAAATCCATGGCGCTACAGCCCGTGAAGGGCCAAGACCGACCAACTGACCGCCGACCTCACGTCCACATGCCGACGCAGAGGTGACTTATCATACATGGAAACGCGATCAAATAAAATAATTAAAGTGTACTACTTAGAAATAATTATGTAAAATTTAATTTAATTACTAATCTAAATATTAGGCTTAAGTAGTACAAAACCTATTTTCCTACTAAGCCAATTATGTAAGACAAATTTTAGGTCATTTTTAAGGGCATTTTTGAATAGTACATTATGCAACGAGCCTATAATGGTAGTAATTAAGACGCGAGTATGTTTATGAAACAAGCACAAGCGAGTTTCATAATTTTCATACCAGCGTCTTAATTACCATTATAGGCAAGTTTCATACTACTTTTTATGCTCGACCATATTTATAACTTTAAATTATTCATAAGTATTCATGTTATCGTTATGTAAGTGAGGAGCGGAACTGACCTGAATTGTGAGATGTGCGCAGACGCGAAAGTATTGATTTTTCCGAAACACGAATGTCATTGACCTTGATATAATCTAGAGAATAGCATGAACATTAGACTCGATATAACCTGGAAATTGATTTAGAATTGAAAAACGAGATGACAAATTGAATTTATTTGAATATTATTTACAATTAACGCTAATTATTATAGTAACAGAACATAACCTTCTGTGACAGTATTGGATTTTCAGCCTCCGTGACTTTTCGCCAATTGTCTTTCGATTGCATATCCGAGAATAATCGATACTTGCGGTTTTATAATGGTACAATCAGTACAATGGTGAATTCTCATTGGCTGAACAACTGAATTATAATGAATAAGTGTACTTTAATGATGTGCATTAAAGGGCTACTACCAGGTGTATAATTACTACATTTCGGCATGGTCGAGCATAAAGATTTTTAGGTCATAAATGCATTGTTTTTAGGACATTTTTTCATGATTTATAGGTCATCAAAATCCTAGCCCTACTTATTATATTCTTTTCTTGTTTTGATGCATACTAGCATTTCATAAAATACTGGATACTTTTTTCTTAACACTCTGTACAGACTATATATCCATTCATTAATAGTTTTCTGCCCTACAGCAGGTGTCCTCCACTACAAACCCAGTATGACATGTAAATAACAGCAGTGATGAATAAGGTTGCTTGTGTTTATACTTGATTGCAGCAGCGCATTTATTCTGCAGCAAGAAGGAAGTGCAGAATTTCCGTCCCCAACAATCGTCATTATAAATTACTACATACGGGCCTCCGCACTACAAGGCAAACACGCAGGGACGTCATAATGAACACGTTTGTTTGTACAGAAACGTTGTTATGTGTGTAAACGGAGGCAAAACTGAGAAGTTGAACTGAGTGTAAGCCCGCAGAGGCCCAGATCTGAAAATTCAAACGGATACAGACAGGACCCACTAAACAGCCACACTATGGGTTCATGGAGTGACGAATTAGGGTCAATGTTAAAGATCCTCCACAACGAAGTCAATAGACACAAAAATATACTGAGAGTGAGTCATTCAACTCTTCTGCAAGGATTTGAAGCTGACCCATGATTAGACAATACAAATCCAAACATTTGGTATTAATAGTTATAAAATAATGCGAGAAAAAATAGTGGTGGATTATTCAGAAGAAAGTTGGTTCTTTGCCTTCAGGTGAACAAGAAAGGAGGAGAAAGAGTATTTTAACTCATTGGGGTAGTTGAAAAAGCTTAAATCCACTTGACTAGAAGAGGAGAATGAAGAAAGGAAGTTAAATAAAATGCCACATTTTCACTGTAGAAATAGAGGATACTTAAAGAGTAAGAAGTCTTATCGACATCAGAATGTACGTTCGGCTTAAGAGTTAACTGCAAGTATATAGTAATACAGACCAAGTCAGGCAAAACACAATTTAAAAAAGCAACATACTACTACAGCTTGCATTGGTGAACCAAGAGGATAGAAAACAAATAGCAAGCACCATTGCACCTACGTGAGAAATAACAGGTTAAATCGTGAAAAATTACAGGTTACATTTTTACTGCGTGAAAATGATACATTGCGTTTTGCATATGTGAGAAATGACAACTTGAATTTGTGAATGAGTAAAACAATGACATATAATAATTCGAATATGATAGAAATAACAAGTTTCATTTTTATATGTTAGAAATTATATATCTTTTGTATACAGTATATATACAAAAGATACATAACAGGCACCATTTTCTACGCAATATTTGAAAAATAACAGGTTACGTTTTGTATAGGTGAAAAGTGGCAGTTTAAATTTTGCATACAGGGACTCGCAAAAATAAATATACAAATATTTTCTAGAATATTCTTAGATTTAAAACAACACAAAAGCAAAAGTTTTCAATCTTCTAACTCAAATAGTTCTTGAGATATCATATGAACATGATTTGTGATTAGGCAGTGTGTTGTGTACAGTAATGGCAAAAAAAAAAACGGACCGACCCTTGTAGTAGATTTCAGAGCCTTGTTCACTCCAGAGCACGATAGACTGGTAACTAAGACTTTCGTGGTTCGAATCCTGCCTGGAAAGAAAACTTTTTTTTTGTTCCTTCTTCAAATTTATTCCCAATACTTTTCGATTGCAGCGACATTTTACTACTTAATTAACTTATTATTCACAGAACACGAATTTTACCAGCAATGGAAAATATTTGGATTATATTTGAATAAGGAACAAAAAAAAAAGTTTCCTTCCCAGGCAGGATTCGAACCACGAAAGTCTTAGTTACCAGTCTATCGTGCTCTGGAGTGAGCAAGGCTCTGAAATCAGCTGCAAGGGTCGGTTCGGTTTTTTGCCACTATTGTACATAATACGTATACTACTGGCATCGAACGGTTCAACTTCTAACTTGCCATGGAATCAGAGAACAGTTCTCCATTCACTGTCTATTAGTAATAACACTTGACTTAGGTTGAGTTTGTATCATTTTAACCATTAAAAAAGTGAAAATCATTTGAGCGAAAAAAAATAAAACATCTAGAAGATTTATTTATTTTGCTAATACTTATAACCTAAAATATAATATAAACAGAAAAACGTTAGCTCGCCCCTGAAAGAGCAGAACTCGTGCTCAGGGGCGGATATCTTCCCTACAAATAGCACATACCCTTTCCCCTTTTTCCGCCTTTCAGACAATGTATAACTTTGATTACTGGGACTCGGCTTTAACACATTCACAGAATGACAACTTGAAAAATATTAAAAATACTTTGAACTTTACAGTGCCATGTATCTTTACTCCTTGGCTAATACCACAATTAATTTGTAGTTATATTTTTTAGACACTCTGTATATGAGAAATGACAGGTTACATTTTGTACATATGAGAAGTGAGAGGTTAAAGTTTTGTTTTATAGCCTCTCATTCAGACGCACAAACTCGCATATAGAACAACTTTAACTAGAGGAGAAAAAAGAAGTAAAAATAATATAAGTAATATAATCGCTGTTAACAGGATTCGAACCGGTGATCTTTCCTCTAAAGACAAACTTGGTAACTACTCGCTCGCCGGGGATGACCTTTCAATGCATAGCATTTTTGATTTATCTTAAACAAGGTTCTATATTGAACGCATTCGTGATAGGTTCGACACTAATAGCCGTAACTTGGTTAGAGTGCTTCAGCAACGTTCTCGCATGCGGTTAGAGGCCGGAATGGCTTTGTAATCTAATCAGGCTCATAGTGATATCACCTGCTTTTTATTTTATTTATCTTACTCATTCCCTATGGCATAAAACGTATTTTTTTACGTGGGTTGCAAACAAAGTATCCTCCCTTTCTGCCATTTTTGTGTATGTATGTACCATTTTCTGCCTCTAGTTATGTCTGTAAAAGCACTGACATCACAGATACAATTTTATGCTATGTCATATTAAATTCCTGTATTTGAAGGCATATTTCTCAAGTTCATTGTCCTCAACTTGGACTAAAATTTATTGCTAAGTATGTCATCTTTTATGAAGGATCGCATACAGAAGCAGTTGGTTGTTCTCTGGCGATATTCACAATTTTTATTAATATTTTTGACGCTTTCAATAGCTACACGCTAAACTTTTTCACTCAATTTTAATTACTTTTGAAAATTATAATTGATGTCAAAATATTAAAATGTGTGTTATTTATTCTTTTACAGCTCACAGAGAAATTATTACTGGGATTTGTGAAATTTATTATACATATGAGTCATTCCACGTCAAATCGCTCAAATTTAGCTTGGAATTGACTTTCGTGTCTCCGATTTAGATAAAACAAATTTTACACATTCTATGGATTGAAAAAATAAATACGTGTTTTATTATTGTTGTCCATATCGATTATTGTAGTAGATATGTGTTGTCAAAGATTCTGAAATAGGCCGCGCATCATTATTGTTAAACGTGATTATCTCCACTAATAATCATCACAGAGATTTGCTCTTTGTCTCAATTTGAAGGTGACAGTACACACTTTATTCTTCGCATAATAATATAAAAATATAAGTTTGTTAGCTTTGTTTTAAAAAAACATTTAAATGTATAAAAATATGTTTTAATGGCAGCGACTTACTTTAAAATTACAGAAAAAAATCCTTAAATACCTTGAAATTATTTTAACCGCCCTTAAAAAAATCAGAACTCTACTTCGAGCCGTTGAAGAATAATTAAATGACTCACCAAGCTGCGCGTCTTGAGGTCGCGGGCTGCATAAGTACTGGGTGTTCATTTCAAAGTGTGTCATGACGTCACTGTTGTTGGGTCACCGATTTGAAGCGAGTTTCAACTTATATGTTAGAGAAGTTGCCTATTATTTAAGGCGTTCTTCAATCTGAACTTGAGAACGTGTACGGTATAACTTGAACGTCGTAGCAACAGATGGCGGTCTGTACAGTCTGTGTGCTACCATAACCTCTTTGGAACTGTGTTTTGCGCCGGGAAGTCGTACGCAGGGTATTTGTTATCATCGGTTGCGTACGGTAACATTCCACAACACAAATCAAATGCTCCGTGTCCATGTTGACCGTCGAAGTTAATGTAAACAAATACGTAAGTAATCGTCTTAACCCTCTCCCCATATCCCGACAGTACGTATTTCCAAACAGTTCACATTCCTGCCACTACCGGCGTTACCGTACGTATCGGTACGTACTCTTCAGAATGAACGCCGTACTTGCTAGCCAACTTCTCTGCCTCTTAGATTATACACCTGAGCTGCGGAAGTGTAGGAAGATTGAATTCTCTAGGCTCATCAGCTAGCCACATGACGGCATACAGCAAGCCAAGACACATTTTGAACTGAACACCCAGTACTGTTGCAAGATGATGTGCAGGTGCAGCTCCGGATGAGAGTCGTGTGACCACTTTACACTGTTCCACGGTCAGAATATCACTCTTTTACGTAATTTACATAACACAGTACTGTATTTAAATATTGTTTTTGTAAAATATACACTTGTGAAAATAACTATAGTTTACACAACACTGGACTTTTAAAACTAAACAACTACAACCAATATCAATTCTATTTAATGTCCACCACTTTGCTCTCACTTTGAAGGGAATAGTTCTTTATCATGGCCTGAGATTTTGTCAGTGGAACAAAAGAATGAAGTTGTAAGGTACCTTGCACCACTTTTGCTTGTTGGTACCTTGAGTAGAAAATATTGCTATGTTTTTTGTGTTCACTAATGGTAAAAAATTTAAAAGCAATATTAGAAATGTTTTTCTAATGTTTTTGTCCATGTCAGATTCTTGTCACTCGATACAGTATGCGTAGCACCACTGGCGCACCGCGAACACATCTTCAAAAAATTATTTTTAAAGTTATTTCTTACTCGAAATCAATCTGAAACCAACGTAGTTCTATGTAAAATATAATAGATTGTACGTATATTTTTTTGCGTTTTTAAAGTAAGCTGTTATAAAAAAAATATTAAGTTATGTTTAAAAAGTGACCCTCTAAAACAACCCTATCTGTATTTCAACTTATACTTAAAAGAATTAATATAATAGTTCATTTCTTCCCATTTCAGATGGCACCAACACTCAACGTCTATGATGCATAGAATCTTAACAATGAGCATTTTCATACTGCGTCGTGGATGAATTTGTCATATAATTAAAAGAGTATAAATAGTACAATTTTAAAGTATGATCCCAGAAAAAATTACGGACCTTTTATTTTAATCTGCACAACATATTTTAGAAGATTTAAGCAAATACTAAATGGTCACGTTTCGTATACAGGTGTTTGATTTGACATGCACACAACACAACCACGATACCTACTTCGAAAGACTTAGGAATTATTATTAGATAAATTAAAGGGAAACTGCTAAGTGTTGAAGGGACATTACGTGCTTTTAGAACTAGAGGTTATCTGTTCATTTACGTAAAGTAACACCACCACTGATAATGTATTACTCACTATCGCAGCTGCATGCTCCGGCGCGCGGTCTCACTCAATCCGAGCCTTCCGACCCGAACACACCATCAGTAAATTATTTGCACAGCGACTTCTGATTCGAATAGAGTTCTAAAACCAATGCAGTTCTACGTAAAACATTTTAAAGAATATAATGATATTTTTTCCCCTTTTTAGATGTAAGTCCCTGATATATGAAAACGTATTTAAAAATTATAACCCCCTAAAAGGGGCCCATTTTATATTTTGATTGAACACTAAAAATTAGTAAATAATACTGCAATTATTGCACTTTAAAATGATATAAATACGAAATTTCTACGATTTATAGAATCTTCAGTATAACCTTTTTCATAATACGTTGCATCCAAATTTACGGAAAATGTAACATTTAATAAATGACTAAATAATTGTGTCAGCCCGAAAAATTACACATGGGTTATTTAATTTCATCAATAGAATATATAAAAAAAATTGGAGCAAATATTAAGTTGTCATGTTTCGTAGGTGTTCGATTTGACATGGAATGACTCACATAGGCTATGAAGGAAGGGTACACGGGAAAAACAATGAATGTCACAATTATGTTAAGGGTGATGTCATTATTTAAGTTAAATGATTACTATAAACTTTATTGTTGTTCTCACTAAAACATTTAAAAAGCAGGATTATCACCACGGATAGTCATCCTTTACTTCATTTTCAGTAAATTTTGCAGTATTTTACGTAATTTGATTATTATCTAACCCTTAACGTAAACGTGACATTCATTGTTTTCCACTGTACTCTTTATGTATGTATATATATATATATATATATATATATATATATATATATATATATATATATATAAATTATATTGGTATGTTTATTTAATTTCACTTCATGAAGCAACCACAAAGATGACAAAAGTATATAATAATATGTAATTCAATTCAAATAGTTGTTGAAAGTATTTGACTTAATAGGCAGAAACTTGGACGCTCAAACAGAAACACAAAATATATACTTTCGCAGAAATGGAATATTTAAGATTTTCCACAGAATTTTCAGCAAGAAAAGGAAAGTAAGAAACGACGTATTAAGGGTATTGAGACAAATCATGGAATTCATGAAAAAACACAATAAAAAACATAACTGTAGTAAAGATGATGTGTGTACATCATGATAAGAGAGGATATGTGACAGGATTAAGAAATCCTCCTCTAGATTTCACTCCGAAAAACGAACCAGAAGACGGTTTGGTTCGTGAAGTGATAAAATATGGAAAAACATATTTAAATGTGAAATAAATACGGAAGACTGCTTCGCATAGGACCTATTGACACTGAGTAAGAAAACTAAATCCTTTTTGTTATAATGTACCGAAGTATATATGATATTTCCGTGCAGGAATTCTGCGTTACCATATGGTGAAGAATAGATAGAACAGAGAAAAATTCTCTCTGGCACCGGGACTCGAACCCGGGTTTTCAGCTCTACGTGCTACGCTCTATCCACTAAGCCACACCGGATTGCAGTTCCGATGCCGGATCGAATCCCCTCTCTTTAAATCCTTTTTGGTGAGGAAACTTATTACACACACGCGCGAAGACACTCATGCACACGAAAGAGTATAGAATATTAATAATAAAACTCCTTATTCTGTTAAATTATTTTCACCTGTATGGAAATGTGTAAATACAATGCTTTCAGTTTAAAAGTCTATCACACATTTAAAACTACGTAACATAACTATAGATCTAAGTATATGTTGTTCGTACTACCCGTCCGTTGTAATTTACCAGTGTTGATTCAACGAACTAGCAGAGTGAGTTATCCCCCTCCACGTATGTTATGATCCCCTTACTGTTATTTGTCTATGCTGTCCCGCGCTCCGTAATTGCCTACGTTGTCTTGTATACCTACAACGACAGTGGCGACATTAGCGCTCAGCGGTCATGTACATGGGACGTGTAATAGTAGTAGTAGTAGTAGTAGTAGTAGTAGTAGTAGTAGTAGTAGTAGTAGTAGTAGTAGTAGTAGTAGTAGTAGTAGTAGTAGTAGTAGTAGTAGTATATTCCTACATCATAAATGAAGCCTAATATTTGGTCACAGACTCAGTGGAAACAGGTTACCTGTGTACATAACATGTCGAAACATCACGCTAAAGGATAGTACACTCCATTTCTGATTAATATAGTGAAATATAAAGAATACCGTTGGTACCCGAGTAGCCTTCTCAGAATGTTTTGTTTATGCTACCCGATTCTTGAGCTGATTAAAGCTATCGATTTTTACAGCAAATTTAACCATACTAGTACTTCATAAAAATCACTCTCCACCATACCCCACGTAGGATTAATTCAGAATTGCTCATCAGGAAATAAGGCGGATGATTGGACGGTATCTCCAGGAGCGGATCTGAGTCGTATCCTAGCGCTGAGCCTCACATTGGCCATTGTGCGCCCTATGTATGCGATGATTGTTTCATCCTACAAGTGGCTCAGGTGGTATTCTCGATTCCAGTGCTAACAGGCGGGTCATCCTGTCTCACTCCTGACAGCCAGATTCCATTCCGAGATGAATATCTGATAAAACACACAACATGAAGCCCCAAGTCCTTAAATCCTGTATCAGCTTCAGACACTTGTACTACCTCCAAGATATCATCCTAGCTACTGCTGATGATAGATGGAGTGGTCGGCCTGGGTAGCGCAGTCAGTATAGCGCTGGCCTTCTGTACTCGAGGTTGCGAGTTCGACCCCGGCCTAGATCGGTGGCATTTAAGTGTGTTTTTATGTGACAGGCTCGTGAAAGTAGATTTACTGGCGGGACAAAATTCCGGCATACCAGCGATGCTGATATAACCTCGGCAGTTGCGAGTGTCGTTAAATAAACCATAATTTATTTTTAGATGAAATGAGGGGAAAGAGGAGGGTGTTAGTAGGATAAAAAAATTGCATCATCTGGCTTGTCAACGCAAATTCCATCACGACCAGGCAAACGCACTCAAATTCTAAGTTCCTGAACTTTAACTCACTAGATGTTGCAGTATACAATAATATTACGTCTTGTGAGGTTTAAAGAAATGTTTCTAACATTAGCTAGTATACAAAATATTTTTTTTCTAAACACTAAGAATGTATGTAGTCCATCATTATAACATCTTTTAAGATTATCGCTGGTATAATATGAGTATATATATTTTAACTGAACGTTCTGTATTTCACGTGAAGATTATGAAAACGTATGCAGAGCCATATGTAAGACTTTTCTGTGCTTATCTTAATGAACTTCTATAGAGTAAACGTAGGGAAATATTTTGTCATTAGAGCAGATATAAACTTGAATGAGAATCTAAAATGAATATATTTCTCAACTGCAGAGATATCAGAAATGCACAAGCACTTGAAAAATACTAATTATCCTGTAGCAATTTCGTTCATAAAAATATCACAGAACATGATAAAGGTAGGAATCAGTTACTCTTTTCCAAAGAAAACAGTAGCCTACTAAGTTATCAACAGATTAATGGAACATGTTATTGTATCGTTAACCACGGACGTCAATTATTCATTCAATACATTTGACATGAAAATGTCAGTAAATTTTGTCACTATTCATCAAGCAGCGCAATGAAAGATGTAAGTCTGTTTCAATGAATGTAATTTCGTGTTTTATGTGAAATACCATGCTTATCATTCACGATCATTCAGTAACGATTTTGTGTGATTCTGCTGTGTGGACCAGATCCACCAGAGATTAGCATCATTCGCTTACTTCAAAGCTGCCCAAAGAAGTTTTTTTTAAATTTCTGCAGCACAACAAAGCAAATGTCGATGCTTTCCGCCTGAGCTGATCTCTGTACTAGGGCAACCTACGTCAAACGGCCTGGGACATATTTTTTGTACAGATCAGTAAGGCATGCTGCGGTGCACTATCTCGCCTGTGGATTTAGATGGGGTGGGCCAAAGTTAATTTTTTTATTTTAGTAGGTTATTTTACGACGTTTCAATTAAAGACGGGAAGCAAGTCGTACACTTAGGAATAAAAAGAGAGATTACTTGAAGGAAAAACTGAATGAGGTAGAAACAAATAGAATAAAAACATTCGAGATTTCTATAAGGGTATAAAGGAATTTAAGAACGGATATCAGGCAAGGGTAAACTTGATCAAGGATGAGAATGGTGACTTCCTTGTAGATTCTCATTCAATCCTGAATAGTACATAGGTCAAATAGAAATGATCAAATATAAACTGCTGAGCCATTTATTCCCGAATCCACACTTTCAGAAGTCGAAATTGCGATAGCAAATCTGAAAAAGTACAAGTCTCCAGGTATCGATCGAATTCCAGCAAAATTAATACAAGACAGTGGAATCGCATTATCTAGCGAAATTTATAAACTTGTACTTGCTATTTGGGAAAAGGAGTGTTAGTTGGGAGACCGGAGGGAAAAAGACCTTTGGGGGGGGTCGAGTCGTAGATGGAAGAATAATATTAAAATGGATTTGAGGGAGGTGGGATATGATGGTAGAGACTGGATTAATCTTGCACAGGATAGGGACCGATGGCGGCCTTATGTGAGGGCGGCAATGAACCTGCGGGTTCCTTAAAAGCCATTTGTAAGTAAGTATGTATTTTAAGACGCTTTATCAACAGCTTAGGTTATTTAACGTCTGAATGAGATGAAGATGATAATGCCGGTGAAATGAGTCTGGGGTCCAGCACCGAAAGTTACCCATCATTTGCTCATATTCGGTTGAGGGTAAACCCCGGAAAAAACCTCAACCAGGTAACTGCCCCAACCGGGAATCGAACCCGGGCCACCTGGTTTCGCGGCCAGACGCGCTAACAGTTACTCCACAGGTATGGACGCCGAAGTTAATGAAACAGTGGTACTATGTTGTGCCTGGATGTTTGGATGTTAACGGGACAGAAAGATGCACTGCAGCGTTGTATCAGTTTTTATAATTTGAAAACGTATTGTTATACTATTTTTTTTTAGCTTTTTTGTCCATATTATGTTAGAAAGCTGGAAGATGAACCGATGAAATTTTGATTCATGAAAATCTACCCGTTAAAGAGTTATAGGCAATCTTTTTTCAAGGTGCACATATAAATCCATACAACCCCTGACTCACTCAATGACGCAATACACAATCCTAACGAGGACCTTGAATCTATATCTGCATGGGCCAGAAAGTTTGGTTTGACTCTCATTGCAAGAAAATCACAAGCAATCCTAGTGGGACATAAACGTCTATTATGCCACATTACTCCTGCTCTTCCAGTGAAGTTTAATGACACAATAATCCCATTTGCTTCCTGTGTTAAAAACCTTGGAGTTTACCTTGATACGCATTTAAACTGGAATAACCAAGTAACCCATATTACCAAAAAAGTGCTTTTCTAAACTACATTCCTTAAACAGCATTCGAAAATTCCTCCCGCTATCACTCAAGAAAATACTAGTGGAAACACTAGTAATGCCCCACTTCGATTATTGTGATTTTCTACTGACTGACCTCAATGTCAACCAGTCTCAAAAATTACAACGTGTTCATAATTCTTGTGTTCGCTTCGTCTGCGATGTCCGTCGCGCTGACCACATTACATCATCCTTCCAAACTCTAAACTGGCTACGGTTTAACGAACGTAGAAATTTTCATTCTCTTGTTCTCCTTTTCCAAGTCCTTCACACCTCTACACCTACCTACTTTGCCTCCCGTTTCGGTTACCTGTCATCATATCATAATCTCTTCACACGCACGCAAAATAGCCGCATACTAGCCATACCAACACATAAGACATCATGGTATTCATCATCATACCCAATCTCGCTCTCGCGCTTGTGGAATACCCTACTCACTGACATCAGAGACTGTCGGAATTTAGTAGCGTTCAAAAGCAACCTTATTAAGCATTTTCTTACTGCGTAGAGTAGGTTTAATCTTTACTTAAGTAATAAAAAAAACGTTTCTCTCTTCTTAATTTTTACAATAAACTGTCTAGCTTTTATTAATCAGTTAATCTTTTAGTACTTTGATTTTTATTGTATCTGTAAATTTAATATTCATTGTAATTATAATTGTAATTGTATTCTTAATATTGTAGTTGTAATCCCCTGGTAGAGGGGAAGAGAAGGCCTGATAAATAAATAAATAAATAAAAAATAAATTAATTAAATCTTCTTTAAAGAAGTAAATTAGGCTTTTGGGTTAACAACAGCTACATTTCGCCATGAATGTTGCAAATACAAAGCAACGTATAAGATTGTTTATTATTATTATTTATTTATTCTGGTGTAGTTAAGACCATCAGGCCTTCTATTCCACAACACCAGGAATACAAATACAATAATAGAAATAAACAGAAAAAATACACTAGCCTATATACAAAGTAAAGCTACATAAGAAATAAAGAGAGAGAAAAAAACACTATAAACAAAGTAAAGTCACACAAAAATATACACAGGCTGCAGTCACACAAACTTTAAATGATTAATTAATTGTATCCTAACTAATTAACTAACATAAACAAGAAACTTGCAATTTTAATCTAGATTGAAAGAGAAATAGAAAAAAAAAGCACGAATCAATACTTCTAGCAATACCTAAGAACATTAACTAAGACAAAATTTTCCAATTTAATTTTGAATTGTGATAAAGTCCGGCAGTCCCTGACGTCATTAGGTAACGAATTCCAGAGGCGAGGTTCTATGATGAGGGATAGAAAGAAGTGCTTGATGTCGGTTTGGAAGAGTTGTAAGAAATTGAAAGCGCGATAACAGATAATTCGGAGTAGAAGTATGCATGATTCTAAACAGAAGAGACAGTGAATGTATTGTTCTTCGTTCCTTCAGACGTACCCATGAAAGTAACTGGAGGGATTACTGGTAATTGAGAGTATATGCATGGCATTACAAGGAGAATAGAAAAATAACCACGAAATATTTACGAAATAGTCACATTTAACCATAAATACAATATGTTACATATTTTTCACGAAAAAATTAAAAAAAATATAGTACCTTATAAACCTGGTCCTGGTTATTACTATCTGAGAGATACTTTGTGAGAGAAGATCGATGTCTTGGCTAAGGTTGGCTGCTTTCCCCTCCTCCTGTTCGCCGTTTTAAAGGCACCTCTCAATCTTCCTGCGTGGGCTGGGTCTCCAGAGGCCGCTATAATTCTTGCTTATATTTTTGAATCGCCCATTGTTCGAGAAGCTGTGTCTCTAGGCACGGTTTGTTTTCATTTTCTGGCACAATAGCCGCGAGTATCAGACGGGGCTCGCATCTCTCGAGATGAATCCGGCTAATTGGACTGCTTCGCGCTGCACAATCGCCGGTGATTCCTGCCGGAAATGAAATCACTTGACTTAATGCCAGCATGAAGAAGACGAGTTCCCGCCTCCTCGCCGTGTTTCTTAACCGACCCTTCCCCCCACTTTTCCATTTGTGCTCCTCCTTCCTTTCTACATGCACACGATAAAGTTTTCCACTGCGGAGCGGACGCTCCAAGTGCCTTTATTAACTTTACAGACTCTAATGTCGTCAGTTATTAGGTAAGACTTAACAATTTCGTTAGCACGAGTTAAGTTGTGCTCGGCAGGATCACTATTGTTTCACAGCAGGCCATTAAAAACCCAATTCTGCACTGGATGGGCTTTAAATGCTGGTGTCACTCACTCGATCCATTAGAACCGTCGTCTGTATTGAGTTTTATGTATACATCCTGATTCGCTTTCTCTCCAAACCAAATAAAATGCAGGAGTCCCAGGCACGAACTGTAAACACATCACAGTCTCAACTTAATTCTTATCATTTCTCTGTTTTCACAGACATGAAGTAGACGACAGTGCGTTATTTGCAATAGCTCTCGTTTACTCTTATATTTCTGTTTCAACTTTATTTGTTCTTTCCCTGTTCTTAAGTAAGTGATGTCCAAATACCTCTTCGGTTTATAATTCTTCTCCTGTTTATTACTCGTATTTTTTTCCTTTTGTATATAACCTTTGACATGAAGGTTTACTCTGGCGTCAGTCGTGGTACCACGAAAACAGAAGTGTAAGGCGAATTTCGAGCCTCTTGGTTTTTCACGTGATCGGACCCGCTACATTCTCTATTTTAATGTTCCTCGATTTTTTTTCCACAGAGGTAACTATAAATACTGTAACTATAATACTGTAACTAAGCATATATATACATGGTGTTTCCGAGGTGGTGTTACAAACTTTGAGGGGTGATGGCGAAAGGCACATGTATCAATTTGAGTTGAGGAACCTTGGTCCGGAAATGACCGAGTCGAAAGTTATAAGCGAAAATAGTTGTGTGGAAATAAAATTGTAATTTGACACCACGTGCCCTCCTTCCCTTAACCTTTGGAACAGTCGTGGGAAGATGGTATTGGCCGGATGTCTCCTACGTGCGTACTTGCCCCGATACAATCTGTGAGCTTGTCAACTGTTCTCGTTGGCTCATCCGTATTCGAAAATCAGGTCTGCTTATTCCGCTCTCGTGTACTCCTCCATTTCACTAGGACTGATCGACTGGACACTGCAACTTTTACACATAAAGACACTGCTGTCTACAGACGTGCATATCAGGACCGACCATGTCCGTTACACATTATGCTATCTGCATTGCTTTAGTGTAGTTTCCTGTCCCCATCCCTCAGACAGCGCACTGAATGAAATACTGTAAGAGACAACGTAAACAACGTCAGATGAATACAGTATGTGTAAGATGTACAGATAAATACAAATAAATAAGGTGTACAGAGGAATAAAATTATTTCATTTCCACAAACTATTTTTGCTTGTAACTTTCGACTCGGTCATTTCCTTATCTCAAATTGATACATGTGCCCTTCCCCATCATCCCTGAAAATTTGTAACACTAGCCCTACACACACACACATATATATATATATATATATATATATTTTTTATTAGAGGATCTCGCCATTCTCTTTGAATATCAATGACTTTATGTAGTCATCATTTAGATAGTTATTAGCGGAGAAAAATTCGTTCCGGCATCGGGAATCGAACCCAGAATCCTCAGCTTGGTGCGCGGAGTGCTCTTTTTCCATTGTATCGTAATGCCTACTACCTGCATTTTAGACTTATGTCATGTATGCAGGAGCGCATATTTAAATGACTTTTACGATACAAATGAGGAGAGTTCGGCGGCGCTGTGGATCGGGCTTCAACATAGCTCAGACGGAAAGAGCACTCAGCGCGCCAAACTGAGGGACCTGGGTTCGATTTCCGGTGCCGGAACGAATTTTTCTCCGCTAATAAGACTTATATTAAAACTAATATATTTGTATTTCCAATAACCAAATAAATGGAACAGATTTACTGGTTGGAGGTTAAAATGTTAAATGCAAAATGTCCATATAGAGGAATGTCCATAAATGTAAATGTCCACACTGTATCAATGTGCACTAGAAAAAATGTCCAATTTATTCAATAACCACTAATTTGATTAAATAAATGTTCAATGTAAAAGAGGTCCAATATATTTTTCGTAATTTTACTCAACCTCTTCATCCTTGCCTATGGCTGTATACGAAATTTTAAGCTGTATGATAAGCCTACAGCACGCAAATAGCGTTTAACGTCGTCGTTATTTTTATATTCATTGTACCTCCTAAATATATTTTCTATTCTTCTTTGGTTGGTAATATATATATATATATATATATATATCTATCCCGTTTATAGGCAGCCTAATATTTATGTGGCCTGCTTGGAATTAGGTTGTCATAATTTCGTTCTGCATATTCTGTTGTTGAGTTATATTTTGTTCATAATTTACATTTCTATTAAATTTGTTTCCTTCAGGAAGCCATGTCAAAATTTCTTCATCTTCAATTTGTCCGATGTCCTCTCTTACAATTCTGGATGGTCCTTCGTGTGGCCTCTCTGCAGCTCTTTTCCTTATTGTCGCATTGACCCGCAGGACTTGAACTGGAGCGAGATTTGCCTCATGCAAAAGTTGACTTCGTCCATCTTTTAATTGCTTAGGCTACACAACTTGCATTACTAGTTTCTCTTTCCAAACACCGACAATACAATTTATTGCCACTTCTGGAGTGATAGTGGTACACGTATCCATCATTTACTAAAATGTTTTGTTTTTTTTTTCTGTGAACGAATGATTTCGGCTATTATGTTAATTAAAGTTTGTAACAGAAATCTTAGTATTCCGAATTTGCTTAGCAATGGCTGTACTGCAATAAGATGCACTGAAAAATGTTGGACATTTTTATTTCTGGACATTCAGCAGTGGACATTCTCCTGACTGGGCATGTTTGTCATTTGACATTTTGTACTAGAAATTTTTACATGTGTATATCTTTACTTCTGAACGTTTTGGATTGGACATTTTAACTTGGATTAGGGATTAGATTAGACTTCTGTCACTTCATATACCTTAGAAAATACGTAAATAACTTATTTAGGTTATATTATAAAGACGAGGGTTGTCCGCTAAGAAGGCACCTATGTAGGTACTCATTGGTATTTTCTAAACTGCGAACGCTTTGTAATGCGCGAAAAAATTCCCTAAAATGTTTCGTAAATAGCCTACACAGTTTCTGCATACCGTACACGTATCACGACGATACTATACACTGTATTTTGTATTTTCACTTACAGATAGTGATTTCTTTCTTACTTTTAAATATAAGTAATCCAAACTTTACTTTTTATTTGCGCAAGATAGTACACTGACGTTCAAAGATAACTGACCTACGATTTTATGATCGTATAAACGAACTTTCCAACCGCGGGATAAGTCAGAACCAAAGATATAAAAAATTCACGAACTTTGAAATAGTTCCGCTAGGTCTCGATAGGTGGCACCATTATTGGGGCGGTTAAAAATGTGTCAGGAGAAACGAGTGTAGATAAAGCATAAATTATTCTCATAATTGACAATATCAGTGGTTTCCAACTCAACCCAGTGTTGTATTAAAATCAGTAAAATGGATGAAAAAATGAATTCTGTTACGCGAGTATATTTATGTACTATTGGCAACACTGACTATTATCGTCGCCATCTATTCATAAAAGTAATAACTTAAGGAGTCACACTTACACCAACAAATTATCGATCACAATCAAATAGTGAAGTCAGATACCTTTCAACGTCAGTGTACCTTATTTATAGCTTACTAGGGAAGCACCGGTTTTTTACAGAAGAAAAATCAGACCGGTAAGTTACAGAAATCTTTAGTGAATCATTAGCGTTAGTGCACGTTCCTAGAATTCTGCATTATTAAAAAACAAAATAAAAACATTCTAGCAACCCAGCATAAGAATCTTATGTCCCATGAATACACAACCACATTACCTAACTACTAACTTAGGCTATATGATATCACCTTTAATTTCTACACTGTATAGCAAATGAAGAACCATAGCGAGAGTTCAAGACTTTAGATTAGAAACTATTTTGTTTAATAATGGAGTATCATCTCTTACAGCATAATCATTATGACATATTTAAACCCATGTTTTAAAATAGGTTCAAAATAAAATACACGTAAATTTGTTCTTCTTGGGAGAGTCTACTCGTTGATGCGGTTGATTCCGGCGCCGACAGAACGCGGTTCAGCTATTACATCACATTAATAAATACACATTCAGTGACCGCATGGAGATGGTTTTAAATTGAAAATCCCTGTCACGCGGATACCAGTAGCGGTAGCTGCTTTCCATGATAATTCATTCATTCATAGTTCTCTGCCCAAGGGCAGATATTTCACTGCAAACCCAGTATTCTCCAATCTTATCAATTTTATACCTTCCTCTTTGTCTCCACATACGATCCATACAATATCTTAATGCCGTCTATCATCTGATATCTTCTTCTGCCCCGAACTCTTCTCCCGTTCAACATTCCTTTTAGTGTAGGCCTATCCTTCTGAAGACAATTTTCTTCTCTGTCAGTGATCCAACCAATTCCTTTTGCTCTTCCTGATCAGCATTATTCTTTCTTCACTCACTTTTTATCACAGCTTCATTTTTTATTCTGTCTGTTCACTTCACACGTTTCATTCTTCTTCATATTGACATTTCAAATTCTATTTGCTTCTCTTCACGTGGGGGGGGGCAAAGGCTAATTGGAATTTCCCGGTCTCTGACCGGGTATAAAAGAAAAACCATGATAGAACTTATATTTAACTCTTGCGGAGAATTTCGGTGAAGTATGGTCTGCAGACCTCTGGAGAAAGAATTAAGGCACAGAATAGTGAATTGTTTTGTATAGAGTTAGTATTGTATGGGGCAGAATATTGGACATTACGACGAAGTGAAGAAAAGCGGTTAGAAGGATGGAGCATGTGAAATGGACAACCAGAATAAGAAACGAAGCTGTATTGGAAAAAGTGGGTGAAGAAAGACTGATGCTGAAACTGATCAGGAATAGGAAAAGGAATTGGATGGGTCACTGGTTTAGAAAAAAAAAACTGCCTTCTGAAGGATGCACTGGAAGGAATAGTGAACGGGAGAATAGTTCGGGGCAGAAAAAAATATCAGATAATAGACGACATTAAGATATATGGATTATAAACGGAGACAAAAAGGAAGGCAGGAAATAGGAAAGACTCGAGAATGTTGAGTTTGCAGTGAAAGACCTGCCGTTGGGTAGAACACTATGTGTGATCCCTTCACGTTGTAATGTTCATGTTTCTGTCCCATACAATGCCATACAATGCCACATAGCATACAAAGCACTTCACTAGTCTCTTCCTTACTTCTTTTTCTAGAGGTCTACAGAAGATGCTTTTTCTTCTCAAGCGTAATATTTCAGGTAGAACTTGAATAATTTTTTGTATAGGCATATTCTGACACATTTTGTAATAAAAATCTAGAAATCTAAAAGAGTTGTTGCTTCCTTACTGCATAACTAGACCTATGTATTGCGTATATATTTATTTCGTTAAATATGCATTGAAACGAGTCTGTTAGTGCTTCTACAATGTTTCCTATACAGTTTTTAACAATACCTGATATTTTATAATTCATTTAAGCTGCTTTCGATTAGTCAATACTAACTTTCTTTAACTTCTGGGGTACCACAAAAGAGCTACAGTTTTCCTAGATTTCTTTTTATTTGTTCACAATGTCGAAAATGTTTTTAGTTTTCACATTTCTTCTATAAAAGAAATGTTTAAAGTTTTATACTCTAACTTCATGTTACAACTTCAGGAAAACGTTTCTCTTAATTCCAAGCTAGCAACAGTTAGTTCCTTCCCTAACGTCGCGGTATCTAGTAAATTATTAAAACACCAGAGACTTTAAAAGAAATCTTGTTAGTTTTGAAACAAAAACTCAAGTGAAACAGTAGCCTACTAGGAAAATATTTAGTGCGTCGAAATTAAGTTTTCTATGCTGGCGACCTATATTCAGATCTTGTAGTTCAAGAAAATGTGTGGTAGGGAACTAGTATCGACAATGATATTAAATTTATCGTGATTCTTGTTTTCAACATATTTATAATCTTAATTGTCAATTGAATTAAGTAGACAGACAAAGTCGTACCCCTCCCATTATGTCGAGGTGGTGGATCGGATGATCTAAAGGCAGGTGCAACAAGTTACATAGGTAACCACAAAGTTGTATTTTGTATTCAGAGAAATGTCTCAATAGCAGCAACGATAATGATATTTGTTTGTCATCAGTTGAGAAAAATCTTTATTGGGAGAACCTGAGTAATTTATTTTCACTAATACAGGTTTCAGAATGCCAAATAAGCTATGGAAAAAATGTTCATAGAAGAAAATTATATGATTTTTACGACATATCTAGATTAATCTTATTAAAACGTTATCTACCATATAAAATAATGATAATTATGGCGTTGATATATGGTAGCGAAAAATTGGACTCACGAAGAAACATCTCGGTGGCTAAGAAGTGATAGGGCCTATCTCATCTCTACAAAATTGCTAGTTTAGTTTAACTACATTACAGTTAACTAATATTTTGTCATCGAGAGGATCTTGCAAAGTAGAAACATATATAAAAATTATATATATTTTGAGAAAAATTAATTTTTAAAACATCTTTTTTATTCACCTGAAAATTTACAGATAGGCTTACGAAGTATCGCATATTAGCTCTCGATCTCGAAAACTAAAGCATTAAAATTTGGTTTCTAATAAATGTAGGACGCTTTGCATTATTCATAAGTTATACAATGGGATGCAGAATGAAATATCCAGAATTTAGGGTGAACGATAAGTAATGTCATTAATTTTAGATGGTTGTTCTTTAAGATGTTTCAAACAAAGCTATTTAATATAATTTTTGCTCGTTTTGCTTCTTTTCCGAGATAAAAATTGTTTTATACGAAACATTTCGTAGCGTGTTTTGAGGAAGCTAATTAAGAGGTTAGGTATAGCTTATAGCAATGAAATTTTGGAAATATTCAGCATTTTTTTCTCCATTACTGTATCTTGTAAAATAATGAAAATTGTTATGTTTAAAACACTGTCCTTCTGCTATTTGAAAAAAAATTACGATTAAAAAAATATTCACTTTTTTTTTCCCAAAATTCAGTTCACTGTGCAGTGATGAAGCGTTTCCCACGTAACTAAAAAACTATCCAACATTCTGTGATTAAATTTTTTGTGCGTATTTATACATATCATATCTACAATATGATGCAAGACCACTCCTCTACCTTTGATAGATTGACTGATAAAAAATAAATTCGTTTAAAAATGGTCAAATGTCAGTAATTTCTTCTAACACAAAATAAAAAAAAAGTATTATTTATTAAGGAATGTAGTTGAAAGAGCATGATATTGCAAATATGAGTTTCAGCAATAAAATAAAAGAGAGAGAACATGAAAAAACTTTAACAAGTTTATGAGTTATGAGGGAAACGCTTCATCACTGCACAGTGAACTGCTACTGCTAATTAAAAAAATATATAAGTAATTTTTTTAAATCGTAAAAATATTTTTTTCATATAGCAGAAGGACAGTGTTTTATGCATACAAAATTTCATTATTATATAAGATACAGTAATGGAGGAAAAAAATGTTGAATATTTCCAAAAAATTTACTGCTGTAAGCTGTACCTAACCCCTTAATGTGTTATGATAATATACGAGTGAAAGAATTATTTTAGTTTTGTCCTTTAAATATGCAGAAATTTGATCCGAACAAATACAACATTTAAAAATTCCTTTCCAGAACGAAAAGTTACATTTGTTCGAATCGATTGGAGAGAGCGTTGTGGTGCCATCTTGTGGCAGATTGCCGAACTATGATGAATTATTCCATATTTTTAGTTACACCTTTACACTGCCCAATGTGCGCGATAATTTGATGGCACTGTATTTCATATAATTAAGCACAAATCACTTTTGTTCCTTACTAACATGTCGTACTTATCTGTTGCTTCCCCACCTTTTCTTGCTACGTATTACTGAAGTTCACTTAAAATTTATTTATTTCCATTTTATTATTATTATTATTATTATTATTATTATTATTATTATCACATAGTCGCTATTTGCTACGAAACCTTATCTGAAAGTGGTTTACACACACTTTGCATTTGTACGACAGCTGCAACTGTTTTCAGTAACACACACTGGTCCTTTGGAGGCATTTGTGTTGCAGAATTTCGTTTAATGGAAGAGTGATCTAACAAATAAAATCGATTTTGAGATTTAATTCCGTTATATCTGTTTTGCTAGGTGAAATAATGAAACTTACTTCAACTGTTAACAATTTTTGCTAAACATATTGCGAATTGGTATCTTCTGCATCTCTTTGGTGAAAACTCGACGACTATGGACATTTTTGAACAAGACACCCCACCACTCCTGACTCGGATGTGGGATAGTCCACTCTCTCACTGAAACTGCTGTTGGGCTGTGTTGTATACGCAATACTTTGGACCTCTAGTATCCCCTTTCAGGCACAGATAACAAAGAACGGAACGAGATCGCCGCATATTGTTCTGTGAGTGTAGTATTAACCAATTTCGTTATCAGGCCCAGCTCCAGAGCGCCAGTAATCAATTCGTGCAGCGCTCTGCCTGATTGTAAACGCGTGCTCGTGCGAACTCTTTGCACGACCAGAGCGAATTGTCATAAAGAGAGGCACTGCCACACGACGGGGTCCGCTTCTCCACCTGCAGTTCAATACAACTGAAATGAATTACAAGGTTGCAGCTTCCACTCAGCTTCAAAGTCGTGATAGGAGAATCGCATTCTTCTTTCCGAAAATGATGCTATTTGCTGTGTTATCTCAGGTTCAAGCGTGACGTCATAAGCCAACATCATGGGAATCCCACCTTGTGCCATTGTGTGCTCACGAAAAATACCAAATATAAAAGCGAGATGAAAGTTCCTCAGGAATATGAAAAATCTTTTATATGTTGACAGCTTAGGTAGTATAGATAGAGAGATCATAGGGCTATCTCACAGTATTCACTATTATTGAAGATCTCGGTGCAAAAACCGGGCAAGTCCAGATAGGAGATAAAAAAACTTCCCACAAAAATTGAATGTGCATTAATTTCAAACTGATTTTTTACACTATAAATTAGGAAATTAGTAGACTTTTTTATGAGGTTACCAATATTTTTGTTGGTTCTCTTTCGTCTATGGAATTTTTTTGAATGGTGGACTTAAATGTTTTTGTCCCGAAAATAAAACAGATTTCGTCATGTTTGAACTTCATTTATTCCTTATTTTAAAACAAATCTACGAAGCTTCCTGCAGCCTTAGGTGAGTTTCTATTGAGGGGTTAATCAATGAATAATATATATTTTAAAGCCTAAAGTGTTTAGTGCAGCCTAACATGGCTATTTAACTACGCTGTATCAACTATTTGTAGCAAAGATAGTAGAGTTGGTTTGGCGTGGCTAAGATTGGCTGCATGGAAGAGTCATAAAATTGTCACCGAAGAGCGCTTCTGTCTATTATGTGTCGAAAAGGAGTCATGGGAGCACATTCTAGCGCACTGTAAAGAAACAGAGAATCTTCAAAGAAAATATGTACCACCCTCGATGCTAGGTCGGAATAGGAGTTTGGTTGTATATCTTGACATCATGGAGAATAAAGAATACGAACAAAACACTGAATTGTTTCTAGTCAAGGCGAGACAGCTTAGAACATCACTTATTGCAGTTTATGATACGAACTGACGAAGGAATAATGCTAACTACTGAATTATACACTTTTATATCTGTTAATAAGCTACGTTAAAGTATATTGTAATATAATGGGTTTTGTGTGTACCACTTGCATATTAATCAGTGTGTTTTTAGTGAGTGGTCAGATTTTAATCATAGGTGAGGAGGGCGAAACCTACAAAGTAGGACCTGTTTTGCAAAGTATGTAACACTCAATAGATCCGTGCACTAGTTTTAAGGGCAAATTCTGATAGCATTTGTATGTATAATTGCTGTATAAATCCACGTCCGTCCGTCCGTCCGTCCGTCCATCCATCCATCCATGTATCTATCTATCTATCCATCTATCTATACATGTATCCATCCATCCATCCATCCATCCATCCATCCATCCATCTAGCCTTCTTACATAACATGAAATGGAAAATTGAATTATATAGTCGAGATGTTTCCAAAACTGTTCATATGAGAATGATTAACTACGACTTACATAATAACGTCCCTAATCAAAAAAATTCTTCATATAAAAATTCAAGTCTCTAAAATGTCTATTCGAATTGAAGAGCATAATGTCAAAATATGCTAAGTCAACTTTGTTCATGTACAAAGTTCTTGTACCTGAGAGGTACAAGTATAATTTATTTACTGCAATATGTTAACTTGAATTTGAAGACAGAACTGTTAGGGAAAACACAATACTAAAATAAGTGCAATACGTACTGCTCACAGATTTAAACTCATTCTTGATCTCATCTTTTTGTATCGTACAGCTACTCTTATTATCAACTAATTTTTTATGCTTCTTGCTATAATACAGTATTCTTAGAAAGGCTTAAATATTAAAATAGCTTTACATTTTAACAATGAGTTCGACAATTCGGTTCGAAACCTTTATAATATTATCGGTTGTACAGACGTCAGAAACTTTCAGCGGTTTCGTATGGTTACGTTTTTGTAATCTAGCTTGACCTGCATATGAAAGCGCCTAAATAATGATAGAATGAATTTCAAATTAATTCAGTTAATCGATTTCAATTCAAACACTAAAGTAATAATAATTTATTTCACTATTAATATACCTGAAAGAATACGGTAATCATTAATTAATATGATTTCACTTGTTAAAAATGTCGTTTAATATTATAATGAAAGAAATATTCTACTTCATTATTGAAAATGAGGCATGTTATTTTATTCTTCACGTTTACATAAAAATATTCTTCTCCAATTCGTGATAAAAGTAGTAAAAGAATATATACGTTAAAAGACGACATTGTAGTCTATTGAATACTGATAACAGAAAGACAGATTCACCTCATCGAATTACGCCATTCTTCTCAAATTTAGAAGATGTGTTGAAGTGCAATGCGATAGTGATAGCTCCGGCGAGCTACAATACAGAGTGGCCGAAAAGTGGGCGTAACCCCGTTTACTTCTTTATTTTGCGATGAACTGTGTTATTGGTGACCTTGGTAACCATGCAGTTAGAGTAATAACCGGTATCGCACAACGGAAGAGTTACGAGAAGTTGTGGAAGATGCCTTCATTCACGTAACTCCGGATTATCTCCGCAAAACATCTGCTACAACATAGCGCAGAATTCAGCTACGCTACGACTATGACTGTCTCCACACCGATATTCTGGACCCGTGAGTGTCCATATTAAGCATTCTGATATAATCATAATAGTGTCGAAAATAAAGAGCCCTACGTCCACCTCAAGGCCATAGCGTACAGTGGGGTTGTTTGTTAGCAGTATGGAGAGAATACTGCATGTGGCTGGACAACTGCATCTGATGTTACCAAGACTCGTACGAGATCTAGTTCCAAAATTTATGATGAGATGAGGAGGGAGGGCAAGGTAATGTGTTGATAGAATAAGTTTGGAAAGTTGAGGGAAACGGGAGAACCTCGGAAAAACCTCATTCTCTGGTACTATCCTCCGTAAGTATCACTCCTCTCGACGCCGGAGATAGAACCCAAATTCGCGAAAGCATAAGCCCGCTCTTTAGCATTGGAAATCCAATTGAGACTTAAATGTTACAATTGTGATGAGTAAATGCAAAAATTAACTGTGATGCGATTTTTTGCAAGCATTGAAGTAGCGGAGTCAATCAAGTGCACTGATTTAATTCATGAGGGGATATTTGAGTGGACCAATTAAGTTAATTCTGTTTTCAATACCTGCCATTCAACCTTTTGTCCAGTAATTTCAATGGTTCTCTCCCGGGAATAGAAGAGATTGATTCTGAAACGGATCATCCCATGCAGGGGTTGCATGTATGCACAATTCCAACCACTCCTGTTCTATAACACTAAAAAAAAAGTATTTAACAACACATGTCGATGAACTGGAAAGTATTCTAGTTGCATGTTACTTTGTAATGGTAATATTTATTTTTATTCCACCTACGGATGAAAAAATAAATTCTTAGGCATTTCAAGCAATCGAAGAGAAAGCTGACGAGAGAAATGGAACCTTGAGAACGGTTTTTTTCGGAAGCAGTACAAGATACCTCAGAGAAGTCCATAATTGTCACCGGGTTTATAGTGGGATCACGTAAGTGTAGTTCCTAAAAGTTTAATTTGGTTATCTTCAGTGTTGCCAACTAATACCAGATATCATCAAAGAGGGTAAAATCACAATTTTACGTACTGAAATAATAATAATAATAATAATAATAATAATAATAATAATAATAATAATAATAATATATTAACAATAACAATGTCTTGCTTATATTTACCACATCTTATCTTTATGTTGCAAGGTGTTTCCGAAATGATTCAATAATTTATGAAATAATATGTTTTCTTCCTGGGCGTCTCGAATATTATGTTAGTCATTAGGACTAGTATCATCTAATATTAAAATGTATTTTGTCTGATATGAAATTTATTGCTTTGACTAAAGAGTTTATGATTCATGAGACCTAACCTAAAAATGTATTTCCTTACTTGCATTTTCATCAGTTTCCTATATTGCAAACCGAAATTACTGCTGCCAACATAACTGTTAGAAAATAACTACCAGTTGTAGTATTTATCAATACCCGAAATTCGAAACGAAGTTGGTAAAAGAAAATTCAACCTGAGAGCTAGAAAATCACTATAATTCACTAGGATATGTAGTAATAGGGAAAAAGTAGTTAGGTTAGGATTCATCCTTAGGGTATTAAGTAAGCTGATCCTGACTATAATTAACATTTTTATCCATTGCTTTTTTCAAAGTGGTATCTGTCTGCATTCACATACATTCGACACGAATTTTGATGAAAAAATTAAGCTTATTCATATACTAATTTTCTATTTCTGTAATGCTTACAGTTTCTCTTCTTATATAACGTCTAAGTTATGTACAAAACTTCCGTGTTCTAGTATGAACTTGTGGGGTAGCATATAAATTAACTGTCATCCCGAGATACAGTAAAATTTAATGAACATGCACCAATAAGTGGATAAATGAATCAGAGAATGTATGAATGAATGAATCAGCAAATATGTGAAAGAAGAAATCATTAAATATGTGATGTATATATCAGCGATTATGTGAAGGAATAAAAAAATAGAGTGAATAAATGAATTAATAAATTGTTAAATGAGTAGGTGAATGAATTAAAAGAGTTAGCAATAAAATGACTGAATCAGTAAATAACTAAAAATGAATCAGCAAACCAGTGACTGTAAGATTAAATGAGAGAGTGAATGAATGAATGAATGAATGAATGAATGAATGAATGAATGAATGAATGGGAAAATGAGTCATTTTGTGAACAAATAAAAGATTAACTAGATTAATAATAACATGATTGAATTAATGGATAAGTAAACAAATTTATGATTTAATTAACTTATAAGTGAATTCATAAACGAAAAAAGTGAGAATTAAGGAATCAATTGAGGGGCTTAGAACAAAAAGCAGGTAAGTGACGGAAACCTAGTTTTGAAGAAATTACAGTTAAAGTTCTACATGCAATGAAATATTATATACTAGTTTGGTGAAATGATGCCCATATAGCAGCACTGGACAGTGTGATCACTTACCTGACTTTATCCCAAAGAAACATCCTTTTGGGCTATCAAAACACGCACTTACCTCATTTTTTAATAATATCACTTACCTGCCTTTTGTTCTAAGCCCCTAAATTGAAATGAATGAATCAACTAATGCAACTAAGTGAAAAAGATAAAGATTGAATGAATGGAAGAATGAAGAAGTGAATAAATGAAATAGGAAGAAACGAAAATTAGAATAAGTGTATTAATGAGTAAGGGAATAGGTAAGCGAATAGGTGAATGAATGGGTGTAAAAATAAACGAATGAGTAAGTAATTTAAGGAATGAAGACGCGAATAACTAACCGAATGAAGATTTTAAGGAATACGTATATGAATTAATTAGCGATTGAATGAGTGGCGAATGACAAAATGAAATGGTTGGATGAACGAGTAAATAAATATATAATTAATGAAAGATAAATAGGGTAATATATTAATAGCGAAGCATCTGAAAAGCTCTCTCTTCACTATTACCCTCCTGTAATTGTTAGAGTTCTCCCTACCAGCAGCCACTATCACACTCTCTGTTTCTCGGTGGCGAACTCACTGTCTCACTTACAAAATGCAAGAATGCAACAAGTTGGAACATTGTTCTGCTCCAGAGAAACTTGTTTTCAACTCCGAAACTCCCAGCTCTGGGATTTTCAAGTTACAAATCTCACCTGTGTAACAGATCTGTAACTTGCGTTCTTATGCCGAAAGAAATACTTTGCTTTCCTCAGTTAGTGACAAACCTGAATAGTTTGTCAGCAAGAAACTGGTGCTTTACATCAGCCTATTTCCTAGATGCAGAATAAAATTGCAAATTAAATAATAGTATTGCTGTTGTACTTAGGAAACAAACTGTCCCTGCGATGGCTATACGATCTAACTATAGAACAGGCATTGGCAATACGTTCTGTATATCACCCCTTCATCTTTCCCTCCACAAATATTCTATCTGTCTGCGTGTACGTACAGTAAGTATAGGTTGAACTCGATACTATAACGTTCTAATCAGGGATGTGGAAAGAGAATATGACGAATAAATTATGGGTTTTGTTTTAGTTTCCAAGAAGCATGGCAACAAGACTATTGTGTTATTACGACTAAAGGTAAAGTTCATTGTCTCAATTGTTCAGTTGAGATTTACATAAAATATTATAATATCAGTCGGCGCTTCGATTTTGAACATAAGTATTTTGGTAAACATAAACTTATAGGTAAGAGTTTAAAATATGATTGTTTATTAATAAAATAATTGTCACATGCAATAAGCAATATGTTAGTTCAATTTAATTTGTTGTGCAGCTTGAAATAGTGAGAAAAGTTGAAAAAATCTACAAGAATAATTTAGTGGAAAAGCCAAACTACATTCACTGCTAGTTGAAAATACAATCCGAACAATTTATCACATTTCAAACACATAGGGGAGTCATAGAAAACAATACCCTTTTTCAAATGTCAGGTAAAACCAGAAAGGAATTGTGTGAATTATTACTTACTTTCAGTTAAGATGTTGGAAATATTTGAATCCACTTATGTCTCCGAAATTTTTTTTTCTAAAATGTACCTGATGAAAAATATTGCGCGTACGTGTAACAGACTATCAACTCGTAACTGTTTTACGTTTATATAGTAATAGTATTCACCCTAATACAGACAGACTCGTCTTGAACAAACAGTATAGGTGATCTAGAGCTTATAAGCGTATAATTAATTTAGTACAAATAAATATAAAATACCAAATTTGATAGTAACGCAATATAAAATACAAAAGTAACTTAATGATTATAACAGATAAAATATAACGTTTTAAATCTGAGTAAAATACTGGGGAAAAAAGGAGAGGGCACATTAAATTAAAAAAATACATATTAGAAAGAACCCTAAACAAGGATTATGTGCTACTCACCAAATTCCACGGTGTAAATAGTGGTCCTGTCCAGATGTAGAGAGAATTGCCCGAAAACTTCGCCCGAAACACATACATTACAAATAACTTACCCAAATACATGGACAGTCGAGTAATTTTTTTTTCGAAATTGATATAGAAATATACAATTTTCTTGCACGAATAGAAGGCCCCCTTTTTTAATATCCTCTCTTTCTGTTAATTCACTTTATTTGAAAGTCTGATGCTACATTTGTAAAAGAACTCGCTCTCGATGCCGTTACAGTAAGTCTATCATATCTTTCAATCAACTGGGAGCACATACAGTCCTCAAGCCGTGATGAAGGCATCGTACACGTCGACTGGTGCTGAAGAGGGGAGCAATTACCTAGCTCCAGTAGTGAGCAAACATCGCACTGGTCAAACAGAGTCGAATTGACCTCAGCGTTGTTGGTTCATTACATCGCCCAGTGAATGCAATGAATTAACGCTATTAATAAACCGGAAATACACGTGGAGTACCAACAGTGTTTTCTCATCCATCATCATCATCATCATCATCATCATCATCATTAGGGATAGGGTTTAATGACCTATAATTAATAATGAAAAAATGTCATAAAAACAATGCATTTATGACCTAAAAATCTTTAAAAAATTTCCTTAAAATGCCCTAAAAATTGATCTTTCATAATTGGCTTAATATGAATATTAATATTTAGACTAGTAATTAAATTAAATTCTAGTACCAACATTCAAGTTTATTTAATTTTAGGCCTACATAATTTTTCAAAGTAGTACACTTTAATTAATTATTTTACGTGATGTAGTAGTTCCATGTAGTCCACCACAAGGCCACTCTTATCCGGAACTAGGAGGTATAGAGGAGTCTATATTGAAGAGGTGGTTGGACTGATCCATTACATGGGGGTGTACTACGTTAAAATGGCAATATCTGTGTAGAAAAACGATTAAAGTAATATACAAAAATTGGTATTAATAGACAAAATATCAAAGGAAATAAATAATATTTTACATTAATAATGGGGATTTATGGGCAAAATTAAATGAAAATGCCCCAAAAATAACTATAAACAAAAAATGTTTTTATGAGTTGTAAGAGGCAAAAAATGCAAAAAAAAAATGCCCTAACAAATATGTTTTAAAACATTCAGTTTATCACATAACATATAAATACTAAAGCAGCAATGTTTCTGGCTTACTAGAAAAAAGGTGCAGTTTCATTAAAAACCTAGCCCTAATCATCATTATGTATGTTTCGCCATAAAAGTACTAGTTTTCAAGTTGTCTTTCATTACTCTTCTTCTACTTCTTCTTCTTCTTCTTCTTCTTCTTCTGCTGCTGCTACTTCCATTATCACCACCATCACCAATCATCATTTTCTTGTGACATATATTAATGTGATAATAAATCAAATTAAGCAGTTGAGAAGCAAAATAAATTATACTAATAATACAAATATATGTGTTAATACTACATTTAAACTGTGTAAACGACATCTGTAATGAATTGTGTTGAAATGGAAATGACGGAGTGTATTATTTAGCATTTTAATACCGTGAAAAAATGTAAAGAATGTGTTAATCCAAACACTACACATGCTGCACAAGTGTATCTTAATAAAACCATTAGTCATAGGATAGTAGAACACATTTTTCATGTAAGATAAGGCACAAGTTTCTTTCACCATTGTACAGCTCATGCATTTTGTCGAGACACTCGCGATGCGCAGTAGGGGACAACGTTTCTGTGGAGGGGGTAGGAGTAGAAGGAAAGTTCGGGCGTGTGTCTCGAGTTCAAGGCAAAGGCTAACCCATTCCCCTATAATTCGTAAGTAGACTCATCCAATCTCGTGCACAGCTCTGTAGGAAGAGTGAAGGAGTGTCTGGACATAATGTATGGGCTGTAAGCTATCACGAACGAGCTTTAGTTTCGTTTCCAACAATTTTAACGAGGTTTGGCAAAACCACATTGTTTGTATCTAGCAGAGAATGCGTTTATGGTTGAAAGCGTTGTCAGCCATCACAGTAGCCATATTCCACAAAATTCTTGGCTGTACCATAATTATATTTTCTTTGAATTGTTGTAACAATATTCTGGATAAAATAATACGATTGGAGTAAATATAAATTAAAAAGAAACGTAATAGTTTATCAACTATAGTACTAAAATAAAATTTTGAAATTGAATTTTAGTTTTAATATAATAATAATAATAATAATAATAATAATAATAATAATAATAATAATAATAATAATAATAATAATAATAATAATAATATAATAATAATAGTCTATGTCCGCTTCTATTATGACTGCCATTGTCTTCCGTTGTTCTCTCTACTCCATTCTTGCGTGTACATCCACTGGTATCTTTACATATTCCTGTAGTGTATGGCTGTTTGGAGTCTTTGTAACCGTGTCTTTTTTACGCGGTCTCTTCCCTTTTTTCGTTAGCAATTTCAGTTGTTTCTTGTCTGGTATTCCTTTGACATGCCACACCAATATATATTCTGCTGTATGCCTATAATATCTGGTCCTCTCGTGTGGAATTCAGCATAGGAGATGATTGTTTCTTTTATTTTGACGTTCGATTCTGTTTTTTTATACGGCAGCCGTATCCCACGATACGGCAATCTCACTGCGTGTCACTAGTATCAAGTAGAAAAGTGACAGGGAATTTGAGGAAAGCCCTAAGATTGCGTGTATCTTCTATCCAGAAGTTTGGGTAATGGAATTAGGATAAAGAAATACAATTTGCTGTAACATTTAAATGTGTCTAATGTACGGAATGAAATAAGCTACGAACAACAATCACTGAAACTGCAGTATTATTCACCTTAAAGTAGATAGAAGTGCGAAAGAATGCTTCAAAAAATGAAATATGAGTAACTCTCAAACTTGTAATCAAGATTTAACGCGCTAGACTACAATGAGCACAATTAAAATTTGATCTGGATTGACTGCACACCTAGCAACCGACGCCTATACCAGAATTGAATAATTGGCTTGCGATAAGTGTTTAATATTGTTCCTGCAGTTCGGTGTAATTAAAGTACACGAAATTTCAACTTGTCGTAGAATTTCTAGAAAGAGACAGCAATGTTACACACCTCGAAACCTTCGTTAAGGTGACAGGGATAAAAGTGACACTGTATCGAAGAGACAGAAGACTTCAGTGGCGAAACTCCCCTCATAAGGATATTATTCGACGCGGTTATCTTCTTCTTGAGAAAATGAACTTCTGTTACGTTCTTTATCAAGGGGATATTTCGAAATTAACAACCACAAAATATTTATGTGTAATTTAATGAACTAAATACCTTTTTCTCCAATAAAAATTTTCGATACTTCACATATATTGAGAGTTTCTTTACTTCTATTTGTTACGTAAGGAATGGAATGAAATGGAATTTAACTGACGGGGGCACGGATGGCGCAGTACTGCGACCTATTGAGATCTATTGTGCTAACCCTCGATATGGAATGAGTTGCGTGCCACAGATCCCCTATGCGCACCGCCCTAACCACATGATTCCCTTAACGACCGGTCCCTATACCCGACAGAATTCATATACCATTCCTGCTTCGGCAAATTCCTCCAAGGCCCCCCTGTCGGTCCGAAGCGAAACTCCTCCCCCGAGTAGGTCCGCCTCGGGTGCCATTGTACAAACCATCCATCGTCGCTTAACTATATTCCACGGAGGCCGTTCGAGAGAGCCAGCAGCTTCGGGAGGCCGCCGGTAGAGTGATCTGAAAAACCAGAAACGGGATGATGAAGAAAGGATGATGGGGGAGGAAGAGAAGTGGCGAAGATAAGTGGGGTTCCAATCGCCTGATAAAGTTACCTGATATTCATCCACAGGAGTGAGGGAAAAACCCCGAAAAAACCTCACCCAGGAGGAGAAAAAGTTGAACACAAAGAGAGCAAGGGAAACAGAAGAATAACCAGGGGAATACAGGAAGAACAAGGAGAACACAAGGACGACAAGGGGAATGTAAGGACAACAATTGTAATGCAAGGAAAACATGAAGAATATTGGGTGAACAAGTGAAGATAAGGAGAACAAGTATAACACAAGGAGAGCAAGGGAAATATAAAGATAACAAGGGGAATAGAGGGAGAATAAGGAGAACACAAAGAAACAAAGGCAATATAAGGAGAACAATTGGAATGCATGGAGAACGGGGGTATATAAAGTAAACAAAGTGGACCAGGAGATCAAGGGGAATAGAAGGAGAACAAGCGAGAGGTCAATTCTCAAGTTACCCCTCCAAGTCTAGTGAGAAGAAAGAAGTAGTTCTACGTCAAAATTCAACCAAGTAATCGGCTCAAGTGGGATTCAAACCCACGCCTAAGCGCAAACTCGAATTGCAACTCCCATTCGTTGCCTCACGTACATCGATGGTCATCCTTTACTTCCTCACTGAAACGTGAGACTGCATACATCAGTGGTAGAGATGAACAACGATCGAGAAAGCAAGGCTAACAGCGCCCGCAAAGTCGAAAACCCGCACGACAATGTTCTATACGTCGAGTCGTTGACAAAAAGACTGCTTGTGAGTGTTTCGAGACGCCGGGATTGATCACTCCCGAAGTCCCGAACGTCAAGCAGCCTTGAATCGCCACTGTTGTTTATACCTGACTGAACTTTTATCTATTTGGCAACTGTTGTATATGTATAAACAAACAAGTAGCCTATTTGAAACATCATCTCTATCTTTCAGTGTATAATAATCAGTTCCCCAATCTTTATTTACTTACTAGACCCTTATTAAAAGGCTTGGAATTTTATTTTCATATGTTTGAGATGAAGTGTGCAATCTCAAGTAAAAATATATTAATGTAATGTTTTATGTTTCTTAGGAATGCGCATTTATTTGAGAATTTTTTTTTCTATTTATAAAACCATAGGTAATAGGCCTATATAATAGAACCAGAACATTTTGATAACTAAGACACTATTCTGTTTTGTCATTTTGTCTCATTTAAACATTTATAATGTTATTTATTTCAATGATATACGTTATTCAAAGTTACGACATCTTTCTGCGCCGAATAAATGCTATTTCGAGAATGATGAGCGAGATTCGAAGCGCACGAGAATGGCGAGACGAGACTCGAAGGACAACTGCAACGAACACAGCGAGCGAGAGCGAAGTTAGTTTTGTTCATCTCTAATCCGTACTTACTGGAATTCGCTCTATTACGCTAGAGATAGACATAATGTGCTTTATGTTCAGTATGGACCAAAAGAATCCTCTGAACATTTGTAATAGGGTAATTCACAGTCATCTGCTGCAGAAGGTTCCTATGTTTACTCATATCTATTTATAAAAAAGAAGAAGAAAAAATTAAGGTATTAATAGAAACTCAATGCACATATTGAAATTTCAATTTTTGGCACTATTTAGCCTATAGCCTACCTCGGTACCGCAACTTAAATCTAAATCCCAGCTCCAGGATTGAAATTGATTTGAGAGAACGAAAACAAATTATAAGGATTTTCCAAGATTATTATTATTATTTATTTATTGTTTATTGTTATTATTATTATTATTATTATTATTATTATTATTATTATTATTATTATTATTATTATTAGTGTTAGGTTTCTAGGCGATGAAACCACTTCGCTGCTGAAATGACTAAATATACTTGTACTTCGTACAGATTTTCTTCTAGTCAAAAAATGTCCAAATCTTGGTCTTCCCACTGGCCTATGTCCATTTAGTAATTCTTCACAAGCTCTCTTAATTTCGTCTTATTCGGAGGCTCGTACGAATGTTCTATCGACTCTACAGCCTTTCAGTCCTGAATATGAAGCAGTCAACATTTATTTCAAATGTAATATTTCAGACCTTCCGGCAAATAGGTAGCAGGATGGAACGTTACAATAAAAATCTCATAAAAAGTAGCATGGCATTGTAAAACTTTATACAAAAACATATTAGAACTTTGAGTACTAGAGGGAATGTTACAGTGATATACTGTACGTATTTGACAGGTATATACAAAGTTATATTTTAAACGTTGAATTAGTAAATTAAACGACACCATCGTCGACAGAACATCAATAATGACGACGAAACATCTGTCCGAAACATCGCGTCAATGAAAACCGCCAAAAAAGAAAAACTGAAGATGGGGCAGCACTACCCCCCCCCCTAAACATGTATAACTGAAGGTAAACCACACCCAAGTTAAGTGTTTCAACAACTGTTTTTAACCATTTCATAATTTTAATTATATTTTATAATTGAAGTGTGAACACTGTATGAAATGTGATCATATCATCTATTTTTAATACCTCTGTAGAGATCTTTTCTTGTCCTAAGGAGGTTATTTGACCTTGTGTCTTTCACCCGAGCTTCCCCATTTATGACGTACAGACGCTGTATTCAGGCTCCATCATTACAGTACCCCACCGGGCTTCAGATACTTGGCCGCACGGGTGAACGAATCAAGGTCGGGCATTGTACAGCTATGACGCTTGTTATCGCTATAGGTACTCCTATAGCCTTACACAACGCAACCTTTCTTCTTTGCCCGCTCACGTACAGCATGATGATTAATGGAGCAATGGTGGAATGGCGGTAGGGAAGACGGGAATACACCTCGTAAATCTTCTATTAAGCACTGTCGAGCCTAGGTTGCTCTGGAAGTATTCTTTACCCAGAACTACACTTTTACTTTTGTGGCAGGAAACCGAAAAATGTATCCGTTATATCAAAATAAAATATTTCTCTATTAGGCTATAATATTTTCTCTATGTTTCGTAAAAACAAAATAATACGAGTATACCGGTAAATCATTTATGAAACATATTTCTATCCTCTTTGCTCAAGCGTTTCTAGACCCAACACTATTTTAGGGTTGTCTCCACTAAGTGGAGTATTTTTTTAAGTAGGTTATTTTACTACGCTTTATCAACATCTTTGGTTATTTAGCGTCTGAATGAGAAGAAGGTGATGATGCCGGTGAAATGAGTCCGGGGTCCAGCACCGAAATTTACCCAGCATTTGCTCAAATTGGGTTGAGGGAAAACCCCGAAAAAAACCTCAAGCAGGTAACTTGTCCCGACCGGGAACCGAAACCGGGCCACCTGGTTTCGCGGCCAGACGCGCTGACCGCTAAGTGGAGTAGAAATGTTGTTACTTGGTGAATAATTTCGAGGGAAAAATTGTTCCGATGCCGGGCATCGAACCCAGGACCTTTGGTTAAACGTACCAACGCTGTACCAACTGAGCTGCCCGGGAACTTTTTTTTAATTGGGTTAGTTTACGACGCTGTATCAACATCTAGGTTATTTAGCGTCTGAATGAAATGAAAGTGATAATGCCGGTGAAATGAGTCCGGGGTCCAGCACCGAAAGTTACCCAGCATTTGCTCATATTGGGTTGAGGGAAAACCCCGGAAAAAACCTCAACCAGGTAACTTGCCCCGACCGGGATTCGAACCCGGGCCACTTGGTTTCGTGGCCAGACGCGCTGACGGTTACTCCACAGGTGTGGACACTAGGGAACTCTATCAGACACTGATGCCTAGTGTCTGGTACAGATCCTGGGTAGCTGAGTTGGTAGAACGTTGGTACGTTTAACCAAAGGTCCCGGATTCGGTACCCGGCCCCGGAACAATTTTTTCCCTCGAAATTATTCAAATCAACTTTACAGGGAGTTATACCTGAAAGCTTGATTTGCTTGTTACGTGGTGTGAGCACGATACAGGCACTTCATTTTGAGACAACATATACTTACGAGTCTTAAATCATGAAATTAAATTTGATCCTATTGGCGGAATAAGTTCGTTTCTATGAATTCCTGACATTAACTGCACGTACCGATGATGTGGTTCAGCGCGCATCAAGGCAACTCTTTCTGCACGTCTACTGTGCGAGGAGGTCTAACGTGAGGCGCTGTAGGCAATTGTGTGTTACACCGTACTGTAAGAGGATCAGACTTCAATATTTTTCGGGAAAGCGGAGCAGAATTCGCAGCATTGCAGTTGATTAACTCACATTTTAGCTACGTGGATGTACAACTGTAGTAGCAATAGAGCCAGTTCTATTGCAACTTCCACACTGTTGGACTTTACAAATTAAAGACGTTTGCATTTCAAAATAAAGTGTCGTACTTTTGTAAAGTATCATAATTATTAAAAGATTAACTGGTGTTCTATTAGTATGTGATGGCGTTGGGAATTAGGGTCACAATATATGTATCTATATATATGCAGCTTTAGTTTCATGATATGTTAACTTCTATTTGCATGGTAGTTATAGTTATAATCGGATATCCTACTAATTGAAACACATGTTCTGTAGTAGTGAATTCCTTAAATAAATAAATTAAGCCTATTAGGCCTACTATATAATACTGTATATTGAATTTATTAACACAGTGTTATATTTACTCTGTAATTTGCCAGTTATAGCTACATTTTACATTTTTGGCTATGATATCTATACTTAACTATTTTTCATTTATTTTTATTTGGCATTTTTCATTTATATCTGCATCTGTGTCTTTTATTTAGGTTTTATCTGTTTTTTATGTTTAATTTGTAATTACACTTGTATCTTGCATTTGTATCTGTTTTATCTCTTTTTTCATGTTATATGCAATTCTATGTTTTTTAAACAAATATCTGAACTGTCTATTGTAATTGGGGCTTTGTGCTGTTATAGAAATAAATAGACAGACAGACAGACAGACAGACAGACAGACAGACAGACAGATAGATAGATAGATAGATAGATAGATAGATAGATAGATAGATAGATAGATAGATAGATAGATAGATAGATAGATAGATAGATAGATAGATAGATAGATAGATAGATAGATAGATAGATAGATAGATAGATAGATAAATACATAAATAAATAAATAAATAAATAAATAAATAAATAAATAAATAAATAAACAATGTATTGACAGAAACAGTAAAGACTTTATAGCTGTCCAATTGGACTTCGTAAACCTGTAAGAAACAATGAGCCCAAATTATTCAGAATGTTTACAATATTTTAAAGCGGCAAGAAAAAAGACAATAGGAATCTTGATATCCCAGAAATAGTATAGCTAGACAAATTCTACAAATGGCTGAAAAACAGGAAAACAAGACTTGACCTTATTAAAAACCAGAAAACGGTGTGGAATAAAATCAACAGAAGAAAGGAATGAAACGAACATGTCTTCAGAATGTCACAACAAAAGGACAGATAAAATTGTTAAACACAACTTACCAACAGAACGAAGAGCTCATGAAGACATCGCAAGGGATGGCTAGAATCTTTCCCATTATGAGCAGGCTAGTAGCCTAAACGAAAGTAAGAAAAATAAACCATAGAAGCGAATTTAAAAACAACTCCACAACCATCGTAATACCCTTCTAATATTGACTATACATCATTGTACTCTATGTCAAAATAAAGGAATTTATGTTTTTAGTGGATATTTTACGACGCTGTATCAATATCTCAAGTTATTTAGCGTCTGAATGAAATGAAGGTGATAATGCCGGTAAAATGAGTTCGGGGTCCAGCACCGATAGTTACCCAGCACTTTCTCATATTGGGTTGAGGGAAAACCCCGGAAAAACTCCAACCAGGTAATTTTCCCCGACCGGGATTCGAACCCAGGCCACCTGGCACTTGATTTCGCGGTCCAGCGCGCTGTTACTCCACAATATGTTATATTCCATGTATTGTAATCGGAGATGAAAATATCTTTTTAATGTTATGTTATTAGCAGGATCATTGCGTTTATACTATAACAGTAATGAAATCTGTCTGAAATTTGTATTTAAGAGGGCTATAATTATTTGCTCAAAACCAATAATTTCACATTATGTCGTAAGTCCTATGCCTGTTTAAAATTAGAGATATACTGTGAAATGTTTGTTTGGTAACAGGCTGCTTTCAACTTCGAAGAACATGCTCCACAGTAAACAGAGACAGATGCTTGACTAGTCACCACTTCCACCCTCAAACTCTTGGCTTTGCTCGACTTTTCCAGGGCTGAATTTAGTATTAGTAGTAGTATTTATTTATTTAACCTGATAGAGATAAGGCAGTCAGGCCTTCTCTGCTCCTCTACAAGGAGATTCCAACTATAATATGAAGAATTAAATTACAATTAGTATTAAATTTACAATTACAATTACAAATAAAATTACAATATTAAATTTACAATTACAATAAAAATCAAAGTACGAAAAAATTACCTGACTAATGAAAGCTAGATAATTTATCATAGAAAAACAAGGAATATTTTATATTTACTTAATTAAAAATTAAACCTAGAATAACAAAATTGTATAGTGATGAAATTACTGGATATTTAAATATTATGTGGTAGATTAAGGCAACTATTTACAAGAAATCAATTACTGACCAAGTGCCTAGTAAGTTTGCGTTTGAATTCAATTTTATTTCGACAGTCCCTGATGCTAGTAGGTAGCGAATTCCAGAGTCTTGGCAGGGCTATTGTGAAAGACGCGACCGATCCTTTCATCTAAGCACTCATTGAATCCATTATGTATCATATATAGGCGATTATTGTTCCAATCCGACAGACTGAGAAACTCCATGGCCCGAAACTCTAAGCCATGGAATCCTGGAGGCATATCAGCATCGGAGAATGCCTAAGAATAAATCAAGGAACGAGTTTTCTATAGCGATGACCAATGTTATCATAACAGGCTAAGTTTATATCTATGTACTCTATTAATATTTAAAGATTTATTTATTTATCCTTGGTGCAATCTGTATTATGTTGTGGCACTGTCGGTTGGGGTAGTGTTTCTAAATCCATAAGAAAGCCGCTGGATTTACTACAAAAGAGAATAATCAAAATTTGTTTGAAAAATTGTATAGATTACCCTACTAAATAGCTATCTTTATTTGGATTTTAACGTTTTCAAATTGGATCAGGTATATAAATATACATTATTAACTTTCTTTCATAAGAACAAGAAACATTTCAACACATATTGGCATAATTATAATACGAGAAGAAACATATTATTTCATTTTACAGAATTCAAAATTTCAATGGCTGCTGGTATGAAATACCACTGAAAACTTTACAACAAATTAATTTCTCACTACCCTGTTTTAGCTAACATAAGTATGATTAAATTTAAACTGAAAATTAAAGAATTTATTAAGGGAACTTAACATAGTGTTAGATAATTAATTGATAAATATTAGTCTTATATTATTATACTTGTGAATTTTGATTATAAACATTTTCAATTGTGATTGTTATTTATCATACAGGCTGTTGTTATTGTAATCTGTGCTATTTTATTGCTTATATTAATTTGTTTATTTTCTTCTTCTTTCATAGCGTATTTTGGGAAAGCCACTGATTTAATTCCCAATATGCTAAGTCAACTTAAGAGAGCATTTCATTATGATAATTAATTATTGGTTCTGTCGTTTAAATGTGCAGAAATTTAATCCGAAGAAATGTAACTTTTCATTCTGAAAATAAATTTTAAAATGTTACATTCGTTCGGGTCAAATTTCTACACATTTGAAGGACATAAGTAAAATTATTTGTTATTCATTATTATGATACACTGTTCTATTAAATTGACTGAGCATATTGGAAATTAAATCAATGGCTTTTCCCAAAATACGCTATGAAATGCTTCATATAAAACAATTTTTATCTCGAAAAGGAAGCAAAAACAAGCAAATTTCATTAAACTCTTTTGTTTTAAATATATAAAAAACATAACCTCCTGAAATTAACTTAGGTTAACCCTGTATAATTAGTTTAATCAGGCAAAAATCCAATTTGATACTATCTATATTGTAATACGAAGAGACTGCTTTAATTAAGAACGTTATATTGTTATATAGTGTAATGGGCTTAATTCCCCCGCCCATCGGCTGGGCGACTGCGTGAAATCCCCAATTATTCTCAGACGGAAGTGATATTGCTCACACTAATCTAGTATTATAGGCCTACACCATCGTAATATTCCTTTCGTTATTAGAAAGAAAGTTCCGTGTTTTACATTTTATTTTCTCGTAAATTTTATTATTTCCAGTTGTTGCGATCGTGAATTCTTCCACTTTAAATATCTGAAACGTTTACTAGAAACGGCTTCCCTGCTTTCGTGCTAAATTTCTTCGAAATAAGAAAGAAAAAATAATAAATTACACACGCGCACACACATACACAAAGATACGTAACTGTAAGTTATGGCACTTTTATTTCCGGTTGCCTAGTACAACTCCCTCCAAAACAAAGTCTGCCTGCCTGCCTGCCGTCCGTCTAGCGCTGGCGACCACAGAGCCTCGGCGCGGCGTGGCGCTGACTAATAAATCGTACTTATTGTGTTAGCATTCCTGAGTCCTGCAATCTCCTTCCTCTCTTCGCCCTTTCTTCATTCTGCATAATTCCAAGACTCAATCTGACCCAAGGGTCTGTGACATTAACTTAGGGCTTATTAGCAAAGCAGATGATTGCGCCAGTAAAACTTGAAGAAGGCTGGATTAATAAGATCCGCCGTTACGTCTTGTCTTCCACTAAACGATGCAGCAGCAGGCTCCAATTTCTGCAGTGTACGTAAAGGAGGACATTTCGGGTATTAAACTCGAGTATTCCGCCTTAAGAACATACTCTGTCTGACAAACCACTTTTGTAATTTTTTTATCTTGTTATGTAACATTTTTTCGGCAAATTATCTCTTATATTTGATAGAGCTTCATACTAACATGAATTTTAAACCCGATTTTTAGTTGGTTATTTAGCGACGTTGTATCAACTACTCCACAAACGATTAGGGAAAACACGGGAATTTTACTTGAAGCAAGTAAAGAGAACGATTTGGAAGTAAATCCCGAAAAGACTAAGTATATGATTATGTCTCGTGACCAGAATATTGTACGAAATGGAAATATAAAAATTGGAAATTTATCTTTTGAAGAGGTGGAAAAATTCAAATACCTGGGAGCAACAGTAACAAATTTAAATGATACTCGGGAGGAAATTAAACATGAGAAATGCCTGTTATTATTCGGTTGAGAAGCTTTTATCATCCAGTCTGCTGTCAAAAAATCTGAAAGTTAGAATTTATAAAACAGCCTATATTATCGGTCGTTCTATATGGTTGTGAAACTTGGACTCTCAATTTGCGAGAGAAACATAGGTTAAGGGTGTTTGAGAATAAGGTGCTTAGGAAAATATTTGGGGCTAAGAGGGATGAAGTTACAGGAGAATGATGAAAGTTAAACAACACAGAACTGCACGCATTGTATTCTTCACCTGACATAATTAGGAACATTAAATCCAGACGTTTGAGATGGGCAGGGCATGTAGCACGTTTGGGCGAATTCAGAAATGCATATAGTGTTAATTGGAAGGCCGGAGGGAAAAAGACCTTTGGGGAGGCCAAGACGTAGATGGGAGGATAATATCAAAATGGATTTGAGGGAGGTGGGATATGATGATAGAGAATGGATTAATCTTGCTCAGGATAGGGACCAACAGCGGGCTTATGTGAGGGTGGCAATGAACCTCCGGGTTCCTTAAAAGCCAGTAAGTAAGTAAGTAAGTACTAGGTTATTTTAGCGTCGATGGATTTGGTGAGATGAGGCCGAAGATTCGCCATAGATTACCCGACATTCAGTATTTATTTATTTAGCCTGCTTAGATATAAGGCCTTCTCTCTCCGCCTAATACAGTCCCAATGTTTTCGGAAAAGGAACAGAGAAGCTGGTTAAAAATTCAATTGCTAGAGGTCGCACGACACGACAGTGTCATCAAGGACTGCAAGAGGCTTGCGATGCGGCTGCGTTACCTTACCAAACGGTAGCAAGATGGGCTAGAGCCTCAGGACGCGAAAGTGTGTTGGACATCTCGATCTGGTCGTCCACCAGTAAGTGACGAACATGTACAGACTGTGTCCGCGTTGGTGGAGACGGATCGGAACTTAACGATTCGTGAATTAGCTCATCTCCTCTGCCAGAGGATTACAACTACAATATCAAGAATACAACGAAAATCAAAATTACAATTATTAATAACTTTACAATTTATTACAATTACAATACAAATGAAAGTACTAAAATATTACTTGATTAATTCAGACTAGACGAAAAGAAAGAAAGAATTAGTTAGTGAAGTACAAATCAAACGTAGAATAATTGAAGAGTACAGGGAAAAAAAAATCAAAGCCACAATTCTCTTAAGGGTGATATCATCTTCTAATTCATTATATTACTGTAAAATTTATTACTGTTCCTAATGAAAAAAGTAGGAAAGAATGACTATATCTATGGTGATAATTCTCCTTCACCAATTTTGATAAGAACAACACTGAAGTTTGCAGTAACATACTGAATTAGATGATATCACCCTTATGTGAATTGTGACATTGATTTTTTTTCCTTGTACTCTTCAATTATACGAGTATATGGATGAAATACTATTGTAAGAGCTAAATTTATTTGAGAAGGAAAACCATTAAATAAGCCAATTTTTCTAACTATCTTGTCTTTAATATTTATTGCTTAAAAATAACGACATCTTTGATAAAATTTATAAATTTAGTTACTTATGTAGTACAATAAAGAGGTCATTGAAAAATACTAGAAGAGAAACTAAATTAAAAGTTTTATAAGATAATGTTATTTTACTTGATTATTTAAAGACTCTGTATCAATAACTGGGCTATTTAGCGTCGATGGAATTGGTGATAGCGAGATGAGGCCGAAGATTTGTCATGGATTAGCCGACATTCACCTTATGGTTGAGGATAACCTCAGAAAAAAACCTAACCATGTAACAAGTCCAAGCGAGAATCGAACCCACACTCGACTGCAACTCCGGATCAGCAGGCAAACGCGCTACTACCTGAGCTACGCCAGTGGCTATAATGACTGTTGCTATATTATTATAGATAGATGGATTTATTCAACAATATTATATATACAGAAAAACGACAATATCAGAATTTATCCTTAAATCCAGTGCACGGATCTTTTGTCTGTGCGTGCTTTACAAAACAAGTCCTATTTTGTAGGTTTCGCCTATGACTAAATCCAATCACTCTCCATAAAACATACAGATTAATATGAAAATGGTACAAAGAAAACACATTATATCATACATCCTAACCTAACATACAAACAGGCATAAAAGTGTATAATTCAATTGCTAGCATTATCCCTTCGTCAGTTCGTATCATAAACTTCAACAACTGATGGTCTAAGCTGTCCCGCCTTCAAGAGGAACGATCCAGTCTTTTGTTCGTATTCTCTATTCCCCATGAAGTCAAGACATGCAACCTAATCCCTATTCGGACTTATCATTGAGGATGGTAAATATTTTCTCCGGAGATGTTCTGTTTTTTTTTTTTTCACAATGGATATCTCCTTTTCCACTCATAATGGACAGATGCGGTCTCCTCCTTTGGTTACAATTTTAAGACTCTTCCTTGCCCCCAATCTTAGCTACGCCAAACTCGCTCTACTATCTATGCTACAAGAATTTATGTAGCTACCCTTCCCCCAATTAAGCATGAGGTATAATGTAAATGTAGTGAGGATTTTTTCGAAACATTGGAGCTCAATCTCTTGACTCTTGATATCAATTAAACATATATTCACATTACGCCATACACTTCTTCTATTATTTGCTCCTTTTCCCCCCGCACCCAATCCATTCCTATATGATGTAGTCCTCTCTGCAGTTTATAAACATAATCTTTTCTGCACCCTTATTTTTGTTGAACTCTGTAACAAATCGCAGGTAAAAGAGATTGGTCCCCAAATATAATTCTTAGTCAGTATTTTAACACCTTGACTTTCATGTTAATTGCTTCGTTTTGAAGCCCAAACTCCTTTAACTCCCACAATTAGCTGTGCTTCTTCCAATGCCAAGTATTCGTTTTAGAAAATCAGTTTGTGGCTTATTTAATTTTCCCTCATTTTCTCAACTCTAAATTTCAGATGCATGGCTGTGAATTTTCTTAAAATTTCTCATCCTCCATTTTGTCTACAGTAAATATCATTACTTCAACGCTGGATGTGGAATGCGAATTACAGATTTATTAATCTACGATGCAGCATTGAACCTCTGAAGAGATTTGAAAAATAGTTGCATTGAGAAACCACAAAGTATACACCCCGTCAATACTAAAAGCTGTAAGATAAATTGTTTTACATGTTGATATATTAAGTATTCACATAATGTCGCACGTAGTTCCATTTTTAACTAAAGCAAAGGGTATGAACACAGGCCGAGTATCGTTATTTCTATATTGGTTTTTATATTGACTTTTCGCTTTTGTTTCCGCGTTTGTTTTAAAGTGCTTTCACAGCAATTATTGTCCTCGGCTCGCCCATTTGTCCGTACATCACAACGCGGTGTTCAGCGAGCATATTTGGATATAAAAAAATCTTTCAATTATAACTTCAAATATATTGACGTAGCACACAGAAGACTGTCAATCAGATTGCAGGATGTAATGAAAAACAGTACAGAGAGGCGCGGTAGTGGTTCAGGCCAGCGCTTTCTTCTATAAAACTCCATTTCCAATTATTTCAAAGTGACAGAACATACGGAGAATCTTGAACCATCAGTGACGCAAGTTCGACGTAATAAAGGTATCGACAAAAAGTGTAAAACTGACATGCAGAGGAGTTGGAGCTTTCCTTTTTTTCTTTAGGTTTAGGCCTATAAGTTAACCTTTTCGTCTTTAACGCCATTTTCATATTAGTTTTCTCGTTTCCTGAGGTTGTAATTCAAGAATGTATTTCGAAATTCGAATTCTTTTGATTCATTTGTCGAGTCCTAACTAGTCGGAGCAAGGATTATAGATCTTTCCAAGCATTCTTTTTATATAGACTATGGATTGTGACGCTAAATTTTTACAGACAACACCTAGTAATCAAAATCATAAATTTGTATATCATAATCATCATCATAAATTTGTATATATATGATATAGTACTTTACACTCGACAAAATATCGACAATTACTCATTAGTGGCCAATATACATGATCATGAAATTAGAAATAGTGAACAAATTAATATTCCATATTATAGATTACACAAGAGCAACACAAACTTTTTAATTATGGGGTTAAAATTATATAATAAGCTCCCCAGTGAATATTACAAATTACCAATCAATAGCTTCAAAACTAGATTTTACTATTGGTTATTAAATAATCTTTTTTATTCTGTTACTAAGTGTTGAACACAAATTTGTATGAAATTGTATTTTAATAAATAAGTTTAACTGCAATTTAATTAGTTTTCTTTAATTTAAAAGTTTCAAATTATTTCATGTTTTCATTGTATTATTTAAATTTTACTGTTTCTTTTATTAGTGTTTTTAAAATGTATTTATATGTTTTTCAATGTATTCTAACGAAGCCTAAAACTGTATGTCTAATGGTCAAATAAATTGAATTGAATTGAATAGTCCCGTAAAGGAAGATAAATTTGTTCCGTTGTCTTTGCCGGGAATCGAACCACGGACCGCTTGGACGATACCTCAGAACCACCGCGGCGGACCTTATTTAATGAATGCAATAAAATCATTATATAGGAATAATATTACACGAATTAGAAAAACTGAACTAGGAAAACCTTCAACTGATATGAATTAAGGAATCAGACAAGGTTTTTTTGTCAGCAAGATTATTTAACACATACTTTGACTGAGCCATTATAAAATGACAGATGAATTTCAAATAACATTTTGCAATTGATAAAAAAAACTTCATGAAATCATTATTTGCTTATGACAAACTCATAATGGGAAAGACAGAAGACGATATCCAATTAGAAGTATATACGAGTAAATTAAACAATGTTGACAAAGAATTCAATATTGAAATGTCGCCCGAGAGAACTAAAATAATGACGTTTATAGGAATAAATCAAATTATAGATTTTTAAAAATTACAAAAAAAAGTAGGTAGTTCATGTTACATATATAGACTATCACATCACATAAATGGAAAGTCACAAGACCATTATAATATGCTTAACAACTTTAGGGCGTTGATGGGAACAATACAGCGTACTTTAAAATACAAAGTAAGAAAAGAGACCATATTAAATCTGTACGAAGCAATAGGCTACTATTACCAAATGGTAATGAAAGCTGAACGTTAATGAAAGTCCAATAATTAAAATCAATTGAATTCAGATTGCTCGCTATGTAACTGGATATATACATCGTTGGATCATAAAATAAATATTGAAATTACTGAAGTCCATAGCATAGCAGACATAATCAAACAATAAAGCAATAATATTAGTATGGGCACTTATGACGTATGCCAGAAAGCAGAACAGCCAACACAGCACTGCAGTATAATCACACTCTAGTAGAGTCACGAAGCTTGAGTTGTGAGGGTGCTAGGAACAATAGACTGTGCCGGTACTATTTCGCATTGGCTGTAATGAGGCGAGATTAGCGATCCTAGTGGTTAGCAACTATCTATGGATGCATATTTACTACGTATTGAGCTTCGTGACTGTATATACTAGTCTGTGGTATAATACTAGACGACGACGACGACGACGACGACGAAGACAGGAAGTCCTCGGAGCCAGAACAGGTCAATGACCTAATCACTGACGTCGATGATGATGATGATATTATTATTATTATTATTATTATTATTATTATTATTAGTAGTAGTAGTAGTAGTAGTAGTAGTAGTAGTAGTAGTAGAATAAAAGAGTGAATTCATTATTTCGGTGTAATGTTTAATTTTGAATTCTGTTACATATAATATAAGAAAGGCAGAATATTGTGTTGAGCTCACAACTTTTTCCACTAGTTAAACTGCTATCTCCCGACATCACATGAACTGCCACGTCATCACGTAAGCTCGCATGACAGCTAGACCTGAGGGCTGCACAGTGACAATCCCCTATTAGTGCGGACAGTTTGTTCTGTTTTGTATTGTCAGCACAGGATCAACTTTTACATTAAATAACTGGCATTGCAGGGAAACAAAAGTATTCCCTAACCTTTCCAAGGAGATAAATTAATAAACAGATGTGTCTCAATGTGTAATGATAAACTTGTGGCGATAACATATGCGTGAGTATAATGAGTATGAATCTGTCCAGTGTTTTGTGGAATAAAAGGCTTCCACGCGGAAAGGTATAGTGAGGGTCACATAAGAACAGTTCCTAAACAGCAAATATTGTCGTCTTGCCAACTGTTACCAGATATCACCATATGAAGTAAAATCACGATCCTACGTACTGAATGACTTATTTACTTACGACGATATAAAAATATTCTGATATTATTGAAGAACGGATTTCACATTAAATGTGGAATCAGCATATTCAATTTAGTATGGTACTCTTGTTTTTCTCTGATAAAAATAATTGTTAATCAGTGTTCTATAAAATGATATTAGAAAAAGATGTACTGAATAATTTATAAAATTTTTATGAGATGGAAAAACAGATTTCACATTAAATTTGGAATCATCATATTCAGTTTAGACTGGCACATTTATTTTTTCTATGAGAAGCTAAATAATCGGTAACTAGTGTAATAATAATAATAATAATAATAATAATAATAATAATAATAATAAATAATAATCATCATCATCATCATCATAATCATCATCAACAGCCATTCAAGTAGTAGGCCTAGTGGCCTGTTACGGTCTCCTTCCATCTTTTCAAGGGCCGATCCAAAGATCTTTTCCCTCCAGATAGGCAATGTATTTGAGGATCTGTCTAGGCAATCTGGAACGGTCCATTCTATTGATAATGTGCTGGAGCAAATCCTGTCTGTATTGTTGACGTGCTCGTGAATGGGATTATGTTTACCTATTTCCTTTGTTATCAGGTCAATTTTTTTATGATCTGAGAGACTGTAGCCGGCAGTTCTTAAAAATTTCATTTCAGCTGTTGTTAGGCGTTGTAGACTATACCTTCATTTCGGACTGTCCACTGCTGTACCTAAATGTTGGTCTTGCTATAATAATAATAATAATAATAATAATAATAATAATAATAATAATAATAATAATCCATGTATGTTGGGTCCCTATCACCACGGCATGGCGCGTCCTCAGGTTGCGGATAGAGGAGACGGCCTCCAGATATGGAGGGTAGCTGCGAATATATTGAATAAGCAGTCGTGGACAGCCGATAAGGGATGGTCCTCCAGCTTGGGGGTTGGGCGAAGGGCTAACAACCCATCACCGTAAAAAAACAGCTTGTTACGAATCCCTACAATAAGCCTCGGAATAGGACTGATTCTCTGGCACGACCACAGCAAAGGCATGTAGCACGTATGGGCGAATCAAGAAATGCATATAGAGTGTTAGTTGGGAGACCGGAGGGAAAAAGACCTTTGGGGAGGCCGAGACGTAGATGGGAGGATGGTATTAAAATGGATTTGAGGGAGGTGGGATATGATGATAGAGACTGGATTGGTCTTGCACAGGATAGGGACCGATGGCGGGCTTATGTGAGGGCGGCAATGAGCCTTCGGGTTCCTTAAAAGCCATTTGTAAGTAAGTAAGTAAGTAATAATAATAATAATAATAATAATAATAATAATAATAATGATAATAATAATAATAATAATAAGGCACTGATACCAATTTCAGATTGTAATTGGTTAGTACGCTTGTGGAATATAATGGCAGGAATCACATAACGTTGCTGTTCTGGAGGACTCACTGTCAGTTGTTAATTCCTGTGGCAGTTAGGATAATAATTTTTAATTTTGCGCAAATAGTAGTGATAAAGAAAGATGAAATATCCCAAGAAAACATAATTAAACATAATTATAGTAACCTTACCCACTAGGGTATATCATGGAATATTAACAGTTATCTTAAACTGTGGTTTCTGTGTGAGAAATTAATAGACAAGTAGGAATAGGTTATTTAACTAATGCAATACCCGGCCCCGGAACAATTTTTCCTTTGAAATTATTTAACTAATGCTCCACTACATAATTTCATAAATGAATAAAACTGATCCTGAAATAATGTAGACCTACATGTTTTATTTGGGTCTGCAGACTTACAGACTCACCGCCTTGCATTTATATCGCAGTCTCCAATTCATGAATAAAGGGCCGCCTGTAGTGCACGAAGTGTTACAAATGCGTCTGGTTTGAATTAAGAAACAAACTGCGTTAAAGAACACGTCCTTTGTGCGTTGTTAAGAAAAGTCTGCATTTATAAATTGACTCCTTAATCCCATGCACAATGCATATACTGTCACACTGAGAAGACAAAATATACAGGCTATGACGGCTTGCTTTATCTCAAAAGTTCCGCCGGTTGTTTGTAGCAAACGCTATTTTATAAAAAGTAGCCTAAACAGTGAGCCAAATAAAACACTAAGTTTGTTATGAAATAAATGGGGTGAAAGTGGCTCCACATTCTATATATAGGCCTAATATTTAAAAAGAGAAAAGGCAGCGCGCTGAATGGCGTACTGGACCTAATATTCGAAATCTGGGGCTCAATTCCGAGGCCGGTTGCCCTGAGCGAGATCCTTATGATTCCTCTCAGTTTCACCACAAACTACCAGGACGATGTATCTTAAAACAATTATGTGCTATATGAGGGATACTTCGACATAGAATAGGGTAAAGGTGCCTAATTCCGTGCTACCCCTAATCCCGTGATAAAATTTCAATTGACTGCCATGGAGTTGTGGTCTCTGACTTTTAAGTTTTTGAAATACCTAATAGATGCCAGCAGATGTCTTCTTTTCAATTCTATTGACTATCTTCCTTTTGAATAGAAGGAGTCGACTGCAGAAGCTTTTGTTCAGTGAAAGGTGGTTGACCAGTAAGTTTTTCTTTCTCTTGTGACCGCTCCTGAAGAAACATTTTATATTTGAGGTAAGAATTAATATAGCATTATAAAAATGATATATTACTGTAGATTACAGTCAGCTGAATCAATGTGTATGATTATTTAAACATTGTGAGACAATAACAATGCTACAGGAGTTTTCCCATTTTCGGATTTATTTTCATATTTCTCCTTCCTGGTTCACTCGACCAGCAATGCCAACTCTAAATTGTGAAAATTAATGTCTATGAAAGATAATAGTTCGTGGAAATAATAATAGAAATTAATTATAGAAAATATCAATTATAATAATTATAATAAAATAATAGGGCATATATTTAACTTAATTACTGCTGTTGTTAAGAATATAAATAATGAGAAATAATTGTGTTATAATTCAATAATTCAATTTATTCAAATATAATTTTGTATTGAATTTAACTTACAGTTTATTTTGTTTATAATATAGTAATATGTATTCCTGTAGTTACAAAAGTATTTTCTATGAAATTTGTCACTTAGGCCCTTTTTCTATGTTGTAATTTCTTGCTTAATCCATATTAAAACAATATACTATGACTTTAAACTGTTTTTCCAAATACACGTTTGTTTTCTGAGTGGTTAATGAGGAGTATTTTAGTATCAAGGAATTAGGATATCACTCACGGAATTAGGAAATCACTATCACGGAATTTGGATCCCTGTCACGGATTTAGGAGCCACTGTATAACAATGAAGAATCATATACTATATATCAAACTTCTGAATGTTGTAAAAACTATAGTTAAATATCGAAATAATGTCATTTAGGTGTTATTTGAAAAGTTTTAGTACAATTTTGGCATAAATATAGACTTTATTAAATATATCACGGAATTAGGTAACCTTACCCTACATCATCCAGTGTCAGGAATTAAACTTCATTTTTGTTGGGTTTAATGTTGTATTTTTGTTTCGGTTCAGAAATGGTGAGTATGGACCTATGGAAATAAAAGTAATAATTAATTAAGGACATGCAATGTATTTTCTTTTGCTATGAAGCAACATTCTGAAATTGGATCCAACTCACAATACATTTTTCACTATGGTTCACTCAAAGAATATCGTAGGTACGTGTCCATTTCGTTCAGGCGGTTTTGGTCTCTTTTTAGGTCACGAATCTTTTCGGTCATACGACATTTCGGCCAATAAGAAATTTCGGTCAATACGACATTACGGTTCAACGATACTCGGATAATGCCACGTTTTGGTATCACGGACATAATGGTCATCCGATTGTATCGTCTGTATCCTAGCACTGTATACCGTTTGTATTCGGTTTAGAATCACTTTAATTTTCATTCCGTCCCTACTATTACAAAATCCTGATTTATAACTAAATTACTACAGTGAAAATGGCAAAAATAATTAAGTCCAACAATGCTGTCGAAGGCTGGCACAATAAGTTCCAGAAAACAGTTTTACACCAACCTTCACTCTGAAAATTTATAGATAAGCTCAAAGCAGAACAACATGACAATGAACAACTTGGTCACGTACTGGGGTTCTGTAAGAAGGGAGAGCTACTGCGTAACAACAGACTCCATCGTGCCCGTACAGCAATTGCCAACCTGCTAAGAAACAGAGGATGGGAAGTACATGTGGAGATTCATTGTATGTCTGAAGATGATTCTCATAGAAGGGTGGATATAATTGCCATCAATAGAACCCGAAAGCGATGGTCTTAGACCCTACGATTTGCTTTGAACGAGACAGAATCAGGCATTGCAGATAAATGATGACAAGCGAGCTAAATATGTACCTTGTATTCCATACCTCAGTGAAAAATATGGCATTTCGCTTTACAACTGGGATGTTACAGGCTTACTATTTGGAGCGAGGGGTAGTTTACCAAACTTTACATGTAATATCCTTAAATCCTTTAAAATTCCCTTTCATGAGGTTCAGAAGATTGTGATGGAAATTCTGAAGGCCTCTCTTCAAATTCTACACTATCATTTATATGTTAATAAATAAATTTTTGTTTTAATGTACAAATCGAATAATTATTTTACTCATTTCATTTCCACTCGTTTCATTTCCCTTTATCTTATCACGGATGTCTTCCGGCCATGTTACGAATAGTTCGCTAACTCGCGAAATATGTTTCCAGACCAGCACACTGTCTCTCTGTCGTCTACCTCGCAAACATAAGGTTCTGTACAGGAGACTTTGCCAATAGCTGTCTTAAATATCTGTTATTATTATTATTATTATTATTATTATTATTATTATTATTATTATTATATGTCTCTGTGCAACGTCAATGTTAACGGTGAGGGGGAAGAGAGATAGCAAAAGTTTGTACTAATCTGTGAGAGGAAGTTTGTATAAACTCTCAGGCAAGCAGTGACCTTAGCATTGGAATTAAGGCAACCACATAAGTTATCTTTTGTTGTGGTTTTTAGTACTCTGACGCCCACGGCCAAGGTAAGCCACTTGAGACTCAACGGTCACTCACTTGTAGAGATATAATGCAACATCTGTCCGCCGGCAATCTACCTACTAGTATTTGTGACATAAATTACTGTGTGCGTGCATGCGTGCGTGCGTGTGTGTGAGGCAGGTTGTGCAGCCCTCATGTGCACTAGTTGGAGACACGAGGCGCGTCGCACATCACCAGCAGAACGTGCTCAGAGAGATGTGGTGGCTAGCTCGTGTTACAGTGCGACGGAAATATCACACGGTGTCAACATTTTGAAGCACGGCAGGTTCAAATCCTAGCGAGTTCGAAATAAAATGTAAGATATAAAATTATGATAATAAACTCAAATTCTAGGAAGTCGGTTTATATTTCCTAATACAGGTTTCAAGTTCACATAAAGGGAGGAGCGAGTGCTTAACACCTTGCAAATGGGCCTTCTGGGCTAGCCTGATGGAAGATCCACTTTTCTGTCCAAGTTAGAGGTTGACAATTCCACTCCGTAAAAACTTATTACAAAATCTTTAAACAACTAATGCCAAACCAGTCTATCTACGACAAACAAGCAAACATTTCAAAGTTTAAAAGTGTAATACGTATCACTGTATTGAATGACGACGCTTAAACGCTATTTGATCAACTTGAAAACGGTACATAGTTAAAACAGGTACGGGAGTTTGAGATGGGCGGGTAGTGTAAGCAGCGTTAACACTTAATTTACATTATACATATTTTACGTAAATTACACGTAATGTAGATCCCGTAGAAAAACTAATAGCCTATATTACGCGGCGTAATAAATTATTTTCATGGAAGTAAATTAATAAATACATAGGTACTCTACTATGTGCTGAAGACGCTGTGCTATTAATTATCGAGTTACAAAACGTACATTTTGCATAGTTTTTACTTTAAAGTTCTGAGGGAATAAAAGCAGGTTTAGGTAGGTGATCACTACAGCCCGGATGTTTAGGCATTTATAACAGTTAAAATAGGTAGGAAAAAAGTAATAAAAACGTAAAAAAGGCACAATAATCTTTGAAGAAGACATTATAAATTTAAAAAAGGCGTAATATATTTCAGCAATAAATTTAAATTATATCAACATAACTCACATATTTACTTCGTAGGTGACACATGTTGACTTATAAAAGACTTTTTTCGTGATTAACTGTCTTTTCACAAAGCTTACATAATAAAACTGTTCCATCGGTTAAAAACACATGGACACCAAATTCACTAACGCAAGCATGAAGTTTACTTTTCAATGGTTTACTGAATTTAGGCATTCTAGCTAACCTTCTGTCACCTGACAATAACCGACTGTTCCTCACTCAAATTTCTGTCTCCTACAGTAATAGACACGAGAAGCACAAAATTGTAACAGTGAGATTTGAAAATATGAAAGCAAACAAATTAGAAATGCTACGTGACAACTTTTATTAGACCGAGCTTAATATTTAAAATTATAAAACTAATTGTTGTTATTGTGAAGACATGACAATATTGTATTTGTAACTGTGGATTGTCTATCAGTATTCATATTCCACCAATAGTATTAAAGCACGATTATTAGCAGATTAAGCACCGAAATAAATTACTTTTATTTACTATAGTTAGTAAAGTTAGTCATTGTTTTATATATTTAAATTTCATACACATTACATTACAATTAATTAGAAAATTGTAAATAACAAGAAATAATGCTTTAAAATGTCAAAAAAGGCATTTGTTAGTAAGAAATTCCTTAAAAGGGCAAAATAGGCAAAATAAAAATTGGGTCTATCAATTTGATTTACTCCAAATCACATTTATACCTATGCAAATAATGATATACTTCCAGCCTGTAAACAGACACTTTGCAAAACATCCGGGCTCTAATGACCACTCATCTCCTAATAAAACCGCTAGAACACCGCAACCGCTGCTAAAATAACTTTTTCCTCAACTCGGACTATAACAATAAGAGTATCACCCACATTTTCCACTAATATTCTTTTCGTCGATCGAGTCATACTCAATGCACTTACCAAAGAGGCAATTGGCTAATTTCCTAAATTGAGACAGCTCATCGTGCCTCAGGCTTTCCCGTGGTTATTCTAAGGCTCTAAGACAAATGTCGGGATGAGTCCTAAAAGAAATGCGCCACGGATCTACATACTATGCTCCAACCACTAGAAAGTCTCCGCCGGATGAGACGAAGGAGGGTAATGCTGTGAATGAATGTTGATGTCATAAGATGTCATAAGGTCACACACGTGGGTACTCTTATCTCTATTGGCTAGATCTCACAGCACAAACCATAACATTGATACAGACATATTGATACTACCCTAGTTACAAAATTAGATCACAGTTAATCTCCTGGTCTTTTAATCTCTTCATACAGGAAATAACATATGCAGGAGAGCGCATGGTTTTTAAACTGGCGTTATAACGGTAATATTATTTATCTAATTCGTTCCAATAGATGAGGCAATAGTAAGCACATACCTTTCACGGTTGATCTCCTGGTTGGAGAACAGTAGGCTACTCAGCCCATAACCGAGACGGAAGTATTCGAAATAGGTGTATTGGCTTTAACTTTCGCACGTCACCCCTGTTACATGAGAGAGATTACTCGACTTTCACTCTCACTGTGAGTGTTCAGGCTTACACCACAGTCTAGTATATACAGTCACGAAGCTTGAGTTTATGTGGGAACTAGGAACAATAGACTGTGGAGCTACTATTTCGCATTGTCTGTAATGAGGCGATAGTAGCGAACCTAAAGTTTAGCAGCTATCTATGAATGCTTATTTATTACGTATTGAGCTTCGTGACTGTATATACTAGACTGTGCTCACACCTTCCGGCGTTTCTTTTCCCGAGTCTGCAGTCCTGCTTCTCTCACCTCCCCCCCTCCCCTTTTATGTGGTAGCTATTACGTCCATTTTCGGCATTTCCCCTTCAAAATTTCCTACAGTTCCTTCAGTGGAACAGTGAGGCAAGTGGCCAACAGGCTTAGAGCTTACATAATCAGTTTTTTTTCCCTTGCAAGGACGCATTTTCCCGTACCTTTAAATGTCTCTCCCTCATTTTTCCTCTCATTCAATAAAAGCAAGTTCGTGATACTGTGCAAAGATCTTCCTGCGTACGACATATCTTCTTCAACTTTTATTTCGATACAAATCTTACTAATGTCAAAATCACTGATTATAAACTATTACTGAACTTTTCGAAACTATGATGTGAACTGAAGTTGATTATGTCATTCATTTCTTATAAAATTTCTAGGCTGTCATATCACATTATGATCACGAACAATCTAAGTGTGTAATAAAAGTCAAGTCTGGGTAAGTGTCCACAGAGAGTTCTCAGGACAACAAATTTTGTTTCTCTTTTAATATTGTCCTTTGTGAACAGGACTTATTCCATCAGCGGATTAAGGAAAATAAAGTCAGCATTAGTATGCGCAAAGACGCTATCCATTATCAAAATGATTTAAGGAGTACGGTAAAAAAAATAAGGACAAAAGTTGTCGTTGGGAACAATGGGAAATAAAATGACAAAATGATGCAAATCGTCGGCAGCTATTGATGACTATTAAACTCTAGGATCTGTACCGATGCGGCGAGTAGCTAAGCAAAACTCGCAAACATCTGTGTGGTACGGCTTATCGTTTTAAAGGATAGAAGAAATGAAGACTTAATATGAAGAGCTCGAATGAATTACAGCAAGTAACGAATGCTGCGACCTGAAAACGCAAGTAACGATTTTACAACAATTTTGAGTTTATTTTTTTTTTACATTTATAACATACATTACGCATTTTACATGTATTTTACAAGTCATGTAGAAATTCATTTTTAGGGCGCGTAATTTCCCAACCTTGAGTGTAATGATGCTGAAATTCTTCGCCGGAGAAACTGGAGGAAACTGAATGGGAATTTCTTGAGGAAGGACGGAGTCTACAAAGGGCTGTCCAGGTGATGATGATGATGATGATGATAATGATGGTCGCTGTAGTGAGGAGCATGATGATGATGATGATTATGATGATGTCATGATGGTGAAAAATTGTAGTAAATCGTTTCATATTTGTTCTAAACCTTAAGACGGGTTGATGAAAATCATGAAGTTATAATAGAACAATTTAAAATGACTATTTCGTTTATATTACGTCATTCCATTTTCGGCAAATGAAGTGTAATGAAATTTTGAATTTCAGCCAATCACAGTCATACATCGCGATAATTTCTGCAGCTCGATTTATCACTATCAATTTATCGCATGGTCGTTCTTTTGTTTAGTCAGTGTCGCTAACTGTTTCCACGTAAATCGATTAGCATGAACGCATTGTACTAAATAAAGTGCGAAATCCTATATCTACATCTTCATCTTCTAATTTCATATCTATTTTATCTAAAGAAAATGACACTCCTTCATAACAATTGTTCATTTTATTAATGCTATTTGTAATTATATTATAAAATGTTTTAATTAAATTATGATTTCAGCAGATAATGAAAACTTATTTCTGTTATAATAACAAGAGAAAAGCTCAGTACATGTAATTAGCATTTTAAAACCTGTATTTCGCTTTTCTCAATTGGCATTACTGAATAACACTCAATTTATTTATTGCAGTTTGCAGTAATCATTATTCATCTACTTGTATTTCGACTTCACAATGTCTGAATAGGTTAAGTATTTATAACTATACAATTATTAACATTTTGTGAGCGAATTTTAGGGATATATTATTTACATTTTTATTTTATTCACGAAATGGCCCTAATAAATGTCACTCGAGGTCTGAGATTTGCCGATAAATGCACGAGGGAAGCGACATTACTACAGATTACTATAGATAAGCCGATGATGAAATTTACAAAATGAGAATTAAAAATTTTTATGACGGATTAACGAGGGAAATAAAGTAAGAATGAAACAATTTACAACGATAAATTGATAAAGAAAATGATTAAATGTGAATAGAAAAATTTATATAATAATAGATTGATGAGAGAACTGATTAAAAGGAAACAGTACTATTTTATTCATGAGAATGATATAATTTACCCGTATATAATGATAAATTAATGGTTAAATGATAACAGAATAATTTATGATGATATATTAATGAAGGAAATGAGAGAGAACAGAAGAATATATTATGATACGTTAACGAAGAAAGTGATAAAATGTGAATAAAGAAAAATGCTAAGAGGAATTAATGTGTTTACTGCTACTGTGTTCGTTTTTTAAAGATCTAGTCATTTTGTCGGATTTATTTCAGTATATTTATACCTAGCAATAGAAGAAGCAAAATTACCGTTCCGTCACGAAGAAGTGTGAAAATAAACAGTAACTCTCTCCGTCGAGGATTTTAAGCGCGAGATCTAGCTTAAACTTCCGTTTCAAAGCCAGCGCTGACCGATATTTGCATGAAAGTAGGTCAGGACGAGTTTTAAACCGAACATCCAGTACTGATATGTATAATTCAAGTTCGAAAGGATCATAAGATTGAAGAAAACGCAACCTAAAGGTTCAATCTTCGAAATAAAAATAATAATAATAATAATAATAATAATAATAATAATAATAATAATAATAATAATAATAATAATAATTCCAAATGTCTTTTAGAGAACACGGAGGTTCATTGTCGCCCTCACGTAAGCCCGCCATCGGTCCCTATTCTAAGCAAGATTAATCCAGTCCCTAGCATCATATACCACCTCCATCAAATCCAATTTAATATTATTCTCCCATCCACTTCCCGGCTTCCCTAAAGGTCATTTTCCCTCTGGTCTTCCAACTAACACTATATGAATTTCTGAATTCACTCCTACGTGTGACATGCCCTGCCCATCTCAAACGACTGGATTTAATGTTCCTAATTGTTAGATGAAAAATGCAATGCATTGTGTAGCTTTCTCCATTCTCCTGTAACTTCATCCCTCTTAGCCCAATATTTTCCTAAACATCTTATTCTCAAACACTCTTAACCTCTGATTCTCTCTCAAAGTGAGAGTCCCAAGTTTCACAACCATACATAACAACCGTAATTAAACTGTTTTATGAATTCTAACTTTCAGTACTTTTGGCAGCAGACTGGATGACAAAATCTTCTCAGCCGAATAATATCAAGCATTTCCCATACTTATTCTGGGTTTAGTTTCCCCCCGAGTGTCATTTATATTTGTTACTGTTGCTCCAAGATATTTGAATTTTTTCACCTCTTCAAAGGATAAATGTCCAAATTTTATATTTCCACTGCGTATCATGTTCTGGTCACGAGAGACAATCATAATATCGTCGTTGTTTCTGCAATAACTCCTATGTGCAGAATGTAAACTTTTTCAGTAGGAAGAAAAAACACATTTATTCATTCTACGGCAATAGTACATAGGAGATTGTGAATTCTTACACTTTCGAAAGGAAGAAATATAATTACACGTAAGATATTTTATTTGCTGTATCACTATTTAAGTTATTTAATAGAGCAAAAATCTGAAAATCGATAAATATGTCACATAGGAGTTATTATAATAACAACGACGATATATTAGGCTTTGTTTTTTCGGGATTTACTTCCAAACCTATCTCATTACTTGCTTCAAGTAAAATTCTCGTATTGTCTCTAATAGCTCGTGCATTTCCTCCTAACATATTCAAGTCATCCGCATAAGCAAGCAGCTGATGTAACCTGTTCAATTTCAAATAGGAGATAAGAGGTGGTTCTCCAGCTTGGGTTTTGGGTGAAGGGCTAACATTCCATCACCGTAAAAAAAGAGCTTGTTACGAAACCCCAACATAAGTCTCGTTCAGTTTCCTTAACAAAGAAAAATATTACGCAGTGGAAATGCAGCAACAATGATTTGTGTGTAATATTGCTGGAAAATAAAGCGATATTTTTTAAAATGTTATAGGCTAAAAATCAATAAGAATTGGATAAAATTGTGTGTGTCTAATGCCTACCACTTCACTTTACGTGATTCGGGTTCCGCATACTGCGGATAGATGGCAGAACTGGACCCATTTTCAAATTGCACACCACTTCGGCTGGCCACGTTATGCATGATGTGTATCTGTGAAGAATTATGTCGTGTACTAGGGTGAGTGTATGTTAAGTGTTCGTGTAGGTGTAGTGTAAGGAATGGGTGAGATTTGGGATTCAACTCAGGTATATTGGTGCACAATCTAGTGATTAGAAATTGTGCACCGCCATCTCTCCTAGTCCGGAGGTAGAAATTTTACAAGAAAATTTCTGACCCCGCCGGGAATCGAACCTGGGCAGACACGCTACCACAGAGCTAACTCGGCGAACTTAGGAGAAAATTATTTTTAATTATAAAAAAAGACGTATTGGATCAAAATGTAAAAAAATGAAGAAATACAACATAAAAATTACATATTTTATTTTATTTTAACATAAAATGAATTATTGTATTAAAGAACATCGTTTTAAATTTAAAAGAAAAATGATGACATTTCATCAATATCAGCTCTTTTCATTATCACATTTAAATAAAGGCATAACGATGGAATATATAGAATACACTGTCATGGACTAAATGAAATACTAGAAAGCAGTAATTTGTTTTTTCATTACTTGTTAAGTCGAGTAAAGGAATTAATTACTGAAGAAGTGCTTGTACTTCGCACTATGGGCAGTACTTCGAAAGCTTCCTCCACTTTAACAAAACAAAGAAATAAATATTGCACAGCGAGATCCTGGCGGGTTCATTTGTATTGAATTTATGGGGTGCGGACTCTCGAGACTGCGCCAAGATTTATCTCGGCTCCCGAGAAATAACACCGAGGTGTGCAAGTTGTTTTCCTTCCATCCCGCATTTAAATTGATGCATTATTACTGAACTCTATTGAAAGAGCTGCTTGAATTCTATTACCCACTCAATGACTGATCGTCGGGGTCTTATCCCTTGCAGATGAGGCCTCGTAAACGAAGCATATCATAGGCCTAATTACAAGACTTAATATATGCATTATGACGACAATAAAGAGTGAGTCTGTGGAAGTTAAAGGAGTTTCTGCAATCTGAATGCAGCTATCACATCATTAAATGAAAAATGCCTCACAGCCAAGCCGAAACTTCTTCTAAGTCATTAGATTTTCGTTTTTCTCATTAATTGGTATACGAAGAATTGTATTTGGGACTTCTAGAATTTCCCATTCTTTCTATGCACGTGTCTTATTTCTTTTAGCCTTTTAATTTTGCTTGCTTAATTTATTTTTATCTCGTTTATTTAATAATTTTCAGAGGTCTAAAATAAGACTAGAGTAGTCTAGTCACAACTTAAATTTAATAGATTTATTTTTCTCATACTTTATTGCGGAACTTTCTTACATTATTATTATTATTATTATTATTATTATTATTATTATTATTATTATTATTATTATTATTATTATTATATGCTATTGAAACATTTAAGCTTTCTTATTTAATTTTTGATAGACCAATGTTTATTTGTTGATTAGATTTACGTATGATGCTGAAATTTTAACAAATTTTCATATAGATACAAAAATAATGTTACAGATATTATTATCAATTTTATAAAGGCATTCGAACTTCAAATAAATGTTATAAAGACCAAATTCTTAACGGTCAGTAAACAGTCGAAATTGCTATCAACATCAAAATTATAAATGTTAAAATATATTAAGTTTATCAGTCCTGCTTCCTTGGCAGTTTCATTACAAATAATAAAACATCACAGTCAAAATCAAGGGAAGAGTTTCTTAAGTTAAACAAGTCTCCACTAATACTCGTAAAATCCAGTTATTAGCCACATAAATAGTATATCTAAATAAGGAAAATGTTCATACAACACTTTATCTGGGAATTTATTATTATATGAAAGCGAAAGTTTGAAAATTTCAAAACTAAAAATAGCTTAGAAGTCGCGGAAATGTCGATGTGGCGAATAATATTAAAAATTAGCTGGCAAGTATTGAAGCTTTGAACAGGGTAAATTAAAATAAAACATTCATGAAGAAACGAAAGAAAATAAAAACAAAATCCATTCATCTTATGTTCAGACATAAAATCTTAGTTAATATATTGGAGGGGAAAAGCTTGGCCAGAAAGAAAGTATAAGACCGAATGAAAAACAAGTAGAATAAATTGCAGCAATTCTAAAAAAGTAAGAGGACAGGTAGAGAAAGGCGAAACATGGTTGGAGTGACAAGGCGAAGCTTTTAGAAATGTTAATTGATTGATTGATTGGACTGATTTATGTTGATCTTCCAAGTATGTGATTTTACAGTATAAAAACATAGAAGCGTTTACATGTTCAACAGCAGTTGTACTATTACGCATTGCTTGATATTATATATTTTTATTTTAATGCCATAATTTTACTCTTTTAAGCTGACATGACTGACTGACTACTCGGCACTACAGTCCTATGTGAGCCTTGGCCTCCTTCACAATTCTCCATTCTCTTCTATTTCCAATCTTTTCTCTCCATCTCCTCACGTTCATAATTTTCAGATCTTCAATCACATTATCCATCCATCGTATCCTAGGTCTTCCTCTCTTCCTTGTTGAATAACATCTTGCTTTAAACACTTTTAGAGATATTCTCATCCATTCGTTCTAAGTGACCTAGTCTTTGCAGCCTTAATGATTTTATAAATCTTACTATATCTTCTCCTTTAATAAGTTGGTTGATTTCCTCATTATATCGAATTCTCGATATATCGTTATCCAAAACAGGTCCATAAATTCTTCTCATTATTTTACGTTCAGATTTCCTTACAGAATCTTGGTCTGATTTGATCAGTGTCCAAGTTTCTGCGCTATATGTGGCAACTGGCCTTATTAACGTTTTATATATCTGTATTCTATCTGTCGTCGTTAATATTTTACTTTTCAGCATTTTAAGCTGACATAATTGTTAAAAATAGAGTAAATCTCAAGAAAGAGTAAAAATAAGTCTTTACATCGGATAGCGCAAAAAATCACTTTCCACCATGAAACTATAGGCGTAAGTCTTTTATTCACTAAAAAACAATGACATGAATGAATAATCAGCTGACTGTTCTACATCCAACCTATCACTACGAAATAATAATTTTAATAACAATTTCTTTATTTAATCTGGCAGAGCTAAGACCAGTAGACCTTCTCTTCCACCCAGCCAGACTCTAACTCTAATGGAATATAATTGGTTACATAGGTCTTACATTAATATCTAGACCATAAAACAACATGAAAGTAAAAAAAAGAAATTTGGATAAGTAATAGTGAGGACAAGTAATACAGAAGTCCTAAGAGACCTTGGTTGGGAGGTTCATGAAGAGGTTCATTGCATTTCGGCCGCAGATTCCAAAAGGTGCGCGGACATCATAGCCATCGACAGGTTTAAGGATAAGGCCATGGTATTAGATCCAACCATCCGCATTGTTAATCAGTCGGCCGTCAAAGATAGGCCTATGTTATTTGGAGCGGGAGGTTCCCTTCCACAGTCTACCTACCAACTATTAGTGAAATTAAACATCCAAGTCTTTCAAATACAATACATCTTATTACATATTCTTAGGGACCCTTTACATATCATTCAATATCATTTATATTTTCAAGAAAGGTAATTTTGTCAATATAACATTTTGGCATCAAGCGAATCCCAAATCCAAAATTTAGTATTTTTTTAATTAATCGACTTAAAAAAAACATAACTGTTCTGTATCCTGGATCCTTGTGGTCATCCTCACTGGAGGGCTATGATTTAATCAAATCCTTCTCTCTAGTGTGACAATAATAAGCACCGGTAAGTAATAGTGATGATGATGATGATAATAATAATAATAATAATAATAATAATAATAATAATGAAATAAATTAAATATTTATTCTGTGAGATGTGTATGTATATATATATATATTTATATATATATATATATATACAACCATTAAACATTGAGAAACCTGAAACAGCTATTATTGTTAACAAGAATTGTTAGAAAAATATTTCGTTAATTTATTCTTAAATTTGTTTAATGTCTGACACTTCCTGACATTACTCGGTAGGGAATTCCAAAACCGAGGAAAAGACACAGAAGTTGAGTATGAGGATGTTCCGTGGGAAGGAAATGATCTAGTCTTGGTGATATCATCTTAAAATACAAAATCATGTGGATGTACTCATTGTTAAATAACTTTTGCAACACCCAGTATATTAATTAATCTCTTAGTAAATAGTTTCTTGCTTGATACTAACTAACTCCGTGATTTCATTTTTCAGCTATTTTACCCGATATAAAAGTTTGGAAGAAGTTTTTAGATTTTATTTGAAATGAATATTTATTGTTTGTGTTTGATTTGAAATACAACACATTAATTACATTACTAAAAATTGTATTTCATGCGAATCATCTCCGGATAAATTTACTTTTAGATACCGAAAACGAACAAAATCCGACCAATGCGGTAGTACAGAAGAAGCCAGGGCACAAGGACAGAGACAAGAACAGTGAACAGTGTATCCAAAGCCATTTTTCTCTGTCAGAGTTGCTTAAAACGAGTATTTCGTGAAGATTTTTTCCAGCATGAAAATTCTTTCTGGAACTTCGTATACCGAAAAATTAAAAATACGAGAGAGCTGGATGTTACACCTTTACTTTGCTGCGTGGTGTAAATTACAATCAAAAATTTTAGCGATGCTATCCTAACGGTTTCACGATACGTCACAAAGCTCTTTGTCTCAAACTACAAAAGGTACTCAGTGCCGAAGAGACAATATGTGACCAAATATTCCGAGAAAAGCGCTGCACAGGCCTTTGTCCACTACAAAGCTAATTCATGCGGACCGTCCGTCCTTTCCCCTTGGTGAGACATCGAATCTGGGCCCTTCTGGTAATTTACTGACCGGGGAATTGCTCGCCGGCAGAACGTAATTGAAGCATGTGACAAAGCCTGTTCGTCAAGCACCAGTAGGGCTTCCAAGATCAGTGCTAATAAAAGTTCAATTTGTTTCTCCATACCACGCTTGCCTAAGTTCGTAAGTGGACTTTTACAAAACGTATCACAGTCACTAATGTCCACATTTTCATTTATAACAATCATTGATTTAATAACCGAGGCATATTCAGACCAAAGACTAGAAGATTTTAGATAGCTTAATTTTATATATAAAAAAAAGCAAGCCAATAAACTCTGTGATCTCTTTCAACTTTTTATTCATATAATATTCTTTACTCTTTGTTCACTAATGCTTAGACAGTGGGAAGGAGTAATATGTGCCCAGATTTGAGCCAGTGAAACTTATCGGCACATGACAGAAGAAAGCAAGCGCGATTGAATCGCGTTATTTGAAGAATAGTCTAGTTAATAGCCATCGTTTACGATTTGAAACTAAGTCTTGTGTTAGTAATAATGTATAAACCAGTCGTTATCATGTGGCTTTCCTGGGAATCTGTCTCGAAATATTGATAGTGATGGCGAAAATGAAAATTGTGTATGACGAATTGGACGCAGTAAACCCATACATACAGCCCGTGAACGGCCTAGACCGACCAGCCGGCTGCTGGCCTCACGCCCACATGCCGAAGCAGAGGTGGACGATCATCCAACCAGAATGGAGGTATCGTATGGTTAGTACGATGATCCCCCCAGCCCTTATAGCTGGTATTCGCAACCGGATGTCGCTACCTATTGTAGCTCCCCAAGTGCATCACGATGGTGGGTGGGCACCGGTCCCATACACTGGCTGAAATTTCAAGATAAAATTTCTTCCCCCATGAGGAATCGAACCAGAGCGCATTCCGTAACGCCAGTCCTAGGCAGGATGTCTTAGACCGCGACGCCACGGCGCGGGACAAACCCATACATACACATTCATCTAAAATCATTCAGAACGTATACATTGTGTTTCAAAAGTGACGCATATTTTCTGCTACGACTGAATGGAAATGTTTTTCGAAAAGCGCTCGGACACGTCAAACAGTATATTTTAAAAGACACTTTTTCACAAAAACAAACCATTCTTGATATTATTGTTATGCGAGTTGTGGCATCATCAGAAACATTTTAAAATGACACCCGCTTTTTTTCTGTATACCATCTGAAAGATTTTATTATTCTCCATAGTTACACAAGCTATCAATTGTTTATACAACAAACATTGCAATGGTAACAAAATAAATACTTAAAATAAATGTTTTACAGGACCAAATGTTCAATGAATTAAATGTTCAAAATGTTGCCCATTTACGATCTGGCAATGTGAAAGACTCAGGATCCAGACTTATCTAATGATTCCATCTGGTATCAGCAAGATGGGGCTTCTCCTCATTATGCTGTTCCTGTACGGAAATATCTGAATTAAGTGTTTCGTAATAGATGGATCGGAAGAAGAAGATTGTTAGAGTGGCCTGCAAGGTCGCCGGAACTTTTCCCTCTTTATTACTTTCTATCGGGTTATTTGAAATGAACCCACGTTGACCGGGGTACTTCTCTCGCTGCGATTGACCTTCCGATGTCGCGCATACATGCATAAATACATATATACAATGCGTATACTAACTGGCTCCGCAGTGAAACAAGCGGCAATATTCGACTCGGCAGCGACGTAAAGTTGGTACTGTGAAGTGCCTGGTTTGAATGTAGGAATATTACATCTCTCTCGCTCCCTCCCACCCTCCATCATTCAATGCGGCCAAGGTCATTGTCTCTACCTGCACGATACCAACACAACTTCTCGAATCCCTGCGTTCTGTTTGCCACTTCTTCTGCGGAGCCAGTTAGTATACGCACTACATATACATGCATGAATTATAGAATGAAATGAGAGTACCTCGCGAAAAACCCTCTACGTTTGCTTTGTTTACCACAAATTTCATCATGATCTTTCAGGGTATCGAACCGGTAGCGTCTAGATGGACGACCAGTTCGCCAGTGCTTGTATCACAAATGCAGCTCAGATACCCTTCACCAGTGCGTTCATACATACAGTCTCGTGTTACTTAGCCACACACAAAACTTTTGGAGTATGTAAGTGACATGAACCGCTGAACTGGCAGTCCAGGAAGTTAAACTGAGTTAAGTTGTTGTATTGGTTCGCCACTGATAATTACTTTTGATCTCACAAACCACTTACCATGGCCACGAATGTCCTGTTCCGGACAGATTGGTCCAGCTCATGGTCTAGCACTGTTTTATGTAGTCCGTTTGATGGATTCTCCGGAAATCCTAGCTATAGCCTACTCAGTACTTTGAGTGTCTCGGTTCCATGCCAGCCTGGTCTGCTGGGGATCTTTGCGACAGTCGCCTCGCCCTCTAGATGATATAAATTAATTCCACTTATGTTTGTGTTAGGTTATCAGATTTGACAAGTTAATGGAAGGAGAGTATCGCCTGCAGCAAACCATCTCTTAGTTTCTGAACTGTTTCCCTCTTGTCTTGACGGAGAAAGACGCACCGAACTTAAGCAGAGTGGCATCAATGTAAAGATGATGCGTACTTTCTTGTTATATGTTTCATACGTGTCGCAGCAATTTACTTCATTTATTGTGCGTTTATTATCGTTTATAGATTATTTTCTTGAACAACAATTCATAATAAATCTAGATTCATAATATAATATGCACACAAATAAGAAGGCTACATCTGTGATTTCTGAGCTCATTTACTGGTTTTCTATCCAGACGGCCCGGGTTCGATTCGTGAACCTGTCGTGATAGAATTTGTAATGGACAACGAATACGAATTCTTTAAGATTGTTTGAACCAAAATGCAACACTGCTACAGTATTTAATCATAGTAGTAATTTGGGCCCAAGAATACATAACAAATTTATATTTAAATATCCTAATCTTGTCAATTCTAATAGTTCTAGTATTAAATTTAAAAAGTTATGTATGGATTTTATAAAAATTGAAAAATTGTAAATTTAAATTCATATATTCTTATTGCGTAGCAGTCACAAATCAAATTGTATTATACAGTATACTTCTTCATTTCAATTCAGAAATCTGCCCTTGAGCACTAGTTCTTCTCTTTCTGGGGTGAGCTGAAGTTTTTCTTTTATATTATATTTTATGTTACAATTATTAGCAAAATAAATAAATAAATAAATAAATAAATAAATAAATACATGAATAAATGATAAATGAATAAATGAATAAATAAATAAATAAATAAATAAATAAATAAATACATGAATAAATGATAAATGAATAAATGAATAAATAAATAAATAAATAAATAATTAAATAAATAAAATAAATAAATAAATAAATAAATAAATAAATAAATAAATAAATAAATAAATAAATAAATAAATAAATGTTACAGACGTGTTTTCATCAACTCCCTCGAGCTGTCCCTTATTTCATGTACTATCTACAGTAGTTAAAAGTGGACGTAGGTTAAGTCTTATGGGTAATACGGTCTCCAATGCTGATATGGAGTGCCATAAAACACGTTTCCGATGTTAGTGGTTCGTAAATAGTATATTGCGAGACAAGTGTGATAATTACATTATAACAGGTTCGAGGGGGGGGGGGAAGAGCGAAACGAGATTTTTCAATTTGCGAGAATCTGTTATCCACATAAAGCAAATGTATTGCATACTTTTTTTAGACGATCGTACTTAATTTATTAAATAAAAGTATTAAAATATATTAAGTATTAATATCAATTTCTCTCGCAAGGAAAAAATACTTAGGAACAGAAGAATGATATGTGGCTGTTATGCGATTACGTATGTTGTTTATTGTGATAGTTAATTGTTTTTTAATGATTGGAGTTACACGATAGAGTAATATATGTAATAATATCTTCATGATGGATGAAGAATTAGTTGATGTAGAAGAAGATCAAGAGATAAAGGTAAAACGGACAATAGGGTGTGCTGATTTAGTTTCGGTAAAGTCGAGAGCAAGATATTAGAGAGCGTGCCGTATGAGATATTTATGAAGTGGCTAAATATAAAGCGAGAAAAATTTGTTAGCTTATTTTGCAGTTCTGGAGTAGCTAATAATACTCTCAGCTTAAAGAAAATGGAAAGAAGTGATATAATCTTCAACAACTGTAGACCTACTATTAATTGTTCTAAATAAAGATCCATATAATACAAATCTGGCTTTCAGGTAGAAGCTCCCTGTGAAGCAGGCTTGAATATTTTCAAGGCAAAAATTGTTCTGCAGCCAGGTATCGATCCCAGGACCCTTCGCTTAGCGCACAAATGCTCTACCAACTAAGCTACCCCAGGATTTGTATAATATATTCGTTACTGTAGATACGTTAACAGAAAGCCACAATTTTGTCGCACAGAATTGTGTACACTCAAAGTTCGTGCGCTAAACGAAAGGTCCCGGGATCGGTATCCTGCTCCGGAACAATTTTTCCCTTGAAATTATTCAAAGATCCATATAGTTCAACTTACCGCACTCATAACTGTGCTGTAAGTTTTATAGAAAACACTGTGTTTCTTTTGTCAGTACACGGTCTTCATAAGTAACCAATAATTCGAAAAATTGATTATTTTTAACGATTTTTGGCTGTGTTGTAATCTCTGCCAGTTAGAAACTTTCCCGGCGCTTTACATTCGATTTGGTTACGCGTTTGCCCGCCAGAAATCTCCACTTTTCTATGTACAGATGATTGAAACTATCGCTATGAAATTCAAAACTTAGGATTAGTGTCAAAAACATAAATTACGATAAACTGCAAAGAACTTAGACTTACACTAATTCTGGCTCACAGTTCTCGACAAGTCTGTCGCCCCCGAGAATGCGCAAATGCAAGCGATGAACCATCCTTGTGCACTCTCGAGATCATTTCAGGAGTAACAATTTGTATCGTGTACATAATCTTTCACATCATTTCTGGGATGGTGCGGGGCTTATCTGCAAACGCATGATCCTTAACAAATCCCTATTAAAAGAAATCCAGAGGAGTTAAGTCTGGAGATCGTGGTGGCCAAGCAACTAGCCCTACGTCTATTCCACGCCAGCATGCCACTCATTTATTATACACTGCAAAAATTCATGGAGTAGAATGGCTCTTTTTGGTCGACACATTTGTGACTAGATCGACTTCTGGCGAGCAAACGCTAATCAAATAGAGTGTACGGCACCGGGAAAGGTTCTTACTACCAGAGATTTACAATGTACAACACAGCCAAAATCGTAAAAATTAGTCAGTTTTTCGAGTGATCAGTTACTTATGAAAGACCCTATATAGAAACCAGGCAACGTGTGACATTTTCAAGTTACGAACATGTAAACAGAATCGATAAGCACAATAAAAGAATATTATATTCCAAAAACACATGTTTTTGTTAAAAATAAAATAATTGTTGTCTTTACAGCGTACCACGTTTCTCAAAATTCTTTTATTTTTAATCTAAAGCGTTTAAAAACATTTCCATATTTTGGATATATTCCGCGCCGTAGCGTCGTCGTAAAGTCATTATGCCTGGACATGCGTTATGGAATGAGCGCTGGTTCCAGTTCTCATAGGAAAGGAAGTTTCTCATGAAAGTTCGGCAGTGCTAACCCAGCATCGTGATGAATTTGGAGAATTACGTTAGATAGCGAAATCCTATTTCGTAATCCATATATGACTGGGTGACCACATGTTATCCCTGTACTTGTTGGATGATCGTTCACTTCTATTATGACATGTGCACGCGAGGCCATAAGTCGACTTAGGGCACTTCCATGGACTCTCGCGCTACGGATATTGCGACTATAGGCCTATACACAATTTAGCGATTCTCTTGCTTAAGATAAATAATATAGGTACTGTGCGTGAATAAAGTACACCGTGTAGGCTACATAAAATAATGTAAGAAAATAATACAAAATAGGCTATATAATAAGCTATATCAGAATAATTTAATTCTGGTTTTTATAATAATGTTAACAAAGTTGGCAGGTTTTTTGAATTAGTGGCAATCAGACATAGTTGTCAAGCGTGCGCGTCGTTTTCAGTGTTTTTATATGGCGAGTATACAACAACAAGCTCGTTGTATGGAGTGGCTAATTCAGACGAATTCCACAACACAGGCGCAATGAAACTTCACGAGAGTCTACAACACGCGACATGCACCATCTAGACTACTTTATGAGCGGTTTATGGAAAGTGGTAGCGTTGGAAGGATGTCACGCCCAGGAAGACTCAGGTACTGAAAGTTACAGCAGTACGGGAAACTTTCCAACTAGATTTGAACAACGATCGAGAAAGCAAGACTAACTGCCCCCGCAAAGCCGAAAATCCGCAGGAATATAATATTGCCTGCGTCGTTGAGTGCTTGTGAGTGAATTAAGCGACGTTCAAGACATCGGGCGTGGTCAACTCTCGAACGTCAAGCAGCCTTGAATCGTCACAGTTGTTTATACCAGACAGAAACTTTTGTTTTGGCAACTGTTATGTAGGTATAAACAATCAGTTAGCCTATTTGAAACATCATCTCCACCTTTCAGTGTATAATAATCCGTTCCCCACTCTTTATTTAATTACTAGGCCCTTAAAGGCTAGAATTTTTTTCGTGTGTTTAAGATAAAGTGTACAATCTCAAGTAAAAAAATATTAACGCTTTATTTAACGTTATGTTTTATGTTTCTTAGAAATGCAAATTTATTTGAGAATTTTTTTCTATTTATATAAACATAGGTAATATCTGATAATACAACCAGAACATTTTGATAATTATGATACTGTTTTGTTTTGTCTTTTTGTATCAATTAAACATCTCTAATGTTATTTATTTCAATGATGTTTGTTATTCAAAATTACGAAATCTTTCCATGTCGACCAAATGCTATTTCGTGAATGATGAGCAAGACTCGAAGCGCACGAGAGTTACGAGACGAGATTCGAAAGGCAAATGCAACGAACACTATGAGCGAGAGCGGCAGTTAGTTTTGTTCATCTTCATTTCCAACAAATTCCCACAAAGTCCATTCGTTGTGCTAAGAGTTGCAAATTTCAAAATCGTCAATGTTACCGTCTTTTGTTTCTTTCAGTGCCTCAATCACCAATATCATAAACATTAATCAAAATCTAAATTCAGTTAGATGAACACAAGCCATCTAGAACACACAATAGAAACGGGAATTCAACAATAGCAAAAAAAAAAAAAGGCCTACTGTTATACCCACAGATGCTGAAAACGCGATATGACCACAATGTTAAAGAGTGTATAAATAAACAAAAAAAATTCCTTCGGAACATTGCTTTCAGGCACACCAATCGATTCATCTCCATGTCCTCTATCATTCTGACGCCCTTTCATCTATTTCGTCTTGGCTTTTTGAGAGACGATCTTCGACATTTTGAAATTCTGACGCCAAATTTCAGTTTATAAGCGCACTATTAGCTTGTTTTAAATGTCTCTGTAAAGAATTCATTTCCTTTCAATTGACACCTCATTCATCAAAATACATCCACTCAGTCTGAAGTTACAACCGATAATAAAACAAAACGGCGCTGCAATCGGTGCCATTTTGTTTTACCTCGCTGCGCTGTGATAACGTCATCAGAAGATGTGCTTTTATGTGCATAATTATGTCCAATACACGATGGTATATGTCAATAGGCTCTATGTTGTTTTTGAGATCCTAAGCGTCGACCACGGTGTGTCGAAAAGTGTCGAGTGCCGTTTTCATACTGTCGTCCATAACTCAGACTGAAAGAATAGACGTATTTGCGTAAAAAGTCCATTAATAAATCCCGTGATACCTCAGTTATGTAACGGCTTATCAGAAGACAGAGATCAGGGTTCGCTGCTCAACAGATCCTCTACTATTTGTGAACAGAGCGTGTCTCTGAGGCAGCAGCGCCCGCCGTTCCCATTCCGCCAATGCTCTGTTATTACCGTTATCACTTCAACTACTCCAAATGGTATCTAGTTTTAAAGATCGTTAAATAAAAGACAAGTAACAATCCACACAACACGTGTCGCTACAAAAGAAGATTCTGAGAACGCAATAACAATGAAAGCAAGTAACTGGGAAAAGGCGGAATAATCGGTTGAGGGAACTGTGCAAGATGCTGTGGTGATGTTGTCTCAGCCGTAAAGCTGCAGTGGCATACCCCAGACCATGTCTGACTATATATGGCTACTCTCCGTAACGAGAGGCGAAATTACTGCAATTTGCATTTAAATCTTTCCATCGAACATGTACATGTAATGCACTTCCTCTACACGAAGGAATTTTCGTGAAAGACAATTTACACCAAATAAATACACCTTATACCCCCCCCTCTCTCTCTCTCTCTGATAGATCTCACTCCTTTAGTACAGCTCAAGTATCTGGTCAGATGCGATATATCTATTATGACTTTTGTTGAAAATAAATTAGCTTATATAAGATAGTACTACTGTTCAGAAATTGCTGTAACGACTACCTAATTATAAAGCATGCTGAGCTAAGTTTTGGGGTTATTACTTTAACATGATTTTTCCAGCTTAATATGTTATTAATACACAAACCAAGAAATTTGGTTGTAAATGTTCCCAGCAGGAGTATATTGTTGACAAATGTGTCTAATGTTTCGGAGATTAAATTTGAAATGGTTTTAAATTGAATTAGCCAATGTTAGCTTTATTAATTTAGTGCTAGTTTATGTGTGGTGAACAAGTCACAAATTTTAATGGCTATTATTCATGTTTTATATTTGAATATGCCAAATTTTTGTCTTGTTTGTAATTTTGATACTTGTGTCATCTGCAGATAGTATAGAATCACCTGTTTCTTTTGTTAAGGAGCCAGAATCATTTATAAAAATTAGAAAAAAAGGACCTAATGTAGACCCTTGTGGAACCCCAGTATGAACATTTCCCCACATTAAAGTAGATTTAAAGGAGTTGTTCCATGCGTTGATTTCATCTTTTTACGAGTGCAGCTCGCTACACTTAAGTCATACCCGTGGCTTTTTCGTCATCATACGGTTCACATTCATACGACCAAAAAATATGGAGATACTAAAGCCATAAATTTGTCGATTTCTTTCGGAACGAAGATAATAATGGAAGGGGAAAACGGGAGAACTCCGAGAAAAATTCTCACTACCTTAACTCTGTTCACCACAAATATAATTGTCATCGTTGAGGTTTGAACCTCGGTCCGCGGTCGTTTTTAAACCAGCGTTCTGTCAACTGAGCTATCAAGGCAACATTGACAATCATAGTTTATATAATAGGCTACTCATCTAAATATGTAATCAATTGAAATAGGAAGAGGAGTACGACAATGATGTCCTTTATTACCTACCCTGTTCAACATATACTTGGAGGATTTAGTGAAGAACTTTTTTCAGAACATTGGAGAGGTGATAGTAAGAGGAAGAAGAATAAAGTGCATAAGATTTGTTGAAGATATGGCATTGTTAACAGAAGAGGAGACGATACTAACAGATATACTGGAGCTAAATGACAGCTGTGAGCAGTATGGGACGAAGATAAATGTAGGTACGTAAATAAGACGAAGACCGTGGTCATAGGAAGAAAAATAAAGAAGGTAAACTTGCGAATTCTAAATGAGGCAGTAGAGCAAGTGGACAGCTTCAAATATTTGGGGTGTACTATAAACAATAACATGAGCTGCTGCCAGGAAGTCAAAAGGAGGATAGCAATGACGAAGGAAGCTTTTAATAGAAAAAGAAGCATCTTCTGCAGACCTCTGAAAAAAAAGAGAAAGAGACTAGTGAAGTGCTTTGTGTAGATTGTGGCGTTGTATGGGGGCAGAAACATGGACATTACGACGAAGTGAAGAGAAACGAATAGAAGCATTTGAAATGTGGATATGAAGAAGAATGGAACTTGTGAAATTAACAGACAGGATATTATAAATGAAGCTGTATTGGAAAGAGTTGGTGAAGAAAGAATGAAGCTAAAACTGATCAGAAAGAGAAGAAGCAATTGGTTGGGTCACTGGCAGAGAAAAAACTGCCTACTGAAGGATGCACTGGAAGGAATGGTGAACGGGAGAACAGTTCGGGGCAGAATAAGATATCAGATGATAGACGACATTAAGATATACAGATCATATGCATAGACTAAGCGGAAGGCAGAAAAGAGGAGAAGATTAGAGAAAGCTGGGTTTGCAGTGAAAGATCTGTCTGACCTGAGCAGAACATGAAAGAATGAAAAAAAAATTATGGTTTATTTAACGACGCTCGCAACTGCCGAGGTTACATCAGCGTCGCCGATGTGCCGGAATATTGTCCCGCAGGAGTTCTTTTACATCCCAGTAAATCTACTGACATGAGCCTATCGCATTTAAGCACACTTAAATGCCATCGACCTGGGGCGGGATCGAACCCGCAATCTCGAGCACAGGAGGCCAGCGCTATACCAAAATGCGCTACCGAGATCAACTGAATGAATGAATGAATGAATGAATGAATGAATGAATGAATGAATGAATGAATGAATGAATGAATGTGTAACCTTCATTGATCGTTTTTGCTTTCTCCTTTAGAGAGCAATACCAATTATGCCTATTGAAATGAGACAAAGTGAAAAAAATGGCTCATTTTATACCTATAGACTATGTCTAGTTTGAAATAAGGCATGTAGTAGAACATGGACAACCCTGTTCATATTCAGTACAACGCAGACCGCTGGACACGCCTACTCGGTAAGCTAGACGTTGTAATGAATTTCGAAATAAAACAGTCAGGGCAACCGTTAATCAGGAGCAACACCACAAATCCTATATGCACTGCGCGAGAACTGAACCCGGATAGTCCATAATCCAGGTCAGCACCTGCCAATTACTGTTGAACCAGCGCCAAGCTCCATTCAGCCGCAGCCAATGAAGCACCGTCGAGTATTTTTAACTGGCTAGTTAGTATTGTTCTGAAATGAATATCAAACGTGTTAATTAATATTTTACTGGGATCGCAATGAATTTTTCCGAACGTTCACGCTATAGATAATCTAGTATTACAGGAAATTGGTCCCAGTGCAAATGAATAACAGCACAAAGTTCCCTATAAAACTGGAATGGATACACAGCCACACTTATTCAAATTAGTATCAAAGCACGTTTGAAGTATATATACAATATAATATTCTTATTTACATTAGTTATTAGAAAATAGGATTAATATACGGTAGATTTTTAATTCTAGAGACTATATATGACCAATTGTCAAAAAGATAGGTTTTTCATTCCCTAGCGATTTATTTCTCCGAGTTTTGTGGTAACGTCATTCTGTGAAAGTCATTGCAGACTATCCTTACTAAACTTGCTATCGCACGCATAATTATTCAAAATAATGCTCGTCTGTTTGTTTTTTTTTACATAGATAGATGAATTTATTCAGCAATATTATACATACAGATGCGCTATGCTATCATAATTTTCTCTTAAATCCAATGCACGGGTGTTTAACCGTACGTGCTGTATAAAAACAAGTCCTACTGTGTAGGTTTCACCCCCCTCACCTATGATTAGATACAACCACTCTCCAAAAGAACACTCAGATTAATATGAAAATGAAACAAACAAAACACATAATATATCCTAACCTAACATAGACTACAAACAGGCATAAAAGTGTATAATTCAAAAGTTACCATTATCCCTTCGTCAGTTCGCATCACGAACTTCAACAGCTGAAGTTCTAAGTTGTCTCACCTTCAAGAGGAACAATCCAGTCTTTTGTTCGCATTCTCTGTTCCCCAGGAGGTCAAGACATGCAAGTGAATCCCTATTCTGACTTAGCACCGAGGTTGGTAGATATTTTCTCCGGATATGTTCCGTTTCTTCACAATGGGATAAAATGTGTCTCTAGAAGTCCTTTTCCCTATACAAAAGACAGAGGTGCTCTCCTTCGGTGACAATTTTTTATCCTGCCATGCCCCCAATCTTAGCCACGCTAAACCTGTTCTATGTCTTTGTTACAAGAATTTATGTAGTCACACCTTCCCCAATTAAACATGAGATCTGATTGTATATGTAGTGAGGATTTTTCTTGTTATGAATGGTAGCAAATATGTTGATTCTCATGCTCCGTCCTGTGTCCAAAATACATTTTATAGTATAGACTATAAGTTGGAGGAATTAGGATACAGAGACGTATGAAACGTACTGTTTTATTTTCATTTATTAACGACAATTTAGATAAGTAAAAAATACGGTAGTGTAATTTTTAACATGATTTGTACAGCGGGATACTAAAGTCAAAGTGTCTTCAGTTTTTATTCTCAACTCCGTCTCACTATTTCTGTGACTGTCTGCGCCACAGACTGAAACGCCGTCAGTCAGCATGCTGCTGTTTGATGTGTTCAGGTGAGTACTAATGTTTCACAAATAGTTTTTCAAATTATATTTCATATCAAAAGAGAAATTATATTTTAAATATTTTATTGTGTATTAATGCGTACAATTACTGTTCTCAACTTCGTATATTGTTACAGTTCATTGTTTTATCATTGAAAAAAATCTGTTTCAAGCGAAATGTGAAGAACAGGTGAGAAAAGATGATCATGTTTAGATAATAATCTATACACTTACTTATAATATAATCACTTATAAAGACACTGACATGCTTGATACAAAGACTTTGACCAATCACAATTTATGACACAGAAGTAACGTAAAGGAACAAGCATTCAACGTTTTCACAATTCATGTCAGATTTTATGCATTATACGCCCAGTTCTGAGTACAGTGCATTATGTTCTGTTTTGTTTACAGTTCAGCAGCGTGATACATTAATTGACAAAGTTTCTAACTCTCTAAAGTTTAGAGTCTAAACAGTTATCCGAAGGCATTGAAAACAAATAATTATATTGGTACGTTAAACCAAAGGTCCCGGGTTCGATACCCGGCTCCGGAACAATTTTTCCCTCGAAATTATTCAATTATAAAGAAGATGGAGTGTTGCGCAATTGAGGCCGACGTGAGTAAGAGATGTGACAACGCTGTGCTCTCGCACAACGAGAGTAACGTCAATCATAACATTATTTATCATGCACTGTAGTATTTTATTTACACAAGAGAAGCTGTATGCATCAACATAGGTTTTTTCTTCTGAGATACTTAACAGGTCGTACTGGATAATGATGGAGTATCCTCCGTATTCTCCACATATGAGGACCTGTGACTATGACCTTTTCCCTAAGATGGAAGAACCACTGAGAGGGGCACGCTTTAGAAATAGGCCAATATAACAGCTTAAAATAGTCAATCAGAAGTTTAGAACAAAGTGACGCTGTCAACCGTCGCCTTCCAGTGGTGTGGCGACGGGTAGGCTATGCGACATTGGAGGAGATTATTTTTGATAAATGTATGTATTGTATTGTATTGTATTGTATTTATTAACATTCCATGATATTCATACATTGCTTTACAGCTAGAATATGGAACAAGTCAAAAACGTAATACTATTATAAAGCCTTAATTTATAGTCACAGTCTAGATGAAATATTTACAGACGAGATTTACAATATAGTCTACTAGTACAACACATAGTTTTAGTATCAATTTCGTGAAGCGTTATTGAATGTCATGAATTCACCTACAGAATAGAAGGCGTGAGAAATTATTTACTTCTTTTAATTTGGCCCTAAATAATCTTATGTTTTGAGTTTCATTTTTTATATCCATAGGGAGGCTACTATTAAATTTTTTTACTGCCATATAACGCACTCCTTTTTTATAGCATGGTAGCATGTAGGTCAATTGTGAATAAACAAGCATTTGTTCTTAATCAAAGTGTTGTCACAAATTTTCGAATGGCCCATGTAATATCTCCAACATTACGGAAATGATTAAAAATGTCGCTATCAAGAGTAAGAATTTGGAAGGCTGCATTATGATTTGAGATCAAGTAGAGTTGATTAACACGTTCAGTTTGGATAGAAATGTATAATAGGTAAAACATAGTAGGCAACGATTTAAAGTCTTGAATAATGATACGTATGATGGAAACTAATTCTCACATTTCTAGCCTAATCACACAACCTAATAAACTGTAAGCTTCAAATCTCATATCAACTTTAATCCGTCTTTGAAAGTAACATATCCCTGTGCGTCCCTAATAAGTTTTGAGCTGCCAGCATCGATTGTCGCATCTCGGTTATTCGATACGAACAGGTCAAGACGGCCGGGTCGTACCCGTTCCGTGGGGATCAGCCTGTCCTCTCTGCTCGTTTCAGTTTGGTAACAAGAAAACACGCGTGTATAAAATTTCCTGGGTCAGGCTTCAAATTTGCATTCCTGTCACATGTCATGAATTTTCATTTTACAGCCTCCCTACTGACGTCGGTGTTGCATAAATCGTGGAAATTACCAAATTAATCCTCAGTACAGCAAGGACCATCAATTGAAGGCTCGTAAAACATTGCTAGGAAATCGCAGCCAGCTCCGGGGTATGAATTAGGCAGCGTGACAGCTTGGTTTTGGCGAGGGTCAGGGTTCGACAATTAACACTGGCTCGAAACGCCCAAAATTACTTTCATCTAATAATACTCGAAAATATTTTGTACTTGTCCTTCAAAGAGTCGCTTCTTAAAATAGTAGAGATTGCAATAAAGGTGATGATTAATATTATCTTCAACATCCAGTTACACTGCACCAAATTACAACTCGAAACACATTTAATAAAAATGTATGGCGCTTCAATTAATTAAAATATCAAAGGTACATTTTCATTACGAAGTTACAATAAGGAAGACAATTGGTGACATTTTGGTTACTTTTCGAGAAAGAACATATTTTCTTTTCTTTTTTTTCAAAACAATAATCCATAACCTTTGATTTATATTCACTCATTCATAGTGTTAAGCTATCGAACGTGTGCCTCGGTTATCTGGAATCGCAATTTACGTTTGTTCAAAACAATTTTTTTTTATTTGTCATCTAACACTTGGCGCTAATGAGTGAATGAATGAATGAATGAATGAATGAATGAATGAATGAATGAATGAATGAATGAATGAATAAGTAAGTAAATAAATAGATAGATAAATAGATAAACAGATAAATGAGGGGATCAGAAGCAAAGGGGTATAAGTGCACTTAAGTTATTTGTGAGAAAATGTGGCTGAAAGTATTTTAAGATTTCGTAAATTCCGTGAACATTTTTATTTCAATTTTAGTGTGTGATGTTGTTAAAAATGTTTCCTTTTGCCACTAACATTTTAAGTGTTTTAGCTTGCCTTAGATGCACTTAACTCACGTTTTTAGAAAGGTCACTTGTACCCCTTTGCTTCTAACCCCCTCAAATAGGTATTTCATAGCCGTCCCAACCAAGGTTTAATAATCGGCCTCCTAATCAATTCTAAAAGGATATTTATATTTAATTCAATTTTTTTCTTTAATAGAAACCCTAGTTAGGTAGGCTATCATTCAAAAATTTATTGGAAATGCAACAAACAATAATTTAGACTACAACACAAATTACATTTTATAAAGAATATAAATTATGATTAATTATGCAAATCGATGGCTTCAGTGCAGTTGAGGATATCATCTCCAGGGTGCTGCCAGGAACTTTTAATTTTCGGAAGACTTCTAAGGTCTCCTGTGGGATTGTGACTCTAGCCCCAAACATAATTCCTATAACGTCCCATGTCTTGATGTTATATTTGGTCTCCAAATCACTACAACATGGCAGATAATTAGTAACCTTTGATTTATATTCAACCATTCATAGTGTTTAGCTGTCGAACGTGTGCCTCGGTTATCTGGAATCGCAATTTACGTATGTTCAAAACAACAAATTTTCTTATTTGTCATCTAACATATGACGTCAATGAATGGATGAATGAATGAATGAAAGAATAAATAAATAAATAAATAAATAAATAAATAAATAAATAAATAAATAAATAAATAAATAAATAAATAAATAAATAAATAAATAAATAAAGTAGGCAAGTAAGTAACTAAGTAAGTAATTACGTAAGTCAATCAATCCATCAATCAACCAACCAATCAATCAATCGATCAACCAGTCAATCAATCAACCAATCAATCAATTAATCAATCAAGCAATCAATCCATTAACCAATCAATCATTAAGATATACTCTAGGCAAAGTAAAATACAGTCGAACTTCGATATTTTTAAGTGCTTCCGGAAACTGGTAACGCTTCGAGTTATGGAAAATTCGAGATATAGAAAATATAACATTTCCAATATCGGGACCATAAATTTTTTTATTAATGACAAGTACACCGCTTAACTTTCAATGAATAAACGCCGAGGTTGCTTTCCAGGACGACGATTTTAGCAATTCAAAATAAAGTTTGAGAAGAATAATATTAAAGACATACCATTACGTCCTCGCAGTGGTACAATACCTTTACAGTACATACATATACCTACCTTAGTGATTGCAAGGGTAGAATTACTAATAGGTTGACTCCAGGAGAAGGAATCTTTCAAAAGAAGAAAAATACTAATGTACAATGCTTGTTATAGTAATGATATTTCATTATATTCGTTCAATTTTACTTACTTACTTACACATATAGGCCTTACTTTCATTTTCACCTTAAAATCGAGTTAAAGAAAGTGTATTTCCTACTGAAAAGAGAAATATTAATCGAGATAACGAAAAAATCAAGGAATAGAACTTTGAGATGTAGAAAAATATTACACGTAAATTATATATGATTCTGCCGGGAAATAAAATTATTTCGAGACATGGAAAATCGAGTTACAGAAGTTCGACTGTACATACATTTATATAGACAATATACAGTAGGCCTATATTTAGATATTAAAAATATCAAATATTAAACAAGATTAAGGCATTGAAGCATAAAGCATTAAAATAGGATTAAAACATAAAAAAGTATGGAATAAGACGACATACTTTTGTAATGGGGAGATATGAGTCAAAATATGGCAGACAGAGTAATTGTCTCATACCTCCATGTTAATTAATGTACCAATGCACTTGATTAGAACCAGACAGTACCCAGCTTTGAAACAGTTAATTCTGTACGACATACAAACATTGTGTGTGTAATACGAGTAGATACGTCCAGTCAGAAATACAACTTTTCTCTGCAACGCTCACGACAATGGGCCGGTGCCGGTAAAGCGAGGAAATATTGAGCGAGACAGGAAAATTGTGTGTTAAATGTGGTGTCTGTTACGTATCTGGTGCTAATTCGGGCTATAAATTCACGTGTCAGGTTTCATTCACCATATCTCTTCCTAATCAGGGATCTGGGTGTGTATAGACATCAGTTGCAGTACAAACCAATACGTAAATGTAAAATACAAAATGTGTCGTTTGTAGGTACCTAACGTTAATTTAAATTACATTAGTGACAAGTTAGATTTCGTAAAGAAAAACTAGAATGCAGTTTCATTTTAACTGAATTTATGTAGAAAAGGATGCCCTAAGCATAAATCTAATGATGCAAGTTGATACGCCACAAAGCCAGAGTTGTTGTATATCCCATTATCTTCAAACTTACATGAGATGTAACGACTATAAGATATTGCGCTCGCGACGAGAAACTACTTCCCGGAAAATTGTAATTTTATCGGTCCAGACTCTGTATTCGGTCTTAGCAGGGTAAATTGAGGAGAACAAAATATCGCGAAAGATATTTCTGGCCAAGATAGGAAAACTAATTACATGTCAAGAACTTGAACCAAGCTCTTATTGGGAATCTTATTAAAATGAATAAGACACAATTTAAGAAGCCATTGGATTATTAAATAAACATAACCAGTTAAGAAAATTTTACGGCTGATGGTCATATACCAAATATGATGACAAACTCTATCTGTCAAATCTATAAACAAGGGGACAAAATGAAAAATATTTTCTCCTAGAGTATGATCCCAGAGCATTGGCTTACGATGACAGCTTACCAGGGTTCAAATCCCGGCGATGACGGAGTCGAATTTGTGGTAGATAAAGTCAAGGTTCCTGAGGGTTTTCCTCATAGTTTTCCAGTTTCCCTTCATCATCCAACGTCACTCTCCATTTCAATATAAATAAATAAATGAATAAATAAATAAATAAATAAATAAATAAATAAATAAATAAATAAATAAATAAATAAATAAATAAATAAATAAATAAATAAATAAATAAATAAATAAATAAATAAATAAATAAATAAATAAATAAATAAATAAATAAATAAAATAAATACATCAATGAATAAACAAATAAACAAACAAAATAAACAAACAAAAATAAAAAATAAAAATAAAATAAATAAAATAAAATAAAATAAAAGGAGAAATGAATGAATGAATAAATAAATAAATAAGTAAACAAATAAACAAACAAACAAAGGCAACAAAACAAAGAAAAATTAAATTAAATTAAAGTAGAATAAAAATAAAATGAAAATAAAATAAAATGGAATAAAATAAAAATGAAATAAAATAAAATAAGATTAAATAAAATTAGATGGAATAAAATTAAATAAATAACTAAATAAATAAATAAATAAATAAATAAAGTAAAATTAAATTAAATAAAAATGAAAGAAAAATAAAATAAAACAAAAATAAATAAATAAATAAATGAATAAATAAATAAATAAATAAATAAATAAATAAATAAACAAATAAATAAATAAATAAATAAATAAATAAATAAATAAATAAATCGACAGCATCGAAAAACCGGGCAGCTTAAAAGTACCGAAACATTGTTCGACCAAACGGCGGCCCTAGCCCCTTACAATCGCTGGCATTTTCTTCCATGAAAATCCAGCGTTCTTCTCGCCTGAAATCAGTCGTGAGTGAGATTTAATCGGACAAGAACAGTGTTGTGTTGTGCAATTGTGAGTGAGATTTCATCAGACAGCATAGTAATGTTGTGAAGTGTGAGACATTCACTGCGTCGCGACGCGTCGTCGTACATTCATCTTGAAGACGTACATCAAGTGTTGATTACGTTCCAAGGCAAGTCCTGTTTCATCAAGCTTCTCTTCAGTAAAGACATGAGGTCTTCCTTTCCTTTACCGGTTAGTCACAGAACTAGTTTTATTAAACTTATCCAATAACTTTAATATTGCTCTTAATATTGGAACTGGGATGCTAGAAAATTTGAGTCCAAATGCCTGTCTTGTTCTGCCACATTACTTTCTGCACTTGCTGTACAGTGCGTCATCAAGATGAATATACGACGACGGAGTGAACATCTCACCATTGCACAACACTACTGCGCTGTATAATGAAATATTACTAACGCATCGGCTGCACAACACAATTGTCCTACTCCGATGAAATCTCACTCACGACTAAGTATATATATATATATATATATATATATATATATATATATATATATATATATATATATAAAAGCAACATGTGTCTTTAGTCTAGCAATTAAATTATTATTATTATTATTATTATTATTATTATTATTATTATTATTATTATTATTATTATTATTATTATATCTCGTATGTAAATTTATGTAATGTAATTTAATATATTTGTCATTAAGCATTTCCTTCGGTGAGATGGTACTTCACGTAGTTCGTATACAGTGTTATCCCACCCTATTACATCGCAATTTATGCAACCCATGTCATTACTTAATTCACTCTTCCACTCATGTTCCTTTCAAATGTATCTTTGTCACCTCTCACTCCCCACACTACCCATCTATTACAACCCCACTTCTCATATTAGTGATGATCCACTACTGACACCCACACTTATTCCAACCCCCTCACTTCACTTGCCATTGACATCCTTGGCCCCCCCTACTATCTACTTTTTCTTTCTTTTTTCTCTCACTACTTCCCCACCATACCAACTACTTAAACCATACTGTTTTCTCTTGGTATTACCCCACTTCCACCACCACTGCTCTCTGGCTATGTTGCACCCCTCCTCGCCTATCTCGCCGTTGTTTTCTCTTCACACTGTAAATCTTTTATACTCTCCGGTATAGCCCCCAACTGCTGACCGATGATCTTCTCCGGTTTCGCTGTGGTCCAATTCTGTGACGTTTGCAGTTTGCGTTTTCGCTACATGTTAACACTGCTTCAATGTTAGATGAACGGTACACTTATGTAATATAATTTATATACATATACTTTAAACTTCATAATTTTGTAAATGAAGTCAGATATCTTACACTTTCATCACGAAAATGACTTGTTTGTGCAATTCGGAAAGTGGAAGTAAATCTTCTTATCCGAGTGCTGGCCACCAGCGTAGTCTTGGAGTAATAAGAGTAACAAGCGATTTCAGTTTTCAATCGGGTGTGGGTTAGTTTCCAGCTTGGACTGATTATCTGTAACTTATTTTACGAGGTTTCCCTCAGTTATAAGGCGAATGTCACGCAATCCTATGGAAAATCCTCAAGACTCATCTAGTCAAGTTACCACTTTGCTATCACAATCCCACCAATCTTTACAACTGCATAGTTGGTACAGTGTCGTTAAAAACCGATTAAAAATAATTATATGAGTGTACTATAGTATGTAATTCCATTAATGCATATTTATTATCTGAATGACAGTTACATAAAAATAACTTTAAATAGGATTAGCCTATCTATCATTCGCTAAATAACAAATTAGTTGAATTGTTGCAAAACGTTTAGGATGTATATTGATAAGATTGATACCATCGTCATGAAAATGTAGTTTTATATTTCTGGGTTATAATTTCTTTCTTCACATAGATTGTGAATAAGAAGTCTATACAGAACGACAAACAGAGTTTGCAGGATTGTAGGAAAGGCAATATTGTGTTTCTGCTTGTTCCAACTTGGAAGTGCATTTATTCAAATCTCCGATATTCAGAAGGGTCTTCACAAAAGTTTATAAGCCGCTGCTTTATGGCAGAGCAACAACTAAAAGTTCTGAATGAAACCTGAGAAGTTGGGAAACTAACCTGTTTAAAACTGTAGCACCGCCACTTTCAGTCAAGTGTTTGCCATTTAACAAAGCTTGTGGGAATGAGATCGCATATCTCCCCCGTTCCTCCTCCTCTTCTACTTAAATGTTTGGATCCAAAAAGTTTGGTAGCACACAGCACTGCTTGCACGTTTTCTGGGATCTGAGTTTTAGTAAATACAGAGGTAAGAAGATATAAATTCATTATTTATTCAAACATAAAACTGCACAAAGTGCACCGTTACAGGACTGGCTGAAGAATCGCTTTTCCACGGTGGGGACTTGAGTTCAAATACTGTTAAATTTAGTTGAGACAATATAGGATAGAACACATCTTCCCGAGATATTCCTCTTGCAACAATTTCACCACTTCTCCGTAGCTTATAGTAGAATCATGGGCAACGCTATAGAAAGGAAAAGGATAAAATTGGAAGAAATAATAGTGCAAGTGGAAGAAATAACAGTGCAGGTGGAAGAAATAACAGTACAGGTAGCAGAAATAATAGTAGGCCTACAGGTGGAAGAAGTAATAGTACAATAGGAAGAAAAATAGTACAATAGGAAGAAGAAAAATTACCTGGGTGTCTAGAGTCTGGAAATTTGTATGAATGTGATTGTGAGTGTGCCGGTTTAATATTAATTAACCAATAATCAAAATATAAAATATATCAAGACTGTCGCTGGGCAGTAACCTGAACACACGTTTCAGCGTCACATTATTGACAAGTAACTCAATCTGTTAGCACAACCATTAAACAACTATAGAGTTACCAACGACAAAAAAAAAGAAAAGAAATAATAGTAAAAGTGAAAGTAATAATATATATGTGGAAGAAATAATAGCACAGATGTGGAAGAAATGATAGTACAGGTGAAAGAGATAATAGTATAGGTGGGAGAAATAATAGTATAGGTGGAAGAAATAATAGTACAGATAGAAGAAATAATAGTACAAAGTACATGAAATATTAGTATAGGTGAAAGAAATATTAGTACAAGTGGATGAAATAATAGTACAGGTGGTAGAAATAATAGTCCCGGTGGTAGAAATAATAGCAGGCTACAGGTGGAAGAAATAATAGTACAGGTGGTAGAAATAATAGTAGGCTGCATGTCCAAGAAATAATAGTAGAGGTGGAATAAGTAACAGTACAGGTGAAATAAATAATAGTACAGGTGGTAGAAATACTAGTAGGCTTTAGTTGCAAGAAATAATAGTACAGGTGAAATAAGTAATAGTCCAGGTGGTAGAAATAATAGTAGGCTACAGGCAAAAAGAAATAATAGTACAGGTGGAAGAAATAATAGTCCAGCTGGATGAAATATTAGTACAGATGGAAGAACAGGTAATATTATAGGTGGAAGGAATAATAGTATCGGTGGCAGAAACAATAGTACAGGTGGAAGAAATAATAGTCCAGCTGGATGAAATATTAGTACAGATGGGAGAATAGGTAATATTATAGGTGGAAGAAATAATAGTATCGGTGGCAGAAACAATAGTACAGGTGGAAGAAATAATAGTTCAGGCGGATGAAATATTAGTACAGATGGAAGAAGTAGGTAATATTATAGGTGGAAGGAATAATAGTATCGGTGGCAGAAACAATAGTACAGGTGGAAGAAATAATAGTCCAGGTGAATGAAATATTATTACAGATGGAAGAATTAGGTAATACTTTAGGTGGAAGGAATAATAGTATCGGTGGCAGAAACAATAGTACAGGTGGAAGAAATAATAGTCCAAGTAGATGAAATATTAGTACAGATGGAAGAATAGGTAATATTATAGGTGGAAGGAATAAAGTATCGGTGGCAGAAACAATAGTCCAGGTGGATGAAATATTAGTACAGATGGAAGAATTAGGTAATATTATAGGTGGAAGGAATAATAGTATCGGTGGCAGAAACAATAGTACAGGTGGAAGAAATAATAGTCCAAGTAGATGAAATATTAGTACAGATGGAAGAATTAGGTAATATTATAGGTGGAAGGAATAATAGTATCGGTGGCAGAAACAATAGTACAGGTGGAAGAAATAATAGTCCAGGTGGATGAAATATTAGTACAGATGGAAGAAGTACGTAATATTATAGGTGGAAGGAATAATAGTATCGGTGGCAGAAACAATAGTACAGGTGGAAGAAATAATAGTACAGGTGGAAGAAATAATAGTCCAGGTGGATAAAATATTAGTACAGATGGAAGAATAGGTAATATTATAGGTGGAAGGAATAAAGTATCGGTGGCAGAAACAATAGTACAGGTGGAAGAAATAATAGTCCAGGTGGATGAAATATTAGTACAGATGGAAAACGTAGGTAATATTATAGGGGGAAGGAATAATAGTATCTGTGGCAGAAACAATAGTACAGGTGGAAGAAATAATAGTACAGGTGGAAGAAATAATAGTCCAGGTGGATAAAATATTAGTATAGATGGAAGAATTAGGTAATATTATAGGTGAAAGGAATAATAGTATCGGTGGCAGAAACAATAGTACAGGTGGAAGAAATAATAGTCCAGGTGGATGAAATATTAGTACAGATGGAAGAAGTAGGTAATATTATAGGTGAAAGGAATAATAGTATCGCTGGCAGAAACAATAGTACAGGTGGAAGAAATAATAGTCCAGGTGGATGAAATATTAGTACAGATGGAAGAAGTAGGTAATATTATAGATGGAAGGAATAATAGTATCGGTGGCAGAAACAATAGTACAGGTGGAAGAAATAATAGTACAGGTGGATGAAATATTATTATAAATGGAAGAAATATTAGTGTAGGTGGAAGAAATAATAGTACAGATGGATGAAATATTAGTATAAGGGGAAGAAAAATTAGTATAGATGGAAGAAATAATAGCTCAGCAATTTTCAACCGGTATGCCGCGAATGATCCTCTGGTGTGCGACGAGAAAGTGGATATAGTAAAGGTTGTCGCAGTAAGTAGGAAGAGTAAAAGTGAAAACAGTAGTAAAAAAGTGAGTCCACAACAGTCAACATTCAGGCAACACGGTACAAGTCAACATTCGATGAACACATTCCCTCCTAAAGACCTCAAAATTCCCCCTGGTTTAGATTATATGAGTGTGCCGCGGGATTTTAAATTACACATTTAGTGTGTCACATGTTGGGAAAAGTTGAAAAACGATGGTGTAGATGGAAGGAATATTAGAGGTGGGAGAAGTAATAGTACTTGTGGAAGAGGTAATAGTACAGGTGGAAAAAATAGTAGTAGGCCTACTTCTTCTTGACGAAGTAATAGTACTTATGGCGGGTGATAATACAGATGGCGGAAGAAATAGTACAGCTAGTGAAGTAATTGTAGTTGTACATAGAAGTTAGAGCAATATTATTAGAACATACCTTCACAAACAGCGCTCGACGAGCGCGCGCGCTCCTTCGGAGCGGGAGAGCGGTGTTTACCGCTCGCCGAAACGGAGAGGAAGATACATCAGAATGACATAGACTTGATGTAGGTAGAGGAGAGGGAAACGACCACTCAGTTACCTAGTGGAGTGCAGTGTGTAGGCCTATTCTCAGTAACTGTTTCACGTTGCTTACCTACTGCTACAGTGTAGTATGGAGGAATCTAAAAGACAGAACGTAACATTTAACATATAATGATTTACAGCTCGAACTTATTGATCTTCAATGTGACCTAAAGGCTAAAGACCGTTTGAATAATACTACTAGCCTGGTTGAGTTTTACAAGAGTAAACATTAGCAATAATATCCACGACTACACAGGCTGGCTGTGAAAACGATTGCCATGTTTGTCTCAACATTTATATTTGTGAGCAACTGTTTTCTATAATCAACTTTAATAAAGGCAGATATCGAATATCTTTAACTGATGTTTCATTATGATCAGTAGGCTACTGTTCCTTTCAGCTGCCAACAGCATAAAACCTCGTTCTGATGTACTGATAAATAAAAATATAACAAAATGATATTGTACATTTAAGTAGCTATAGAATTTCTATTATTTCTGTAAAATAAATATTTCTTTATTGATTAATAATAATCCAAGATAGTTTTGCAAACACTGAACGGAAATTCATTTCATAAACACTCGTAATAGTACTTCCTTTTGTGTATATTTTGTACGAGATCACCCCTTCTTCCAGTCTACCCTTATACAGAGCGCAGCTAATATCTGCATTCCGCTCATGAGCTGTGAGCCGGCTCGGAGAGCGCAAACCTTGTGCAGGCCTGTATTAGAATATCTGTATGTTATCTACATTAATTATAACGAAGGATTACTTTATTTTCTAACAGTATAATCGAGTGTAAATATATAAATTATAAATCAATAAATAAATTCAATATTGCAGTCTTTTGTCACTTACAGGATACCGCTTTCTTGCATAACCCTATGCTTACACCTTTGGGTACTATAAACTAGTGCAGTGTAACAAATTCAGTGGTGGTACATTTTAATTAGAGCGAAGGACCACACGCTCCATATATATCTGCATTCCCACATTAGGGGAATTACCTTCTTTGCGGCGCTATTCAACCCGTCGCGTGAGCAGCTTAGCTAACGTTATCAACGCTATCATTTTAACGCCGGGATTATGTCAGTCACAAGTTTATGGGAGCCGCGTTATGCCGGACTCTAATCTCGCAACACAAGGATAATTCCAACCCTCAGCCGATCACACGGACCATCGACCTTTATTTGGCTCGCGAGAGGAATCGGATACGTTTAGCGGTGTTGATTGGATTTCTGCAATAAACGTTGTATTGATGCGATTTGAAAGGTCGGGAATTTTCGACCCTCTCAGGATTCAATTTAATTCTTTACCCACAGCAAACTTAAGGGAAATAGATTTTTTTTAACTTGCTCTTCCACAACGAAATCAGAGAGCACTATTGAATATGTAATTATAAAATGTTCGCTTCGATATTGATTCACATTTAATCTAACCTACAAACCAGATAGCGAGATGTGCATCGGCATTTCGATATTCCTGCAATCCCTTGGTTAATTTACAATTATTTGGGCCTATAAGTAGGTCTATATTTGAGAACGAATACTTTATTGTAACATGTTAATTTCAGTTGAGCAAAATACAGATAAAATATAAACATGAACAAGTGTTAAAAGTGTCTTCCAATGGAGATTCGCTTCACTATTTAACCGTATATGACTGAAATTTGATTGATTTTAACACAAAATTGATTTTTATTTTTTATTTTATTTGAAAAATAGTTTCTTATACTTATGATATTTCATTTTATTCTATAATAATAATAATAATAATAATAATAATAATAATAATAATAATAATAATAATAATAATATCTTTAGTTGGTTAATTAACGAAGCTGTATCAACTACTAGGTTATTTAGCGTCGATGAGATTGGCGATAGCGAGATGGTATTTGGCGAGATGAGGCCGAGGATTCGCCATAGATTACCTGGCATTCACCTTACGTTTGGGAAAAACCTCGGAAAAACCCAACTAGGTAATCAACTCAAGCGGGGATCGAGTTGCCCGAGCGCAACTTCAGACCGGTAGGCAAGCGCCTTAACCGACTGAGCCACGCCGGTGGCTTATAATAATAATCATAATAATAATAATAATAATAATAATAATACTCTTACTTATTACTTATGGCTTTTAGAGAACCCGGAGGTTCATTGCCGCCCTCACATAAGCCCGGCATCGATCCCTATCCTGAGCAAGATTAATGCAATCTTTACCATCATAGCCCACCTCTTTCAAATCCATTTTAATATTATCCTCCCATCTACGTCTCGGCCTTTTGGTGTGGTTGTGCCAGAGAATCAGACATATTCCGAGGATTATTTTGGAGTTTCGTAACATGATGTTTTTTTTTTTTACGGTGATGGGTTGTTAGCCCAAGGGTTTACGTACCAAGCGCTCTAACCATTAAGCTACGCCGAAGTTCAATTCACAGCACCGGATCGAATCCCTCTCCGCCAGTGTTTTTCTCTTTGTGGCCTGACTCCAAGTTAGACATGTATGTTGATATTTTTATATTAAGTCAAATGCCACTACACAAGGAGCGCACTCAGTTGAGGGACTTGGTGGCCGGAATTCAACAGTAGTGGAGTATCACAGTGCATATTACTGTGGAATCCCGGCCACCAAGTCACTCAACTGAGTGCGCTCCTTGTATAATGGCAGTTGACTTAATATAAAAATGCCAACATACATGTCCAACTTGGAGTCAGGCCACAAAGGGAAAAACACTAGAGGAGAGGGATTCGATCCGGTGCTGGTTAGAGCGCTTGGTATGTCGTACCAAGAGCTCGGGTTCGATCCCCGGCGTGTCGGAGCGAATTTTTCTCCTATAATATTAGTTGTTACCGTAACAGACGTATACTGTAGGATCAAAAAATTAATCTTTACGTAGACTAAATAAGTATTTTGAAATATCACAAATAACTGCTCTAGGATTGTAATTAAAACTACTCCTGCCATCTACCGACACCTATTACAGACTTATTACAGACTTCTTGCTGACAATAAGTCAGATATTCATAGTCTAAAGTACGTAGGTACTATATATATATATCTTAATTCCTGAAAAATATTATTTTAAAAATACCTATGATAATACCTATACTATCGTGTAAAAAATACTGTAGAAACAGGTTTGTGAAGTGAATTACAAAATCTCGGATATTCAAAAACTCGATCTGCTCGTTTTTCAAACTTTTCCTCGATTTTGTATAAAGCACTTCCCAATCTTGTACCGTAATATACTGTGGCGCCCGTCTGGAATATTCTGGTCGCGTCGGGGAGTTGCGTGCTCATCTGGCGAGAAGGAAGGCGCGGGGAAACGGATACGCGAATTCCTGTCGCCAGCAGCGGTACGGAGCAAGGGGGGAGAAAAGCTACTGTGGCTGGGCGGAAGTAAGGAAGCACCTGGAAGCGGATTGTTGTGGAGGTCCAGAAGCTTCGCGACGCAGAACATTCTAGATGTTGGTGGTAAATAAATAACACCGTGAGTTGCCGACGAAAGTCAGTCTTCGGAAGTCAGTCTACAAGTGAGTCTTCGAGAGAGCAAGGAAGCCAGCCTTCGAGAGCATCTGGAAGACAGGAGTGCGACGAAGACCGGGGTTCGACTTGAGTGAGTCGGTAACTGTGACAGTGTCCACCAGGCGAGTACGACGTAGTTCGGAAGACCTGAGTTCGATGTGCAGTGAACTTGAACAGTGAGTTAGAACTAGCCAAGGCGAGCGAACTGTGAACTGAGAACTCGTATTTTTGTTCTGCACATAGTGCATTGTGAACATTAATTGAAATTAGGAGTACATTGTTGTTCTTCTCAATAACACACGTCGTGTATTGCCATTGTCGTCGTGTGGAGTGAAATAACGACTATTGTGTTGCTGTGTTGAGTGCAATACCCATTGTTGTAGAGTGAATTATTGAGAATAAAAGTCGGGTGTGTGGTGGTTAAAGAGAATAAAAGTCACATTATTGTCGGGTGTGTGGTGGTTAAGGAGAATAAAAGTCACATTATTGTCGGGTGTGTGGTGGTTAAAGAGAATAAAAGTCAATTATTGTCGGGTGTGTGGTGGTTAAAAAGAATAAAAGTCACATTATTGTCGGGTGTGTGGTGGTTAAAGAGAATAAAAGTCACATTATTGTCGGGTGTGTGGTGGTTAAAGAGAATAAAAGTCACATTATTGTTGTGTGTGTGGTGGTTAAAGAGAATAAAAGTCACATTATTGTCGGGTGTGTGGTGGTTAAAGAGAATAAAAGTCAATTATTGTCGGGTGTGTGGTGGTTAAAGAGAATAAAAGTCAATTATTGTCGGGTGTGTGGTGGTTAAAGAGAATAAAAGTCAATTATTGTCGGGTGTGTGGTGGTTAAAAAGAATAAAAGTCACATTATTGTCTGGTGTGTGGTGGTTAAAGAGAATAAAAGTCACATTATTGTCGGGTGTGTGGTGGTTAAAGAGAATAAAAGTCACAATACAATTCCAGCATTTTTTCGTGAATACAATGTTTATCTCTTTCTGAGGAGTTATCAGCGGGCTGAGCTATAGCAATGTCCGGAACTTTGAAAACTCGCGTTGTACTGAAGTAAGCTAGACTACGTGATAGTGTTTTCCGAAGAACTCTCCGATTCTGCGCAATAAACATCCATAATTAGCATAGACAGAAGAGAAACAATGAACTCTTCCTTCGTATTGATTCCATATCTCCAATGTGCACACTCAATTGATATCGATCCAGCATTGTCCACGTCATATCTCGAACACAATCTTGTTATTGATTAACTTACTGTAATTCCCGAACAGACTACTATGTCAGTTGAGATTCTTCATGTGTTTCTAACTTCTGCGCCCTTTGATGTCCTGTTCGCGCGGACGTGAAGCCGCGACCAAACCTCCACGCTCGAGTTCTCACGTTCACATTCATTCGCACGTGAAATGCACTTTTTCACTTAAACGTTCATCCTTAGAAGGAAACTGATTTCAGTAATGTACTTTTCTTTCCAAAGTCTAAAGGAGCATTTGTTCGCAAAGACAGCTAACTTTCCTCCAGCAAAGAAAGAAAGCGTTCGATGATAGCCAAGACAGTCAATTTCCTGAACTAGATACTCCCTGCAAATACGTTTATTTTACTGGCGACAAAACATTTGAGTTTAAATGTGTATAAAAATTAGTGTACCATCACTAACGTGTTTAGCACCCTTTTTTATTTCTGCTTTAAGGCTATGGATCTGTGAAATTTCTAGCTTCTACATCTGTACACCAATTAATCTGAAACTTTTACTGTACTACATATTTATTACAATGTGGACATGCAGTACACAGATTTTCACTTTGATATTCCACTTAGTTTACTTATCATTAATTTTAGTTTGTTTTTCTTAAATAGTGAATTGTCCCAATTTTCAAAGTTTACATAATTTTTCTTTAAATTTAAATTTAATTTATTTCTGATAGATGTATGTAAAATATGACACACGCTTTTCTTATTTTTCAATTACTTTTTGAGAAAAAAATTTTACTTTTATAGTTTCTAATTTTTCAATTTTTTAAAACTTATCACATTCTCAACACATGATGATTTGAATGCTTTCAATAGAAGAATAGAACAAATATGTCAGTTTATTTCACATGCTTTTGCGGACTTCTGTGTACAAATTTGCTGATAAGGAAACGCTCTGATGGGGGCAGATAAAAAAGTTAATTTTTTTCTTCCACCATGTTAATAATGTGAAAAGAAGTGCTTATACAAATTTTGGCTACTCGACCGCAATTATGAGGGCCGTAAAAATTAAGTTCGCCAGGGGCCGTTAACAGAAAAAAACACAATGTCATTAGACAAATTTATTGAAACAGACACAGCAATTATTGTTGAGCTATTTTTCAACATATTTTACATCGGAATGAGACATTTGTGATATCATGGGATCGACAGAGAGAGGTGCAGATGCAGTCAAAATCTGGTTCAGGTCTGAGGCGGCTGACTTCTACGACACAAAAATTGATCCTATGGTATGAAAAATGTCTCAATTTCAGTGGGGGATATGTTGACAAATAGCACAACAATTGCTGTATCTATTTCAATAAATATTTCTATGCAATTGTGCTTCTTTCTATAAACAGCCCCAGAGAAAATCACTTTCTGGACGGTCTCGTAATTGCGGTCGAGTGGCCAAAATTTGTATAAGCACTTCTTTTGACATTATTAACATAGTGGAAGAAAAAAATTTAACTTTTTTATCTGCCCCCATCAGAACGTTTGCTTGTGAGATTGGAGAAAACTGCATTCATTAGAGCATTTTAAATGTTAACTTACTTTAAAATTGGAAAATCGAGAAAACGAGTATCAATGTACAGCATGCATATAAGTTATATTATCGATATCCTGCCTTCCTATACAGGTCTACAACACATTTTCTCCTATGCAACAGCGCGAAATATTAACTGAATGAAAAGTAAAATTACTTAGAATGAAGAACAAAGTCTGTCAGAATGACAGCTGAATGTCAGTTTAAAGCACTGCAGCTCCACGCGCGCTGGTTCCCTTAAATTCGTCGTGAGGGTGCTTTAAATTGTCATAGGTCCAAAATGAGCACATATTTAGAAAACTGAAACATTGTTTTATTTTTTAGAGTTGAAAATAAACTTTCTATTTTTAATGGTCTTTTCATTATTTTCACCGATTCATAGCCTTAATAAATAACGCTACAAGGTTGTTTCTAGATCAGTAGTCTATTATTTCCCCTTTACAGTTATGCACTTTAGTATGAACAATTTTTCATTTGGTAGGTCTACTTGCTTACAAAGTTACTTTGAGTGGTCAAGATAAATGGGAGACACTGTATAAAACACTCTGTGTAACATACGACAATAGAAACAGAATATCAACATGCGATATGACCTACATATTAAAGCGTGTATAAATAAGGGGGGGGGGAAACATTTCCTCAGCATTGGAGATACTGGGAGCGGGAATTCCTATAAAAACTTAGAAAACAACTTTTTTTACTGCATAAAATATTGTTTATAATACGTACAACGACGAATGCAAAATCTGTTTCCAATCTATGCGAAGTTAGGAATGTTTATTACGCGAAAACAATTCTTCGAAAAATCACTTCCATTTCGACCGGTTCGCTTCAGCACAACATGATATATTTCAAAGTTCTGGATGGACTTTACTATAACTCACTTCGCTGATGGAGCTCTACAACGAGAACGAGATTCGATCCCCGGTAGAGACTGCAAGATCTTCTACTGCCACTGCAACACACAGAATGCGAATAGCTTACAGTACGTGCGAGAGTTTTTAAATAAAGAATGAATCCCCTCACACTAGTGTTCGCATTCCCGTGCCAGGAAGCAATTGGTCACACAGTCTTGACATAGTGTGATGACTTGATCCCATTCCCACATAGCAGCAATTCACATTAAGGGCATCGCGTGACTTCGATGGCGAGGGATGTCAATGCCAGATTATCGAACTTCGTACAGGAAGACGCTGAGCTCGACCGAACTGCGCTGCTGTCTATAGTACAAACAGGTTTAATTGAAAATAATTCAACACAGATCACATATTATTTCCTTATAGAAAGCTGTTTATAAACTGATAAATAAGAAAATAATAAAATCACGTAAAATTACAGTAATAAAAATGTATTGATTACTTGTATCCTAATGTGATCAGCTGTAAGGACAATATTCTGTGCCACAGATGTTGTGGAAGAGAAGGCCTGATGGCCTTAACTACACCAAAATAAATAAATAAATAGATGGATGGATGGATGGATGGATGGATGGATGGATGGATGGATGGATGGATGGATGGATGGATGGATGGATGGATGGATGGATAGATAGATAGATAGATAGATAGATAGATAGATAGATAGATAGATAGATAGATAGATAGATAGATAGATAGATAGATAGATAGATAGATAGATAGATAGATAGATAGATAGATAGATAGATAGATAGATAGATAGATAGATAGATAGATAGATAGATAGATAGATAGATAGATAGATAGATAGATAGATAGATAATTAATTAATTAATTAATTAAATAATTAATTAAATAAAATAAATACATAAATAAATAAATCAATAAATAAATGAATAATACTTGAGACTACCTGCAGCCATTTCTCATGGAAAAGTAGTGCTAAGCTTAAAACGAAGAACTGAAGGATCAATGGCAGTGAAGTTATTTAAATAACTTACACTTAATATTTTAGGAGAAAAATTCGCTCCGGCGCCGGGAATCGAACCCGGGTCCTTGGTTCTACGAACCAAGCTATTGCCATATCACTGCTGCTACTGCCATACCGCTGCTGCTACTGCCATACCACTGCTGCTACTGCTATACCGCTGCTGCTACTGCCATACCGCTGCTGCTAGTCATACCACTGCTGCTATTGCCATATCACTGCTGCTACTGCCACACATACCACTGCTGTTATTGCTATACTGATGCTGCTACTGGCATACCGCTGCTGCTACTGTCATACTACTGCTGCTACTGTCATACTACTGCTGCTACTGCCATACCGCTGCTACTACTGTCATACCACTGCTGCTATTGCCATATCACTGCTGCTACTGCCATACATACCACTGCTGTTATTGCTATACCGCTGCTGCTACTGCCATACCGCTGCTGCTACTGCCATACTGCTGCTACTGTCATACTACTGCTGCTACTGCCATACCGCTGCTGCTACTGCCATACATACCACTTCTGTTATTGCTATACCGCTGCTGCTACTGCCATACCGCTGCTGCTGCTACTGTCATACTACTGCTGCTACTGTCATACCACTGCTGCTGCTGTCATACTACTGCTGCTACTGTCATACCGCTGCTGCTACTGCCATACATACCACTGCTACTACTGCCATACGACTGCTGCTACTGCCATACCACTGCTGCTATTGCCATACCACTGCTACTACTGCCATACCACTACTGCTATTGCCATACCACTGCTGCTACTGCCATACTACTGCTGCTATTGCCATTCCACTGCTGCTACTGCTTTACCACTACTTCTGCTACTATAGTACAGTTTTCACAATAGTATCATCTCTGGAAGGGGACGCTACGGTTGCTATCCACAACATCTCTTCGCTCTAAGCATCTAATTGACTCTTCTATTGTTTTTATAACAGTATTTCTATTTCTAAAGTATACTTCTCTCAGTTGCTCTTTCATCTCAGGGAAAAGGTCGAAATCGCAGCGATTCATTTCCGGAGAATATGGAGGATGCTCTAAAATTTCTCATTCTCAACTGTTAAGTAGCCTAAATTAATCAGCATCGTGAAGCACAACTGTATGGAAATTCAAGAGATTTCGGCACTTTTGGCGCATTGCTGGTAGTAAATGTTCTTCTAAAATGTGACTAATGTCCAGCATCCAAGCTAATTCCAATTGGAACAGAATGAGTGATTAATACACTTTCATAATTATAAACAGCAGTAAACATAACTTTGACTCAGGCTCATGTCTACATTTTTTTTAGGGCGTTGCAGATAACATTTTTATTATTACAATAGATTATGAATAACGCAATTACCTCATATCTTTCAGATGATACATATCAGGTACCCCAAACTACCTGCTGAAATCAGCCATTACTAGGACAGCTGAATACTAGCAGTATTGCCAATATTTTGTGTAAAGTGGTTTGATGCGGTATTCCTTGGAGTCTGTAGAAATAACTCCTTATTAATTATCTTAAGTCAAACGCGTCGTGCTCCTTCAAGATGTGGCATTAAAAATTCATAAACTCATGACAAGGCACAAAAACTCAGTCCCTGTGGGAGAGTCTTATGTGTGGTACACGCTACCACTGAGAGTCTGTGTGCAGTCCACGTCTACTTCAAGATGCTATCCTACGCGTTTCTTAAATTAGGTTTCCGGGCCGACATGACAACGAACAATGCGATTATGCCCCCTCTCCCTGGTAGATGGACGAACCTGACCGCGCGTGACGTTGCCAAGGGTCAGCGAAAATCGCTGACTGCAGGTAACGGGTAGCAATTACGGAGTACATCATGAGACAGGGACGTCTTCTGTATGCAAGCCAACGGCTATGATGGGAGTAGAGAAAATATATATTACATCGAACCATTAAAGGTGCACCGCTAGTGAAAATGCTGAAGCAGTGGAATATCGTATCGGTAAATCGGATCAAATTCCAGATAAGTCCGAAAGGAATTTGTTTTTATATCATGTAATTATGATACATTCTATCTGATCTTTCTGTTTTATATCTCATAATTAAATAATTACTCTATTTATGCTTATAGAAACAGATGGTTGAAAACCTGAAAGGACAACCAAGAGCAAAACTAACCCATACATCTCACAAGAAAGGTAGGCCTATTTGATTTCATGAACTTCATATATACCCAAAATTTCATATGAACAGTATATTACTTATAACTTTTTTTAAGGTAAGTGAAAAGGTAGTCGGAGGGAAAAAGAGTTTTGAGGAGGCCGAGAAGTAGATGGAAGGATAATATAAAAATGGATTTGAGGGAGGTGGGATATGATGAAAGGGACTGGATTAATCTTGCACATGATAGGGACTGATGGTGGGCTTATGTGAGGGCGGCAGTGAACCTCCGGGTTTCTTAAAAGCCACAAGTAAGTAAGTAAGTAAGTAAGTAAGTAAGTCTAACAAATAAAATATTAATTGATTTACTAAAATAAAACCTAAACTCTCTCGAAAATATATTATTGTACCATCTCATCATTACAAATATTCCACTAGATGACAGTAGTGTGTTATGATGAACTATTCTCTTGTTACCAATTATGCCAACTATCTTCATTGAACTCCATAAATTATTACTAGTCAAAAGACTTTGTTGATTCAGTTTCATTTTTATTAAAACAGTTGCCAGTTGCATTCCATTTCAATTATCAGTATATATATATATATATATATATATATATATATATATATATATATAAACAATTTCTGATACGTGACTATCCATATTCTCATACAGCAGAAGCTATAACATAACCTAAATAATATAAACAAGATAAATGATAAACAAGTTTCAACTAAGAATGATGAGATAACCGTGAATCATTTTAAAAGGTACAATTATTGAAAGTACAGTGCTGACAAACGAATAAACAAATGCTAGGGAGGTGATAAATATTGTAGGATAAGCCGCCATGATTGCTTGAAACACGTCGTTCCGTATCGTTTTTTGGTCAAAAGTAGTATGACGTAGTAAAAGTGTAATAGTCTATTAAAATCCCAGGTCTGACCGGAATTCTAACCAGGACCGAATGTGCGACAGGGTGGAGGTCTGACCACGCAGCCAGTACAAGGACTTTCCAACGAAAGAATAGTTACTTTGCATTACATAGTGACCCAAATTGTTATAAAGTGGAAAACGATTTCTTTTTTCTTTTTTGCTTTCAATGAGGAGCGAATACATTTTCTTACGATGTAGCCTATAGCCAGTCGTTCCATCGCTCGAGATATTTTGACTTCCTAAAATTATGTAAACTGTACATAAAAGCACACTGTTGCTTTTCAAGTGTGCTGGGTTCATATTTTTTTTTCGTCCGCTATGCATACTACTCAAATTGCTGTTTAGAGACGAACGTTTGAATATTATATTTGTATCAAATGTGACGGAACAAGAGGTGAACTGAATGCAGAACAGCTATAAGTGTCGTTAACGCATGATTACGTCAGGAGAACGAAAGTAAGAGGAGATAAGGCTCGGATTGCGGTGCATCCTGACCATTTTGTTGAGAATGCTGCTTTCAAAGTAGTTGGTTGAGTCGGATTAGCATCCCAGCAGAACCAAAAAGAATCTGAATTTTTCTCATGTCACTCCCGGGGGATCTATTATCATTTCACTATTTTTGTACTGGTAATAATAATAACAATAATAATAATAACAATAATAATAATAATAATAATAATAATAATAATAATAATAATCCTTCATGTGCTGACTGAAAAACATTGGCGAAATTGTCACATCGCATCATCTTCCAAGAGTACAATCATTGAAGCTTAATAAGGTAAAATACATTCTGCGGAAAACGTTCAACGAAATTTGAAGCCAACTTCTGCACTATTTTCCAAACTTTTTTTATTGTGTTATTTTACGACGCTGTATCAACATCTAGGTTATTTAGCGTCTGAACGAAATGAAGATGATAATGCCGGTGAAATGAGTCCGGGGTCCAGCACCGAAAGTTACCCAGCATTTGCTCGTATTGGGTTGAGGGAAAACTCCGGAAAAAACCTCAACCAGGTAACTTGCCCCTACCGGGATTCGAACGCGGGCCACCTGATTTCGCGGCCAGACGCGCTGACCGTTACTCCACAGGTGTGGACTTTCCAAACTTCTTCTTTTGCTCTCTGAACAACACGATGATTACAAGTGCAAAATTGAATACGGGCAATGTAAATAACGAATATTTCTAAGTAATCATACATCTTCATTCAAAGTGTAGGCTCTTATACAGGGTGGAAGTGAAATAATCCTGCAGATTAAAAGAGACGATAGGGTACACTTAAATGAAGTGAAAATCCATATTATGTTTTGTGATTAAGAGCACGGTTAATTAGAGAATTAAGTTGGAAGTTTCAGCAGTCTGGCAACATCGCCGCTAACACACTGCTCTTTCTTCTTGTAATACAGATGTAAGAGGCAAACGAACTCAGGTTTGTCTCCGTGCCTTTCACCTCTCTGTCTGACTATAACGTTGAAATCTACTCCCATCATTCTGTGGCTTGAAATTAGTGATTTTTAAATTAAAATTAACACGAAAACCGTCCACGCTATTGAAATACACCTGAGAAATAAATGATTCTTTATTAGATTTTCTAACTATATGGACAAACATTACGATCCTACTCGCAATAGTTACCGAATAATAGGGTGTTCAACATTTAGGCAGAAACATTTTTTTGTGAGAAAACTATAAATTTTCACCAAAATGGCATTACACTTTTTATTACATATATCATGAGCTATTCGCTCTGAAAATATGTAGGATTATTTCACTTCCAACTTGTATTTGCGAAAAAAATTTCTAATTCGCAGACAAAAATATGTCATATAATAGAACTGTTTGAGTTTTACAGGCGCATATATGTACAATCAGTATTTGATTTGTAGATGCCTTTTAGGATTAGGCCTACATTGCCTAGAGAGCTCTGATCAATACGATTTACGTGTTTGATAATTCTTCAACTAAATATTTACTTAGAGTCTTAGTAAATGTGCGTTAGAGACTAAATAGTTACCGCAGGTCTCCAACAACAAAATCTGTTTCTCGGAAACCGTATATGTTTGTGATATTATACACAATAATAAAAAAGAAATCAGCTTGGCGGTTTTAGATACGAGTATATGAATCTTGGACCAATTCCTTTGAAATAGGCAATTGTACGTAACTTCTGACGCTTGTAAATGAATATAAAATTGTTAACTGTTTTATAATAAGGCCAGAGAGTTTCAACAACTTGTCAATGGCTACTGGACTCGAATGTCATAATTGTAAATGGGTATACAACAAGAGAGAAGTTTGCTCTGACAGCAAGAGTGAAGTCGCAAGAGACTAAATTAATTTATTAAAGCAGTTCGTACAGACATATTTGAAGTAATTAATATTTGTTCTGAAATATAATTGAAGGGTTCAGAACCATAGTAGGCCAAGCGCCATTTACTAAAACCGTAGAAAACAAGGGTTAAAATGAAGTTATTACCATAATTCAATGAAAACATATAGCAAGTAATATAAAGTATACACATTAAAACTAAATGATATGTCAATCTTCATTAAAATATGGTATTCACTTAACTTTAACTATTGCTTTCTCCGTTTTTAATAAATGGCGCTTGGCCCACTATGGCTCTGAACCCTTCAATTATTGTGTCAATGATAATTAATTTATCTGATAATTTTTGAGAACATAAAGTCTACAGTTCTACACCATTTATAACTTTTTCTTATAATAAACAAGCTAGAACAAATTATTAAAGCCGTTTTCTAGTAAATCATCATTCTTTTTCTCTCACATAAGTTATTGCTTATTTAGGCCTAATTATTAGTAAAAATAGTTATATTCCACATGTATCATTCGTACATCAGTTTGAAATAATGGATAGAGCATGTTATTTCCAACCAAACGGTCAGTGGTTCGATTTCCGGCAAGGAGAAGATTGATATTCATCCTACGGGAGTGGATGTTGTTCTGTGACTTCTTTGCGGTGGCTCTGCATAATGTTGACCACAAGGTGAGGAATGTTCGCATTGTAAAAGAGTCGTGTAGGTCTAAAGACCACTTTTCTACACCGCATTTGATTGGGATTCTGTATAAAGAGGGATATTAAAATGTAATAAAATAAAGAAAAACTTCACCATTCTTTGATCAACTGACTCATGCGTGCTAAATAAGAACAACATCTGTTAAACCGTTTGGGAAAAATCGCGTGCATAAATAAGACGGACAACATATCAGATTTTTTCCGTTGTTGGGAATTCAGAAAATTTATATTTAAGCCTACCTGAAATTCCTACAAATCTATTTTTTCAGAGTCACAATACATTCCCTTTATTGAGAGAAAGGAATAGGATTCACACCATTGACACCAAACAGTTTTATTCGGAAAAGAACTTTGAAATGTTTTATAGAGTGGAAGTGAAATAATCCTGCAGATTGAAAGCGGCGTTAGAGTACACTTAAGTGAGTAGAAACCTATATTGCATTTTGTGATTAAATGCACGGTTAATTATAAAATTGAATTGGAAGTTTCAGCAATCTAGAAACATCGCCTCTAACAAACTCCTATTTCTTCTCGTAATACAGATGTAAGAGGTCAACAAACTCAGGGCTGTTTTCCTAGGTGACTACCTTCCATATCCCTCTCTGGCTACAACGTTGCAATCTGGTGGGATTGTTCAATGGCTTAAAATTAGTGGTTTTTAAATTAAATTTACCCGAAAATCATTCTCGCTATTGAAATACGTCAGAAGGATAAAGGATTCCTTATTAGTTCTTCTATCGATATGGACAAAAATCACGCTCCTACTCTAAATATTTACCGAATAAGAGTGTGTCAAACATTTGGGAAAAACAATTTTTTTCTGAATTTTTCACCAATACGGTATTACACATTTTGTTACATAACTTACAACATGAGCTAGTCGCTCTGAAAACCAGCAGGATTATTGTATTTGTACTTGCACCTAGAGAGGATAAGCTGAAGAAATAGGAACCTGAATGGACAGCCCTGAATTTCAGACCCTGCGTATGATGTCCCCACAATCCCTCGGCTCGCTAATTAACAGCAGCGACTGACTTCGATGCGTACCATCACATGAGTCCGTAATGCCTTAATGTTAAAGCGAACATTCCCTTTCATTAGGAATCTTGAAGAGCATTGCAAATTATAACGGCGTGTGTAGCATTGCAACTGCAGCATGAAGATGACTCTCGCTTCCCCACTCTGAGCGCATCAACACGCCTGGAACAATGCACACCGATTTAAGATTAAAGGCTGGTCCACAATAAACAGAGAACGGAAACGAGAACGAGAACGGAAATATTGTTAAAATAAATGTAGGCCTATTTCAATGTGAGCAATCACAATTGACGAGAAGCTTCCCGGAGCCCGGGAACGGGAACGTGAAAGTTAATTGTGAATGGTCACATTTAAATACATTTTAACAATATTTCCGTTCTTGTTCTCATTTCCGTTCCGTTTGTGGACCAGCCTTAAATTGTAAGATACATATCGCGTTATCTTGAGGATATGCATATGGCTGTAAATAGATTTCAGTTCATTTTGATGTATGCAACGACAATGGTATAGCATAATATCTGACACTCTTTAGAAGAAGTGATAGCTGTTTGGATTTCTGTCTACTGTTGAACGATTGTCTGCTGTCGATGTGGTGTCCAGTGTTGTTTCGGGTTCATAAGCGCAGTTATATGAACACTACGTCACAAGTCTCTCTAGTGTACTGTCGAGAAAGAGTCTAATAATAATAATAATAATAATAATAATAATAATAATAGCCTAATCCTTGGCGCTACAACACTTTAAGGGCCCAGACCTACCAGCCGCTGCTGGCATAACGTCCAGATGCCGAAGAAAGGTGAACGATCATCAAACCAGACTGGAGGTATCCTGTGGTTAGAATGATGATACCTCCGACCGTTATAGCTGGCTTTTGTAATCGAATTTCGCTCCCTATCGTAATTCCCGAAGTGCATCACGATGCTGAGTGGGCACCGGTCCCATATACCTGCCGAAATTTCATGAGAAAATTTATTTCTCCGTCAGGACTCGAACCAGCGCGCATTCCGTAATGCGAGTCCTGAGTAGGATGACTTAGACCACGACGCCACGACGCGGGAAAGAGGAAGAGCCTGAAACTCTCAGAAGGGAAAATATATTTACAAAGTGAGAGATGATTTTAGGACATCCATATGATTGGGTAATACGTAAGTCTACACAGGAACTAGGGTAATGAAATTATGATAAATAAATACAATTTGCTGTTAAGATTTAAATGGCCAAAAAACTACAAATGAATGAATGAATAATAAGTAATCAATGTTTAAAATAAATAAATTGCTATGAACTATATCGCTGACTCCCTGTTAAATGAAGTACAGTGCAAATAAGTAAAATTATATATTCATTTTTCATTCTTAGTGTTCTGCGCAAGGACAGGTCTTTCACTGCAAATCCAGCATTCTCCAATCTTTCATAATTTTTGCCTTCCTCTTAGTCTCCGCATATGATCCATAGATCTTAATGACATCTATCATCTGATTTCTCTTTCTGCCCTGAACTCTTCTCCCATTCACCATTCCTCCCAGTGCATCCTTCAGTAGACAGTTTCTTCTCAGCCAGTGATCTAGCCAATTCTTTTTTCTCTTCCTAATCAGTTTCACCACCATTCTTACTTCACCCACTCTTTCCAACACAGCATCATATCTTACTCTGTTTGTCCACTTCACACGCTCCATTCTTCTCCAAATCCACATTTCAAACGATTCTAGTCGCTTCTCTTCACTTCGTCGTAATGTCAGTGTTTCTGCTCCATATAATGCCACACTCCACACAAAGCACTTCACTAGTCTCTTAGTCAGTTCGTTTTCCAGAGGCCCGCACAAGATACTCCTTTTTCTATTAAAAGCATCCTTTGCCATTTCTCTCCTTTTGTCTTCCTGGCAGTAGCACATGTTACTACAGTACTTCCTACACAGGGTGGGAGAGGTATACGTGCAAATATTTTTAGAGGTTATCGGGGACAATATACTAAACCACATTATGTAACAAATGTCTCAATCTTCGAAGTTATTTTTTTAGACATGAAAAAATATCATAATTTTAGGTTAGTTAATACTTCCAGGCGACTTCTTTCCTTTACGAACGCCTCACTAGTTACGCGAAGGAATAAGCTTGTGGGGTTGCCTACTGTCCAGGCTTACCATGAAGGTCTTTGTGGTATGACAGGTTATCAAAATATAATCTATTGTGTATCCAAACTTACTCGTCTTTTTATATCAGAACACGGGATTACATTCATGATATATTTTGTATTGTACAGTAATACGTTCGAATTCAACCCTTAACTGTTTATGCTGGTGACCTGCTAGAGTGTAAGAGAAGGCCCTATGGCCTTAACTCTGCCAGTATAAATAAATAACAATAATAATAATAATATTATTATTATTATTATTATTATTATTATTATTATGATATCGAAAGAAGTGCGTATCATTCATGAAACATCGTATCGTAAAATACGTGACATATTTATGGAAAATCTATAAGGCCAAGGGAAAAAGTAAATAGGGCGTTATTTCACTTGTATTTTTCTTAAACAAATATCAAACTATTTGCACGTATACCTCTCCCATCGTATATAGGCCTATATGTCGATACGGCAATATAGCGTGGCCTCAGAAAACGTCCCCCTACCCGCTATCTTTGCACTTATTCGGTTACTGTTTCACAGGATAACAGTTTTTTAATGTTGTTATAATAAACATTTCATTTTTTTCGGAATTTAAGAAATCTCGTGCATGTAACATGACTGACTGATATGTGGAATACTGCGTTTTTATTCCTAGGATGTCCAGTTGTGTCATAGAATTTCATTTGTGATTAAAATGAAATTATATTTTGTTTTCCTTCAACTTTAGGTTCCAATTCGGACCAGTTTATTTTTTCCATTAAGTTGTTATCATTTCATTTATTCTTGTTCCTGAAAGATTAGAGTCTTTTCTTTTTTCAGTTGTAACTATCATGCCCTATTACAGCTGGAAATGAGCTGAATGTACGCTATACATTTTTAAATCTTCATGGAAGTCAACTGTAGAATCCCATTCAAAGGATGGATATTCGTCCATTGTTAATATGACGTCCAGTGTTGTCTTAGATAAGAGGTCCAATATTTTTTTAACGTCACAAAAGAATATTTAATCTACCAACTATTCATTTTCCACATCTGTCTTGGTTTACATTTTCAGTATGGAGTATAAAGCTTCGTACAATATTAGCTGTTCTTAATAACCCTTAGCTCATTAGAAGATTACTTGTCCTTTATGCACCATGATAGTAAAAATACGCATAATGTTTCAACGGTATGCACAAATTACCGTACTAAATGCCTTTAAGGAAAGCATTAAAGAATATTTTTGCTGTGTCCGCACATGGAGCTCTTAAATAACAAGGCATAATTATTTTACCCACTTTCCTCCAAGTATCGGGTGCATTTCAAACGACTGAGTGAGAACCACCAGTCGACAATGATAATAAAACGGTTTATATTTACGACGTAAAAAGTTTAAAAGTTGTGAAATTACTGTTAACTATTCCCAATTAAGTCATAAATGTACAAGTTTTTATGTCCGAGTATTTTAGTGAATTTATTAACGATAGTTATATACCAGAATAATAATCAAGTATAGACAGTAAATGGAATTGCACACTGAACCTTATTATATTACTAGTAAATTACTATTATTATTATTATTATTATTATTATTATTATTATTATTACTTACTGGCTTTTAAGTAAAACCCGGAGGTTCATTGCCGCCCTCACATAAGCCCGCCATTGGTCCCTATTCTGAGCAAGATTAATCCATTCTCTATCATCATATTCCACCTCTCTCAAATCCATTTTAATATTATCCTCCCATCTACGTCTCGGCCTCCCTAAAGGCCTTTTTCCCTCCGGCCTCCTAACTAACACTCTATATGCATTTCTGGATTCGCCCATAAGTGCTACATGCCCTGCCCATCTCAAACGTCTGGATTTCATGTTCCTAATTATGTCAGGTGAAGAATACAATGCGTGCAGTTCAGTGTTGTGTAATTTTCTCCATTCTCCTGTAACTTCATCCCTCTTAGCCGCAAATACTTTCCTAAGCACCTTATTCTCAAACACCCTTAATCTCTGTTCCTCTCTCAAAGTGAGAGTCCAAGTTTCACAACCATACCGAACAACCGGTAATATAACTGTTTTGCAAATTCTAACTTTCAGATTTTTCGACAGCAGACTGGATGATAATAATAATAATAATAATAATAATAATAATAATAATAATAATTATTATTATTATTATTACTTGTATCATCATCATCATCAATACACTTTTTCTTTGGAAAAAGGTGTTGGTACTTATCAAAATTTACAAGTTGAACAAATTTATAATAGCATCTGAGTTAGAGACGTAATGTTATGGACAACTTCTTATTCATGTAATGCCGATTGTATGATTAATTTCTGCTATTGTATGCGAGAAACGTTAATTTAAAATTTTCAAAGAGGAAAGATGCTGGTACTGCGTACTGTTGAGTACCGCCAAAAACATTGATTATAATAATAATAATAATAATAATAATAATAATATTATTATTATTATTTTTATTATTATTATTTGGTATTACTCGACCAAGGCGATTGGAGCCTCGGGCGTAATGTGAACTATCGCGAAGCGGTATTTCGAAAGCAAGGGGCAGTAGCGGCACGGCTCCGGGCTGCAGGACTCCACTGGCCTTGGTTGAGTAATACCTTTTCCAGCTAACAATTGTCTGTCGAGAATTGGAGATAGTTTGTCTTTTATAGGACTCACGAGAGAACTATGCATTCATATATATGACATTAAAATGGTAGGGGAAATTCTTGGTCATGTAATCGGCACGGCACAAGGTTGTCGCTTGAAATAAAACATGAGAACATCAAATGTTAAAGAGATACCAGTTTTTCAATGGAGATTACATTATTTTTTATCGCTGGAATGTTTATACAACTTTGATTAACAATGTGTCGATCACTATATTGTCCGAACGTTGAAAAAAATATATACATTTGATATTTATACTAAATTAATTATACAGAGCATAGAAAATCAGTAACTCTCGTAAGAACAAAGTTCGTGTTCGGGAGTAGTTACATTATAATACAGAAATACAAAAATTAATGCACACAAATAATATTATGTATATATACAAAACAAAACAAAAAATAACATTATAAAAATTATAGATAATATCAATTTTAGTATCATTGATAAGTAAATGTTTATTATTAAAATCAAGAATAGAAAGTGTTGAAAATTTAGGGTGGATTAATTATGGATTTATATAATCTTGAAGCTAAACTAATACTGTGTTTTAAACCTGCAGTTGTTCAGTGTTCTTAGTTTTCAGAAGTTGCCGAATTGTTTCTAAAAAATAATATTATCATCCGTTATTATCCAGTATCCAGTGAGACAGTACATGCGCCATTATAATTATAATTGCATATGGTCGACTTACTTTCAAAACCTCGCAAGTCCAATTTTTCCTGAATGTTGAAATCTCTGTATATTTTCAAAAAGCGTCTGCTGGTAACTCCTCATAATTGTACAAATGATGACATATTTTATAAATAACAAGTACATAGCAGTTGTTAGCTAGGGGATAAAAATAATAAGTTATTTTGTTCTTTTCTACAATTTCGTGAAACGCAGTTACGAGGTTTTAGAAGTACCTAAGTGAATGATAAAATAATGTAATTTTTATTATTAATTATATTTATATTCTAGTGTTCCCGTCCCATTCGTCAAATAGTTCTAATAAATATCACTGGACGATATGACTTCATAGACAAATTCTTTCGTGGTATTAGCCTACCTATGATAATATTCTTCTATTAATTTAGAGAATATCTGTGTGTATTCTTTCATTACATCGTCTATAAAAAAGATTAAAATATAATGTCTATTCATAGACATTTCGCTAGCCCGCGCTACGAGCGTGCTAAACTAGCCCCGGCTATCGACTGATTACTTGTACGGGATTCATATCATATCATATCGCTAACACTGGTTTATGAATACGAAAAACGTTAGTTCGCTGATCATCCACCGGAAGCCCGCGCTAAGAATGTCTATGAATACGGCCCTAAGGCTTTAATTTCCCGTCTGTTCGCTCAATGGCAGTTTAACTTTACTCTCATTTTATGCTTCGTCACCAAAGAGACAGAGAAGACACAAGACGTGAATTCATCACTGTGACAGATCTGCACTTCAAACAATACTGCCTAGTAGACATAATACAACTGAAAATATTTCATTTCCTTCGCGGAACTTGAACCTAGGACCATCGTTTCCAAGCAATGGCCGAAAGTCGCGCGTAGTATGGCCTGCGGTCGTTGTGGCGCCGTCTATTTACTTAAGGATGAAGGAACAGACACACTCATACTTAATACACGTCAAATGCGATGAACGCAGTTTCTCTCTGGGATGTCAGGGGCTTCTGGGAGCTCCACCCATTATCGGGACCGCTCTCGATAACTTCGTGGTCTGTTCATTAATCTCCCTCTGTTGTCTTAAAACTCCACCCTCGGACGGCGTTTCCTGAAGCTCGAGGAACATTTACCCACTTACAGTTTTTATTACAGGTAGACTTGAGGAAGAGGCAGAAAGTGACCTTATCAGTAAGGAGAGGTTCAGCTTGGACATTTACATTGTTAGCAATATGTAAATGGAACACAATGTTAAGTTTTGATACATTCACGTTATCAAAGAGAAAGAGGAGAGGTGAAAGATTAGTCAAAGTAGAGGAGAAAGTTCATTAGGTGTTGATTTCTCGAAAATTACTTTTCTGAAGATTAGTTTTATTTTGAAGAAGAAGAAGATAATAATAATAATAATAATAATAATAATAATAATAATAATGATTTATTAACCTGGCAGAGTTAAGGCCATACGGCCTTCTCTAACACTCAACCAGGAGTAAAAACTGCGTTACCAAAAACACTACAAATTTACAAAGTACACTACAATTTTATAAGCAAAACTGAATAAGATAATAATAATAAAATGTAAACAACACGTAAGAAGAAATCAGACACAATATTTAACATAGAGAAAGAAAGAAAAAAGCATAATAAAATGTGAACAGCAGGTCAAAATAAATGAGGCATACAAAGTATAAAAAATAAGACAATTATTGATAATAATAATAATAATAATAATAATAATAATAATAAGAAGAGTAATAATAATAATAATAATAATAATAATAATAATACTAATAGTAGTAATAAAATAGTGCAGTAGGCCTACAAAGCATACAATGAATACAATATTTTTAAGTACACATAGTAAGGAAAATTATGATGAAGATGATGATGAGTTAATACAGTAATTCTGCACTGAGGTTTTTCAAAGTGAAATATCCATAACTATTAAATAATTATAACTCTCCTTGAAGAGAGCAACCAGTACAAATTGTACCTAAGGGGTTATTTACACGCTCAGATTAATTGCCTGTGCAGACTATGTATGCACAAAACAATCTACACAGCTGGTAATTACGGTTCATTTTTTCTTTACACGTTCGGACCTCAATCAAGCTTTCACACAGTCTTGAATGAAATGTCGGAAGGTGCATAATGTTCTTTTTTAATCTGATAATGACCAAAGTAAGTAAATTTGCTCAAAAGACGAATCTTCAGTCTAGTATTATTATATCGGAAGTTACCAACGGAAAGAAATCACAACGGACAAGGTATACTAAGGACTAGTTTCCAAAACGTGAAATGTTTTCTCATGTTAATCTTTAAAAGAGCTCAAATCTGAAAAATATGACTGATTTAACTGTTTTAGAATAGATGAAGAGACATTCGTAGAACTCTTGCAGCATGTCACACCTTTTATAAGACGACAGAAACTGTAATACTGTAACGAGGAAATAAAGAAGTCCTTACGAAACGCTGAAAGTAAAATTACAATGTGACGATGCTCATTATGTTCAACTTCTTTCAGTGTGGATATTAATTTTCCGTAGGCCACGTTTTCCTTATTCCGATCACTATATTCCTTACTCTGAATTTTTCAAACAGCTTGCAATGTTCTATACAATTCTATGAATTCATTCATAAATTCACGTATTCCTGGTCAGAATCACAAATAATAATTGTTTTATTTTAAATAGAGAACTCACCGTCACTTTAGTAGACAGAATACTTGCTATTTCTCTGGAGCGTGATCTATGTCGCCTTTACACGTTCAAACATGCACCAGTCTGAGTTAATTCAAGCCTCGCCAGACTTTGCACAGGCCGAACGCAGACCACACCACACCACAAACCAGTTTTTCCGGTTTCTCTGTATAAACATAGTCTGTACAGACAAACCGGTGTAAATATCTGTTCGTGTACAGGCCACTTAAGCCACATAGAACAGCTTCCAATAGTAGATCAAGTCTGTCACTTGGAAATCCGTTTTGTTAGACTGCTGGAACGTACGTGTTTGAACTTTCACTTCTTGTCACCCAGTAAGCCTATATATGAGCTATATCCCATCTTTGACTTTAAAAGGAGGGTACATTCTTGAGAGCATATGCGGTGAGTGCTGAAGAATATACTCGTACCAATGTGGACGTGCATTCGAAAATATTATCAGTATATGCGTGAGTGCTTCTGAACGCGAATGATCTGAGCCATCTTCAGTCGACTTTGTTCACCCCTCAAAGAAAACGTATCGTACATGTGTGCTCAGTTTTGACGGTATATTTTGCCAACAATGGAATGGTCAAATGAAATGTGTTTGTCTCATCGACCAATAGGCCTACTAGTGTTTGGACTGTAATTTCTGCCAACAATGTAATCGTCAAATGAAACAAATGTGCTTATTTCATCGATCAGTACTAGTGTCTGGAGGTAATTTTTGTCAACAATGTAATGGTAAAATGAAATAAATGTGCTTATCTCATCGATCAGTACTAATGTTTGGACGGTGATTTTTGCCAGCAATGTAATTATCAAATGAAATGTGTTTGTCTCATCGACCAATAGGCCCACTAGTGTTTGGACTGTAATTTCTGCCAACAATGTAATGGTTAAATGAAATAAATGTGCTTATCTCATCGATCAGTACTAGTGTTTGGACGGTAATTTTTGCAACGATGGAATAGTAAAATTGACCAGTATTAGTGTTTGGGTTGTAATTTTTGCCAATAATGTAATGGTAAAATGAAACATGTTTGTCTCATCACCAGTACTAGTGTTTGGACTGTAATTTTTACCAACAATTGAATGGCCAAATTAAATGTGTTTGTCTCATCGATCAGTACTAGTGTTTGGACGGTAATTTTTTGCCAACGACGAAACGTCAAATGAAATGTATTTGTCTCATCGACCAGTACTAGTGTTTGGGCTGTAATATTGTTGACAACAACGTAATGGTAAAATGAAATGTTTTTATCTCATCGACCAGTATTAGTTTTTGGACGGTAATTGTTGCCAACGATGGAATGGTCAAATGAAATGTGTTTGTCTCATCACCAGGACTTGTGTTCGGACTGTAATTTTTACCAACGATGGAATGGTCAAATGAAATGTATTTGTCTCCTCGACCAGTACTAGTGTTTGGGCTGTAATTGTTGCCAACAACGTAATGGTAAAATGATTTTCTTTGCTCATCGACCAGTATTAGTGTTTGGGCTGTAATTGTTGCCAACAATGGAATGGTCAAACTAAATGTGTTTTTCTCATCGACCAGCACTAGTGTTTGGACTGTAATTTTTGTCAACAATGGAGTGCCCAAATGAAATGTGTTTGTCTCATCAACCAATATGAAAAGCAGCCGATATTTGATTGATTATGATATTCGATAGCCATTTCACATCGTTGTATTTCACTAGCGTTAGATGGTTTTGTTTTCCTTCCCAGTATACTCCATGTTTACATTTTCGCTCACATACTTAGACTTGCATCGTATCTTTCTCGTTTTGAGTATTTTACCATGAAGAGAAAATTAGCATTACGCCTTATGCGCAGTAAGATGTTGTGGTATTCAGTAGACTCTTACGAAAATTTGTTTGTGCTACTTGGGAAGAAGCCGAGGACAAATTAGGCTTATAAATGTCTCGGAGGAGGTCGCTACTTCTTCCTTCACGCTCCATTTACCCACTACATTCAGATGCGCTGACTCGGTCCCTTAAAAACTTCCACAACAAAATCCATTGCCTCTGTTATGATGATGGAAACAGGTGATAAACAAGCGAAAAAAGAAGGCGAGCAGGGGCGAGATCTATTGTGTGGGAGTCCCTTTGTTGCCTACTTGTATAATCTGCATGCAATTTATTTTGTATTACGCCCTGAATAAATGGATTTGATTTGCTCCCGATACGATGCTGCGTAATGGATGTTTCTCAGCAGCAATCCATTAAAAACTTTGTATTCGTGTTGAGTGAACATGTATAAGGGCATCAGGGAGAATTTCTTGACGAATAATCTTAAAATGAAGCATCAGATTGTATTGTGTATGTGGAAAATTATATCCACTATGAAAACAGATGTATATTCCTTATCACTATCTGAGATTTTTTTGTCTCTGCAGCTCATAATGCGATACAATTTGACAAAATTCATTTTGAATAGTGTAAATAATATAATAGAAACAAACAAGGTTACGTAAATATCACATGCAATAATGAAGTTTCAAAATTCAGTATATTCTGTGTCTTAAAGCAGTTCTTAAAGCAGTGATGTCAAAGCAAGCGCATTTTTCTGACCCTGATGTCGTGCACGGCCATTAAGCGCTAGGTATGCTAGGAGGAATAAGCTGCCTGTTGGATTAAGAAAACAGTGGTGCACAAACTTCAAACGGAACGTGAAATTTTATGTCGTTATTTTTATATGGCTTCTTTCTGTTTGTTATTTTCTATATTGTCTGTAAAACAAAAGTGCTAACACCTATTGCTTAGCCCAATATTGCAGTTGTGTTTTAAACGTTAGTAACGCAATAAAGAGTAAAGAAGGAATATTCACACGAATTCCATAATAACTACAACTATACTGTACTAAGTGAATTAAACATATCATTCATAAAGGAAGTGTTATCCCAAAGAAAGACACTGAATATGATATGATAAGTTGAAATTGATATTGATGGTATCTTTAGCCTTAGAAAAGTAATCAAAACAATATTATAGTAGGCTACAAAGCAAAGTTGTCTAGGTATATGTTTTAACTGTAACTAATATTACATAATAAAACTCTTATCGCATTATGCTTTTAGGTGATATTGGTGCGCAACTTTCTGTTATCGGAATATTAAATTATCTCGAAAACTGCTGAAGCTATAGAGCTGACGTTTTACCAACATATAGGCACATATCTTTTGTTTGTAATGTAACAGTATTTGCTTTGTTAATTCACTTCCTTACAAACATTTTTCATGCGAATATTTTCAAACATTTTAATCACTATCTTCAGTATTACGTATTTACAATATATTAGATTTATGAAAACATTGTTTTAGTACCTGTAAGGCTACTAAACAAACATATCTGAAAATTTCACTTTTCTGGAAAAAAAAGTTGAGAAAATATTCCTTTTGAATAAAAAGCAAACTCGTGAAAAATGAGCATTAAAATTAAAACTTACATTCTTATAATACACTTATACTTCTCAGACAAATCTAAAAATTAACATGAATACAGTTTTAATAAGTTCTCTTCCCTTATCCATTGAATCAGTGCTGGTCATCTCTGTATATAGCTCGACCAAGCGGCATATACTACCTCTTTCGTCTGTCTCTTTCCTTTCCGCTGTAAAGCGCTCAGGCTGTCCTGGGCGTCAGTTGACATCACTGTCTTAAAGTAATCATATTTCCCTTTTCTTTTTCTTTTGCTCTCCAGGTGTGGTATTTTTCCCATTCCGGCTCCACAGGTCATTTCTTAGCTTACCCCATGTCTTACTTTTCCTGTCGGTTGTAGAATTAAAATAATAATTATAAGGATAAAGATTGGTGATACTGTGATAGGAGTAATATTGTGATAGTTCTTTTTGAGAATTTATTACAATTTTACTGAGCGAAGTAGGACTGGTTTTGTGCAGTAATTTGTCCACGAACACTCCTTTAATATTTTAACGCAAAAAAACCGATCTTCCTCTTTCTCAGTAAAATTGTAACAAATTCTCAAACATAACTCTCACAATATTACTCGTATCACAGTATTACCGATATTTACCCTATACTTCAAATAACTGGATATTATCACTCTCATTTATATTCCATCAATGTACCGGGAAATCATTCAACTCTGTCATCTATTCAATTTATGTTCAACACATTTTTTATATCTTTATTCTTTTATCTTCATCCCCCTTAACCCCAAATAATTTCCTAAGCACCTTATTCTCGAACACTCTTAATCTCTGTTCCTCTGTTAAAGTGAGAGTCAATTTTTACAACCATACAGAACAACCGGTAATATAACTGTTTTATAAATTCTAACATTAAGTTTTTTAGAAAAGACTAGATGACAAAAGCTTCTCAACCGAATAATAGCAGGCATTTCCGACATTTATTCCGCGTTTAATATATTTTATATAGAAATAAAAAATAATGGTAACTGGACCAATGTTGATATGATATTTCTTGCTTAAAATATTACCTATAGATCACATTCCTAAAGCGTAGGTCATACTTCGTTGAAAACTCTGTATATTACAGTATAAATGTAAATAAACGTAACTACTAGTTTATTCGAGATTAATAGACGCAATTAATATTATTATGAGCACTGAAAAGAAAAATTCAATCTCTGAGTATAAAAAATAAGAGATTATATTATCAGCGCAGTGTTAGCTATGATCAAAACTGTAACGAAAGCTGCAGTAGAAATCAATATGGCGTGTCATACTAGGACGCTACAGTAAGGGTGGTAACATAAAAACCGCATGTAAGTTTTACTGTTTAAGTAGGCGATATACCTGAAAACGAAGTCAGAATTTCAGAAAACATTGTCCTTTCTTATGGTATAGACTACAGGTAAATATAAAATAAAATATTGTAAATTTTATAAAAACGATCGAAAAGTCGACTGGAAATTTCTTGATAAATATTGATGCCCCTTAGTGCCAAATATTAATCTTCTACAAAATGTGAAACGGCTATAAAATTGTAGTTCAATCATGCACGACTTTCTAATTGTGAACTTTTTGTTGTGCTGGTGGAGCATGAAGCTCCTAAACACGTTACAATTAAATTACCTTGAAACAAAAGTGTTATACTGAAAGAGTTGTGGGCAGACGTAGAGACATGCAAGTAATGGAGATACAAGCCGAGGATCTTTCTAATCGCTCGTGAGGTTAAAATAAAAGCCGGTGTACTATAATTACTGTCTTTACCTGACGTGAATCAGTTATTCGATTCTGAAACTTCGCTGAAAGCTGATCTGATGGGAATCATAAAAACTAACATTAAAAGGCGAGAGTTATAATCCATTAGCGTCTGAGTATTTCACTTAGCTTCTACGCTTAAAAGCAACATTAGCGAATGTAATCCTAAAATGTTGTACGTGCTATATCTACGTCGTGAAACAGAACTGATGTTTGATAAGTAATGTAGGTTAATTAATACTGTCATTTTTATTTGCATATAAATAAAATAAGTGAGGAAAATTACGAATTACGCTTGTAAGTTTGTATGTATTCGATGCCTGAATTTAAGCCGTACATTATTTGCATGCTAACTATGGATAACTATATATAATAATCACGTAAATAAATTCCTAGATTTCAAAGGAATTATACGTTTACCTACTTCCACAACTAAGAATGTGTATTTTTCTGAGCTTGCACATAGGACTTAATGGAAATGGAAATGGAAATGATTAATGAATAAAAGAAGTGTCACAATATGAAACAGATGTACAACAATATGAAATACTGTGATATACGATCTGAGACGTACAATGTATTCTAGCGGAATCCTTCCAAATTACTGCGCACTGATGCCTTCTTTCGTGGAATGTGTTAGTTTGCAGTTAGAAGCTGAACTGTTGAAACGTTTATCATTATTGCGTTTTCGAGGAAACTGGAAATTTTGGCGGCAAGTTCTTTTCTTGAATATACATTCTTATTCCTCAATGTTAAAAATATTAATTATGTATATTCTTAAAGAAAATAATCTACGTTTATAGCAACGTACACTTAATTGGTTTCGTTTTTAAATTATGATGTGTTTTGAGGTTATGACTTACAACATCAGTGTGCCACAAAATATGAAATACTAGGATTATTAGTATTCCATATTTATATCCTGGTTTTATATAGAAGGAGGAAAAACCTCACCTTCTAACAAACTTAGAAAACAGTGAAATGAAAAGGCAATGCAAAAAGCCATAAAACAGGTTTAAGAAAAGACGTGAGAGACGATTCATCTGGATTAAGTATTACGATTGGGAAAACACCTTCTAATGAAGATGCTGAATGCTTGTTCTGTGCTTTTCTTAGTAGAAGTCATTTTGACTTTGAAATTTTCATAATCTTTTAGCTTGTTAATAATATAAAATATTTGTACCTCCATTTTTATTAAGGAAATATGTTACATTTTGAGAAAATTACTTTTTCAAAGATTTTATAATATCTTATGAACTTCTAAATCCGGTGTACAATTCACAGGAACATTCAGCAATAAACAGGACGATACTTCACGTTGTATTCAAAACATGTACGTTCAAAAAAAATTCCATATTCGTAACACTTCCTTTATATTCAAGAAAAGAACTTACTGCAAAAATTTTCACTTTCCTCGAAAACACAATAATGATTAATGTTTCAACAGTTCAGCTTCTAACTGCAAACTAACATACTTCTGCGAAATAAATTATCAGTGCGCAATAATTTGGAAGGCTTCCGCTAGAACACAACACTTCTAAGGTCGTATATCACAGTATTTCATATTTGTACTACTATTTCATATTTGTACCACTATGTCATATTTGTAACACTTCTATACTTTTTGTGCTACTTTCTTAGAGGCCTCCTCTGGAACAAGAGCTTAACTACAAAATCTTGACTTTGAGATACAAAGTATTAAATATTTTAAACCTGGTATAACAGCCTTGCGTAGAATGGATTTAAATGTTTCTAGAATGCACTGTGTTCGTTGGAAAGAAATAATATTTTGTTAGAATGAGGGAGGAAGATGTGTTATTAAGGATTCAATATAATGTTAGAAACGAAAAAATGACGTAACTTATGTTAAGTTGTTAGGCCTATACCAGGGAACGCCTTATCTCAGAGAAATACGAATTTTTGTCAATATTGTGACACAAACGTCTCTCATAGTTCACAGATATTCATATCTCACGTTTGGCACAAAACTACCCAGTAGCGATTGCGTGACTGTAGCTATGGCCTTGGGTGTAATGCAATTCCTTATCTTTATACCTATGAAATTTATGTATGCATTACATGTTTATAGTATTAAAATGATAGAAATAAACATTACGATTTTGGTAACAGCATAATTCATTAATTTAAAAATATCTGCGCAACAGTACAACGAACACCGAAAAATAAAACGAGAAAAACACTTCGTACTAATGTAAGATAACGTATCTCCTTACACGCCAGGAAGGCGCAAGGTACAGTGAGGATCACGTAAGAACAGTTCCGGTCCACCTCCTTGGTCTCGAGGCAGCGTGCTGAACTCCTGGTCAAGGTTCGACTCCCCGTCGTGAAGTCAGGGAGATTTTAATTCGGACCTCTTCGCGGGGACTAGTTGTCTGTCCATTGTCCAAGTGTGTGCGTGTGTTCAGTAGAATTGTGATTCAAGATACAATAAGCCTATGGCTGTGCTGCCGAAATTAGTGCAAAAAAAAAACAATTCCTAAAAGGGTAATTAGGCCGTCTGTTCAGTGTTGCCAACTAATACCAGATATCACAATGCCATGTACTGCAATAATAATACTGGTAATAATAATAATAATAATAATAATAATAATAATAATAAAGATAATAATAATATAGTATTAACAGTAACGATGTCTTGCTTATTTACTTATTTACCACATTTCATTTTTATGTTGGGAGGTATTTTCTAAATGATTCAATAATTTGCGAAAGAGTATATTTTCCTCCTGAATCTCTCGAACATTATGTAATTAGTATATTAATATGATCTAATATTAAAATGCATTTTGTTTGACAACATGAAATTCATTGTTTTGACTAAAGAGTTTACGATTCACGAGACCTAACCTAAAAATATATTTTGTTTGATCACGTGAAGTGATTAGTACAAAGTTCGAAAACCGAATGCCACTAGCTCAAATGTTACTGCAGGAATATCTGGTACATTAATGATAAAATTCAATACTTCCATGCTCTTTACTTCGCACTCGCGTTTCGTTGTGTTAATATGCTTAGTCCATCTCCCATTCATTGGTAGACTAATCCCTAAATATATTAAATGCTTCATATTTTCCAATGTGTGTCCAGCGTATGTCCATGTCTCATACCTGCTATATACAGATCCATTTTTAAAAGTAATTGTCTTGGTCTTATCCGTATTAACAGTTATACTCCATTGTCTACATTAACTTTCTAAGCAGTAAAGTTCCTATTGCACTCCATTACTTGCTCGAGAAATCAAAATCAGATCATCTGCATATAAAAGTGGAGATATGGAGATCCCGTCTAATATTGGCGCTTCAGATTCGATCTTATCGACAATTTCTGGTATGTCATCCACGAATATAATAAAAAGAAGAGGTGAGAGTATACAACGCTCTACAGATAACCACATTTTCCGATACAGCTCATGCATTTTGTCAAGACACTTCCCAACTCCTCCTATAGAGCTATGCACGAGATCGGATGAGTCTACTTACGAATTATAGGGGAATGGGTTAGCCTTTGCCTTGAACTCGGTAGACACACGCCCGACCTTCCCTTCTACTCCTACCTTCTCCACAGAAACATTGTTCCCGTACTGCACATCGCGAGTGTCTTGACAAAATGCATGAGCTGTACTTTATCACGATCGTACATTACACAGCCCTTTTAAGGGGAAGTCCTTTACATATTAAGAATGGAAATGCCTACCATTTTGTTTCTTTGGGCTTAGAATTTGACATCTGTAATAGGCCTACAATAATATGATAGTAAGTAAAAATTATAAATTTTACTTGTAATTTAAACGAAACAGATTATAAAATGTCATAGTTATTTTCTCCTTTGAGATATCATGTATCTAGACCTACAGATGACAACACAGAATTAGGCCCTATTACATAGAATCTGACATTACCTTATTTCTTTAATAGTGAAAATTTGCGCAAATTGAGCAGAATAAATAAAAAACAGTAACATAGGAACTGCTGATATATTGTTTGAAGGACGTTGTAGGAACAGTTGACTTAAACAGTCTTGAAACAAAGCGATGATTGCTTAGTCATTTTTTCATTACACTTGTCATACAACCCCGCTATGAAAACAACGTAGCCGAGATGATGAAGTGTTCGTTATCACAATTCCATTGTGTAACATGGCGCATCAAAACAAAGAAATGATTTCGCATTTCACGCCAAACAACAAACGGCTGACAGCAAACAAGATACGATCGCCTGGCAACACGGACGCGCACTCGTTTTTATTCCGCACTTCTAACCACAAGTTATGTTCAACGCCGAACGGCGGGTTCAATTAATCAATGCTATGCAATTTTCAATCATCGTAGTATTTTGTTAATGAACAGCGAAAAAACTTGGTTCAATATTTTTAGTCAGGTTTAGGATGAATGATGTGCGCTCTTCATTAGCTGCGTGATGCGTCCAATGTTGCTCGTTGCAAAACATCGGATCCCTATGCCAGTAAGCGCAACAACGCAAATTTATTTTAAATATTCTATCTATGCAGATATTTCATATGCCTAATGGGGGTTTATTCTAAACTCATATTTTCTTTGTTCGATCAGACACTAGACAGACAGACAGACAGAGAGGGACTCCATTGATGGAGAAATGTAACGACGCCGGATGTTCCACTACCAAGGATGAGTAGCTAATTCGAAACACGATATTTTAATGATATAAAGAATAAATGTGAGAGTTTTAAGAGTAGATTCCATCACATTTAATCCGTGGCGCGACGACATAGAAGAGTAGAAGAGACAGAAGTAAATAATATAGTTATTTATCTTACTATAAATGGCAAAATTAACTACTGTTTGTGAGTGAGACGTTTATGACACGAACGCGCAAGCAGAGTAACATAATTTTTCAGAAACTTCTCATGGACTTTAAGTCACATCTAATATACAACGTTTTATCTTATCCTTATAATTATTGTAATTATTTTCCGCCTTATATGTTATACAGGGTGTCCATAAACTAAGTCACTATTTCGTGTTTACGCTAACTTACGAATGTTTTTGTTGTTATAGGTTGACCACTAAGTACAATGTTAACTATTGCTGAACGTGTCTACATGACGTGACATGACGTCTACAGGGTGTTCCGTACGATGAACTGCGACGATGGTTTCAACGAAAAGTTCGAAAGGATGGGCCAACGAATAAATCCATATGGAGGCTGTTGAATAAGTTTCAACGAACAGGCAATGTTGCTGACGACTCTCGAACAGGTCGACCTTCCACAAGCCCAGCTGACATTGATACTATACGGGAATCAATTTATTTATTTATTTATTTTGCTAATAATTGTAACATAAAATATAATATATACAGCAAAAACACTAGCTCGCCACTGAAAGAGTAGAACTCGTGCTCAGGGACGAATTCGTGAATTGAAATTAATAAGTATATAATACAATTTGTCTTATGTCTACTATGCAATTAGAATATATAAATTTAAATGTACAATTTTTCAATTTTTATAAAATCCATACATAACTTTTTAAATTTAATACTAGAACTATTAGAATTGACAAGATTAGGATATTTAAATATAAATTTGTTATATATTCTTGGACCTAAATTACTACTATGATTAAATACTGTAACTGTTGCATTTTGGTTCAAACAATCTTAAAGAATTCATACCTTTTGTTTCATAACTATGAGAATTGAACGGAATTCTAAATCTGTACGTTGTCTTTCGCGTCAATTGCAAATTCCGAAATCAACCGTGTTCAAAGTGCTGAAGTTCACCCTGAAGAAGCGTGCATATCATTTGCAAGTGTTACACCAGTTGCATGAAGAGGACCTTGCGGAACGGATGGCGATGTGCATAGATTTGCTGGATTCTGTAGAGACTGATGGTTTAATGTCACACGTGTTGTTCAGTGATGAGGCAACATTCCATGTAAGTGGACAAGTGAACCGGCATTACTGTCGGATTTGGGCCGACAAACCTCCAATGGATTTCATTGAGCATGTCCGAGACAGTCCAAAGACCAATGTGTGGTTGGGAATCACGCAGACAAAGATCTATAGACAAAAATAGTTACTTATTTTATGGACACCTGTATATTATTTATACATAAGTTGATTTTTTAGTTTTAGCAACCATTTTTTTCTCGATACATAACATACTTACATTCCGAACTGTTGTTTTTCGTAGTGACCTGTGATCGCGCTATGCACTGATAATAGATGTCTGACACTCTTCCGATTGGCGATGTATGCACTGGAGAGCAAAAGTAACTGGCCACCCTATCACATTATCTCCTGGCATAGTTGCCTCATAAGTGGTGCTTTTCTGGTATCACTTGTGAGGTTCAAACCTGTCTTCAGACAGTTGACTGAACAACAACGTAATGTATTAGCAGTACATTCCTGTGCCCAGAATCTACATTTTTACATAAATAAATAAATAAATAAATAAATAGAAAATAACTACTTTGGCAGGCAGGCAGACAGACATTCAGATATACAGACAGACCGACAGACAGATACAAAGACAGACAGGCAGATAGATAAATAAAAGAACTGTGAATTAGAAGGTTAATAAAGATCTTTAGGACGTTGCTGATCAAAATAGGCCTGTTAGATCACATTAAATGTTCATTTCGTCTCCCACGAGATGACAAAAATAAAATAATTAGAATGTTGAAATAGTTTTGTAATACTAAAATTTACAATGTTATTGTTCAGGCCCAGTACTGAGTCAACGGTTTAAAGATGACGTTGATGCTGCTGATGGTAATAATAGTGGTGATGGTGATAATAATGATGGTTAAGGTGAAGGTGGGGATGACGGTTATGATTATGATGTGATTTAATGACTGAACGTCAAGAGTGCAAGCTCTGGACTTCCATGTAAAGAAGTTGGGACCAAGTAGTTGAGACTGTTATTTTCTGGATCCTTGCGCAATCGTATGTATATAGCAAAGAGGAGAAAGTTAATTAAGGACATGCAAAGTGTCGTTTCAATAATGCCATATGCAGCTGAAACGCGAGCAAACACAAAACAAGTACTTGAGACAACACAAATGAACGTATTAAGGATAGTAATAAGACAAGGCAGTATAGAATAAGCAACGAGGAAGAAGGAACAATGTGCGCATAGAGCCAACAAGAGAGTGAGTGGGTAGCAAGAGGGTGAGACTCTTATGAATTAAGAATGGAACAAGAGATAACAAGAGATGGAGTGTACGAAGGGAAAATAAATTTTGGTCCTAAGAAAAGATGGGGAAATTTCTTTACCTAGTAATAACAAGCTAGAAGAACAAGAAGCGCAAAAGTGTCTCCTGCTACAGAACCTATTAAAATATCATCATACACCTACTGAGGGGAACTCACGAGATCGGTCCTGGTAGGAATGTGGAGTAATGCCAATCCTACACGCAGTCAACAGCTAGCGTAACGCCACGATTGCTCGCAGAAAACGACATAATGACACACTACTAACTACAATACAGTAACTAACAAAAGTAAAAACATTCAATCAACTTTTAAAATACAAACTAACAGTTTCAACTTATATAGGTCTCGCAAGCAGGGAATATCGACGGAAGAAATGCGAATGAAACAATGCGATAAGGAAGAGCGGGCGATAGGAAAGGTCACGAGATACCTTGTATGATATTAAATAGTATAGTCGGAAGAAAAATGACATCGATAGAATCAGTCTTGTGTTGTGATAGTTACATTACGACTTTAGATTGTTCAATTGCATGTGAATACGTGTCTTGTATCGCACAGTATTATTATTTCATTCTAAAAATATGTTGCGCTTTTAATTAGCTTTGAATTTTTCTCTTGCTACGTTCTTTATTTCCACAGCGGTGTCTTTATTTCTTCATCTTCTTGGAAGAGACAGTAGTTCCATCAGCCCGCACCTCTCGCCTCCTCGGCGTGCCTATATACACACGTCAAAACTGACAGCAACGCCACCATTGCTTTTCCGCGAGCTATACAACACACCCACACAGAGCCAGTCTCAAACTATCTGATATTTTCAGCCAATATAATTAAACATCATGTGCTGACAGTGATGTCATCTGTTCAGTGTTATAAGAATCATACTCATGACAACGTATCTTATCTCTGGTCAGTTCTAGGAAGAGCGGTGCTCCATTCATCAATACCTCCCCGCGCCGCACCTAATTAAAATACACCTCGCAGAGAATTTCTCGTAAGCTCCTCACAGTACGTCATAGGATACGTCCTATGCTCACCGCGAGAAAATTTGAAGCTCTGCTGTATACATTAAGTGGAAAAGGTGTCATCTGAGGCATAGGGAAGGTCTTGCTTAAAACATGATTTGACTCAAATAATGTTATTATCTCATCGGCGCAAAAACTTGAGCTAGATATTTAAATGCTAACGAGGAATTCATCTGATATATTTTCTTAACGTTGTAGGTAAAATGTTTACAGTTTAGTCTCTTTGCAATAATAATAATAATAATAATAATAATAATAATAATAATAATAATAATAATAATAATAATAATAATAATTAGAGCCCTGATATTAGGCAAAATGCCTTTTTTTAAACTGAGAGTATGTATGAAAGACCTATTAGAGATAAACACGTTTCCACACATTTGGGGACGATAGGCCCAATTTTTATTTTGCCTTTTTTGCCTATTTTATCTCCTGTTGCCTATTTTAAGGTTAAATGCCTTTTTAGCCTTTTTACGTCGTTATTGTGCATTTAAAATAAACCGCACATAAATTACATAAAAAACAAAAAAGAACAGTTATACAAATTAAAAATATAGGCTATATTCACTTCACACAAATATTTGCTGAGAATCTTATTCTCCAGCAATACATATGTTTGCAAGAAGTCGTAAACTTTTCTCCTCTACCGATTACATCTTTTATGCCACTTAACAAAGAAGTTTGAACAGTAGGCCTATAACCCTCAGTGCTAGGTCAACTCGGGGCTTACCAGCGAAAGAAAGGGGATGAGGAAAGTAGGCTATTAAAAGCAAGTCTCCAGGTCCCGTTACTGTTGTCGCTTGCAAGCACAAGTCAAGCGTACTTTGAAGTCTCTAATCCCTTCTCACATCCCTCTTTTTGAGACAATACACAGTCGGTTTTTCCTGATCTCTGAAAGAAATTAGAGACAGTCTGCTCCAATCACTTCAGTAAAAGTAGAAAGATCTTTTTCCACCATGAAAAACGTTCTTTCAGACAGGTGGCTCACTATGACAGTTGACAACTTAAAAAGCATCTTGTTGTGACATGTAACCAAGGAAAGTGAGTACCGCATGGGATAGTTTATTATTTGTCTATTTTTTGTCTGTTTCCATGAATAATAAATGCATATTTCACTGCCTATTTTTACTATTTTAGTGCCTATATGCCTGCCTATTTTAACCAAAATAAATGCCTAAACATCCGGCCCCTAATAATAATAATAATAATAATAATAATAATAATAATAATAATAATAATAATAATAATAATAATAATAATAATACTGATACTAATGATGATGGTTATAATGAAATAGGTTTTAAAATGTGAAACAAAATCAAGTGGTTTAGAAACTTATAGAAATGCAATCAATTTCTTTCGTTTCTTAGATAACAAAATACATCGCTCTTAATTTGTTAGTCATTTCAATGCACCTTTCTTATTTTACAAATTTCGAAGTGAAATCAATTAATTGAAATGTTGCGTCTATGAGCGTTGTGAAGAGAGAGCGTTTCACTTTTCCAGTTTGGATTAGTTTACTGTCTCTCTGAAACACTCAGTTATATCATGGAGCGGAACACATACGAAACAGCTGCTGTAGAGGAAGATATGTACTCCCACTGGAACAAAATTGCAGGTAAAATTATTTCGTCAGTCGCATTTGGGATATGAATCGCTGAGTTAAAAGCGCAGATGAAGTCGAATTTAATTTGGCACTCCACAGCATTACACTTAGGGTGTTTAAATAACAGCTTTAATACAGGGCTTACCGTAATACAAGTTCTATTATTCGGAATTCTGGCGAATAAAAGAATAACACTCGCGGCGCTTTCAAACAAAAGCCGCGTTAATACTGGCCGAGCCTTCAGAATTGTGGTCATATTTTATTTTTAAATGCCGAAAAAGGCCATTGAAACTAGAATCCTAGCAAAGAAGACTGCGCTATGGGGTGGCTCGGCAGGTGGTGGGATATTGTGGAATTAAAACAGATTACGTTCCATATATTAAAAGTCGCTGCCAGATGAATGATGTGTGTCGCTTATTCAACTGCACATATCGTTATTTTCTTTTTGTTTCGAAATTACATGCTAGTCCGACTGTCTGCATCCAAAGCGACTGAATTCAAATGCAACCGAACAGATCCACGAATTATAGCATGAACGACGGGGTGTAGCGAGAACGATGTAAACGGCACATGTTTCTCCACTACACACTTGCATCGTACTTACTGAGGGGGACGTATGGATGGAGTGCAAGTATTTTTAAAATTCAAGTTATTTTTCAAGATAATCTAACCAAATTTTCACACTCACACGTACACGCACGGACGCACACGCACACACACAAATAAATATTTAAGGAATGTGTCCTTTACGTAAAGACTATCATGAGCACGCTACCAGATATTGTAATGATATTCAATTACCATTGATTAGACTTGAAAAAACCAATTCTTCATTTATGAAACAAAGTATAAAGTTTTATAACATGTTGGTTAATGACGTTAAAATTTTGGATATGAGACATTTTAAGATTGTATTAAAAACATTTTACTACCTATCCATATTATGGAATAAGTGATTTTCATGGTATGCTTAAGAATGTGTTGCTTTGACTTACGTTGATTGTTTCTTGACTTAGTTTCTTTGTCTGTAGACACAAGCCAAACTTAATAAAGCATATCCATCCATCCAGTCGACCTGGTTGGCGAGTTGGTATAGCGCTGGCCTTCTGTGCCCAAGGTTGCGGGTTCGATCCCGAGCCAGGTCGATGGCATTTAAGTGTGCTTAAATGCGACAGGCTCATGTCAGTAGATTTACTGGCATGTAAAAGAACTCCTGCGGGACAAAATTCCGGCACATCCGGCGACGCTGATATAACCTCTGCAGTTGCGAGCGTCGTTAAATAAAACATAACATTTTCCATCCATCCATCCATTCATCCATCCATCCATCCATCCATCTATCTATCTATCCTATAATTTTGAAGAAATCCGATGAACAATTAAAATAACTATGCAAATTTATTTTATTTATTTTTTTTTGTGAAATCATTAAAGCCACAAGGAACATTTTCTAAAAAAATTATTGCTCCCATAGCCATGAATATTTTAAGTGATTTTTTTAAATGAAAATATTGAGGAATTCTGTGGAACAAAGTTTTTCAATGTATCGTAAATCTTAAGATATAACTGTAGGACTAAACAGAACCTTACGGACAGAACACTTTATATTATATTGTAGACACTAATAATTAGCTACATGTACTTCAGTTAAATTTAATGCTATTTGGAGGTATCGTACTGAAATTTGATGTCTGATTTGCGTTGCGTTTTTTTTTTTTATGAAAGAATGAAAGTCAGAGATGAAATAATTTTACAAATATACACGCGGCACATATTAAGTATTAATTATTCAGTAACATAACGGTACATATTGCTTAATTACGTATTTGGGTGAGCTAGGGTAATGTATAGGAGGTAACAATTCTATGTAGTGCACAATACTCTATATTGAATAAATAACAAACCAACATCTTTAGCATGACTTGCAGTTTGTAGACCATCTCAAACCCCAAACTACACTCCTCTGAGCGCAAGATCTTATGTAGGTACTCGGTCAGTTGTGGCCGAATGTTACAATAAAAACAATTAACAACATGGGTATTTCAGTCATAACGTCATACAATAGCAGATGAAACTATGAAGTAATTACATAATTGAAATACGACTATTTGGTCTAGGGAGTCATCCGTTTTCATTGCAAGAATAATTCGTCTAACATGTCTGTAAATTAGTCTTGAAGACGCTGCGCTGCTGGAAAAGTTTATATTGCTGAGATTCAAGAGCCTTCACAACCAATTAAAAACTTTGGTAGGTACTTACAGTAGTACATCCGTTATCAACACTTGTTTTAAGTAATATAGGGCAGTACAACACCTTATGGTATCGTTCGGTGACGAAACCTTCCAGCTGAGAGTAAACAACCTTCAGTACTTACAAATATATTCTATTTCAGACGCTGTTAGGTCTAACATAATACCAACCTTAAAAGTAGAATTAATCGAACAACGCCATAACCTATTGCATGGTAATAACAGTTACATTCATAGTTTAAATACAGTGCGTCCGCAAACTCACTCCGCAGCGAGGAGAAGGCGATGTATACGCTAGGGGCTGCAGTTATGTTGGTAGGTGGGATTCACTGTCGACTGTCGGCAATACTGTTACGGTAGATTCCAATATGCTAACCTCCCCTACTAATTCCACTCGAAGGTCAGCACTGAACACGCGTGAATGATTTTGCTGCCAACTTAAAACTTCCCGCTTAGGAGATCGAGCCTCTCTCCTCGCTGCGGAGTGAGTTTGCGGACACATTGTACAACTTCGAAATTAATTCAGGAGAAAACGATTTATAATTGATAATAAATTAATAATTGATAATAAATTAATTATTGACTAACTATAACAAAACTGTATTTGGAAATGTAACAGATTTAAGTCAATGATATTTATTTATAATAGGTGCAGCGAAGCGCGCGGGTACGGCTAGTTATTAAATAAATTGTGTCTATTCTACGTGAAATATTTTAGTTGGTGTGAAAAATGTATGAGAAAAATTCAAAATTTTAGTCAAAATATTATTTGTTAATTGCTACAAAATACAATAAAAGATCAAAATGCACAGTTCACACATACTATCTTTTAAATTGTCTGCTACTGAAAGTGGCCATGGACACGGGCAGCTGGACTCTATTTTATGACACAGTGCTGCATGCTATCTGATCCCAGAGCACGACACATATCCTTGCAACCCACTGGCTAATCTGCAAACACCAATACCATAATTTAATTTCACCTGTAACTGACCTCAAGCCAGCAGTTATCTAATTAGTGGGAGGGAGCCATATCTCATCACGGAAATTGTATTACAATAGCTATTAATTATTGCGACCACTTCTCCCCAACCCATTGTACTGACGCAGCGCGCACACCTCTTCCATTAGGCGCAGTCCAAATTCTGGCGTCACCATAAACTGTTTACTATAGGGATAAAGTTACATGCTAGCATTCTCAAGTTACTGTATCAAGTGCTTCTCAGATATTGTACTCAGTCTGCACATGATTTTATTTCTATTTGTTGATATAGCGTATTTCAAACACAGATTTTAGAAAGCACTCAAATTTAACATTGGTAGTTAACAGCTTGCATGGTGTGACCAGCGTATAGGGATATATAGAATGGACACTGAGCGAATTTTCCTGTGTTTTGTTTCTTTGTGCGCCGGCGTTTAGTTCCACTTTCAAGCGCTAGAGATTAGTGTAATCGAACACACGCTAAGATAATAATTGAGAGTAGAGTTGAGACACAGGATCCAAACATCTCCTACCTTATTGCATAAACCAGTAACGCTTTGCTTCAAATAAATTCAAGTTAGCAGCTTTTCCTTATTTCTCAGTCACAAACTAGTTGTAATAATATTTTTTTATGTTTTAGATAATATAATAAATTATATTATAAAATAATATAATACATTATAAAATTATGTATCAAATTCATTTAATATTTGTATACAATATAACATAGGTATATGGTTTTACTTCTAATAAGAGTTTTGTTTTTCCATTTTTAGTGCTATCATATCATTACATATTTTAATTGTTATTGGGGTCAACGTCTCAACTCTCATTACAAAGGAACTCTAGAGTCTAGATATTACAGTTAATGACGGATTTATTATTTCATGGGTCCAATTTATTTTATTTGAGTACATAATGTACCTAGATGTATTGATGTATGTGTTATATTTCCGCTGTGTCGTCTCCTAGCTGGTGTGATGTCAGTGCCAACTCCTGGGAGAAAGCAGAATCTCACGCTCAAACTGGTTTGAAGGTCATTGAAATCAGTCCTGCTACATCAAAGGTACCGACGCGAAGTGTCGAGACATCACAAAATCAGGTCCGCAATCGCTCAAGCTCTAAGACTCGCGTTACGGAATGCGCGCTGGTTCGAGTCCTCATGAGGGAAGAAATTTTCTCATGAAATTTCGGCCAGTGTATGGGACCGGTGCCCACCCAGCATCGTAATGCACTTGGGGAGCTACGATAGGTAGCGAAATCCGGTTGCGAAAGCCAGCGACAACGGCTGGGGGATCATCGTACTAACGACAAGATACCTCCATTCTGGTTGGATGATCGTTCACCTCTGCTTCTGCATGTGAACGTGAGGCCAGCAGCCGGCTGGTCGGTCTAGGACTCTAGGCCCTTCATGAGCTGTAGGGCCACGAATTATTTAATAATGAAGTAAAAGACTTCAAATTTCGAACGCCCTCCACACATTCCTGCCAAATGCGCATAGGAAACTGCTGACACTGAGGCGATCGGACTGATTTATACTTACCTAACGATTAACTTTATTATCAAAGTCTGGACAGGGTTTAAAACAAGAAATATAATTTCAATCAGCGCATGTTATTGCGTTATTAGTGAATATTTTGCTAATTGTAAGTAGGCCTATAGATCGAATCAACAATGCTGCTTTAAATTTGTTAGATAATTGTTTGGTATAAACCTCTCACGCTAGTTCATTGTAGACAAATTTATATAAATTCGGTGTTCGACAAGAAAGAAAATAGGACAATTTTTTTACTGACGCTGTATCAACTTCTAGGTTATTTAGCGTCGATGAAACTGGTGACAGTGAAATGGTATTACGCCGAGGATTCGCCATAGGCTATATTGCCTGACATGTTTACACTGAGAAAATATTGAAACATCTAGTGATATTCTCTGGCAAATGATGAAGGAAATAAACCATCTCCAATTTGTAGACATATTCTGTAATTTCTTCACGTACCACCTGTAAGGCAACTAAAGAAAACAGATTTCAGTGTCATAGTTTTCTTTCCTCATCAATAGCTTTCGCACGTGCATTCGAAAGGTTTTATGCTCCTTATTTCAAGACTATGGAGACGACCGGGGATGTTCCTGTGCTGCCATTCGGTTAGCTGCGAATTGAATTGAATTCAAGCAGTAAGGCAGGTGAAATAGCCAATCGATGCTGTCGGTTGAGCGTGAGAAGTGTTGACAGTAAAGACAATTTGTTTTCCGGCTCAGGCAATCAATGTATCCGCAGTGACATGGAGTGCTTGACCCGTGTGGCAACACTTGTTGCGAGGAAGCTCAATATTGTGCATTGTACACTACGACGATGCCTATCTTTGGCGAGAACTCCAGGATTCCGCGTTCGATTTCGGAGAAATTCCTTTCTCACAACGTTTAAGTTTATATCCTTACTTTCAAATTGAAAGTGATTGTATGAAGCCTCACCTCAGCTGTCGACTTGAAGAATTCGAACTTTTATCCTGAACAGATAGTCGAAGATTTATTTATATGGACAGTGCAGTGCACGCGGTACGCGAAGACATTATTACAAAAACAACCCTTTTCAAAATTGCTATTTTTCAGGAGAACAATAAAAATAAATAGAACAACACATGTCAGCTGTTTCCTACAACTGACGTTCATCCTTGTGGCTATTGCACCTGACATGTGCCATTTTTGGAGTCTATAAACAATTGAATAATAGAAAATGTGTCCTTAACTCAATTTCATTAAAAATGACTAGAGCTGTTTTTGTAATAATGTCTTCATATTTAAAAATGTTTGAAAGTGTTTAAGAATGTTTAGAAATGTTTAAAAGTGTTTAAAATGTTTAGGAATGTTTGCAAATTTAGATTTAGATTTAGATTTTATTTAATAATAACATATACATAAAAACGTTACATTAAAATACCCCGAAAGAGCAAAGCTCGTGTTCGGGGACAGTTCCGTTACATAGATACACATACTTTGTAGACAAAATACTTAAGAAAAAAGCTCACATAAAGATGATAATAAAATTAGTAAATAATAATACTAGTAATAACTGAGTGAAAAAAGAGACGATGTTGAGATTGATGGATTAATATTAAATTATTATTAGTAGTATAATTAGGCAAGTCATGTTGATATAGTAACCAAGATAAAATAGAAAAAAATACACTTAGGATAGAAATAAACTTGTTTTACAATACATGGTACATAATATAAATACAGGGAAGTCTGTCATATAATTTTTTTTAATTCTGGATCTGAACATTTCATTGCTTAAAGTAGTCAATTCTGGATGAAATTTTATTATCTAATTTTTATAGACGTGGACCATAATTTGTACTGTGTAGTAAAGCAGCAGATGTGAAATATTTAGGTTCAACTAATTTAAGAATTTCATTTCGTCTTGTATTATGATCATGTGGCTGAGCTACAAAATTCATTCTATTTTTATGATAGAATTTCATTAAAGAGTATTTATAAATTTAGTCAATTCTAAAAACATTCAATTCGGAATGGATCAAATTTGTTGGATAATCTAGTCGCCTTTTCAAACAAATTTTGATTATACTTTTTTGCAACATAATTAGAGGAAAAAGAGCAGTTTTTGTAATGACTCCCCATCCAGTTATACCATATTGGATAACAGATTCAACTATAGCCAAATAAACCAAACGTAATACATGAGTAGACAAGTAATGGCGAAGGTTTACAAATTTGTAAATTATTTTACGTATCCTGTTACATAAAAAGGTGATTTGTCTATCCCATTTCAAGTGCTGATCAACAATAATTCCCAGGTATTTCACATCTACAGATTCTTTCAGGCAAGGGCATTTACAGGTTGTAGAGAGTTTACAAAATGAGTTGTGGATTATTAATTTTAAATGAGAAAGTGATTTAAATTTGTTCAATATATATATATATATATATATATATATATATATATATATAGAATAGGACCTAAAATTGTTCCCTGAGGGACACCTATATCAATATTTACATTTTCACTGATATTATCATCAATTTTGGTTACCTGAGTTCTTTTGTTTAAGTATGATTGAAATAACTTATGCGCAATACCTCTGACTCCTATATCAAATAATTTTTCCAGAAGTAAACGATGGTTAACCGTGTCAAAAGCTTTCCTTAAATCTAAGAAAATCCCTAAACATTTAGAACCGTTATCCAACTCCTGCATAATTTTACCAGTGACTTCAATAATTGCGTCATCCGTAGATAATTTATTTCTGAAACCATACTGATGTTTGGACAGAATTTAGGAATGTTTGAAAATGTTTAAGTGTTTAGGAATATTTGAGAATATTTAAACTATAATTTTCTTTAGCTTCTACTTCTGTCTTACTCTGTTACACACGAATGTAAAAGCAGTGAGAAAATAATCTTGTTTACCTACTAAGAGACGAATACGTTGTTGGGACGGAGATATCAGAATGTCAGTATAAATGTTTGCAGATAGATTTAAGAATCGGGTGGACAGCAGTCAGAACGTAGAGAGAGGTCTGCAGTACTGCAACACGATACTGGTCGAACCGACTGGAATGGCAGGCGAAGCAGATGCGGCGCAACGAGATTGATTGCGGGATATTCAACATGTGCGGCACTCAGACGAATATTAAACCTAACGGTAGGAGACAAATTGGAGCTGCAAATGACCAGAAACGCGTTACAAGTGTTTAAATTACTTCTCATACACAGAAATTCATAATTTCACCTTGGCGTCCGTCATTTTTCAAACGCAGTCATTGGAAAACTATTTACAACTGTCAGAAGTAAAAAGACTAAAATTTGCTATACAATTTGTTTGACTTCAGAATTGAATACCTCATTTACAACCTACTGCGACGTTTTCATTACTTTTCGGGAATTAATAGAAAGACGACATAATACTATTTCATATTTTGATTAGTTTCAAGATCGGTTTGAGAAATTAATTTTCTCTGATTATTTTAGTTTTTTCTACAATCAATATTATATTTTCACTCAATTATCGCTAATCCGTCTATAGAGTTTAAACGTGTCTCTAAACCTAATGTAAGTATTAGAAAAAGTACTGAGTGTATTTTTAGTAGTATTTATTTATTTAACCTGGTAGAGATACGGCCATCAGGCTTTCTCTTCCACTCTACTAAGGTATTACAGCTATAATATTAAGAATAAAATTAAAATTATTATTACAATTAATATTAAATTTACAATCACAAATATAATAAAGTACTAAAAGATAACCTAACTAATAAATACTACACATTTTATTCTAGAAATTAAGAACAAAGAATTTTTTACTAAAGCATAAATTAAACGTAGAATAATAATTTTATAGGGATGAAATTACCCGAGATTAAAGTATTTTATGCTAGAATAAGAGAACTATTTACATGAAGCCATGTCAAGACGAGTCTCAATTACTGATCAAGTGCTTAGTAAGTTCACGTTTGAGTTGAATTTTATTTCGACAGTTCCTGATGGTAACAGGTTGCGAATTCCAGAGCCTTGGCAGAGCTATTATGAAAGAGGATGAGTACGAGGAAATGTGAAGGGATGATATTGTTAGTATTGTCTCATTGCGAGAACGTGTGTTCAGATTATGATGGGAAGAAAGATAAGTGAAGCGAGGTGACAGGTACGAAGGTGACCAGTGGGAGATAATAATTTATATTACTTCTGTTAAATATACTTACAAGCTATATCGCCGTAAGATTTGAACACTACAGCATACAAGCATTTACTATAGATTTGTTTCAATCTGTATCTTAAATATGTTGAAATAATAGTAGTAGTAGTAGTAGTAGTAGTAGTAGTAGTAGTAGTAGTAGTAGTAGTAGAGTAGTAGTAGTAGCAGCAGTAGTAGTAGTAATAATAATAATAATAATAATAATAATAATAATAATAGTAATAATAATAATAATAAAGAAGAAGAAGAAAGAAAGAAAACGGATTCCAAAGGTTCCCCGGCTGCACTATAGGTTAAAAAGCGTTCTGCGTTGGTAAAAGTTTTTGAGAAACACTGTGATAGAGGAAAACCTCAAGAATCTGATACCTATAATAATTTCATTCGAACAGACCGACTAACTCTAAAACACCACCACCACCACCACCACCACCACCACCACCACCACCACCACCACCACCACCTTCAACACGGCCTCCAGAAATGGAGGGTGGCTGCGAATGTATTGGATAAGCTAGTCCCGTACAGCCGATAAGAGGTGGTCCTCCAGCTTGGGGGTTGGGCGAAGGGCTAACAACCCATCACCGTAAAAAATAATTTGTTACGAAATCCCAACATAAGTCTCGGTTATATTACCTGTTGTTCTGTATGGTTGTGAAACTAGGATTCTCACTTTCAGAGAGGAACAGAGATGTTCGAGAAAAGGTGATTAGGAAAATATTTGGGGCTAAGAGGGATGAAGTCATAGGAAATTGGAGAAAGTTACACAACGCAGATCTGCACGCATTGCATTCTTTACCTCAAAACATAATAAAGTAACATTAAATCCGGACGTTTGAGCTGCCAAGGGCATGCAAGACGTATGGGTGAATTCATAAATACGTACAGAGTGTTATCCTACAAGCAAAACTCAGCTCAGACTCCTCGCGCCGCGCATGCTATACCCCTCTTACCCCCCTGCAGTAGGCGGGTTCTTTAATAAGCGGCTACTGGTATAGCTATAACGGCTACGGTTGCGGACATGTGCACTCAAAGAGCAGCTGTATAACCTATTAAGTGAATATAACATTACAAGGTGTCAACATCGTTTTTTTCTAAGTCACAATCGGTATCTATCTTCACTGGAACTGTCCTCATATTTAAATTTTAAATATTTAAATTAAATTAAATTAATATTTAATATAAAACGCTATGTGACTCCCTGACTCTGTAGCAATAACACGTGTTCAGTTCAGCACAAGAAGATAATATGTGCGCATGCGCCTAGTGTCGGTGGTGTGATTGGAGATGGGGAGCATACTGGGAAAGGGAGCATGCGTCATCTGCACGAGACTGTTACGCCTGCTGGTTTCTGCGCACTGAGGTTTGTTTGTTGGATGCCTACAGTTGAAAGACCAGAGGGAAAAAGACCTAAGAGAGGCCAAGACGTGGCTATGATGCTAGGGACTGGATTAATCTTGTTCAGGATAGGTACCGATGGCTGGCTTATCATCATCATCATCATCATCATCATCATCATCATCATCATCATCATCATCACTAGTGCGATTCTTTAACAGGAAGATTTCTGAATCGATCCTCCCTTCATGCGCATACGGACCGTTTGTATATTAGATCCTATTGAATAGCCAGTGAACAGCACGAGTTATGCGAGAGACGCTTTACCAAATACGAATGAACTGAAATGCATGTTAGAAACTTACTAGAGATTCGCAATGACGCGGTAAAAATGTATATTGAGATAATATCTGCAGAACATTGTTTTATAACTTAAAGTGTACCTATTTGCTGAAGTAAGATATATTAATCAAACACAACACATTTTGAATCAATCCGTATCAAAATTACTGCGAAATAATAAGCACTAATGAAGGGAAATTAAATCATCTGATTGTGCCTATGACTTTCTGCTTGTTGACTGGAGCGAAATGTAACATCATTAAATATTAAAAGTCACACGAAACCTAATCACGCTTGTAAACACAACCAATGTGGTCGCATTCTGGAATGTGTTAATTAATTCGTTGAATGTTAATCACTACGACAAATCGCTATCAACGCATGCACAAATTAACAAAACCACACGCAAATGTGCGTATTTGAACGGCTGAATAGCCCCTCTGCAGGCGCTCAGGTGCGGAGCCCCACACCGCTTAATCTCAAGCTGTTGTTTCCTGGTAGGCTATATCAAGCACATTATTATTATTATTATTATTATTATTATTATTATTATTATTATTATTATTATTATTATTATTATCATTATTTGGATTTGAGGGAGGTGGGATATGATGATAGAGAATGGATTAATCTTGCTCAGGATAAGGACCAATGGCGGGCTTATGTGAGGGCGGCAATGAACCTCCGGGTTCCTTAAAAGCCAGTAAGTAAGTAAGTATAATTATTATTAATTATTTTAGTATTAATTATTATTAATTACATTTATTGTTAATTGTCATTATTGAGTGTAAGTACTAATTAGTTACCACTGCCACCGGGTATTTACCCATTTGCAGTGTGAATATATACATACATACATACATACATACATACATACATAATACATAATGGAAACAAAAGACCGGATTGTTGCTCTTGATTAGAACTTCAGCTGTTGAAGTTTGTGATGCGAACTAACGAAGGATACTCAATTATACACTTTTATGTCTGTTTAGGTTAGGATATATTATACAATGTGTTTTGTTTGTGCTATTTTCATTTTAATTTGTGTGTTCTTTTGGAGAGTGGTTGGATCTAACTATAGGTGAGAGGGGTGAAACCTACAAAGTAGGATTTGTTTTACACAGCACGTACTGTCAGAAGACACGTGCATGGGATTTAAGAGAAAATAATGTTAATATAGTACATCTGTATGTGTAATATTGCTCAATAAATCCATCTACTTCTTCTACATACATACATACATACATACATACATACATACATACATACATACATACATACAAACAAACAAACAAACAAACAAACATACCTACATACATGTAAATCGTTTCATAATATTTACTTTATGGCACAAGTTAAGCCGTTATAATAAAATTCATGACGTTTTAGTTGAGATGTTAATGTTTACGGCACTGCTTTAATAATGTGGAATATTATGAACGATTTTCATTAACAATAAAGACTGTTTTTTGTACTCCAGCATTACAACAGTCTTTATAGTTAGTGAAAATCGTGCATAATATGCCACATTATTGTACCAATGCCGTAAAGTTAACTTTATGAAACGATTTGCCATGCTATAATATTAAATTTTAATTCATCATTGTTGTCATAGCAACCTCTTTCTTCATAAACCATGATATCAACCTATTCATCATTAAAAATCTGATGTCATTTCTTTATTAATTGCTTTATAATGCTGTCGTACAAAAAATAACATATGAAACACGTTTAATGTTATACAATTATTGTACTTGTAAAAATTAGGAAACTCGCTTCACTTGTTTCCTAAAAATTGACTTGTTATCATAACGTATAACCACAGTCTAGTATGCACAGTCACGAAGCTTGAGTTGTTGAGGGTACTAGGAACAATAGATTGTGCTGGTACTATTTCGCATTGTCTGTGATGAGGCGATAGTAGCGATCCTAGTGGTTAGCAACTATCTATGGATGCATATTCCCTACGTATTGAGCTTCTTCGTGACTGTATATACTAGACTGTGGTATAACATTATGAGCTTGTTTCATAATATACTAATGCTGGTGTACAAAAAAAATGCATATTATCAATGTTTGTTCAAATTAAACTGACTCTGACCAGGGAATAAAATAATCTCAATACAAACATGGCCTTTGTTTTTGCATAAATAAGATGTGAATTTTGCAATAAAAACTAGTGTATGCGTAGGTCTGTTCTCGCAGAACACAAAATGAAGAAAATGCAAGTAAGCAAGAACTAAACCTCAATGTTGAGAATGGAAAATAAGAGAGCATGTGTTAGGATATATTTTTAAGATAGTTTCAATCATTTGTCTCAGACGACATCAAAATCTTATTTTACAAAATTTCTATTTGGTATGTTGATGCATGTAATCTGTGCAATTGAAAGGGACAATAAATAAACTATTACAGATATCCTATTCATTCATTCATTCATTATATTCCATACATCTTACATGAGTAATGAAGATTTAAGATGTGGACCAAGTCAAATATTTTACAATATTACAATTACAATTTTTACCAATTTTTATAGTTTTACAATTTAGTAATTTTCTACAATTTTTACAATTTTGTGCAATTTTTTACAATATTTTGGCGAGATGTAGTGAGATGAGGTGAGATCCGAGGATTCGCCAAAATATTACCCGGCATTTGCCTTTGGTTGGGGGAAAAGCTCGGATAAACCCAACCAGGTAATCAAATCAAAGGGGTTGATGCCAAGGACTCGCCATAGACCATACGGCTTCACGGAGTGAATGAATTATGAAATTCATCCATATCTTATGTAGCCTAACATGAAAGTATATCGTATGATTACATTGTATTTTACTGTTAAATTGACGCAAGCATGAAATCATGAATTTACAAGCATTAAATAAGAGAATTATAAGAGAATTTTCAGTTATATCACAATCACAAATATAATTTCTACATCCTCTTCTACCCCCCCTCTCTTTCTATTTATTAAGCAGATGCAGATTATTCTCTGTCTTGCAGAGATGTTTGTCGAAGCAATGCCGTAGCCGTCTGTTTTTGGGGTTAGTTTTAAACGGAGGATTTATAAAAACCTGAACACATTGTAAGAGTAGTGCGAACTATTCAGTAAAGTGAAGCGCACAAATTAATCAAGAGTTGTAGCAGACTAGCTACTTTAATTTAACATTCAGAGGGCAACCTTTCAAGAAAATGGAAAGAAGAGAAAGAATTTGTATGCATATAGTATGAGAGCTTATATCAGTATACAGACGGCAAGGTTATAATTCAAGAAACTCTGGAAGACTTGTGTTCTATTTACAGAATATCAGTGAGGAACATAATTTGAAATATTACGTAGACACAAGGCACGGAATTACGAGATAAAAGTCCAACAAGTTCTGAAATGTTACCTAATGAAGACTTCACAGAATAAGTATTCAATATTACAAATGAAGGTACGATATAACTGAAAAGAATATACCGGTTATATGAACAAAGTCTTAAAATAAAGAGAAGTATATTGAAAATCTGACGAACGCTAGAATAGAAAAACCGGATAAATCTCTATTATAATGAATCTTTAAGATTACTAAACATTGCTCTCATCCGAAACGTGGACCATCAGACACAAACAGTACAAAGGACTTTATTGAGATCAGTCAAAGAATGCACAAAACTATGCGACGACAACAACAACAACAATAATAATAATAGTAGTAGTGATAATAGTAATAATAATAATAATAATAATAATAATAATAATAATAAAATATACTTTCGTATGTTCCAATAGGACGCCGAAATTTAGAAAGACTTAAAAAGCACTGGTCTGAGACCGTAACGGGTCCAAAAGGGTCTAATACTTGAAGCGAATGATTATAATAATAATAATAATAATAATAATAATAATAATAATAATAATAATAATAATAGTAGTAGTAGTATTAATAGTAGTAATAGTAACAATAATATTATTAATAATAGTAATAATAAATACTTTCGTATTTTCCAATAGGACGCCGAAATTTAGAAAGACTTAAAAAGCACTGGTTTGAGGCTGTAACGGGTCCGAAAGAGTCTAATACTTGAAGTAAGTGATGATGATGATGATGATAATAATAATAATAATAATAATAATAATAATAATAATAATAGTAACAACAGAGGTGCAAAATATGTAAATATTTCTGCAACCGTGAGCTGTGAAGTAACAATGGTATAATAAAATTAAATGGAAAGTAGCCTAATAGTTTATTCGATTACTTTTTTATTACGAGACAATGTTAAAAACCATTCAATTATTTTAGAAACCGATCATCTTCGAAATGTTTCACCCATCTCCTAACACTGCTGGCGCCCATGCATAATTTGAGCAGCAGATTTTTCTTCTTCAACAAGGAATTTAATGACAGCACGCTGTCGAAACGAACCATCGTTGTCGACCATTTTGCAAAAATTTTTGTCTGTGGTTACTTGATAGAAGTTAATGACGTCACAATATGTCAATGTATAGTGTTAAGTCTGTAGATGAGCACATAATCGTTTTTGTTACATTGTTGAAATTGAAATTATAGCAATGTGTTGCTCATAACTTTCATACGATCATCTGTAGCAGCGAATATTTTGTCGGAGGTGTGTAACAAAATGAGGAATTTTGATGAAAGATAAGTTTATATTTTAATTTCAGAGCCCATTTTTAATTTCTATGACATATTTCATACTGTCACTGAGCCTATTTTATGTTTCTGATTTTCAGATAATAAAAATCCAAAGTCTACAAGTAAGTTATGTGTGATTTTAAAAGGAGACAGAAATGAAATGAAAAGCAAAATTCAAAGAGGGAGAAGAGTAAAATAATACCACAGTCTAGTATATACAGTCACGAAGCTCATTACGTAGTAAATATGCATCCATAGATAGTTGCTAACCACTAGGATCGCTAATATCGCCTCATTACAGACAATGCAAAGTAGTACCTGCACAGTCTATTGTTCCTAGCACCCTGACAACTCAAGCTTCGTGACTATATACTAGACTGTGATGATACGAAGAGTAAGAAAGGGCGGAGAATGACAAGAGGAGGGATCATTTGAGATTTGAATTTTGGAACCTATTTTGAATTTCTATAGCATATTTCATACTTTTATTGAGCCTATTTTACGGAATTAAAATCTAATATTCAAAGAATAAAAATTCGAAGTACACTAGTATTTTATGTGTGATTAAGAGGAGAAAGAAGTGGAAAATGAGAAGGAAATTTTAAAGAGGGAGAAGAGTAAAATGATAGGAAGAGTAAGAAAGAGTGGGGAATGACAACAGGAAAGATAATATCAATGAGGAGACAGAGTGGGGGACAAGATAAGTTGGAAAAGAGGATAAGGGAAGGAAAAGGAGAAGAAGGAAAGAAGTAGTGTATATGGACAAATATAACATAGATGAACTAGAACTGTAGTTTCTGTAGTTTGGTCGATATTACCACGTTAGAATTTGCAGAACTCGTGAAAGTCTTGTCAAGATGTAGGCCTCGGAAATGTACCACACAATGAACACTCCTAACCTGCGACCTTTCATTTCGTGGTCTTGAATGCGTGCAAATCGATCAAATCCCCAAGAGGAAAGAACCTTGCAGCAGTGTTTACACTTAAGATTTCTAAAATGAATGAAGCTCAATACAGAGTAAAGGCTAATTCACAATAAAGAGATAACGGAAACGACAACGAGAACGAGAACGGAAATAATTTTAAAATAAATGTATTCAAATGTGAGCATTCACAATTAACTATTGTGAATGCTCACATTTAAATACATTTATTTTAACAATATTTCCGTTCTCGTTGTCGTTTCTGTTCCCGGTTTATTGTGGATCAGCCTTAAGTAAAAAGAATGAAATACTACTCATAACTTTTAATTTTTAGTGTCACTGAAAAATATTTTGTATAAAAGTAGGTTGAAGTATTTTTTTATTTTATTGGGTTATTTTATGACGCTGTATCAACATCTAGATTATTTAGCGTGTGAATGATATGAATGTGATAATGCCGGTGAAATGAGTCCGGGGTCCAGCACCGAAAGTTACCCAGTATTTGCTCGTATTGGGTTGAGGGAAAACCCCGGAAAAAACCTCAACCAGGTAACTTGCCCCGACCGGGATTCGATCCCGGGCCACCTGGTTTCGCGGCCAGACGCGCTGACCGTTACTCCACAGGTGTGGACCAGGTTGAAATAGATCAACCAATTTGGCACATGTTTATAAAACAGACATTTAAAAATTTTTATAGGCTTTGTAAAAGAATGTAGTTTTAAGTAATACTTTACATTTATTCTTTCCTTTTCCACATGTAATGTGATCTCTTGAAATACTAGATGTTCGTGGAATATATTCAATTATTGTGTTGCTATAATATAATTTTCTATTTGCAAACGTTGTCTGTAGTTTAAAAGAACAGATACATTAAGAAACGCAGTGTAATATACTGTCATAACTCATTGGCAGTGAATATCAACAAAATATATTCCAAACCCTTTATACATCATTTAATGGGTGGAATGAAAAATAACTTTCCTTTTCGATGACAGGAATGCTAATTTTTCTATTTAAATTTTATGTTTTTGCACTTCCTTTAATAAAACTAATATGTTCTGTCCTTTATTTTTATTTTCTACGCGTAAAATTAAAATAGCATGTTGAAGTCATACGAATTGCAACAGATGTTAGGGAACAAGAAATGAAACTCAATATCGAATCAGATCTTGGACATTATAGACTACCGACAAAATGTGATCATCATGTGAAACTTGATAGTGTCTCAGAAGCACAGTGTTGTGTTTGTAAACTTCGTAACATAGTGCGGCAGGCACTTAAAGTCACTTTGTACTACAACCACTGCACTCTTTCTTTATGTTGTGGTTTCTCAAGGGCCGGGTCGAGTGGTCGAGCTTTTGCTCTTTGAAGACGTCCGCCATGGTGTGTGAGACCAGCGTAGACGTGCCACGCCCTTCTTTCACGTGGTGCACACATTCCATCTTCCTTCACAGTGCTATGACTTAATGGGGATATATACTGTTCGACAACTACGCCATAGTAAGTGTCTGATATACGAGCCATAAAGAGCTGAGAGGTAGGACTTCCTTGAACTCTTCGGGCAATGAGTTATCCCGTTCAACCCCTATGGAAGCAGTATCTTCGTTACTCATTTGAAAAGACGACAACTTTCAGAGTCCTTCTGGAAGTTGCAACGGGTATAAAGATTTCTTGCTTATGAACTCTCGCCGATTTATTCCATAGAGCGTTCGGAGTTCAGAAAATTTCAATCTATGTATACGTAGGCGACTTCTTAGCGGATATTCCCCATTTTTGTGGTGTAATTAAAATAATTTTTTACATATTTTATAACGTACGGTATAATAGATACTTACTTACTGGCTTTTAAGGAACTCGGAAGTTCATTGCCTCCCTCACATAAGCCCGTCATCGGTCCCTATCCTGAGCAAGATTAATCCAGTCTCTACCATCATATCTCACCTCCCTCAAATCCATTTTAATATTATCTTTCCATGTATGTCTCGGCCTCCCTAAAGGTCTTTTTCCCTCCGGCCTCCCAACTAACACTCTATATGCATTTCTGGATTCGCCCATACATGCTACATGCCCTGCCCATCTTAAACGTCTGGATTTAATGTTCCTAATTATATCATATGAAGAATACAATGCGTGCAGTTATGTGTTGTGTAACTTTTTCCATTCTCCTGTAACTTCATCCCTCTTAGCCCCAAATATTTTCCTAAACATCTTATTCTCAAACACCCTTAACCTGTGTTCCTCTCTCAAAGTGACAGCCCAAGTTTCACAACCATAAAGAACAACCGGTAATATAACTGTTTTATAAATTCTAACTTTCAGATTTTTTGACAGCAGACTGGATGATAAAAGTTTCTCAACCAAATAATAACAGGCATTTCCCATATTTATTCTGTGTTTAATTTCTTCTCGAGTATCACTTATATTTGTTACTGTTGCTCCCAGGTATTTGAAGTTTTCTACCTCTTCAAAGGATAAATTTCCAATTTTTATATTTCCATTTCGTACAATATTTTGGTCACGAGACATAATCATATACTTTGTCTTTTCGGGATTTACTTCCAAACCTATCTGTTTACTTGCTTCAAGTAAATTTCCTGTATTTTCCGTAATCGTTTGTGGATTTTCTCCTAACATATTCACGTCATCCACATAGACGCAGCTGATGTAACCCGTTCAATTCCAAACCCTCTCTGTTATTCTGGACTTTCCTAATGCATACTCTAAAGCAAAGTTAAAAAGTAAAGGTAATAGTGCATCTCCTTGCTTTAACCCACAGTGAATTGTAAATGCATCTGACAGAAACTGACCTATACGAACTCTGCTGTACGTTTCACTGAGACACATTTTAATTAATCGAACTAGTTTCTTGTGCATACCAAATTCAATAAGTATATCATATAAAACTTCTCTCTTAAGTAAATCTAAACACTGTAACTAAACATTGTTTCAAATATAAACTCTTTATATTGTAGATTATGTTTTATTTAACGACGCTCGCATCTGTCGAGGTTATATCAGCGTCGTGATGTGCCGGAATTTTTTCCTATCCAGCAAGACGCTTTATATACTGTATATATATATATATATATATATATATGTATGTATTTTACTTGGTTATTTAACGACGCTGTATCAACTACGAGGTTATTTAGCGTCGATGAAATTGGTGATAGCGAGATGGTATTTGGCGAGATGAGGCCGTAGATTACCTGACATTTGCCTTACGGTTGGGGAAAACCACGGGAAAAACTCAACCAGGTAATCAGCCCAAGCGGGAATCGAACCCGCGCCCGAGCGCAACTCTGGATCAGCAGGCAAGCGCCCTAGCCGACTGAGCTACACCGGTGGCTCGCTTTATATTAATTATAAATAAGTTTATATAAGGTATTTCAAAACTGATGGTAAAAAATTTAGTGATGAGAAGTAAAAACTTAGAGAAACAAATAAGTTCCAGCAAACATGGGTCCGCAAATTAATTGTTTACGAGATGCCATATTTTTGCTGGTTGGGGCCACCAGTGAACCGAGCGCCTGGATACTGTAAAGCGGCAACATTCATGCTTCGTACGCATGCCGCACTCTGCCCATCCCATTTGCTTTTAAGTGTGAGACAATATCTAAACAGATGATACGGCGAACGATGGATAGGTAGAGGAGGAACAGTACCTAGATCACCTGACTGAAATCCTTTGGTTTTTTGTGTATGGGGTTATTCAAAAAGCCTGGTTTACACAATATATATCACCACACCTAAGTAATTGCAGCATCGGGTTTTAGATGCCTTCCAGCAAATGAAAAATGACCCAGGATTGCTCGAGCGCATTCTTGGTTTCTTTGCGGAGATGCATTGAGGTGCACTGTCAGCATTTTGAACACCTTCTGGTAAAATTATTCAGTTAACATGTTCATACAGTCCTGTACCTTGTTTATCCACAAACTTTACTGTTGTTCAAACAAAAAGTTTCCTTTGTGTAATGTTCAATCACATTTCTGTGATGTTGAAGCTAAAATTTTGAATTTTGCTGTCTCGTAATTGATAAATTAAATAAATTGTCACTACTTTTGTTGGAATTAGCACTTAGTATTCAGAGGACGGCACGTCAGAGACTATTCTTTTGGTATTAGGGATGTTAAACGTATAAGTTACATGTCCATGAAAATACTGAAATATTTATTGACATCAATGTAATGTGGACCTCACAATTTTTGTATCCGGTGGCACAATTACATTTATTACAGATATACCTTTTGTAGACGCTCTTATGATTTAACTTTCGACGCCATTTAAATTGATCAGTATTCCCACCTTTAAAACCTAACAACTTAATTTAGATCATTCAAAATTGACGTTATTACGATTCTGTTCTTGATTTTCAGTTCACTTATATCAACATACACTGTTTCTAATAATACTTGTTACTAAAACATATTACACAATTGTCCAATATGTTCGTTATTATATCTGTTTCTTGTGTACATTTCATTTTCAAATCTCACTAATTTTCTACATATCATACTTCACTATCCTAGCTAGCTTACCCCGCCATACTCCTCACCTATTTTCATTATCTCTATCGTTTTACTTTGCTTCCTATTACACTCCTCTAATTCATTCACAATTGACACTTTTATCACTCCGTTCTTGATTTTCAGTCCGCTTAGACTATATCGAACACACACTGTTTCTACTAATATTTATTACTAAAACACATTACACCATTGTCCAATATGTTCGTTATTATGTCTGTTGCTTGTGTACATTTCATTTTCAGATCTCACTAATTTTCTACATATTATACTTCGCTATCATAGCTAGCCTCCTCCACCATACTCCTCCTATTTTTGTTACCTCTATCGTCTTATTTAACATTCTATCTAACTTCCTATTACACTCCTCTAATTCATATTTCAATTTATTTACTAAGTCCTTAGTCGTCTCTTCCTTAGCCTTTTCTGTGCCGGAAACATCCACTTCACCATTTTCTGTTATAAACTCGTTATTCTTTTTCTTCACTCCACTTCTCACCATTTCAGCTCTTGCACTCACAGAAACAATTTCACTTCCCCTATCAGCACTGACCTTCCTTCCCACTAGTCTGGTTAAATCACCTCCCAAATCACTTGAGTTTTTACTCGTGTCACTAAACTTCATTGCATTTGTGGTACTTAAGCCGCTCTTATCTGATTTCTTCACATATGTTTTCTTCTTCTGTATTCTTGAACTCAGCATTTCCTGGTTCTGTCTCACTTCCTCCGGCGCGATCAGCAATTCAGTTAATTCTCCGTCGTCTACACGTACCTGGTCAACGATCTTGTTTTGATAGTCACTTTCCACCACAATTTCTGATTGAGCAGACTGACCATCACCTGTCATGTATATTTTGTCCCAGTTCGAATTACGATCTTCGCTTAACATCTGTTTAGTTGGGCTGGTCGGTATTAATCCACGCCAGTGATTTTCTTCAATTTTCCTACTTTCCAGTTTGTGCGATAACTGCGGTTGCTTCATTTTATTTTCCTCTTGACCATTCTTCTTCCTCACGATTGAAATTCCATCAGTTTGCCCATTCATACCTTGTGACCGCGTGTCTTCAGATCTCCTCTGCTCTTTTGCATATTGAAGTCCTCGCTTCTTCGTACTTAATCCAAATACTGGATGATCTTCATTTGCTTTACAGAATTCTACGTCATAGAATTTCCCATTGATTTTTAATTTGTCTTCATATAATTTTTCAAAGTGTCCATTCGCTCTTATCGTCTTCATGAAAGGGAGTAGTAGCATCCTTTTACATCTGATCTCGTAGCTCAGGTCTTTTTCAACTCTCATTCCCGTTCCTCGCACTCTGTGTAAGTTCCTTAATATTTTTTCTTTGGTTACTATATTTGAGAATCTTATCACAATAGGCCTTTTACATCCTAATCCGATTCTATAAGTCTCCTCGATGTCTTCTGCTCTTACCTCCAGTTTGAAGATCTTGTAGCATACTCTGCGTACTGCCTCCCCGGTTTCTATTGCGAATTCACGTCCCTTTTCCTCTACTCCGAAGAATAAAAATGTCCTCTTTCTTATTTCGTACTGCTTAATTTTCCTCTTCATTTGTTCTATTTCTTGTCTCAGCAATTCAATCTTCTCACTGTGTCCCTCTATGTTTATCTTAACCCTTTCAATCTCCTGTCTGTAGTCATTTGATTCATTATTATTTGTTCTTTCTTCATTATTTAGATCTCCTATATTCCGATCTACTAATTTTTTCGCCTCTGCTGATATTTCCTGTTGTACACTCCTATGCATTTTCACTTTCTTGGATTGAATCTCCTTCCGTAACATTTCCTGAGGACAATGCCTCTCTCTACTTGCAACGTCAGAAGCCGCGCTCAACTTGCTTCCGTTCACTACCAGTGCTTATTGACAACTGAATATACTGAAATAGATTTTGTGGATTATCACAATTCTTTTACTAGTTTTAGGGTCTAATTAAAGGGTAAAACTGTGCATTACACTTTTCTGAGGTCGTCTCAAAAGCCTTTTTCTGTAAGTAGTCGGTTTACAAGTAAAACACATTAAGTCAAAAATGTTACTTCCGAGAAAAAGGCGTTTGTAATGTAGGCTTACATAATGTATGTATATAAACTTAGAATTTTAAAATGAAATACACATAAAGAGAAACAACTTACTAAAAATAATATTTTGTCAAGAACTTCCGAACGCATTTTTCTCAGAAGTAATACATATTTTTGACTTGTAAATCGACAAAGTGTTCTACTCATTTATGTCTCAGTTGCCAGGTAACGGACGTCTTGTTTATATCTGTGATTGGTATTGTTTTGAAACACCTTTAAAAAAATTAACTTCATAATATCTATTTTCTGCATATATGTCCATTCATTATGTTCAGTTTCTCAATGGAAAGATGTATAAAACTACAATCGCAGTTAGAGTGCTGTTGTGTTTCTTAAAAAGACATTATTTCAAAACCAACAGCTGAGAAATAGGGGAATGAGACACAAAGTATTAAGATATATGTATGCAAATGATAATTCAAGTATTTTTAAAATCAAGTGCAATAGAAATAGACATTAAAACATGGAGTACAATAATACATAAACAAAAATGTTAATAGATAAAGGACATAATATACAATAGGTGTTTGTCAAAAAAATGCAAATGTCTCACTGTTCCCATTCAGGAGGGTACAGTGAGACACCACAGTGTCTATTAACGTACATTTAAATGATTTACATTTATTTCAAAAGAAAGGAAAGCTTGCTGTCTCTTTATCTTGACATGTTCTGTAGGCTTATTTAGAATCATTTTGATGTCTTACTTCGAAACCATTGAAACATCTGGAACATTTGGAAAAGTGAATTTTCCAGACATTTAAAACTTTTGCGAAAAATGAAATGAATTTTTGGTGGCAACATAGCTTATAATTATAAGAATGTAATGTAATTCTTTATTATTTTGTAAGATTTTCTTAAATTTTGTGAATAATTTTTTATTTATGAAACCATTATTTTAAGCTACAGTCCCTAAATTGGTTACTAGTATGTTCATTTTTAATGTTAGTTACTGGTAAATGTAATATAATTACAGTTTGTTTTTGCAAATCATTGGTACATGGGAACAGTGAGACGTATCAATGTACTCTTCAATGGCATGTCTCACTGTTCCCTTTACGCATAGTTAATTTTAAAATGACGCCATCACTTCAAAATTAAAACAAGAAAGACGAAACTTTGCCAAACATAACCTCAAATACCATAGTATTAGGTAATAAAAGATTCATATTTATATCTCATTTGTATATCCAATATAACTTTCATTAAACACAAGCCAAAATTTTACTTCTAGAGTGAAAAATTACGAATTATTTTTTCATCACTCGCCTTCATAACTAGAATAAAATCGAGTATCAAATACTGTTACTTTTTCATGCAACATACAACTCCACGGTTACCAATATCTCAACATCAAAATTTACCATATAATAAAAAATGTCTCACTGTTCTCCCTGTCTTACTATTCCCACTTCTCCCCTATGTGAAGTGGAAGGTAAAGGAGTGGTCAGTAGGAGGATATTGAACTTATTTCAGCGACTGAATCATGGAGATATGCTGAGCCTCGCTTAGGAAGACCACCAATTCCAGAGAATGAGGCTAGAGCGACCAAAATGGAAAAGCAGCTGCTTGCCAATACTAGTCCAAATTTCACGAGAGGATCCCTGCGAGGGGAGTACGGTCCTTGAGTAAGCCAGTAACTCAGCGTTCTTGAAGGAACAGATGGATGGCAGTGGTGTCATTGGCCGACTGGGACAAACAAGGCTCAGTCAATTGCCGGTCGGTTCCGTGTCGTGGATAAGTTATAAGAGTGGGGAAAAACTCGTATTCCTTGCTCGGATCTTCTCGTGGAATGCGGACAGTAGCTGTGAGTTGACAGAAAGTCTTGATGTTTCTCGACCATAGTCTGTCGCTACCTCCACAATTTTGGGATTGAGATTCATATGAATTTACCGAAGCACATTTATGGGAAAAAAAAATTGAAACGAATGAGCTCTAATGTTTAGCCTACCTATAAAATCACAATAAATTCTTTCAATAAATGATACTTCCAGTGGGGTACCCAACTATCAGATTTTTAAATGGACAATTTATTTGCATTTTTTTTTAAACTTACGATTGGTACAAAAAGAAGTAAAGAAAACATTTTAACAAACCTAGGATTAAGACAAGGTGTCCGCTGTCGCCCGCATTGTTTAATTTATATAATGACCAAGTCACACAAGACTGGATAGAATCCACAAAGAAATTGTACAAAACAGATTTAACAACTCTTTTATTTGCAGATGATCAATTAGTAATAGCTGCTTCAGAGGATGGTCTTCAGAAATTAATATATGAATTACAAATCACAGCCTCAGGCTATAATTTAACAATATCTTCGACAAAAAACAAAAATTTACAGGTACGATGTAAAATTTTAATTGGCGACAATATAGTAGAGCAAGTAAGAGATTTTAAATACCTGGGCTGTGAAATTGGAAACACAAGGAAATTAGATCAACAAAGAAAATTACAACATTTTCATCAAATATGTGGAACGATTGAAGGAACCCTATTAAACAAAACAAGGAAAGAATCCATTTTGAAGTTTTATAAAGTCTTGGCAGTCCCATCTCTCTTATATGGCTCAGAATGCTGGACCCTAACATAAAACCAAAAACACAAAATAGAAGTATCAGAAATGAGATATTTGAGATCGGTAGCTGGATACAGAAGAACAGACAGACAATATAATGAAACGATAAGAGAAAACTGAACATATTCAACTTAAACAATAAAATAAAAGAATACCAAGAAAATACTATGAACACGTACAAAGAATGCCAGAATACCGTATCCCTAAAAGGATTCTAGAGTACAAACCTAAAGGCAAGAGAGACAGAGGAAGACCTACGAAGAGATGGAGAGATCAATTTCTTTGAGAGGACGGAACAGGTCGAAAGGTGGATGATGATGATGATGATGATGATGATGACGACGACGACGACGATTGAGTATAATTAATAGTTGCATTTGTAACATAAAAATCAAAGCATGAAAATTTGTATATAAAAATGAATTATTATTCTTGACTGCAAAGCATGAAAATTTTTATATAAAAATGAATTATTATTCTTGACTGCTCTGTCTTCACTTGTTCTACCTACAAGGCTGAAATAAAATAAGCGTCAACCTGTCTTCCCATTTGTTTTTCTGTGCATTTTTTATTGCTTATATGTGTAGCAAACGATATCTATAACTAAATACGTACAATACTGCTATTTTACACATAATTTAGATTTTCAGTGGCAACTTCAATAAAGACGTCGGCACTAAATAACGTGTAACTGCAGAGTGCCAGCAGCTCATTTGAGAAGCAGCGGGGATCTGCTGCGGTGTTGCAGCTCCTCTTGCGTGTGACCGCATCTCGGCCTGGGTCTGACGTGAGTACACAGTGGCGGCATGCATTAGCTCTTGTTAGAATAGCTTGCGTCAAAGTAGTACATTATGTACAGTTTATGCTCCAATATTAATGACAATAATCGAGTGCCGAATCCGCCAATAACAATTTGTGTTAATTTATCTCCCTTTTTTACGTTTTGGACTCTTTCACCTGTTCCTTCCTCATTGTTATCTTTTAATAAGTTTATTTTATGACACTTTATCAACTGCGATGGTTATCTAGCACGTCAGTAAAATGAAGGTGATAATGCCAGTGAAGTGAGTCCAGGGTTCATTGCGAAAAGTTAACCAACATTTAACCTTAATGAATAGGGATATGCTGAACTAGCATCAACAGATAGCGCGCGTGTACTTTGAGGGATGCGCTTTACATGTGCATTTGTTTTCCGGTATATAAACATTGAGGATTTACGTAGTGTATTAGTACATTAAGTACTCTTAAAAACAACTCAAAATGTCAAATTTGTGTTGTATTCCTATATGTAAAAACCAGGGAAAGCCTTTTGTCTTCATTCAGGTGCCGAAATAGTCTGAATATAATATGCTTCAAACCTTAAAAATTTAACAAATTAAATTGCGCCTAAAAAGTGCTAGCTAGTAAACAAAGTAACTACTTAAAATAAGGAATTGCTGGCTACAGTTTCATTTTGGAAGAGGGAAAAGAAAAATTAATGAAAACATATGCAACCTCGACAACAAGCTATGTTAGCTTAGATTATATTCAGTATTTCTAGGAGTCTCCGAAGTTTAAGCCAGCATTTTACGCCTGCAGTAAACTCTCGATTAACTGTGATGTTTATTATCCAGGACGATCCATAGTAAAATCCATTTCGTGAATAATGTTTTAATGTGCTGTAGACTAATTATTAAAACCACGTTTTTACTTCAAATTTTCAAAATCATCCTATATAGTATTCTAAACTGCATTTCTTAACCTACAAAACGCAGGAATAATCGTGACACTACTGCAATCATATTATATCATTTTATCAGACATTGCATTTGATCTTCCTGGAACTAGAGAAAAAATACGAGGAATTCAATGTCGATAGTCCCTTCCGTGTAAAAAAAAAAAAAACATATTAGTAGCTGAACAACCTGTTTTTAGCGTACGGTAGGCCTAATTACAATACTAATGATCAAAGAGGTAACATCTTCGACAAAGTTTCTATATTTTTATTTATTTTTTTATTCGTGACCTCGTTCTCAAAGTTCTCGTTTAGGTTCAAGAATATTCAATTTACTCGTATCTATATTCTGCATACTGCAGATTTCTCTATTCATCTCTTAAGGGGAATAGCTCAGTATTATACAAGTTTACGCTATTATTTATTGTGAATTAAATTATGAGGTAAGAAAATACTGAATTATATTAAATTATACTAGGTTATACAAAATAATTATAAATATAATTTTGACACGCACAGAAAACCAACAAATGGCAGAACGTAATCAACTGTAGCATATAGCCCTACAACATGTTGTGCCGCATGGAACGCTCCTGCCATCTAACAGTGAAACTTCGCATAAGATTTCCCTATTGAGAGGAAAGCTTGGAAAAAAATCTCAACCAGGTAGCTTGGTTTTTTTATTGGGTTATTTTACGACGCTGTATCAACATCTAGGTTATTTAGCGTCTAAATGATATGAAGGTATAATGCCGGTGAAATGAATCCGGGGTCCAGCACCGAAAGTTACCCAGCATTTGCTCGTATTGGGTTGAGGGAAAACCCCAGAAAAAACCTAACTAGGTAACTTGCCCCGACCGGAATTCGAACCCGGGCCACCTGGTTTCGCAGCCAGACGCGCTGACCGTTACTCCACAGGTGTGGACGGTAACTTGTTCCAACCAGAATTTTGAACTAAAGTCCTCTCTTTTCACGCTAAATCTTATTACACCACAAAGGTTGACTCTCATTGCTATTCTACTCAGCAGCAAACATTTACAAGTGTTCGGACTCTATGCCCATGTGGTAAAAATAGGACAAAAACGAAATATAGTATATTAGTTTGTTATCATGAAACTGTGCTAGAAAGAGTAGGTGAAGAAAGAATAATGCTGAAACTGATCAGGAAGAGGAAAAGATATTGGCTGGATCACTGGCTAAGAAGAAACTGCCTACTAAAGGTGCACTGGAAGGAATACTGTAATGAACGTCTATGGATAAAAGATAACCAAAGTATTGTAAAAAAATCTAAATAAAAATTATTTGTCAGTTGTGTTGTTTCCACTCTCGTTAAGGCATGTTCTTCCAGTTGCATCTATAAAGTCTTATTAGTAGCAAAGTTACTTATTTGATTTATGCTGGCGATGAACAGTAAGTATTTCATTTTGTCTTTCCAAGTCGTTCGTTTGTTAAGTAGGCCTACGAGCATTCCGCCTCTGATCACAGCTACGCCGTCTGCCAGCTCGTGACTATTATGAAGTCGTAAACTACTGAAGTAAAGTACGTTTTATGACTTTAAGTACCCGTTAAAACGTTCATGGAAATGAAAACGATTATGTGGAACGGCTGTAATGAATGGATTCTGTCTCATTCCAAGGCTATAATATAAAATGCAATTTTTAAAATTGATTATATTCTACAAGTGGCGGAAATTAAAGACAATTACTAATTTCAGAATAATTATTATTTCGTGAATTAGGTTTTTAAATAAAATTTTTCATCACGTTATTATAGTATTAATTTGTTCAATTTCAAGACGCGGGTATGTTTTAATAACAGTCGAAAATAACAAACATTTCCGTAATGTTGTGCTTATGAATTTCAGTTCAATATGGTACACTTTCTGCACGCAATAAATAATATATTTGTGTTTACGCGCTAGCTAATCGTTTTCTTTTCCAATACACATTAATCACTCAACGGATACTGAATCCATCTTGAGAAAACTGCTGTAAAAAACAGGTCAAATTTAATCATAACTGATCTTGAATTTCTCATGAGGTTGTGATAATGAAATATTTCGATTGATATATAATTATGGTGGAAATAAGCGTTTTCAGTATTCCTTACATCAAAGAAATAGTTTTTATCATACTATATACATGCTGCCTCATTACGTGTCTCTCAGTTTGTCTATCTATTCTTTATGGATGTTTAGCGGTTAAATTTTATTGTTATATAATATTTAGTAGCAGCATTATTCAAGTATGCACACGAAAGAGCATAATATTTATGTTTACTCTAAATAGTCTCAAACAATTTTTATAGACCCATTTTCCCGAATGTACATACCACTAAAGTATTCTTGCAATTGGAAATTTTTCAATCGCAAGGACTATAAAATCTATACAAATTAATTGACATAAAATAATTAAAGTTTAGCCAAATTTAAAACTGTAGTATGAGTGTAATAATAATAATAATAATAATAATAATAATAATAATAATAATAATAATAATATTCATAATAATAATAATAATAATAATATTCATAATAATCAGGGAAAGGATTTATATGTAAATACATATTTACTTATAAAGCTAATATAATTTATATTTTGCATTATCTTTATGTTTCACAATGTGTAGGGTTGAAAAATCCTACTTTTATTTTCCATATTTTTCCATATTTTAGAGTTTAGTACATATTTTCGTTAATTTCCATATATTTTCCATATTTCATATAAAACAGTCCATATTATATTAGGTTTAACAATAAAACAAAACAAAATTCCATTAACTTTTAAAAATACATTTCAACAATAGAGATTTAAACACATGTTCAGTAATCCCTTTAACATCAGAGTTATTTGAAAATTAGCAGTCCTATCAACAATGGGAAAGTAAGTTACAAAACTGTATTAATTTAATTTAAAATTTTTAACAGACTTCAGTTGTGCAGCTCAACAGTTAAATGCCAGTCAGAGTACACATAGGTTCAGTTTTGTAAATCATACTATAAAGACGGTAAATATGCCAAAAGTACGTCATTCAGTCAATTTAAAATCAAAACTAACAAGTTACATTTCAGAATTTAAAGAAGATGGTTTATCAACTGACAATAAAATATTATTTTGTAATTTGTGTCAGTGTGCAGTATCATCTACACAAAAGTTCCTGGTGCAACAACACATTACAACTAGTAAACATCAGGCCAACAAACAACTAAATTCCAAGCAGAGACAATTGTTTTTAACACAACCAACAACATCGAATGTAAGATCTGAGTTTAACATCGACCTGTGCCGTTCTCTCATCTCTGCTGATATTCCTCTCTACAAACTAAAGAATAAGGTCTTCAGGGAATTCCTTGAAAAATATACTCAACATACAATCCCGGATGAGTCAACACTTAGGAAGACGTATGCTCCATCCATCTACGATGAGACAATACAGAAGATAAGAGATGAAATTAAAGATAGTTCAATTTGGGTTTCCATTGATGAGACTCCCGACAAAGAAGGTAGACTTGTTGGTAATGTAGTTATCGGTTTGTTAAGTGAACAATATTCTGAACGAATTCTTTTACATTGTGATGTTCTAGAAAAGTGCAATAACAAAACTATAGTTAAACTGTTCAACGAAGCTATGGGTATCCTGTGGCCAAAGGGTATTATGTACGATAATGTGTTATTCTTTATTAGCGATGCTGCCCCTTATATGGTCAAAGCTGGACAAGCATTATCTGTTGTATATCCTAAATTGACTCATTTTACTTGTGTGGCGCATGCATTTCATCGTGTGGCAGAAGTGGTCAGAGACAATTTCCCTAAAGTAGATTTGTTGATTTCATCAGTGAAAAAAGTATTTCTCAAAGCTCCCAGTAGAGTTAACGTGTTGAAAGAAATGTACCCTGAAATTCCATTGCCACCAAAGCCAATTTTAACTAGATGGGGTACATGGCTAGAAGCAGTTGAATATTATGCCGAACATATAGACTCTATTAACAATGTTCTCCTTGCATTGGACTCTGAAGATGCAGTCTCAATTGATACTGCGAAAACAGTTACCTGTGACATAAGTGTGAAGAATGACTTAGCTCACATTCAGCATACATTTTCATGCATCATAAAAACGCTCAAAAGTCTCCAAAATAGGCACCTTTCACTATCTGAAAGTTTTGAAATTATAAATAGTACTGTGGAACAACTGAATCGTGGTAGAGGTAAAGTTGCAGATGCAGTAAGAGCTAAGGTGGACACTGTACTTTCAAAAAACCCTGGATATGAAGAACTACAAAAGGTTGTTGCTGTGATGAGTGGTGAATCAACAGTGAAGATTAACTTGGACTTATCCCCAGCAGACATTGTGAAATTGAATTATGTACCAGTTACTTCTTGTGACGTCGAACGCTCTTTTAGTCAGTATAAATCTATCCTCAGAGACAATAGAAGAAGATTCACTTTTCAGCACTTGAAAGAAATGTTTGTAACCTATTGTTATGGTAACAGACAATAAAAATTGTGTTTTGTTGAAACTACATTGGAAGATAAGGTACGTCCATTATATTTTTTGTTTAGTTTGATTAAAATGTACCAATATTTAACGTACATAGTCATTTTTTTATAATTTTAAGTCCATATTTAATTCCATATTTTGGTAAAAATCCATATTTAATTCCATATTTTGGTAAAAATAACTACATATATATTTACATATTTCATATATTTTTAGTCCATATAAATCCGTTCCCTGATAATAATAATAATAATATTCATAATAATAATAATATTCATAATAATAATAATATTCATAATAATAATATTCATAATAATAATAATAATAATAATAATAATAATAATAATAATAATAATAATAATATTCATAATAATAATATTCATAATAATAATAATAATAATAATAATAATAATTATTATTATTATTATTATTATTATTGTTGGTAATATCACAAGAGGAATCGCCCTGAGTAGTGCAGTTGGTATAGCGCTGGCCTTCTGTGCCCGATGTTGCTTAAGGAGTTAGGTACAGCTTACAGCAGGAAAATTTTGGAAATATTCAACATTTTCTTCCTCCATTACTGTATCTTGTACAATAATGGAAATTATTATGTGTAAAACACTGTCCTTCTGCTATATGAAAAAATATTTTTACGATTTAAAAAATTATTTACATTTTTGTTTTCAAAATTAAGTTCACTGTGCAGTGACGAAGCGTTTCCCGCATAACTCAAAAACTATCCAACAGTCTGTGATGAAATATTTTGTGTTTATTTACGCATGTCATATCTACAATATGGTGCAAGACCACTTATCTATCTTTGATAGATTGTCTGATAAAAAATAAATGCTTTTAAAAATGGTCAAATATCAGTACTTTCTTCTAACACACAATAAAAAAATATTATTTATTGAGGTATGTAGTTAAAAGAGCATGATATTGTAAACATGAGTTTCAGCAATAAAATAAAAGAGAGAGAACATGAAAAAGTTAACAAGTTTGAGAGTTATGAGGGAAACGCTTCATCACTGCACAGTAAACTGCCACCATTGTGAATTTTGGAAAAAAAAAATATATAGAAATAATTTTTTTTAAATCGTAAAAATATTTTTATATAGCAGAAGGAAAGTGTTTTACACATACACATTTTCATTGTTGTACAAGGTACAGTAATGGAGAAAAAAAAAGTTGAATATTTCCAAAAATTTTATTGCTGTAAGCTATACTTAACCCCTTAAGCGAGTATAATAATATATTATATACTTTCTTTTAATCGTGTAATAGTCAATTAAATCCCACTCGAGTTTTGATTTTCTCTAGAAAATTCAAAACCTCTAATGAGATTACTGTAGACAAAAGCATTACTTCTAAATAAAAAGTATGACGTGTTTGACCTTTTGTCATAAACTCCTAATTCAATTTTAATTGCAATTATGCGTTACTTTTGAAGAAAAGTATAAACGTACAAAGTACGAAGACATAGTCATTATCTGTAGCCAACGTTGTGACAGAAATCAGTAACAAGAGTTCCTGCGTCATTACTAAAAAAGGTCCAATTCTAACAGCGATTGAAACAGTGGCAACTCTAGAGCGCGTTACACCCAGTTAATGAGGAAGTGGTCACATTTCTTCTGCTTTAAGGAGCCCCTCAGAGTGAGAAGCATGTAGAAAGCGTCGTAAAAGTTGATGTTTTTATTGATTTTAGCGTACACCCTCATTAGCTCAACAACGTTAAGATACGCACGCAAATTGATCGAGGATCAACTTAGCATCTCATTCCGCCTATCTTCCCGCAGACCGCAGCGCAGGTGGGGGGGGGGAAGAGCCTCCTAATATTTTCTCTCCTTTGTAATGAATCCTCTTGCCGATGCTGCATAGCGCTGTAACGCTGGCTCAGGAGAGCGGCGCTTTACTTTTTCAGCACACGAATTACATTTCTTCCTTAATCTGCTTTTCGGTTCAAGTGGCAGGTCAGCTACGAAGCTCCTATCAACAGTCGCAATATATTTTACAATATTGGATGCCACTACCTCACAGGTCGACGATATTGCGTTATAATAACAAGAGAAGAGGTAACGGAAATGGACTGCATTTGAGGCGCTGGGTGCAATAACAGCTTAACTCTACTTAAGTCGTCATTCCGACGATGGCATTTTTATAATCTTCCATGTCTTCTCTTACTTACTTACTTACTTACTGGCTTTTAAGGAACCCGGAGGTTCATTGCCGCCCTCACATAAGCCCGCCATTGGTCCCTATCCTGAGTAAGATTAATCCAGTCTCTATCATCATATCCCCCTCCCTCAAATCCATTTTAATATTATCTTCCCGTCTACGTCTCGGCCTCCCCAAAGGTCTTTTCCCCTCTGGCCTCCCAAATAACACTCTATATGCATTTCTGGATTCGCCCATACGTGCTACATGCCCTGCCCATCTCAAACGTCTGGATTTAATGTTCCTAATTATGTCAGGTGAAGGATATAATGCGTGCAGCTCTGCGTTGTGTAACTTTCTCCATTCTCCTGTAACTTCATCCCTTTTAGCCCCAAATATTTTCCTAAGAACCTTATTCTCAAAAACTATCAATCTCTGTTCCTCTCTCAAAGTGAGAGTCCAAGTTTCACAGCCATACAGAACAACCGGTAAAATAACTGTTTTATAAATTCTAACTTTCAGATTTTTTGACAGCAGACTAGATAATAAAAGCTTCTCAACCAAATAATAACACGCATTTCCCATATTTATTCTGCGCTTAATTTCCTCCCGAGTGTCATTTACATTTGTTACTGTTGCTCCAAGATATTTGAACTTTTCCACCTCTTCAAAGGATAAATCTCCAACTTTTATAGTTCCATTTCGTACAATATTCTGATCACGAGACATAATCATATACTTAGTCTTTTCGGGATTTACTTCCAACCCTATCTCTTTACTTGCTTCAAGTAGAATTTCCGAGTTTTGCGTAATCGTTTGTGGATTTTCTCCTAACATATTCACGTCATCCGCATAGACAAGAAGCTGATGTAACCCGTTCAGTTCCAAACCCTCTCTGTTATCTTGAACTTTCCTAATGGCATATTCTAGAGCGAAGTTAAAAAGTAAAGGTGATAGTGCATCTCCCTGCTTTAGCCCTCAGTGAATTGGAAAAGCATCAGATAGAAACTGGCCTATACGGACTCTGCTGTAATTTTCACTAAGACACATTTTAATTAATCGAACTAGTTTCTTGGGAATACCAAATTCAATAAGAATATTATATAAAACTTCTCTCTTAACCGAGTCATACGCCATTTTGAAATCTATGAATAACTGATGTACTGTACCCTTATACTCCCATTTTTTCTCCAATATCTGTCGAATACAAAAAATCTGATCAATAGTCAATCTATTACGCCTGAAACCACACTTATGATCTCTATCGACTATAAAAGTTGTATTTAATTTCCCTTGATTCTAAATGGCAGGATAGTTCATTATGTAAATTGGTGTGCTAAGTCGAAAGAACCTGTGGAGTAACGGTTAGCGCGTCTAGCCACGAAACCAGGTGGACCAGGTTCGATTTCCAGTCGGGACAAGTTACCTGGTTGAGGCTTCATCCGGGGTTTTCCTCAACCCATTATGAGCAAATGCTGGATAACATTCGGTGTTGGACCCCGGACTCATTTCACCGGCATTATCACCTTCATCTCATTCAGACGCTAAATAACCTTAGATGTTGATAAAGCGTCGTAAAATAACCTACTAAAAAAAGCCGAAAGATTCACAATTCGCAATAAAACATAACAGGGCCTATGTTACACTAATGTTTTGTACATATAGTACATCAGGGTCTTTGGCAGTATCATATACTTACAATACCGTTTACCAGCCATTCAGTTCTTACAGGAGCTGTCTAAATGGTTCTCTGTTTGGAGATTACTACTCAACATTACCAAGACAGAAGCTAAAATCTTCTCTTTAAGGCCTATTCATAATCCACCTCCTTCGGTTCTTCTAAATGAACAAGTTACATGGCTCTCTAGTCAAGAAGCTGTAAAATATTTGGGAATATTATTAGATACGAAACTTATATGGAATGCCCATATAACTCGCATTGTTACACTAGCCTCTTCCAGAATTCGAAAATTATACTCTTTGGTTAATAGACGTTCACAAATTGGATTGGATTGTCCAATGCTACTCTACACTTCGCTTGTACGACCTCTTTTAACTTATGCAGGGCCAGTGTGGGGGACAGCAAATAAGGCTCACATGCATCGCCTACAAGTTCTCCAGAACAAGTTCCTGCGAACAGCAACAAATGCCCCCTGGTTTGTAAGAAATCAGCAACTGCATCAAGAATTGGGAATTCTTCCACTAGAACAGTACATTCATTCAATGTCAAAATTTTTCTTCAACAAACTTCCTGGCGTTCCTGGATCTTGTCAGCCACCTAGACTTAAAAGGAAACTACCTGAAGACATCTTTCTTAGCGATACTGACGACTCTTCATAAATTTAACACAGAACATCATCATCATATTTTTATTCTCATAGTTCACAAAAATGATTAATTAATTTGAAATAAATTTAATTAGAGGAGCCTTTACAGCCAACCTCAGCATTATATTCTTTATGGGTTATTCCATAATTTAACAGTGGTCTATATAGTAAGTTTGCCGGTCGACCAAAAATAAATAAAAAAAAAAAACATTCAGTTTTTCTGTAGGACATAATATACCATCAAAGGAAGAACTTAATCTAAAATATCCCCCTCGGCCTGGCTTAAAATTATAAAAGAAAAATTATATTTTTTCATTACTGAAATTCTTGAAACCAGAAAATGCATGTTCCCTTATAAATATTTTGGATCCTGAACCAGTGCTAGATGAAAATCATCCTGAAACTGAAATCCGTGATCATGAATAAGAATATTTGATACTATAATAGAGGAGTTTCCATCTGTAACATAGTTTCAGAATCGGTTTTTTTAATACATCTTCTGTTTTTCCTACTAGAAATTTAAATACGTTAGTTTGTTTGTACAGCATATTTCCATAAAAATGTTTGGGCTTATAGGCTAAAATTCTTATTGTGTATTATTTTGATAAGCTGAAGTCTTAATGTACCATTATTTCTTATTATTCGTTCAATAAAGTTCGTGTATGTTAGTGAAATAACATTTTTCTACTAGAAGAAGAATTCTCAGGCTTTCTATGCAATAACGACTTAAGTTTTCCATACATTATTAACAAATATCCTAAAATAGGTAGTGTTTAAATTATAACTGTATATGAATAATTTATACAGTCTAAAATGTCATACAAAACAAATTATTATCCGAGTAGGCCTATATGTACTATTACAATTTCTACATTGTTCTAAAACTTTGACATTATTTTTCTCAAAACGCAGGTTTTCAGCTTAAGCTGTTACTGCACTCAGCGCCTCAATTAATGGGTTCTTAATTAGAATAGATTAAAATAATAAACATTTTTAATGCTACCAGAGAAAATGGAGTAGGCCTACACGTTATGTTAAATTATTGAATTAATGCAACATTTCTGATGCGGTTCTATGTGGATACGTGCAGTACGTTTAAACACAACATTACCCTCAAAAAGTAATTATATGGTAATAAGGTATTTCAGGGAAGGACGCCAGTTGGGGGAAGACGCAACTTTGTTTGCAGTTCTTTTATGTGTCAGCAGTGGTCAACACGGACCTTCTAGTTTGAAGAGTGTTGACGGGATGGACATGTAGCGTGTGCATTTGTCTTACTTTATCGCTTTTCATCGCTATTATTTTGGATCTTGTGAGCATATACCCCGGTGAGTACATACTTTATAATATTTCGTTGCTTATAGTTAAGGTTCATAGACTGATATTTTATTTTAAATGGAATATCTGCTGTATACGTGAGTTGTGCATTCTGTTACGCACACGAGGCATGTAGCTGCGGCAACAACCTTGCGGGAGTAGGCAAGTAAAGGCTGGTTCACAATAAACCGGGAATGGAAACGACAACGAGAACGAGAACGGAAATAATGTTAAAATAAATGTATTTAAATGTGATCATTCACAATTAACTATTGTGAATGCTCACATCTAAATAAATTTATTTTAACAATATTTCCGTTCTCGTTCTCGTTGTCGTTTCCGTTCCCGGTTCAAACTGGGGGAAGACGCAACTTGGTTAAGGAATAAATGATTTAATCCGTAGATTATGTTGTGGAAAGGTTATTATTTGATAATATTACTGCTGAACGCGTGATCTTGGACAGCGTGCAGTCAGCAGCCAGCGCGAGCGCTACGGAAATCAAAGATAGCCGTATGCAGTTACGTAGAGCGACGAGTGCCGTTCACAAGCGTGCGGCCAAGTGTACTCAAGCGGACGGCGACATTTTTTAAAATGTGTTGTAAACTCTCCAAAACTGTAATTTAGGATGCAAAATTGAACTGCAAATAATTAAGTCGGTGGAAGTGGTGTGATTTGTAATAATTTTTGTGATAAGTGCGTAAGAATAATGTAATTTTCTAGTTAAAAATAGAAAAAGATGTCTGTACGAAGCAACTAAGGAGTTCACAGCACATTTTTAGCTTCATAATACTTGCCAATTAAAGAAATGATACTTCTCAATGGTTCATTCTCTATTTGTATTATTCTTTTACCTTCAAACTGAAGAAAAAACATTTTACATTTTACAAACAACTTCAAATTAGTGAAAATATTGAGAATAGGAACTATGTTTATATGACATTTTTTGTTCAAAATGTCTTCAGAAATAAGCTCCGTAAAGGACGGTAAATCCTCGTGAATCACCATGTATAATAATATCTTTCCTGAATATAACTCGTACCAGTAATGCAAAAAAATACTGAAATGTTTAAAATATAATTATGTATTATACTTAAAAATTGAACTCTTCTAGCAACTGCACCTTTATGGTTGAAAATAATATTCTTTACATTAATTCTGGCACTTGCCTTTCATATTGCAACAAGAAAAATGAACATAAACTATTCAACAGTTCAAACGAAACGTCTGTACACAGACAAATGGAGAATGGATGTACAGAAATAAAGTCAAAAACCACATTTAGCTACCCAAAAAAAAGTTTCTAAAAATCGAAATCCTTCGGCTTCAGAATGTTTTATAAAAATATTACGACAACTAACAGCACATTAATGAAAGAGAATTATTAGGGAAGCAGTCGTCTCGCTCGCTACATTTTGGTGAACGTTAATTTCCAGCTGCTCACATATTTGTTCCATCCGCTGACAGTAGAGGCCGTACACAACACAACGTTGTCGTATTTCTGCTTTAAAAACCACGGTGCAGCGCGGAGTCGGCTCAATTTATAGCTGGACTTTCGATTTCCACGAGTTGACTGACGAGCAAGAGTTCGGACGAGTTGCACGCTCTTTAATTTTTCACCGATTCAACTGTGATCGAGCGGCTCAAAGGGTTAGTATTAGCATCATTCTGCCCGCAGACACTGCACGTTGGTACCGCACATCCAGAACAGAGTTCAAGATAAATACAGAATATCGACAGAGTTCTTATGCCCCGTTACTTGAAATAGGCATACTGTGGCCAATTATTTATTTATTTAAAATAATTATATAGGCCCTACATGTGTAAATAAGTATAGAATAATTTCAAAGGAAACATTTTTCCGGGGCCGGGTATCGAACCCGGGACCTTTGCCAGAGTGCGCCAACGCTCTACCGACTAAGCAACCCAGGAACAGTACCAGACACAGGTTCAATTTTTCCCTTTTTATCACACAGCTCAAGTGGGCTGACAGGCCGCCAAAGACCCAACATTGAGTTCACACAAACTCTGTGCGACTTGAATTGTGGTTTTCTGTTAACGAACATTGACGTATATTATGCAAATATAGCTTTCAGAAATAACTCCCTGTGAAGTTGATTTGAATAATTTCAAGTCTTAAGATATATTTGATTGTTTGGCGATAGAAGAACCAGTTTTGTGTAGCAACATGTTCACAAACATTCCCTTAACACGTTGACGCAAAAAACCGATCTTCCTCTGCTCAGTAAAATTGTAATAAATTCTCAAAAAGAACTATCACATTATTACCAACGTTTACCTTAATTCTACACTTCAAAAGGAAGTCACTGATATGAGCAAAATTACTGTAAAAATTCTGCAGGTTATAGTTAGGGCAAAAATGAAGCTATATTACACTATACTTCGTGCCTCTGCACGTACAACTTGCATTATAATCATGTTTGAAGAATAGTATAGTATAGTATACTATACTCTTAGGACTCAGGATTTTTTTTTCAGAGCGAAAAGCCGCTACGAAATTTTGCATCAACCCAACAGTTAAAATATTATAATTCATTACTGAGCAGTGTTTACCGTTATTGTTTTTATTTTTCATTTTGGATATAACTTCCTTAGTAGAATACTGTAATCGTTTAATGAAAGGAACAAAACTTAGTAGGCCAATACTCTGTAATGAGAAAGATGATCACAAAAACAGTTGACGCGTTCATGTAGGGCTTCATTGTTGTTAATCAAGGAAGCCGATGTTTTATTAGTAGGTAATATTTTGCTTCTTTGACCGAGAGTTCTGCAAGTTAGTAACAGTTCAGATGAACACCGTTTGAACCGTTCTTGCAGTTTGAAGTTAAAGTTTAGACATTGATTAAGTAACGTCTGTCTATATCTTAAAACATCTCATCGTTTCTACAACCGGTCTTCAATTTTCCTCTCTGTATCATAAGCAATATAATAGGCCTACTAGTTCAACATTGAAACGGTACATGTCATTTCTTTTACATGAAACAATTCGTCTTGCACGAATCAAAAGAACTTAAAATGTTAGCTTACATAAAACGAGTAGTTTAATTAATGTATTTCCAGAGAAATTCTGTAAAGCTTTGCCAAATTAATGTCATGCACTGCATCATCCAATTCCAGTCTCTTACACTAAATTCCTAACATTGTTCGCCGTAAGACGGGTCTTTCCTAACATGCCATTGATCTTACAATTATACACATAGACTATTTTTAGGGAGTAAACCCTACTATAAAGCCGCGTCTGTGCCTCAAGTGGTACCTCGTTGATTTTTCATCCAGGCAGGTCGTGGTGGAATTTGTAGATAAAGTACACGTTCCAGAGCTTTTCCTCGTTGTACTTCCGTTTCTCTCTATTATTTCATCACTCTCCAAGCTACCGGTATGGCTCAGTCGGTTAAGGCGCTTGCCTGCCGGTCTGAAGTTCGCTCGGGTGCGGGTTCGATTCCCGCTTGGGCTGATTATCTGGTTGGGTTTTTTCCGAGATTTTCCCCAATCGTAAGGTGAATGCCAGGTAATCTATGGCGAATCCTCGGTCTCATCTCGCCAAATACATCCCGCTATCACCAATCTCATCGACGCTAAATAACCTCATAGTTGATACGGCGTCGTTAAATAACCAACTAAAAAAAAACACTCTCCACCTCCCCTCCTCATTTCATCTGTCATCTACAATAGTAAAAATTTGCTGGGATGAAGTCTTGCCTGTAGTATGGGGTTCCATTGCTTATGTAAGAAGGGCTTGTGGCTTCAGGCGAACGTATCAGGTTGTTCGTGTGCTGATGGGACATGGCTCTATAAGTGACAGGCAGGCCCACCTGTTAGCGTCGGTTGTTGGGCTGACCAGGAAAGGCTTGGTGCTTCGGGTCACTGGGAATTATCGCTTTATCAGGGGCTGAGGCAGGATGATCCTCCTGTCAGTACCGGATTCACGAATTCATCCCAGGTCACCTGTTGGACTTGGGCTATCAATGGCTGAGGCAAGAGGCCGGGCCTCGGTCACTTACCTTCCTTAAACTCAAAATTTTGTGTTTTAGTCGTATGTAACATATTATGAAGCATATAGATTTGCAGAAGTAGAAAACTTTGTGATGTATGTAGACCTGTCTTGCAGTAAAATTTGATTCTGAGGCCCCAAAATGTTTTTTTCCGGATCTGGTTTCTGCATTTCGAATGTTTCCACGGGTTTTGAGGTATTACTTGGAAAGCTGAAAGTGAGGGACATTTCTTGTGGCCTCGTGGCCTAGCAGGTATTCGCCCACTCATCAGACTTCACTTCTCCCATTCATAAACCGGTCTTTTGTCAATGCCGGGCTCAAGGGTGGAATGGGATGAAAATAATAGTGGCGAATCGTCGTATTGTCCAGTGTGGTTTATGTGTTTCGGGAACATAGAAATTGAAAGAGATGCGAGAAATAATAATGATAAATGTAATAAATTCATTGTTAGAGTATCCCTTTCCAGAGAGAATAATATTGAAATAAGGAAAGTTTTAAATTAAGACAGACCTACACCATCACAGATAATTTTTCAGAAAGATGATCTTAAAACGCGAGCTTTCGATGCATCCTGGTGTGAGCAACATAAATGAGTCTTTTGATAATATGGTGCGAAATAAACTTTTCTGTCGGTCGTGCTTGTTACTACCAAAAACAAAAAAATAGAGAGAGAGAACAATATGGCCTACTGACAGCTTCAACGATCTGAAAAATATTTCCAGTGGACTTTCAACACATGCTTCTTCAGCTGAACATAATATGCGGTGCTTAATAAAAATTGGACAGTTACTGAAGCAAATTCCCAGCATAGAAACGTATTTGTTGAGTTGTTGTATATTATTTTTCATTAATAACAACAACAATAATAATAATAATAGTAATAATAATAAAGGAATGAAATTTAACTAAGGGGGCACGGATGGCCCAACACTGTGACCTGTTGAGATCTATTGCGCTAACCCTCGATATTGAATGAGTTGCGTGCCACAGATCCCTTACGCGCACCGCCCTAACCACATGACTCCCTAACGACCGGTCCCTACAGGCTATAGAAATCCATATACCATTCCTGCTTCGGCAACTTCCTCCAAGGCCCCCCTGTCGGTCCAAGGCGAAACTCCTCCCTCGAGTAGGTCCGCCTCGGGTGCTCTTTGCAGAAGCCATCCAACGTCGTTTAACTACATTCCACGGAGGCCGGTCGAGAGAGCCAGTAGCTTCATGAGGCCACCTGTAGAGTGATCTGAAAAACCGGAAACGGGATGATGAGGAAAGGATGATGGGGGAGGAAAGGAAATGGCAAAGATGAGTGGAGTTCCAATCGTCTGATAAAGTTACTTGATATTCATCCATAGGAGTGAGGGAAAAGCCCCGAAAGAAAACCTCACCCAGGCAACTCATCCTCACCGGGAATCGAGTTCGGAGTTAGACTCGCTAATCCCTCAGCCACAACGGTGGACAATAATAATAATAATAATAATAATAATTATTATTATTATTATGATGATGATAATAATAATAATAATAATAATAATAATAATATAGTAGCCTACTAATGTCAGTCATAATAAAATATCGTCTGTAATAAACATTTTGTACTGAAGGTAGCCTATTTAAACTAGTTAGACATCAGGCCTCACAGAGCATTTCGGTCACTGGCCGCTATTGGTCAATGGTCACTGCTAGGAGCATTGATTTACAGCATTTTTGCCTTTACTTATTGAATGCCCTAGTATATTTTCTCGTCTGTAAGTCAGCAATTATATATTTGCAACCCCTTGGACAGAAATACAAACGGATTACTACGAACGCTGATCCTGCGGACAGAGATATGAAGAGCGGGAGGTTTTCTCCCTCGCCAAATTTTATAACTATTGTTAAAGTAAATTTAAATCTTGAGCCTCTACTTCGAGAGAGATATCACGCCAACTGGAACGTTTAGAGTGCTAATACACAAACCAGACTCAGACTTAATAGGATAATGCTGGTAGACAAACTGAGGACTTTTATTGGAAAAGAGATTACCACGTCATCCCTCGACTGTCTTCAAGAGACAGCTGCATGGACAACTCGGGGATGACAGCCTTCGCTAAGTTTGCAAGGATTAGAAGTGAGAAGAATTCGCCGTCCTAGAGCCTTATGTAACAACCCTTTCAATGCATAACACAGCGTCAAAAATAAGACCCACAATTTCATGAATTTCAGTAATCGAAAGGCAATAAAATGTACATGATCGATGCTTCAGGAAACTTAAGGCGACCAACATCACTGCGTTACATCTCAAGAATCAGGAGTTGGCGCCAACTGCAGGGACTTTTATAACTACTCACTATGAAGAAAGCTCTCAGTAAGCGTCCATAATGTTGTTTCCTGTACTAGCGATAGGGAGATTGTGAATTATGGAACAGTAGCTGAATGACACAATGTAAATAGGCAATTCGAGAAAAAACCGTTTCAAGTATTGTCTTTAGATTCAGTGTGAGCAAGCTTTGAGTACGAGTCTTTCAATTGACCGAAGATACATTTCCGAATATTATACATGATGTCCCAAAAGTCTCCATACATAGGGAATAGGGTAAAGGTGCCTAATTCCGTGATACCCCTAATCCCGTGATAAAATTTCAATTGACTGCCATGGAGTTGTGGTCTCTGACTTTTAAGTCGACTGCAGAAGCTTTTGTTCAGTGAAAGGTGGTTGACCAGTAAGTTTTTCTTTCTCTTGTGACCGCTCCTGAAGAAACATTTTATATTTGAGGTAAGAATTAATATAGCTTTATAAAAATGATATATCGTAGATTACAGTCAGCTGAATCAATGTGTATGATTATTTAAACATTGTGAGACAATAACAATGTTGCAGGAGCTTTCCCATTTTCGGATTTATTTTCATATTTCTCCTTGCTGGTTCACTCGACTAGTGATGGCAACGCTAAATTGTGAAAATTAATGTCTATGAAAGAAAATAATTCGTGGAAATAATAATAGAAATAAGTTATAGAAAACATCAATTACTATTATAATAAAATAATAGGGCATATATTTAACTTCATTACTGCTGTTGTTATGAATATAAATAATGAGAAATAATTGTGTTACAATTCAATTTATTCAAATTTAATTAACGAACGTCATATAGCGTTCAAGGATAGAATTCATGGATGCGCAGATGAAAGGAGATGTCACCAAATCTAAGTTTTGAAATAATTGCAAAAAAAAAAAAAAAACATTTTGACGAAATATTTTGTAGGATCGCTGAAACAATTTTTTAACTCCATACGCACAATTCTCTTACATCTTTTATTTCAAAGCGATGACTTAGTGCATTTTACACAATATTCTTCTCACATTTCTCTATCGAAATGTTGACGTAACTCAATTTTGGCTGAAAGGTGACTTACTCCCTTTTGTCCGCGCACCCACGAATTATGATTAGGAATATGTAGTCATTTCGATCTCTCGACCTAACCCTCTTGAATTTTTATCTTACAGAAACTTTGAAATAAACTCTAAAAAAAAAAGTAATTCACATGTCTTGGAAGTACCGATAAATAACGTCCGGGAAAATATTGCCTCCATTTCTCAACTGGAAGTGCAGCAATTTCTGATGTTTTATTTTATGAGGAAATATTTGGAACAAAAAGCCAGACGGTTTCAGCATCGTCTTGCTTAATTTGGGTGAGTGAAATATAATAGTAATTTGAAGTCTGTCAATCACCTCTAACACGCTCTCTCCTCCAACAAAATACATGACGTCAAACTGGCAATTGATTATCATGAATACTCTTGGAGAGTTTGTAACCAATTACCAACGCTAAATACGTACATGTTATGAAGTTTTATTAACTCTTTAGTGAAACTTCAATATTTATGTTTTTATTAAAGGAAAATCCTCATTTAAACATATCGTTCACTGTATAGAGAGTGAACCGTAAGTCGTTAATTCATTCAGTGTTCTGCCCAAGGGCAGGTCTTTCACTGCAAACCCAGGTTTCCCCAATCTTTCCTATTTTATGCCTTCGTCTCTGTTTCCTCATATAATCCATAGATCATTAATTTCAGAGGATTATTCTTTGAGATATTTTAAACAAAAATTTTAATATAATTTTGGTCGTTTTTGCTGCCTTTTCGAGATAAAATATTTCATAGCGTGTTTTAGAAAAGCCATTGATAGAATTCCCAATATGCTCAGTCAATTTAAGACAGAAATGTACTTAACTTAATTACTTACTTATGGCTTTTAAGGAACCCGGAGGTTTATTGCCGCCCTCACATAAGCCCGCCATAGGTCCCTAACCTGAGCAAGATTAATCCAGTCTCTACCATCATATCCCACCTCCCTCAAATCCATTTTAATATTATCTTCCCGTCTACGTCTCGGCCTCCCCAAAGGTCTTTTCCCCTCTGGCCACCCACCTAACACTCTATATGCATTTCTGGATTCGCCCATACGTGCTACATGCCCTGCCTATCTCAGACGTCTGGATTTAATGTTCCTAATAATTTCAGGTAAAGAATACATTGCGTGCACATCTGCATTGTATAACTTTCTCCATTCTCCTGCAACTTCATCCCTCTTAGCCCCAAATATTTTCCTAAGAACCTTATTCTCAAACACCTTTAATCCCTGTTCCTCCCTCAAAGTGAGAGTCCAAGTTTCACATCCATACAGAACAACCGATAATATAACTGTTTTATAAATTCTAACTTTCAGATTTTTTGACAGCAGACAAGATGGCAAACGCTGGCCAAGCGATTAATAATAGGCATTTCCCATATTTATTCTGCGTTTAATTTCCTCCCGAGTGTCATTTATATTTGATACTGTTTCTCCAAGATATTTGAATTTTTCCACCTCTTCGAAGGATAAATCTCCAGTTTTTATAGTTACATTTCGTACAATATTCTGGTCACGAGACATAATCATATAGGACTTAGACTTTTCGGAATTTACTTCCAAACCTATCGCTTTACTTGCTTCAAGTAGAATTTCCGTGTTTTTCCTAATCGTTTGTGGATTTTCTCATAACATATTCACGTCATCCGCATAGACAAGAAGCTGATGTAACCCGTTTAATTCCAAACCCTCTCTGTTATCCTGAACTTTTCTAATGGCATATTCTAGAGCAAAGTTAAAAAGTAAAGGTGATAGTGCATCTCCTTGTTTTAGCCCGCAATGAATTGGAAGTGTACTATGATAATAAATTATTGAAAGAATTTTAGTTTTGTTTTTTAAATGTGCGGAAATTTGATCCGAAAAAATGTAACATTGAAAAATTCCATTGCAGAAGGAAAACTCACATTTGTTCGAATAAAATTTTTGCACATTTAAAGAACAACACTAAAATTCTTTCAATAATTTATTATCATAATACACTACTGTCTTAAATTGGCTGTGTATATTGTGAATTCAATCAATGGCTTTCCCAAAATATGCTATGAAATGTTTCATATAAAACGATTTTTATCTTGAAAAGGAAGCAAAAACGAGAAAAATTGTATTGGACTTTTTTGTTTGAAATTCAAAGAATAACCCCCTGAAATTAACGACTTTTGGTTAACCTTGTATATGCAAATGGATATGTACATGGTTTTTATATCTCACAAAAGTTCCTGTGTGAATGAAACGAGAACGAAAATTTTACGTCATACTTTCTAAGAGAAATGCACACTGAAAAATGTTCATACTGAGACGCACGAGTCCTGAAAACATATGACTAGAGGTACAGATTGGGAAAAACAGGGTTGGCACATTGGAATGTGTGGAAGACAGAATGATGCATTCTTTTGTCAAGTTACTAGCTTGAGCCAGTTTATTAGGGGTTTTGTCTAGTAACAATGGACCTGTGGTCGGTGCAATATTCTGTACTGACGTAGAGAGGTTATATAAAGTCATATTCATTAACTGCAACTGAGCGGAACTTTAGATTAGAGTTTCGAGTATCTAATGCATCTAATGTTGGGTTACAAATCAGAGACTGAACTGTTGTGTACATGTATATGCGTACCGTAACACAATAAGCAAGCTCTAGACTGTGTTAACTGCATTATACAAATGTGACTCCCTGTAAAGCTGATTTCAAGGGAAAAATTGTTTTATGGGCGGATATCGAACCCGTAAACTTTGGGTGAGTGCACCAACGCTTTAAGTCATACAGTAAGTGTGCACTCAGTGTTGGACACTGACGTTCTGGCAACGCACTTGAGGTTAAGCGGATAAAGGGGAATAACTGAGCCGGGTGCAGTTCCTGGTTAGCTCAGTCGGTAGAGCGTTGACGCGCTCAGCCAAAGGTCCCGGATTCGATACTCGATTCCGAAACAATTTTTACCTTGAAATTATTCATGTGTTAACTGTGTTAATACGAAGCCCAAGGAGACAGTTGAGATCTTCTTCTGTAGCAATGATTATATCTTGGTCAGATGTTAGGCGACTGATTAAGGAAGAATGTATACATTCGTATAAAATTTGTGTGAAGCAGAACTGCATGGACATGACAAGGAAATCGATTGCAGTTTTTGCGACAATAATTTCTGCAGTTGATGGCAAATAATATCAGCATTTTTGGGCTAGCTGATCTTGTCAGAGACAACTCATTTTTATTTCTCCGAACTTGGGATCGTGAGACTCCAAAGAAGAGAACCCAATTGCTCTTCATTGATAAAAGGTAAGCATGACAGGTATTGTGGTAGCTTTTAGTGTGATAGGATAATATTTTTATAAGCGTAAGAGCACAAGTCCGTAACTGGAACGGCAGATCGATACCGCCAAGTCCTGGTAAACTTACTGCTCCCTGCACATCAACAGATCGGTTTGGATACCAATAATTGTGGTTCCAGCAGGATGTGGCAACTGCACACACAGCTCGAACATCCGCAGATGCCTCGAGATAAGTTCCCTGGACAAATCTCTGGGTTTGGGAACATCGGCTGACCATAACCCTCAACCGACATAAAGGTTGCACAATTTTACTTCTAGGAACTTTTTAAGATTGTTTGTGACAAGTCATAGAAAAATAGAGCAACTAAAGAAACGAATAAAGGTAGTTTGTTGTTGCAATTTTGAAGTATTTTTGCAGAAAGTACTGGCAAGACCAAGAAGTATTTTGGCCGCCGGCGTGGCTCAGTCGGTTAAGGCGCTTGCCTGCCGGCCTGAAGTTGCGTTCGGGCGCGGGTTCGATCCCCGCTTGGGCTGATTACCTGGTTGGGTTTTTTCCGAGGTTTTCCCCAACCGTAATGTGAATGCAAGGTAATCTATGGCGAATCCTCGGCCTCATCTCGCCAAATATCATCTCGCTATCACCAATCTCATCGACGCTAAATAACCTAGTAGTTGATACAGCGTCGTTAAATAACCAACTAAAAAAAAAAGAAGTATTTTTGCCATTATATTGCCATTAATGATAAACTTCAGGAGGTTAATTTGAAGAAATGATCTGATTATCATCATCATCTTCTTCTTCTTCTCCTCCTCCTCCTCCTCCTCCTCCTCCCCTTCAAGTATTAGGTCATATGTCCTGTTACGATCTCACAGTTAAATAACATACTATTAAAATTTGAAATTATTTTTATTAATAAAGATATTGCAGTATGTACACACTTGTGGAGTAACGATCAGCGCGTCTGGCCGCGAAACCAGGTGACCCGGGTTCGATTCCCGGTCGGGGCAAGTTACCTAGTTGAGGTTTTCTCCGGGGTTTTCCCTCAACCCAAGAAGAGCAAATGCTGGGTAACTTTCGGTGCTGGACCCCGGACTCATTTCACCGGGATTATCACCTTCATCTCATTCAGACGCTAAATAACCCAAGCTGCTGATAAGGCGTCGTAAAATAACCTACTAAAATAAAATAAAATATATATATATATATATATATATATATATATATATATATATATATATATATATATTGCAGTGTAAATGTGTGAACATTTTCTGCTCCCTTTGCATTGCTGAAAATTTAAGATAAACATTTTTGATAGGTAATACTTTTCCTACGAAGCTTATCGAAGTGTTTGAGCCTTAAGTGCTAGCTCGCTAGTTTTTCGTACAGGCTGCCCGAATTCAGTCTCAGCCAGATTGTGATGAATGGATTGTCAGGGTACTTTCGTTTTATTCTATAATTCCACAACACTCTCCACTTCATCTACATTTCCCCCTCTTTCTTAATCATCTCCATTCCTTTCCTCCATTTCGGAGAGTCGGTTGCAAGCCACCACCGCACTTACACCTCGTGATAAGTAGTCATTAGTTACTGGTGGTACTGCTATTTACAGTATAATCTTCCCTGGGTTAACGATACCTTGTGGAACTGGATAGACGAACCGCGGTGATGCCTACAAAGAAAGGTGAAGAGATTCTACAGGCTGTAGGGAAGTTCTGGGGCGGTCCACAGAGGAATCTGTAGACGCCTGAGGGTCATGCGCATTATTCCATCCCGGGTAGCACAATGAGCGCACTCATGCGGTCTACGTGTGAGCACAGCACCATCCGTGCCCTTCCTCTTAACTGCAATTAGTATAGCATATAGGTGAATACAGCAACAATGAAAAGGGATGTTATTTAAAACTTCAGACAAATTAAAAATTAAAAGCTCAGACTACACAAAAAATGACAGCATTATTGCGTATTTATCTTGTTTTGAACTGCACATCTCCATATCAGAGTGTACGTTAATATATCGATGGTGTTTAGGTGAAGGAACTTAACCATCATTCTTTTTAACTTGAATTTTTTTGCAGAAATTTGATCCGAACAAATGTAACTTTTTGTTCTGAAAAGGAATTTTAAAATGTTACATTTGTCAGAATCAAATTTTTGCACATATGAGCCGTTCAGAGCAAAAGTGGTGTAAGTCAAAATTGGATAATGAGGTTTAAAGTAAAAATTCTGTAAAATACAGCGCAAAGTAGCAATTAGTATGGCCTTCTTGCTATCCACTGACTACTAATAGCTTAAATAAATTGAATATTAATTGCTACTTTGCGCTGTATTTTACAGCATGTTTACTTTAACCTTCATTACCCATTTTTGACTTACACCACTTCTCCTCTGAATGGCTCATATAAAGGACAAAACTAAATTTATTTCTATCATTTATTATCATAATACCCTATACTGACGGATGCGAAACTGGCTGTGTATCACCTTTTTTTAGTTATTTTATTTATTTTCTCCCTTTCTTAGATTACTTTAAAGAGAGGTTAACTATCACAATCATAATAGGGTTTCCCGAGACGTAATGAACAGGAAGATATGCCTATTATGTAGTAGTGTACAGAGAAAAGCAAAATATATTTAATTTTCACACGCTTTTCCAAATTAATTCACAGTGAAATTGCTAAAAATGACTGTAACACATTAGCCCCGCATGATATGCAGCTGATAACGAGAAATTGTTGTTACACTCGACCTGCTATTTAGCCTAAGCTCCCAGCAATCTAATTGAGCTCCATGATCGATTGTCACAGATGAGCATCTGAGTAAACGAAGATAATTCTGTTAAATGACAAAACCAGTAACGTGTTAGCTTTTTCGACCAGAGATAATTTAATTGCGTTCTGCATGTCCCCACTGCGTAGAACATATAAAAGCTGTCCCCAATTGTTTATACAAGTGTGACAATATAGTCTATAGCTTCATTAGCGATTGTCACATTTTTTAAAGTGGAACGTTTAAGTAGTCACCCATTCTCGTTCAGACATGGTTTCTTCTAAATAGTTATCTTATTTTATCACAAAATATTTCAATATGCGGTAATTTCATTACTATATAATTTTATTATTCTAGGTTTAATTTGTACGTAAGTAAAAAATCGTTCTTTGTTTTTAACTTATATAATAAATTATCTAGCCTTTATTAATATGGTAATCTTTTAGTACTTCGATTTTTATTGTAATTGTAATTTTAATATTAATTACAACTGTATTCTTAATATTGTAGTTGTAATCCCCTGGTAGAGGGAAAGAGAAGTCCTAATGGCCTTATCTCTACCAACTTAATATATAGGGTTTTTCCGAGGTGGTGTTACAAACTTTCAGGGATGATGGGGAAGGGCACATGTATCAATTTGAGATAAGGAACCCTGGTCCGGAAATGACTGAGTCGAAAGTTACAAGCAAAAATAGTAGTGCGGAAATGAAATAATTTTATTCCTCTGTACATCTTATTTATGTGTATTTATCTGTACATCTTACACATACTGTATTCATTTGACGTTGTTTACGTTGTCAACTTACAGTATTCCATTCAGTGCGCTGTCTGATGGATGGGGACAGAAAACTACACTAAAGCAATGCAGATAGCGTAATGTGTAAGGGACATGGTCGGTTCTGATATGCACGTCTGTAGACGGCAGTGTATGTGTACAAGTTGCAGTGTCCAGTCGATCAGTCCTAGTGAAATGGAGGAGTGCACGAGAGCGGAATAAGCAGACCTGATTTTCGAATACGGATGAGCCAATGGGAACAGTAGACAAGCTCACAAATTGTATCGGGACAAGTACCCACGTAGGAGACATCCGGCCCATACCATCTTTCCACGACTATTCCAAAGGTTAAGAGGAGGGCACATGGTGCGAAATTATAATTCCATTTCCACACAACTATTTTTGCTTGTAACTTTCGACTCAGTCGTTTCCGGATCATGGTTCCTTATCTCAAATTGATACATGTGCCCTTCGCCATCATCCCTGAAAGTTTGTAACACCACCTCGGAAACACCCTGTATACTATACTGCTTCTACTTCATTCTGGAAAAATGTCCCTTGCAATTTCTGTAACATACTCCGTCACGGATGTCAAAGCGCCTGTATTACGTGCTCATACTACAAGAAATACAAATCTAACAAGGTTCACTTTTTAGCAAGATAAAGCATAATCATCGCTCTTAAGGAAATGTTGTGCGGGTTCTTGAGAGCACGCAGTGCAGGCGCTTTGACATCCCTCCCCTACGTGCTCTTGCTATTTAACGGGAGCGTGATGATACAACCCGCAACGTTGCTCCTTACAGACGGTGGGCCGTTGTAACGCGCAACATTGCATAAACTATAAAGGATACAATTTAAAAATTCTTAATAATGCAACACATCTGACTGAGGTTCTGGCTGGTATGTACATCTACTGTATTATGAGACAGTACATCTCACTTCACGATATGACAGGAGGAGGAACAATTGTTTGTACTGTATATATCTGAAGTCCTATTAGTGAAATGTTTTACTATTCTACGATGTATGAAATGGAGGTGGAAAGGAACTGGCCACCCTACCCCATTATTTCCTGACTTAGTTGCCTCATGAGTGATGCCTTATTGGTGTTACTTATGAGGTTCAAACCTGTCTTCGGACAGTTGACTAAACAACAGACCAACAATAATGCAACATGCATTATGATTTTTAATTTATTTAATGTACTGTACATCATAACCGTATAATCATACAATTACACTTTCCATGAAATTGTAGGAATTCTACGGATCTTCTGGTTCTTCGTTTTAATCGGTTATTTAACGACGCTGTATCAGCGATCTAACATAGATGGAATTGGTGATGGGGAGATAGTATTTGGAAGATGAAATCGTGGATTCGCCATGGTATTACTTCGCATAAAACCTTTGGGGAGACCGAGACGTAGATGGGAAGATAATATTAAAATGATTTTGAGGGAGGTGGGATATGATGATAGAGACTGCATTAATCTTGCTCAGGATAGGGACCGATGGCGGACTTGTGTGAGGGCGGCAATGAACCTCCGAGTTCCTTAAAAGCCAGTAAGTAGTAAGTAAGTAAGTAGTAAGTAAGTAAGTAAGTAAAAATAAAATGATGTCCCTGTATAATTATTAATAATATATAGGCCTACATGTACGATGAATGAATTCGTAAATGTAATTTCATATAAGTTTCAATGTAATATTTAACAGTAGGCCTACTATTCTACAATGATAAGGATTGAATAAGGGTCAGAATAATCACATTTTTTTATCTTATGGATATATTTCACAAACAAAATCCTATATAATTAAATGGGAAGGAAATAGCTGGTTTGCTACTGTCCGCACTTTATGCAGTTTTTGGATTATTGTCCGCATTTCGCAGCGGACGGAACTAATCCGTTCGCTTGGGTAACACTCCAACAAACTCTGCTTTGGGATAGACTTCTTATCTGTTACGAATCTCAAAGAGTCTGCCGAGTATCAAACCAGGTGCCACTGTGAGAATCCGTTAGTTAATCGCGTTGCGGCTAGACCGAATTAATTCACGAAAGAAAATGTTGTGAGGAAGGATTTGTTAGAACGATATTTCATTCCCTGAAGTTATCGGCCCTTTAACACAGATCGAAAATAAATTCTCCACAAGAACGATTTATTAATAGAAACTAGACGCTTAAAACTGTCCAGATTCTCGTCAGAAAAGGATTAATGTTGTACCTTTGTCTAAAGTGTGCTGCTAATATACTGTAAACCCGCCGTTTATATTTTCTTGGACTCCTTCATTAAGTACACGTGCAGAAAGCAAACGATGCTGACATACGTAAAGAATCACGAATAGTTACTTTTCATCTTAAATTCAATCTCCAATGAGAAAATAGCGAAATAATGTATTGAATTTTAACGCTCACATCTATATGCGAGTTCTGGCAAACAACCGGAATTTTCTCAGAATATGCTAGATCTATAGTTTTTGAATGTCTCAACTGTGTCTTAGGTTGGGACGCTTTCAACGTTTGGAAATTTTTTGAAGGTATCAATGACTGAAATTTCAGAAATCTGAACTAAAATTATTTTCAAGTTTTTCCGCTAAAAAGTTCAATGCTTCCTGTCTCAGAAATGGTGTTAATTTAAATATTTCTCTTGTCCGCGGACATTTTAACCCCCTTTCTACCATGGGGGTCATATGAGACCCCAAGAGCACATTCAAAGTCGTGGAACTTTTTGTTTGCTTGTATAAAATTTTGAAATAAATTTACTTTCTTCCTTTGAGTGTGAACTATCTAGTGATGTTTCGCCTTTTATTTTATTTTGAACAGAAGAAAAATTATTGTTATTACACTGAGTATCGTAGAGATATCAAATGACGCCACATAAAATTGGCACTATTTTTTGGTTATCTATTTGCCTTAAACGATTAAGTAATTTCGAATAGCTATTTTATAAAACATAGAATAATCATAGTCTATGTGATGATATTATTATTATTATTATTATTATTATTATTATTTTATCCTACAGAATTCCCTGTTCTGGTTATTATTTAGTAATAACGGAGAAAAATTCTCTCTGGCGCCGAGGAGTACACAAGTACAACCATATAAATATGGAATGAGTTGCATGCCAAAGATCCCCGACGCGCACCGCCCTAACATGACTCCCTTAAAGACCAGTCCCTGCAGCCGACAGAATTCATATATTATTCCTGCTTGGTAAATTCCCCCAATGACTCTCCCTGTCGATCCGAGACGAAACTCCTCCCCCGAGTAGGTCCGCCTCGGGTGCCATTGCAGAAGCCATCCAACATCGGTGAACTACATTCCACGGAGGCCGGTCGAGAGAGTCAGCAGCTTCGGAAGGCCGCCGGTAGAGTGATCTGAAAAACCAGAAACGGGATGATGAGGAAAGGATGATGGGGGAGGAAAGGAAATGGCAGAGATGGGTGGGGTTCCATACGCCTGATAAAGTTACCTGATATTCATCCATAGGAGTGAAGGAGAAACCCCGAAAAAACCTCACCCAGGCAACTCGTCCTGACCGGAAATCGAACCCGGGACCGCTGGGTTCGGAGTTAGACTCGCTAACCCCTCAGCCACAACCGTGGACAATTATTATCTTACTTAATTTACTTGGGGTCACCAATGACCCTAGTGGTATCCAATGTAACATAATAATTCTAGTAGTAAGAGGGTTAAAAAGGCATGCGCATTGTATTTAACATATCTGGTCGCAGGCTTCCCTAGCTGTTTTCTCAGTTCTTCACTTTTCAGCATTTTGTCGTGTATAAAATGCTCCTTGCGATGCAATTTTTATCCGAACCAGTTGGTAATGTTGTAATAAGTACAAAGAATTAAAATGTGATATGAATTTATATGTCCATTGAGCTTATGGGTTGAATTACAATAATTAAGGAATTAAAAATTAATACATGTTAATGTTTAAAATTTGGCGACAGTAGAACATACATGCGACATTAAAACCCAGAGCAATTTTGTTTACATAAGTTATATGAGTTGTACTTGTCCAACATTTCAGCTCTATCGGATTAAAACTGTGACGCAAAGGACTTATATCGACTAGTAATTAAAAGGCAATCAATGCTAATAACTTGAGAAACAATAAACCCACATAGTACAAATTTTGTATAGCATGTAGTCTACTAACAAATACATAAACATGATGTGTTCAACACATCACTTATATTAAAAAAAAAAATTAACTGAAGAAGAGTGGCTTGCTGGATCCGATAAATGACGGCATCTTACAATACTTGTAAATGGGCAACATAATTCATTTATGGCATTTATGTATGTTACTGTAAGTACAGTCTCAGAAAAAAGTTTTGTCACGCAGATACTTTACAAGTCCCAGAAAGGAGGCACTGCGCATGATCAGACATACAACGAAACAAAACTAATTTTACTACCTCAACTAGGCTTTCTCTTGTGAAACAGGTCGCACGTCCTCTGATCATGCGCACTGCCTCCTTTCTGGGACTTCTAAAGTATCTGTGCGACAAAATTTTTTTCTAAGATTCTGCGTATTTATTCACACTGCAAATGAGTAAACGCCCGATGGTAGTGGTAATAATAATAATAATAATAATAATAATAATAATAATAATAATAATAATAATAATAATGGAATGTAAAAAAAAACCTAAATTAAAGGGCGAACCCTAAATTAAAGCGGGCATAATTTAAAACGAATATAATTAATTGAAGTTAAAGTAATTTGTGCCCTAATCTCGCTATTACAAACTTTAAATCAGTTCGCAGTTAAAACTCCAATTACATTTTAATATAGCATATCTTACGAATTCGTATATGTCAGTAAAATTACAATATTTTATAATATTAATAAAAGTTATATAATTAAGTTCACTAAATATTATGCTACAAACGAACAAAACGTTAATACTGTTAAATGCTACTTAGTTACCCGTATTACTTACTTACTGGCTTTTAAGGAACCCGGAGGTTCATTGCCTCCCTCAAATAAGCCCGCCATTGGTCCCTATCCTGAGCAAGATTAATCCAGTCTCTACCATCATATCCTACCTCCCTCAAATCCACTTTAATATTATCTTCCCATCTACGTCTCGGCCTCCCCAAAGGTACTTAGTTACCCGTATAGTCAGTAAAACTAAATAAATACATTCACTATTTATTATTATTATGAAGCATAGTTGAGGCAAGTTCCGCGCCGTAGCGTTGTGGTCTAATTCATCCTGCCTAGGACTCGCGTTACGGAATGCGCACTGGTTGAAGTTCTCATGGGGAAAGAAATTTTCTCATGAAATTTCCATCAGTGTATGGGACCGGTGCCCACCCAGCATCGTGATTCACTTGGGGAGCTACAATAGGTAGCAAAATCCGGTTACGAAAGCCGGCTATAATGGCTGGGGAGATCATCGTGCTAACCACACGATACCTCCATTCTGGTTGGATGATCGTCCACCTCTGCTTCGGCATGTGGACGTAAGGCCAGAAGCTGGCTGGTCGGTCATGGTCCTTTATGGGCTGTCGTGGCCCGGAATATTATTATAGTTGAGGCAAATGTTATACCCCTAGTTAAAACGCAAAGGTACGTAGGCTATATTTCAATTTTTACATATTTCTGTTACTTGGTTAGGAACTCGATTATATATTTAACATGGGAGCATGGGGTACAGCTACATGTTTTCATGACCTCAGTGGCTCCGACCGCTTTTGACGTCCGGAAAGATCTAGTACTGAATTTAACAGGAGGCTGAGTGGACCCAAGGGACGTTCTGTAAAACAGAAAACGAGAGAAATCCTGTCACTATCCAGAATTGAACCCAGGATCGTCTAGACCGTAGCCAGTTGCTCTATAAATTAAGATACCCAGTCGCCACTTAGAATTATAGTCAGCTAAATTAAATATTCAAATTAATTATTTATTCTTACAAGTATAGTCGAGTCAAATGTTAAATTCCAAACGTCACTTATAAAGCCGTACGGTTTTGTATGAAATCTTCCACTTCGCATGAGAGAACTGTAGAAGGGGCATGGTTCTTTTCTTCATTTCCCCTTACTACTACCTCAGATCTTGCTCTTCATATCAGTTAAAGATAAAGGGCCGTATTCATAGACATCCTTAGCGCGGGCTTCCGGTGGATGATCAGCGAACTAACGTTTTTCGTATTCAAAAACCAGTGTTAGCGATATGATATATGATATGATATGATATGATATGATATGATATGATATGATATGATATGATATGATATGATATGATATGATATGATATGATATGATATGAATCCTGTACAAGTAACCAGTAGATAGCCGGGGCTAGTTTAGCACGCTCGTAGAGCGGGCTAGCAAAATGTCTATGAATAGCACCCTTAAACTTGAGGTACAAAGATGATCAGCGACACCTCACCATTGAGGTCTCTAATCATGACCTCTGTACCACCCCACTTGTGAGAGTTCGCTGTCCGAGGAATGGGGGCGAGAGCTTTGGGACACTTCCTTAGACAAATTTTCCCCTCGAGGATTTTCTCTGCGTGGTTTAACTAATAATACTGTCAATTTCAGCTTAGACCAGGTTTACTTGCCCCCACTTTTCATCGGCTTCATCCAAAGTATTATTGCATTATTCACTAAACGTACTTATCCCCTACTTATTCACGTGCTATGCTACTTCCTAAGCTTGTTAACAACCTCTCGTGTTACATCAATTACTAATCCAATTTTTACATCTATTCAGACTAGAACGCAAATCTTTTCAAACCAAACACAGAAAGACTCAAGACGGCAGTAATGTATTTCAGTATTCAAAAGCAAGCTATTGCTTTACGTTTTATGAAAGTGAAATCGGAGGTAATCACTCCAGGCTACAAAATGAATTCCTGTTTCACTTGAAGAAAAAAGTGCAGAAAATAATATCGAACAGCTGGTGTTACAATGAAAATTATCTCAATGTTTAGCAACTTTGAAGAAGCGTGTACTGAATATAGAGTAAAATAACGCATCCTATACATTAGCCAATAAAAATTATACATACGTTGCGGCTGAAGAATTGAATCGCCATCTCACCTGCAACAGAAAAAAAACCACAAGATTAGTACATCATTATCATGAAACTATAATGATGTAAGCTGTAGGGCTACGATATCTGATGTTTTAGAGTGTTGGTGGATAATGTGGTTAATAATAATAATAATAATAATAATAATAATAATAATAATAATAATAATAATTTATTATTTTTAGTAAAATAACACTTACAAAAATACAATCTTAATTCTTCCCTGAAGGAGTAAAAACTCGTGCTCAGGGAGTTATCTAAACACATACTTAACACAAAGATAATTATTTGACACCAAGTGGGTGAAGGAAAAAAATTATAGGAATAAAAAAATTACAATTTCAATTGGATGAGGGTTATTTAGAATTCATGCCATTTATTCGGTTATAATTTTTTTACTAACGCCGCGCGTGTCATTTGCGGCTCTGCCTACTTTTGGCTATTATGATGACGAATCCCTTTCTTCGGTAGGGACACCCATGAGATCGGATTCTATTAGCCCAGTATGGTAGAATGACATACTAGTATGGAAGTAGGCAGGATGGATGAAGGGTCCGGCACCGAAGGTTACGCAGCATAAACTCTTAAGGATTTATGACCCTTTTGAATAAAAACCTTCAATTATATTGAGCAATGTTTTCAAACTTTTACTGATTCACTGGTGGACCAATACTATGTGTTCTGTGGGGGAAAATGAAAAAAAAAAAAAAAAAAAAAAAAAAATGGGCAGCAGCGCAAAAAGTTATTTTATAAAATAAATTTGCGTTTCTTTTTCTTTTCTTTTCTTTTTTTTTTTTTTCAAAAAATTCTAACTTCTTAATGGTCTATCTTAAACTAATTTTTTTTATCCAGAACATTCCTAAATATGTGTTGAATGTTTGGAATCTCAGGAAGTTATGTAATATCACAGTCTAGTATATACAGTCACGAAGCTCAATACGTAGTAAATATGCATCCATAGATAGTTGCTAACCACTAGGATCGCTACTATCGCCTCATCACAGACAATGCGAAACAGTACCTGCACAGTCTATTGTTCCTAGTACCCTCACAACTCAAGCTTAGTGACTGTACAGTATATACTAGACTGTGGTAATATACATTTTGAAATTTGAATTTTTTTTTTCTTTCAGCGAGGGTGAATTTTGTTTTCAATATCTTTTATTTCACAAAATTTTTGGTTATGCAGTTTAATTTCCTTTAATTTGGTATATGACACAGTCATTTAGGATGATGTTTTATGTGTGCTACTATTTTTGAAAATTGAATAAATGCATAAACATCAATAAAATGAGTAAACGAGAAACAAACTTTGAATAGATAAAGAACATGACTGCTTCCGGTTACAAAAATGCTAATAATGGGCAACTGAAGGAAGATATCATATATAAACTATATACGGGCTGGGAAAAATAAAACTGGCCCGCGGAACAAATATATGAAATATATGAATTTATAATATGTATAAGACTGACGCGGAAATGATCCTGACAATGCAAGAAACCGTGATTTCGACGCAACAATGGGTTGCTGTCACCTGTCCGCACATGCGCATCTCCCACATGCTCCGTTCCGAGCTTCGCTGTGTCATTACATTTCAGTGAGTGAGAGGAGCAGATGTGCTTAGTGGCCAGTTGAATGCAACACAAAATGGTGCTCACGATAAAACAACGCGTGTTCATTATCGAGTGTTATGCGAAGCACAATTCATGGAAAAGGTGTGCGGAATTGTTTGCGCAAGAGTTTCAGACTGGAGATGTTTTGGCAAAACCTCCAAAGGCTGCAATGCAAAACTTAGTGGCGAGAAACGGGCTCTGTAGCGAATAAAAACCGTAACTATCCGAAAAGAATTCGAACACCAGAAAACATTGCTCGAGTGCAGGAAAGCTTGGAACAAAGTCCGACGAAATCGCAATGCCGTTTATCTGTGCAAGTGGGAATTAAGAGAACGTCGTGTCGAAACATTATCAAAAAGGACCTGCATCTGTATCCTTGCAAATTTACTGTTGTGCATGCGTTCAGGCGTCCAGGCCAGTTTTATTTTGCCCACCCTGTATATTTGTAAAGTAGAAATAACAAAGAATCAGAAAATACCAAGAGAGAACCCCGAAAAAAAAAACAAACAAGGCAACTTATCCCAACCAATATTCAATCCCGGACTCGCTAGTGTCGCAGTCAGATACTGTTTGTAAAAGAATAAAATTACTTATTTTAAACAATTATTTGATTATTGGAATATGAATCATGCTGCTACTGGCATATCTCCAATATAATTAATACATTATGACAGTCAAGTTCACAAATGGTCTAACCTATCACATTTCGAGGTACAATGACGTTCAAACCGTATGTCAGCAGTATCCCATCACGTGTCCGTCTGGCGATGAACTGATAACATGAGAAGACTGAAAGTCATATGTACTCACTGCACAACCACCTGAAATAAAATCACCTCTTTTCCTCTCCTCGCAACACTGTCTGCGCTTGGACATTGTGTATGCTGTGTATAGTATCAAAGGAATTTAGATGCGGCTGACATTGTATAGCGAAACTACGTTATCGTGCCAAATTCCCACGAAATCTACTCCATGATATTCACGCTGTGAACGTCACGGAGCAGGTAACTGTAGAACCCCCAACTGCTAATATTATTTCCTCAGTGTGCAGATATGACGCATTACTGGCAGCATTTCATGTTACCTACAAGAGGCTCCTGTAATATCTCTATAGAAATATACAGAGTGGAAGGTGTTAAATGACAGTCCTTTTAAGGGACGAATCCTAAACATTGCATGAATGAAAAAACCCTCCACCATTTCGTTATTTTGCGCTTAGATTTACCAGAAGTAATTGTTTTACTTGATGATTTTTTTTATTCCATTGTCTTATAAGCACATTCAGAAATACACATTTTATAAACTCCTTTACATTAGATTCCTCATTTCCAACAAATAATTCTGCACAATGTTTCTGTCAAGTTTTCGATTTAAGAGTAATCATTAATAAATAATATAATTATAAGCAATGGATGTTTTTAGCAACGTCGTTACCGAAAGGTACACATATGCTTCACCCTAAGGTCTGAGTACCAAGGTGCCTAGAGCGTGTTGAAGAGCGGAGCGTGAGGCAGACATATTTTACTCTCACTCCTATGAAGAAAAGGTGCTTTTAGAGCTATTGAATTTACTGCGACGTTGCAATTATTTCTAGAAACAAAGTCAACTTCTCACTGAATAAAAATAATAACACAAAACAATAAGAAGAAAAATTCTATGACTTTATTGCCGCTGAACACTTTGCACACTGTATACTAAGAAGTAAGATCGATTTTGGTCTAGTGAACCTTATACTTGCTGTATTTGAGGATGTGGTCGTTACACCCAATACTTAAAACTAGAATGTTATTTATTTATGTTCCTAATTTAGTTTCCTTTACCAGGATTTTCAATTGTAACTAGAATAAAATTGTATTTAAAACTAATATTTATTTATATTTCTCATTTAGTTTCTTCCACACGAGCTCCTAGGGAAGCGTACTACCCATAAGGACTGTTTAAGTATCTCTTATAGAAAACGATGGAGGGATGAGTGTACTGATCAAGGGTTAAACAAATGTGGCGGTGCGCAATACAGTTCAGGAGCAACTTTATTATTGACAGAATCTCAATAAATAAACAAGGTATGTACCATTTGGTTTATTTTAGAAACATATATTTTATTTCGAAAAATATACAGTAACTAAAGCATGTTACTTCTGAATCTTTCTGGCAAACAAAATTAATAAACTACAAGAACTTATAGTTTTTTACCAACAAAATATTACAAGACCAATAATTCTTATTGAATCATAGTAAATAGATATGTAATACGGTTTTCACACTGCTGAATTCGAAATGTACTAAAACAAGAGGATTAAAAATAACACATTTGTTTAATTACAGCAATTCGTGAAAATTTTTTCTATGCGTTTTGATTTTGACAAATGTCATATTGACTTTTAATTTCATGGCCACTTCAAACATAAGTAGGCCTATCCTATTACAAAACAATCTGTGTTGTCTCTTCGAACGGTATAACAAGGTCTGTGTATCTTCAGAACTTATTTTCTGGAAGAATAGGCTTTCTTTGTTTCTTAATTTATTTTCGCAATATCTGGATAGTGTTGTTTTAAATTATGTTTTCTGCACATCACGTGCTTCTGCAATATTATACATTGGACATTTCCCCATTTTGCATCCCTAAAAAGCAATGTCACGCTCAAGTCGGGGTTGAAACGGTTTGAAGATTTATGCTTCTCTCCTTCATGTACACCCTTGCTTAGTAGTCTTTTTCTCGTCAGGTGCGCTTCGCATCAGTGGAGCGCGTATGAGCGAGTGACGGACTATTATCACAGTCTAGTATATACAGTCACGAAGCTTGAGTTGTTGAGGGTACTAGGAACAATAGATTGTGCCTTACTATTTCGCATTGTCTGTAATGGGGCGATAGTAGCGATCCTAGTGGTTAGCAACTATATATGGATGCATATTTCCTACATATTGAGCTTCGTGACTGTATATATTAGACTGTGCTATTACTATAACTCCTATGTGCAACTTGCTCATACGCGCGTATTGCCATTAATGGTTTATTATATTCATCCTTCCCCAGTTGAGCAGGAGGTCAATTTGTAAATGCAGTGAGGATTTTTCCGAACATTGGAGCTCCATCTCTTGTCTCCCAATAGCAATTGAACGCAGTTTGACATTACCTCATATATTTCGCCTATTATTTGACTGCCTTTCCCACACTCAATCCATTCCTATATGATGCAGTCCCCTCTGCAATTTGTACTCCTATCCTTTTAGTCCTCTCTTTGTTGAATTCTGTTACAAAACGTAGGCTACACAAGAGCAATTGGTCCACAATATAATTCTTAGCCAGTATCTTACCACGCTGACTTTTAATGTGAACTGTTTCGCTTTGAAGCCCAAACTCCTTAACATCCTGCAATTAGTAGTGCTTCTTCTAATAACAAAAATTCCGTGTGTATCTTATTTAATTTCCCCTATTTTCCCACTTCAAAATTTCTGCCCCTTATAATATAAAAGTTATTAAATTATGTTTTATTTAATGGTGCTCGCAACTGCCGTCGCCGATGTATCGGAATTTTATGCAGCAGGAGTTGTTTTACGTGTCAGTTAATCTATTGACATGACGTATAGATTATTTTTTTAATTTACCTGTTATGGTAACAATTGTTATTAGAGGAGAAAAATTCGCTCCGGCGCCGGGATCGAACCCGGGTCCTTGGTTCTACGTACCAAGCGCTTTAACCACTGAGCTACGCCGAAGTTCAATCCACAGCACCGGATCGAATCCCTCTTCTCTGGTGTTTTTCCCTTTGAGGCCTTATCCTTGTTCGACATATATGTTGACATATATTAATTCAACTGCCATTATAGGCTACAAGGAGCGCACTCAATTAAGTCATTTGGTGACCGAGATTTCAAAGTATATGCACTGTTAGGCAAGATTCTACGTAAAGATTAATTCTTGATCCTACAAAATTTATCTGTTATGGTAACATTTCTTATTAGAGCAGCGAATTTTTCTCCTCTAATAACAATTGCTACCGACATGAGTCTGTCGCATTTAAGCACACTTAAATGCCATCGGTCTGGGCCGGGTTCGAACCCGCAACCGCACTATATTAGCACTTGCACTTCGTCATGTCAATATGCTTAGTCCATCTTTCATTAGGTAACTGATAAAGCAACCCCTAAGTATATGAAGCGCTTGACATTATGCAATGTGTAGCCAGCGTAACTGTCTGGGTCTTTCTGTATTAACCGTTATATCTCACTGACTACAATAGTTCTCTGGGTCTAGACAGTCTAGTTCCTGTTGAAGTCCATCAAGTGATGAAATATCAAAATCAGATCGTCTGCATATGAGTGCAGCTATGGAGAGCCCGTCGAAGATTGAAGCTTCAGATTAGAACTTATCGACCGTCTCTTGTACGTCATCGACGAATGTACGTATTAAAAATGAGGGGTGAGGGTATGCAAACTTGTCTAACTCCTCTATGAGTAACTACATTTTCTGAAACTTTGTGACGATCGCACTTTACACAAAAAAAAACTATTTTCTCTTCTATTGCTGATACAACTTTAATCATTCTCGACGACACTCCTTTTTCCCCCACAACATATAGGCTACCACAATGCTTCACGTTCTACTGAATGAAATGTTTTTAAAGTCGACAAATACGCAATGAAGTTTTCTTTTCTTCTGTGTTTCCTTTAGCTTTTATGTGTCTAAAACAAATATGTTATCTGTTATAATATATCCCTCCTGAAATTTAGCCTATCATATTGAAGTATCCACTTCTCACTTCCTCAGATTATCATATAGACTATAATAAAAGTTTACAATAAATTCTGGTAAAAGGGCCACCCACCCACCTCTATAATTTATCCGGTATCGTTATGTTTCCCTTTTGGTAGGTCGGACATTTATATCAAGCAGATGACAGCTCGCTCACTCTTCAGCGCAAAGTGTAGACCTATATATAGGTATGAACTATAACTATTTCTTCATTAACATCCTTTTATTAAAATTGCAGGTTGCATCCACCACTTACTGCTAGTGAAATTGAATTACTTATTAATATAATATAAAACTTAAAGTCAAGATTACTTGCTTCCAGTTTTATGTGTGGAGAAAATATCCGAGTATAGGGCCTATTACTTTTAATGGTAAATTCTTAATGAAATAATATTGAAGTACATTTCAAGCTGTAGGGTAGTTGCGAATATACTGAATAAGCAGTCGTGAACAGCCGATAAGGGGTGGTCTTCCAGCTTGGGGGTTGAGCGAACGGCTAACAATCCATCACCGTAAAAACAGCTTGTTATGAAACCACACTATAAGGCTCGGAATGGGAATGATTCTCTGGCACAACCACAGCAAAGAAAGAAGAACTGAGATTAAGGGTGTTTGAGAATAAGGTTTTTAGGAAAATATTTGGGGCTAAGAGGGATGAAGTTACAGGAGAATGAAAGAAGTTACACAACTCAGAACTTAACACATTATATTCTTCACCTGACATAATTAGGAATATTAAATCCAAACGTTTGAGATGGGCAGGGCATGTAGCACGTTACTGGCGAATCCAGAAATGTATATAGAGTGTTAGCTGAGAGACCGAAGGGAAAAAGACTTTTGGGGAGGCCGAGACGTAGATGGGAGAAAAATGTTAAAATGGATTTGAGGGAGGTGGGTTATGTTGATAGAGACTGGATTAATCTTGCACAGGATAGGGACCGATGGTGGGTTTATGTGAGGGCGGCAATGAATCTTCGGGTTGCATAATAGTTTTTCCTTCTCTAATTTTTTACTGTCAGAGTAACAAACCCTACATCGACATAAGACATAGGCCTCCTACCCCTTCTTCTATATATTCATAATGCCAGTTTCATTCTTCATCCTTGGTGAGTTTCTTGTTTCATCATTGTGTTTAATGAATTTATTTCAAAATAGCTATTATTGATTTCAGGGATTTTCCTGTTATGTAAAATAAAGTGCCTTACCTATCACATACAAATAACTGTTCACTAAATAAATAAGTAAATAAATAAATAAATAACTAAATAAATAAATAAATAAATAAATAAATAAATAAATAAATAAATAAATAAATAAATAAATAAATAAATAAACAAGTATACTCTGCAAGAAAAGACCAAAAGACCACTCACATAAATTGAGGGAAAGAAGACAGAAGACTGTCATACTCGTGGGTTTCAGTTCGAACTTAGGATTAAGATACAAATTAGATTTACTTTTAATGTTATTTTAAATGATCGTGCCTCATTTAATTTAGGATGCTCCTTGTTAATATTATTATACTATTGTTATTATTTATTAGTATTAATTATTATTTAGTAGTATTGTTATTAATTTATTACTAAATGTGTTTATTATGAATTGTCATTATTGAGTGTAATTAGGTACCACTGTCACCGGGTATTTACCCATTTGCAGTGTGAATAAATGCATACATTTTGTATGTGTAACAACGACGCAAGCATTTTTTATTGCACAAAATTAAACAGAAGTTACAATTTAAAAACTTTGGATAGCTGTGAAAAAATTACGTTTCCAAGATTTTATAAGGATTTTCATGAATATGTTCTATTAGAACATAGTATAATATTAATAAATATACCGTAACAAACATAATAATAATAATAATAATAATAATAATAATAATAATAATAATAATAGTACACAAAATCTAAAACACCGACAACGTAAATTGTAAACAATTTTAATAACCGCTCCCTGACAAAATTCTGCGTACGCTACTGCTTAAGATTGAATTTCTTTAACTGATTTAAAGACTTCTTACATATTGAACATTGCACTTCCTTCGGAATCAATACAAATCACACTTAAAAGTATGAGCAGTAGATCCCCGCTTATCGCTTGGACTTTGTTGAGACATGTTCTTTCTCTTATACTTGTAGGTTATTGATGTAGTGGTTAACGCTAACTCCACTGATCTCATGGCAGCTGACGTCACATGAGGCAGCCCGACAACTTGTCACGAGGAAGCTCTTGCTGCTCTTTGCCCGTAGAACACTATCGTGCACGTGTCTATGCCGTAGCACTTTCCTTACACAGAAAGCCGTAGTAAGACGTCCCTGTCTTTAGAGCTAAGGTGAGCAAATCAACCACGATGTCTTCTATCTGACGACTCTTTCAAATAAACCAATGTAGTCTATGCTACAACGCTGAAGTGTGGTGAGGTGAAACGAGTGAAATAACCGGTGCACTTTTTCACGCAATATTCCCATATCCATTAATGTCACGTTGAAAGAAAAATAACGGAAATTGGGCTTAGAGTAAAAGCAGACAAGAGTATGAAAAACTTTTCATAATTACACCCACATACACAAAGACTTCCTTGAGCCCTGAACCTCAGGACAGGGGGCGCCAGTGTCGTGCGTCAAGGTAGTGACGAGACGATTAATCTTGTCAGAATTCACGGAGATACAAGTAATTCTAAAGCGTATCCTATGAAATTGTCTCGTGCTTACAGAAATAACACCACTACGACCAAGAGTTGGTTTCACTACATATAAATGTATTTTACAGGCGCTTCTTCTGCACAAATGAATAAAAGGACGTTCAAACATCTAGTAATTATAAAAAGTTCGTTCGAGATCTTAAAGTAAAACTTTGCATGTATGCATATGGCTCAAACCAATTTTGCTAATTCTAAAAAATTGTCAATTTAGAGTACTTTCAAGGACAATATAGGTAGCTATATAAATTAATCTAAAAAAACTGAAACTAGATAGATATATGGATTTATTGAACAATATTATACACATAGATGTACTATAGTATCAGAATTTTCTCTTAAATCCCATGCACTGGTCTTCTGACCATACGTGCCATGTAAAACAAGTCCTACTTTGTAGGTTTCACCCCACTCACCTATGATTAGATCCAATCACTCTCCAAAAGAATACACAGATTAAAATGAAAATGGCACAAACAAAACACATTATATAATATATCCTAACCTAAAACAGGCATAAAAGTGTATAATTGAGTAGTTACCATTATCCCTTCGTCAGTTCGCATCACAAACTTCAACAGCTGAAATTCTAATCTGTCTGGCCTTCAAGAGGAACAATCCAATCTTTTGCTCGCATTCTCTATTCCCCATGAGGTCAAGTCATGCAAGCGAACTCCTATTCTGACCTAGCATCGAGGGTAGTAGATATTTTCTCCGGATATGTTCCAATTCGACACATTGCAATAAAATATGTCTCCAGGAGTCCTTTTGCCCGCACAGTGGACAAAGACGCTCCCCTTCTTCGTTGACAATTTTATTACCCTTCCATGTCCCCAATCTTAGCCACGCTAAACCTGCTCTGCTGTCTTTGTTACAAGAATTTATGTAGTCACACCTCCCCCAGTTAAGCATGAGATCTGATTGTAAATGTAGTGAGGACTTTTTCGAACATTGGAGCACAACACCATATAGTAATTACACTGAACTTGAAAAATGTTATGTTTTATTTAACGACGCTCGCAACTGCAGAGGTTATATCAGCGTCGCCGGAATTTTGTCCCACAGGAGTTCTGTTACATGCCAGTAAATCTACTGACATGAGCCTGTCGCATTTAAGCACACTTAAATGCCATCGACCTGGCCCGGGATCGAACCCGCAACCTTGGGCATAGAAGGCCAGCGCTATACCAACTCGCCAACAAGGTCGACTAGCTGAACTTGAATTTAGTGACATAAATTACATAAACATATTTAAAGCATATAGATTGAGCCCAAAAGAACAAATAGTGCTTGGGACAGTGCAGAAATGAAGCGTTGCAATTACAATTTTAAGTTAAGTCTTAGAAAAAAACATTGGTTGAAAAATCGAAAAAGAAAATATTGATATAAAATTAAATAATGGACAGTTTCAATTTGATGAAACGCAATATTTAATTCTCTTACTGAAAATATTATTACACTTATTTAATTCTGGATTTATTTTAATAAGTTGATTGTGAAATCTTTTAATGTAGTTTTAAGAATGAATTTGCCCAGATTTTGAATTGCATTTTGGTTGAAGTAAAAGAGGTAACATATCGATGGCTGAGAACCACACTGTTCTAAGTCCAACTTTTTATAAGAAATAAATCTGTGTTTCATTGTGTTCCAGTTCTTATCTGCATATATGAATCGAACAAAATTGTAAATATTCGTCTCCGTAAGGTTGCTATGAAGCTATTCCAAATTGTTTCATGAAGTTTTGAATATCAGGAGCTTAAAATAGCTCTCCTGAACCAAAAAAAATAATAAAATGGACTTGGAACAGTCTGGTTGTGGACCATCGAAATATCGCCTAGTATTATGAAATGTTTCTATGCCACCTTCGTACTTACGACTTCATGAAAAAGCCCAAAGACTTAAATTATAAATTTGCTCGATATTATGATCACATAATTCTATAAAAAATAAATAAATGTGTTGGGTAATCAACAAGTTTTGACGAACAGATTGTAATTGTTCTTTTTTGAAAAAAAGGCAATGGAAGTATTAAACATTTTACAACGAACTACGAAAGAAAATGTAAAGAATGAATATTCATCGTCACAAATCTTCACTATAGATACTAATTTAAAATTCTGAATAATTAAATTGTTTACACACGCTATCTCTTTTTCAGAATTATAAAATGACGGCAAACATATTCGACAATATTAAAATTAATGCCAATTAAACAACAGAAAATAATAAAATTAAGATAAATATATTTAAAAACGACCAAATGAGATAACAAAGCAATCTCTTCATGCTACCGAACAAATAAAGAAATCCAAGGAGAGCAAAAAATACACAGGCTATTATGAGGTAGAAAGGAGTCTGGCATGTAAATGAAAATTAAGTACACAATATCAAATGCGAATTCAATTCAACTGCTACGTAAACAGTCACAACAACACATTTGGTCCGACACTGCTTTGCCGATTTTCATTGAAGGCGTCAGATCTGACAAGAGTGGTGAACAGATTTAACGTCCATCTGAAAGCAACCTATCTGGCATATAAGTTACACCGCAAATATTTCATTCGCTGCTGCGAGCCGTAAATTACGTGCGGGTGCTGCTCCTTGTGGAGTATCGACAGAACAGCTGGATATGTCCGAGAGCAATGCGAAGCATCCATCTTTGTCACATCCCCTGAACTTCAGCTCTTACGCGTAGTCGAAGAACGCAAGAGTTGCGTTCTATTATGTTGTTGTTGAGACTTCAATAGTTTATATTGGCTACTACTTAAACTCTATTTTATTTATTTTAATACAATTACATGTACTTATCACATGTAATTATTTACAATATCAGGTCGGTGGGTATACCATAGTGACAGATGTTGTTGACTGTCTATTTTTATGGGAGGTAACCAATTGAAACATTTTAAACTGACGACAAGGTAAACAGGAATGTTCCGAAACGAAGAGTGATCTACACATTCTAGGCTATGGTAACAGATTTGCTCCTAAAATATTGGACGTATTTTGTTTCTTTCTTACGAATGAATTTAAATGAGAAACTACATATAAAATTAACTAATTTTTCTTTATAATTTAAAGAAAGATTGTTTACGGTATTTTTTGAGACGGCACTTAAATAACTCAAAACATATAATTAACTATTTTACTTTGTCGCTATATTAAAGACATATTTTTAAACATTCTTTATACTGTCGGGCTGGTTGGCGCAGTTAGTATAGCGCTGGCCTTCTGTGTCCGAGGTTGCGGATTCGATCTCGGGCCAGGTTGATGGCATTTAATTGTGCTTAAATGCGACAGGCTCATATCAGTAGATTTACTGGCATGTAAAAGAACTCCTGCGGGACAAAATTCCGGCACCCTCGGTGGCGCTGATATAACCTCAGCAGTTGCGAGCGTTGTTAAATAAAACATAACATTTAACATTTCTTTATATACTGGAAAAGTGATTTTGAACATGCCGCCTATCTTTGCGTGCGTCTTTGTACAAAGATGTATTCGAACTGTTTTCATATTCAATATCTAATTCAATCGCAAATGACGAACATGAAATATAATCAATTTATTATAATTGTATTTTATTATAATCATTTCATTATAATCATTTTTTTTACTTGAAAAGCAAACACAAAATAACGATTTAATCAAAACAGACTCACAAGATGATCTTCTTGTCTCTTGCCTTACACAATCTCGCTATCGTCCTTGTGGAATACTCTACCCAGTGACATCAGAGACTGTTGGAATTTGACAGTGTTAAAAAACAAACTCATTAAGCATTTTGTTACAGCGTAGAGTAGGTTTAATTTTTACTTAGGCCTAAATAAAAAAATATATTTCCATATTCTTAACTTCTACAATAAACTGTCTAGCCTTTATTAACCAGTTAATCTCTTAGTATGCCTACTTTGATGTTTATTGCATTTGTAAATTCAATACTAATTGTAATTATAATTGTAATGTATAATTAATACTGTAATACCAATCCCCCCTGGTAGAGGGGAAGAGAAGGCCTCTACCAGGTTAAATAAATAAATAAATAAACAAACACATACGAGTAAATAAATAAATAAAAAGATCATAGGCGATTCATCACATGTTTCTAAAACGATTCGTCAGACAAATTAGCAGCAGCTGATATCGATTAATTAGTCCATATTGAACTTAGAATACTTTAGCCCAATTAAGCGAAGTTCCATAAAATAATCTAAAACATGACTTGGCCCACATGTCTGTTTTATATCCAATCAGTACAAGAAACTGTAAGGCGTAAAAACCAGAAGTCTACCATTCTGACTACAGAAAAGAAATACGTGTACAGTTGTTATTTTCTTGAATTAACTTCAGTAGGAATAAAAAAAATATGATAAAATATGTTAAAAACTTAACTGCTGCTGAAATGTAATTTATGAGATGTACAACAAAAAGAGCAAAATGCGATATAAACGGAATAAAGAAATCCTGAAATAATTTCTAATAGATCCAATTCTACAACATGTAGACAATCAAATGCCAAATTTGGAAAGACATGTTAGAAGAACACAGAGAGGATGCATCTCTAAACAAATCTTACAATATGTACAAAATAAAAAAACAAAGTAATGGGCCACTAGAATACAGGGTTGTTTCCGATCTCTGATAACGAATTTGAATGACGTCACGTGCGTCAGGAATCACACCGACAGCTGAATTGTGGCGAGAGGTGACAGACCAGTAGTGAGTGATTTCATGATCAGAGTGCACAGTGTATCACAGTAGCAATGCCCAAGAAAACCGAGCCTTTTTGGGAGGAGTACATAACAACCCTTTCCGATGCCAAGTACAGTTACGTGAAAATCATAGGAGCCTGCAAACACGTGGTTTCGTTATTTCCAAGAGAGGCATCTTGTGTGTACCTAATAAGACTGGCAAAGCTCGGATGAGATTAAGTCCAGAGTGGCAAAAGCAAGCAAATCCACCCCCCGTCACAAGTCGCCGCACCTCACGAGATGATACAAATTAATTCCATTCGAGCTTTACCAATCTTATTAAGTACATAGAAGATGCCTTTCTTGGAAATAACGAAAGCTCGTTTATTGCAGGCTTCTTTTATTTTCACTTAACTGTAGTTGGCATTGGAAAGGGTTATAATGTACCCCTCCCAAGAAGGTTCGATTTTCTTAGGAATTTCTGCTGTGAGTCGCCATATATTCTGACTATGAGATCACTTACTACTGGTCTGTCACCTCGCGCCACAGTTCAGCTGTCGTGTGATTCCTGACCCACATTATGTCATTCAAATTCGTTATCAGAGATCGAAAACAACCCTGTATTCTTCTACGTCCTCGCTACAAGACACTGGGCATGCTCTTAGATCTAGACCACAGATACACAAGCTATCGCTAACGGAATGATTGAAATGTTGTGTTGTAATCCGTTCTGTTATTAGCTAAAATTTTCTAAGATTTCGATTACTTTCAGAACACTTTTTTTAAACACTACATAAATTGTTATTAATATTCCTTATGTCATTAGTATAGTTCATATATTAACAAGTATGACATGGTATTCACTTTTTCACACATCTTCTGAAAGTAGTCATTAATAATTCATTGATACAATTTTATTTCATATTGTGGTTCTATTTATTACAGCGTAGAATAGTCTACGTGTTGATAAAATATGTGCGACTTCACAATGCAATATTCATTTTATCCTTATGTTTGAAAATGCAATCCTACACTCCGTGTCAGAGTGAAGGCATTTTGAAAACAGAGTTGCATCATTTTCCACACAGAGACTTGTCATGTGCACAATGAACGCACGATATCCTTGTTACAATACCCTCGACGCAAGATGAACTTCCTGTGTCAACTTCATATCCATTTACTCAGACGAGGTAATACACACCCAGTTCTTTATTCGAGACATGTACAACCCTTTTACTTGCTCATTGTGTTAAACACAGCGAAAGTGTCATGAGCTGCATAGAGCCTGTTTCGAAATTTCAACACCATTCTCAATGGCGTAACAATATACTCTGATTTTGTTATATTTTATGATCTATAGCATATATTGTATAGATCTACTATACAGAGTGTTTCAAGAATACGGGGCATAATTTCAGGTATGTATTTTCCACATGTAAACAATCAAAATAGTTCATTACAACGTGTGTCCGGAAATGCTTCATTTCCGAGTTATGGCCTTCACAACATTGAAATTCACCGGAACGTTTTAAAACATTTAAAAATTCATATTATCAAAGTATATTAAAAACAGGTAATATATCTTAAATACGCCGTACGATAGTTTTCAAGTGATTTTTAGTTTTCATTTCAATATTTCAACCCAAAAACACGGGAGGTTAGATACTCAGGAAAGAGGAGAATCCAAATTCTTCTTGGACTGATATCCCTTATGAACTCATCTGTTGTACATGAGTAGACCGTCGAAGCAAGGTACAAATGACTAACATTACCCGAATAATGATAAGTATAGATTAATTACACTTATATGCCTGTTAATAAGTTAGGGTATCATAGATGTTATAACTACGTTTGTAAATACTTACCTCTTCTATTAGTTCCCTTTGAGGTGAGGGGCAAGGTTGGGGACTGCCTTCGAACATAGGCCGCTTGAGTGGGCCCATTGTACTACCCGGAATGAAATGATATGTATGCGCGAAGATCCCTTGCGCTACAGATTATCCTGAGGGCCGCCTCCGTACTCCCCTACAGCCTTCAGAATCCCTTTACCTTTCCACGTAGGTATCACCACGGTCCCTCAACCCAAGATTCCACGATCTACCATGAGCCCATGGGAGAACCCACAGTACATAGCACTACCATCATCAACTAATGACCGCATACCATAGCTGCCCGTAGCCGAATCTACATCGGAGAAAGTTAATCAAATCTGCAGCCAGGTCAGTAACCGCCATTGCGTTGATGTAAGTTCAGTTATATCGACGAAAAACTAGACTAAACTCGTCTTTTTAAACAAACTAGGAGGCTTCTAGCGTCTATGGAATCTGTGACAGGGGTTAATCAGAGCAGATTAATTGCGTTTCAAGAATGGCATCCCACAAAGTTGTGTGACTAATCAGAGATGATATTTACATTCAGACAAGTTCAGGTACAAGCGTCAAAAACTAGGACAAATTTGATTTTTAAAATCGAGATCAATTAATGAGCCTGAACGACATTCAAAATCTAGCTCTACCGTAGCAACAATTGTTCGCTATTCTTAGACTACGTGGGTGAACGACTGCACTTCTTCGAACAAGCAAATTGAAAACTGCAGGAGGAACTGGATGATGGGGATGAAAAATAAAGTCTACGAGTACTTAGATTCATTTTACGAGAACTCTGCAGTACAGGAAATATGGACAAGAGAAAATTCTTTGTCGCTTAAAGTGGTCGATATGGTGTCCTTCCAGCTCACAGTCAGACACTCTACCAACAGAGCTATATCGACTTCAATTCCAACTAGACATATGGAGAATCTTACGTACATACATAACGTGTATATTTCGTAGTCCAATTAAAATGTAAGATGAATTAAACATCAGCTTCTGTACTCATTACTTCTCTCTCTCTCGCTCTCTCTTTTAATCTCCATTCCTTGTTCACAAGCAGTACTGTAATTAAAACGTAGAGAGAGGGCGAAACCTTGCATTCATCTCGATGTCATCTGCGGCAGCACGTCACTCTTCTCGTTCAATAAATATATCGACAATATTAACGTATATCAGAATATGATCCAAAGAAGAGGAAAAAGATAGGAGTAAGAGAAGAGGAAAAGAATATGAGGAAGAGAAGAGAAAAGGAATATGAATAAGATAAGCAGAAGGAATATGACTAAGTGAAGAAGAAAGAAATATTAATAAGAAGAAAAGAAAGGAATACGAATAAGAAAAGCAGAAACAATATGACTAAGAGAAGAAAAAGGGAATATAAGTAAGAGAAAAGAAAAGTAATATGAGTAAGTGAAGCTGAAAGAATATTACTAAGAGAATAAGAAAGGAATATCAGTAAGGGAAGAGGAAAGGAATACGAGTAATTAGAAGAGGAGAGGTATATGAATAAGACAAGCAGAAATAAATATGGGTAATAGAAGAAAAAAGGAATATAAGTTAATAGGAAATAAATATGAGTAAGAGAAGCGGGAAGGAATATAAGTAAGGTAAGAAAAAATTAATATGAATTAGAGAAGTGGAAAAGAATATAAGAGAAGAAAAAAGGAATATAAATAAGAGAAGTAGAAAGGAATATAAGTAAGAGAAGAAAAAAGGAATATAAATAAGGAATATAAGTAAGAGAAGAAAAAGGGAATATTAATAAGAGAATTAGAAAAAATATAAGTAAGAGAAAGAAAGGAATATGAATAAGAGAAGTAGAAAGGAATATAAGAGAAGAAAAAAGGAATATGAATAAGAGAAGTAGAAAGGAATATAAGAGAAGAAAAAAGGAATATAAATAAGAGAAATAGAAAGGAATATAAGAGAAGAAAAAAAGGAATATGAATAAGAGAAGTAGAAAGGAATATAAGTAAGAGAAGAAAAAAGGAATATGAATAAGAGAAGTAGAAAGGAATATAAGATAAACATAATGTCAGAATGGAAGGGAGAAACGAAATGAAGAAAAGGGGAAAAAGAAGAACGGGATTAAAATTAAAAGATACGAAGAAGAAAAGACTTAAGGTGTATGAGAAAAATACGAAGCAAATAATATGATTAACAGAAAATGAACAAAAAGAAATGAGAATCTTAAAAAAAGACACAGGAAAGTATAAGGTAATTATGATGAAACTGAGGACAGTAGTAGGAGACTTTTAGATTAAAGAACAAAATTGTGTAGCACAAAAAGTTAATGAAGTTGGAGAGGAGAAGTTAAAAAAAGTGAAAAGAATTATGCCTCATTCACAATAAACACTTAAGATTAACTCCAGAAAGTATACGTACAGCAAATTCTGCGATACTGCACGTCCTTATGAAGAATTTTATGGTCACTTCCCTTGCTCATATTCAGTAATAAATTAATTTCGTTTATTGTTATTGTCATATTCTCTCGGAAAAGAGTCTCAACATGTTAACTGAATTTGTCGTGATAGCCTTCAGCGCTTTTCCTGATCGTGGATTGTCCTGTAGAGATGTTCGGCCGGAACAAAACCGCGCACATCAATCATTTATAGCTGATTTCTCTTGGCATGTCTCACATACACTGCAACCACCAATGGATCTCAGAAAGTGTACGCCCTTCAGCAATCAAAAAAACTAATTACCAACATGCTGTTCATTTTTGAACTTCCATCTTGCACCATTCGCTTTTATTTTTTAATTTATTCGCAGCAACAAAGACAGGTATGCCAACCACACTACCAATAGAAAGTCTATAACTACTGTTGCCAGTACCCAAGCAAACTTCGGCCGATACTCCTCGGCTTCGGCCGGCTTTCATTTGAAGTAACCAAATATTACAAGCCTTCAGCAGTCTCAAAATATGTCCTCAATTTTATGATAGTGGTCTGTTTAAAACAACATCCTTGGAATTGCTTACAGACGTAGACATAAATCTGGCAACATTGCTGAATAAAATATACTTTGAGAATCGAACTCTTGGCTATTCAAAAGTCAGCATGTTGCTGCGACTTTGTTATTTTTGTATCGAGATCGTATTAGAGATACACTTGGATATAGAAATCAATACACAGCGATTACTGGGCCAACAAACACGTTCGAACAAACCCAACTTGTGTTAACAGAGCCGCATGCCAAACTAAGCCAATTATCTGCTACATATTGGTTTAAAACGTTTTTCGAATTAGTGCTTATTTACATAAATGTAATCCACATTCATCCAACGGTTCATTAAACTGAAATAAAAAAATGCTCAAATTTGTGATGTTCTTTAATGATTACACGAATAAAGTTTGATTTCCCACTGCCTCTAATGAAATAAAGTAAGATACTACAGCGCAGCGTAATTGTAGCGATAAAATGCCAGAATCCCACTTATTGTTCCTAAGCCAGTAGATGACGATTCGAATTTTGGGAAGAATAGCTTAGATTTATTTAATTTCTGTGGGTACTTTATGTGTTTCTTGTGTCTTCCTCTGTGGAGTAACGGTTAGCATGCCTCACTGCGAAACGAGGTGCCCAAGTTCACATCCTGGTTGGAATAAGTTATCTGGGTGATGTTTCTTCAAAGGTTTTCCCTCAACAAATTGAAGAAGAATTGCTGGGCAACTTTCAGCTTTGGACCTCCAACTCATTTCGCCTTCTTTTTTTTTTAAATACAAATCAAGTTTCAAATTAATTTATTTAATACACTAGGTTTACACTACATTAGAGAAGAAGCTCAGTTCAGTTTCATTATACAAAATTGAAGAGTGTTCATTCAGCACAATAATATTAATACATAGTAAAATACAGATCATGTAATATATACTCGTACAAATACAGAAATTACTAAAATACACGAGTATTACGTTACAAAGGTCCACTGTTGTGGCTGAGGGGTTAGCGAGTCTAACTCCGAACCAAGCGGGCCCGGGTTCGATCCCCAATCGAGACGAGTAGTCTGGGTGAGGTTTTTTCGGGGTTTTTCCCTCACTCCTATGGATGAATATCAGGTAACTTTATCAGGCGATTGGAACCTCACTCTTCTTCGCCACTTCCTTTCCTCCCCTATCATTCTTTCATTCATCATCCCGTTACGTCTTCTGGTTTTCAGATTGCTCTACAGGCGCCCTCCGAAGCTGCTGGCTCTCTCGACGGGCCTCCGTGGATTGTATTCAAGTTATGATGAATAGCTTCTGCAACGGAACTCGGGGCAGACCTTCTCGGGGGAGGACTTCCGCCGCGGACCGTTAAGGGAGCCTTGGGGGGGGGGTTGCCGAAGCAGCAGTGGTAGGCCCTATATGGACTATGTTGGCTGTAGGAACCGGTCGTTAAGGGGGTCAAGTGATTAGGTCGGTGCACGTAGAGGATCGGTGGGCACGCAATTCAACCCATATAGGAGGTGTACAATAGACATCACGTGCATGGAATGTTCCCTTCCTCCCTCCTAACAAGGAAAAAAAATTACATTACAAACATTATAACTGCATTTCTCCTCTTTCATCATCTCCGTTTCTTTCCAATATTTCAGGCTTGCTCCGATGTAGAGTCGGCTATGGGCCATCATCGATCTTGGTCAACATGGTATGTGGTTACTAGTTGGTGGTAGTGCCACGCACCGTGGGCTCTCCCATGGCTCGTGGTAGCTCGTGGGACCGGGGTTGAGGGACCGAGGTGAGGCCTAAGCGGAAAGGTAAAAGAACTCTGTATGCTGTAGGGTAGTTCGAAGGCAGCCAACAGGGGAATCTGTAGCGCGGGGGCCTTAGGGCATGCAGAGTCGTGGATATCCAGAATACCGCAAGCCTTTGCACCCAAAATGCCGACGAATCAGCCGTTGTTATTCAAGCACGTGCTATTTGGCATATGCAGTTGTAGAGGGAATGAATGGAGCTTATGTAGCCTAAATCAGAGGCAAATATTTTTAATTCTAAAGGCCACGGACACTGCCTTAAACTGAGTTTTATTTTAATGTTTATACCCCAAGCGTGTTGAAATGAAATAACAATGGCGGCCGATTGCGCTACTCTGGGTATCCACGGACTCTGAGGGCATGCACACCATTTGATGGTGTACAATGGACCTACCCAAAAGTTCTACATGAGAGGGTAAAATTATATTTTATTACAATACAGGTTCATCTACAAATGCTCCGGACGTACCGCGGTTTATTGACTTATTGTACTAAACTGAATTGTTTAATATCAACTCACTAGCACTGAATCTCAAACCAGAGTACAATTCTGTTAGTAAGATTGGTTCATGATCCACTAAAGACACTTCGTTCCGCTAGCCAAAACCTCGCATGATGTGGTCGGCTATATCGGTTTCCTTTCTGCATTATCTGAGGCCTCCTTATTCTCCATGGTTATAAACTGATATACTGAAGCAGTTCTCTTTTTTATGCACACATACATTGGGATCATAAGTTCGAAGAAATTTTTTTACAAAATACTAGTTTATAAACAGTAAAGTTATTGCAATATGGGTTTTGAGATTTGAAGAATCCAAAAATGGAGAAATAACTACATAGTGTCACTAAATAGAAACAGATGCCTTAGCATACCCTTTATAAAATGAAAAAAAAAGTTCAAAACATTTTTTTCTACGACAGTACGTAAAGTTGCGTTTTACCCACTGTTACCAGTGAGTAAAGTGAGCCTTTAAAACACTAGTGCGTAAAAAATTAGTAACCATCTTACGCACTGCTATTAATTTTACGCTCTACCAAAGAAAATGCAATGTTCAATGTATAAACTTCACGCAATAGAAATTAATACGTTACCTCGGTCTTTCATGACGTAAATGTTACACGTAACACAAATAAAGTAACAAATTTAACATTCATATTTATATTTTAGCCCGTATTATTCTGAAGTTACATTTGTAGAATTCACTGCAACAAGATTTAGCTTTAAACTTTTCCTAACCGCTTTGTTGATTATATGACCGCTTTAGACGGCCTTTAAATCGTGATTATGAATAAAACAGGCTATAATTCCATGGATACTAATTTTTTAATAATTTTGGATTTATATTTAAATATTTATTTCATGTAAAATCTGTGTTATCGTAAAAAGCATTGTATGATACACATTTGTAAAGTTATATTTTTGGTATTCGTGTGTTTGTGAAACGAGACTAAAAAAAAGAACCTTTACGAACTTGTATCATACGTCCATATATTATAATTTTTGTATACATAGTATCTCCATACAATTAAAAATAGGAGAGCTGAAATAGCGTTCCATAGTTTATACTGGTATGCACGTCACAGTTTTAATGCGGAGCGGATGGTGAAGAATGAAAATGAAAAGTAAAATCAGTCTAATTATTGTCGGACCATCAGATCTGTGCCCCTTCAGCGCTGTCGTCGTTCTTGGAAAAGTTAACGCCTATACTCACTCCATTCTACCCGCTTTTCTCCCACCACGTTAAACAGCAGGCCACGAACCTTGTCGAATAGGGATGTTGCCAAACTTTCATCAAACGGTGTCATAAATAACTGGTCTTTCATACTACAATATCATTTCTTTCAATCAAAATACATCTTGTATTTCTACATTATTTAAACCTAAATGCCATGTCTCGAATCGCTTTCCGTAGCGTTTCTCTCCAACCTTGGAAATTATTGCTTCTCTCGCAACCTTCAGTAATTTCTTCAATGTCGGAACTTCTTTTTGCACGGTATAAAATGTTTGTATCTTTCTTCTTAAAATATACATCGGTTCACATCATCTACAAGAATTAAAGGTTCCCTTGATCTGTTCTTCCCTGGTGATTCTAGCTTTTCATCTCCTGCACAGACTCCCTCTCTCCTGATTTTCTTTATTAGGCGCTCTGACCTGCCTATATAAATTACATAACATGTTGTATTAGTATTAGTTAAGTAAGTAATTTTAATACGTAATCAATTGAAATAAAAATTAAGCCTCACCAGTGATCGCAGTTGCTCTTTTCGTTGCCTTATTTATAGGAAACAGATATTGACCTGTTTGTTTCTCTTCATCGGAAAATGCTATTACGTACTTGCTTAATAATATTTCTTTCGCCACTCCTTGCTACAGTATTCATGTTGAATTGACAACACTGGACTGCAAGTGCTAATAAACTGTCCCGCAAGAAGGCTCAACATTGTGAGTGATGAGAGAGAGAAAGAGCGCGAGAGATAGAAAAGAGAGAGATAGGAATGCAGGGAGAGAAATGAATTACCGGGGCTGAGAAGGAATTAGAGTTCAGTTCGCATATCTTACGAGGGCACAGATCCGTTGGTCCGACAAAACAAGATTATAAAACGAAATGAATTAATATTTTCTGGCACAGATATGAAATGACCATGACTTACAACGTCCACCGCTGTGGTGTAACGGTTAGAATGTTCGACATCCAAATGAACAGGCCCGGGTTCAAATTCTGTTTGGGACAAATTACCTGGTTGAAGTTTTACCACGGGTTTTTGTCAACTAACTGAAGGAAAATTGAACTTCGGACGCATTTCACCGTCATAATTACACTTTCCTTGTTTCACCATCATCTTCTTTTCTTTCCCACATTTCGAGCTGTGGGCAGTCACCGAACTTTGACGCCATGGGCTCTCCTCTAGAGTACATGGTAACTCGTTAGATCAGGATTCAGGGACCGCAGTGACGCCTACGTGGGATGGTTAGGGCTGTGTGGGAGTTAGGGGGCGGATTTCGCAAGAAAATCTTTAGCGTGGAGGAGCTTAGGGCATGCACATTATTCCATTCCGTGTAGTATAATGTGTCCACCCAAGGGAGACTAATGCAGTAGATGACTCTTGACAATCCGAATATTTGCGCTAAATGACTTTATATGACATACACAAAATAATACCGCTATCCCCTCCTAACAGAGAGACAGAGGTGAGCCTGCCTGGAGAGAAATAAAAATAGGTTGCAGCTGCCAAATTACTTTTCAAGGAACGACCACTCATATAAATTGAGGGAAAGAAGACAGAGGACGGACACTGGAAAGTTTTCTTTTCTCAATCGTACTATCAGGGACTGGAATGCTTTACCTGCAGACTTACTAAAGGCTTTACAAACAACCAAAAATGTATTTAAAAGTAGGCTTAAGGACTTTACTAATAGACGGTAATTATACACAGTATGTAAAGGATGTAAATGATATTTTGTTATTGAAGTGTTGTACCAGTGAAGAATTATGTTGTGTCAGTGAAGTGCGTTGTGCCAGTGAAGTGTGTTGTGTAAGTGAAGTGTGTTCCTGTCAGTGAAGCTTTATAGTTTATAGTGGCAGTGCAAAGTATTTGAACATGAAATGTTTTCGAAGTGTTAGTGGAATCAGGATAGAATCAGTGAAATGTGTCGTAGTTCCAGTGCAGTGAGTGAGTTGACAGTGAAATGAGTGTAATGTTGAAAGGTACTTGTGCAGATATGAACATATCATACTCCTGGGTTTTAGTTCGAACTTAGGTTTAAGATACAAATTAGATTTATTTCAAATGTTATTTTAAGTGATCGTGCTGCATTTAATTTAGGATATTCCCTATTATTATTATTATTATTATTATTATTATTATTATTATTATTATTATTATTATTATTATTATTTTTATTGTTATTATTATTATCATTATTATTATAAATTATTGTTAGTATTAATTATTAGTATTATTATTAATTGTATTTTTAATTAATAAGTTTATTACTGTCATTATTGAGTGTAATTAGTTACCATTGCCACCGGGTATATACTCATTGCAGTGTGAATAAATACATACAGACAACATAAACCAAAAGGGAATGAAATCACTGAGTCAGATGTATTCCGTTTTATCTCCTTTGAAAGCAATGTTCTAAACACACAAGACAACTGTAATACCACGTTGAGAACATAGTTTAGGTTTCCCGCGGATATGCTCGATAAATATAAATATAACTACGTAATTAAAGTGTATAAATCAACATTGTGTGCCGTGTGATTTATTTGGACTAGACCAGCCTCGTTACATCCCAGTATCGTGCAAGGGTGTGACGCTTTCAGAATGATGGATAACGGAGATAGAGATCGCATAGCTTGTCACGCGGCATATGAGGTCTTAATAAAGGGTTAAACCCCACCTTTGCGTGCATTTAATATTTCACAGGTTCTTATTAGGGAGGTCAACATAAAGTAGCAAAGGACTTCGCACAACCTAGTGTAAATATTTGGCACGTGTTGGCTAATGTTATCGTGATGTTACGCTATTATATCGAGGACTCGTTTAACTTGCTGCTTTGAACACATGATTTTTGTAAGATTTTAATACGGCGATAACAACATGGAATGTTGAAGAGGTAGCATAAACAGAAAAATTAAACAAATAAAATATGCCTTTATAAAGAACAAGAAAATTAGTAATTATAACCTGAACCTGATACTCTTACGATCTTTCTGACAAACCGTGTATAGTTTTTATACGAGACTTATGCAGAGTTGAGACAGAAAACGTTACTAATAAACCATGCATAAGCGATGGATGTATAAACAGTCTGTAACTATACAATGGGAATTGCTTTGCAGTAGTTATATACACGAAACCCCTTGTTTAAGCGTAGTATATAGGGAAAAAATGGCCGCCCCTTTAACAGCTGTTCGTATCGACTGTCATTTTATGATGATGGTTACCTTGTAACCACAGAAGAACAAACCAAAGAGCACAGAATAATTAGAATAATATTTCTGTAGCTTGTACTCTTTGACCAAAATATAGCGTGATAATCGATCAGAGCCAGTTGTACTATCGATACTTAACACGGCACACTACTGCGCTCTACCGGATGCAATACAGAACCTCAGATATTCTATTATCTTTCGTAATAAAGTAATGACGAAACTATGACGTAGCTGTGTAACAGTTATACTGTTATACACGACGTATATAGTGATTATTAGTAAGGAATTTACACACGACTTATAAACGAGCTACTCATTGTATAAGTATAAGACAGTTAAAAGTCTGTATATAGAGTTTTTATTAGAAAGACCATTATGTTATTATACTCGCCCGTGGCCGAGTGGTTAGCCTATCTGCCTTCCATTATGACGATCCGAGTTTGATCTCCGTCTGGGTAACGAAGGAGACTGTAATGGATAAAGCGGGTACGAGGGGTTTTAGTGGTGTTCTCCCGTTTCTCCTTACAATTCTCATCATTCCACCAATACTCCACAATCATCCTCATTTAGCAGTCCGAGCCAAGCCTCCAGAACAAATAAAAAATGGCTGAAAGTTGTACACACTTGTGTTTAATGAAGACTATTATTATAGTCATATTTTGTTGAATAATATGTAAGATACATTAAATCGAAAAGGAAGTTGTTAAGAGGTGTTCCGTAAAACTATTTATTCTCTATTTTATCTCGCCTTTGCTATTATTGTCATTTAAATAAAGAAGAAAAGATGTACTCCTTATCAACTCAATAACAGGAAAAGAATGGCCAGAGCATTTTAAAGAACTCCGGACCTGCAATGAAAATGAAATTATTTTAGCTGAACCAGATAAAAATGTGGATCCCATAACTTTAAATTAATTATTAACTACTCTTAAAAGTATAGTAAAAATAAGAAAGCCTCAGGCACAGACAAAATAAACATCGAACTAATAAAATATGCATCACCTAATGTCCTACAAATCAGAATATTAAATCTCTTTAATACATTTTTGTTCAGAGGTTACGTTCACGACATAAGAAACTCGGCTCTAATTTACCTACTTTTTAAAAAGGAGATAGAACCGAAGTAAAAAATTATAGAGGTATCAGTATTCTGAACTCTTGCTATAAACTCTGTATCAAAATATTAAAAGATATAGGCCTATTGAAACCAATCATGAAAGTTTTAATTTCATTCAGCCAACATGGTTTCAGAAAAGGAAGATCATGTTCTGACTGGATATTTGCCGTAACTTTATTGCTTGAGAAAAGAAAAGAATTTAGTCTACCGACTTATTTCAACTTTATCGACTACGAAAAGGCTTTCGATAAAGTGAATAGATATAAACTATGGGAAATATTAAAAAAAAAAATGTAGGAATTCCATTCCATCTATTAAGAGCTATACAGAGCATTTATAAATATAATACAATACAAATATAAACATTCCGAAATGGTACAGCAAAAATAAATCAAGGAGTCCGACAAGTGTGCTCTTTCTCACCCACACTTTTCAACTTATATTTGGATGAGGTCATAGAAATTTGGCTGAATAATTTAATAGATTTTAAAATAAATGAAATAAGCCTTACAACTTCACTATTTGCTGATGACCAGATTGTCATTACTGAAAATGAAAATACTTAAAATAAACTATTTTCAAGTTTAATCAAATAGCGACTAATTTTAACATGACAATATCTGTAAAGAAAACAAAAACAATGGTTTTTCTAGGACCTTACTCAATTAGAGCAAAAATAGTTAAATATAGTACAATAATAGAACAAGTTAATACATTTAATTATTTGGACATCTCCATAACTTATGGAAAAAAGTTTGAAATTGATAATAAACTAAATATATTTAACTATTTTTGTCGTACAATTCGCCGTTCTTAGGTAAAAAGGTGTGGAAGGAAACTCTATTGAAGTTTTATAAAGCCATATCAATCTCTGCTTTCTTGTACGATTCTGAATGCTGGACTGTAACCAAAGACCAGGAATTAAGAATCGAAGCAGGAGAAATGAAGTTTTTGAGATAAATAGCTGGCTATACTTTATTAGATGGAAAGAGGAATGAAGATACAAGAAAAGAATTAAATATGCAAAGTATAACAGAAATAATTAGAACAAAACAACAGGATTGGAAAGAACACATATACAGAACGCCAACTAGACGTATTGCTAGAGCAGCCTTGGATTATAATCCAAGAGGAAGACCAGTTAAAAGAAAGATGGAGATACCAATTTTGATGGAGGCAGAACAGGTCGAAAGACCTAAGTCTTCAAGGTTAGGCCTATTTTCCTTATTTGGTAAATTTGAACATTGTACAGGGAGATCATTTTATTTTTACTTCAACTTTTATTGTACCTGAATTTTTGAATGTACTTCACTCCCACCCCCTCTACTAGTAAACTTCCAACCGTTCTCCACACAGAGCCAAGGCCGGGTATGCTGTCATAGTAAGCAGTACTGAGTTAGTGAGTATAGTACGTTCCAGGAATATGTTCACATTTTCAAGTGGCGAAAGAGCTTTCAATATTGAATCATATTTTCGCACAGGTACTGTCGTCCGTTTGCCTAGGTTGCATCCCGGTTTCCCCCACTCGCTTCTGTTTGCTCCTCTGCAAAGACTAGTGGCTGGGCTGCCTTAGCTCTTTTCTGAAAATATTAATTTCTGTTAAGAATTGGACGTCTACGTAATATTATACAACTGTTTAAAGTAACTTAAATAAAATGGCCTCGTTAAGTAATTAACTGTCACGTGATTTCCCTCCTTTCTACGACCCTGCTAAAAAACCACTTGGACGGACAGTAGATAACATGTCTGAGTAATTTTATCTTTTCGGATTGAGCAGAAGTGAAGATTGAATTCACAGTACGTAAGATACTCTTTTATAGAGTAGGTAGCCTACAGAATTATTTGAACGTGAGTTACTAGTACGAAGCCGAAACTGATAATTGAAATTAGGTACAGTAGTCTAAAGTGCGATAATATGCACAAAAGAACTGAAGCCTGTATCGAAATGAAGGCCAGCATTTTAAAAATGTGTTTAAATATCCATATTATGATTATTTTCAATTTAACTTCATTCTCTATATTGTACGCTACTGACCTGTAGATATAATAACATACACTGCATAATGAATACGTCCGAATGGATAGCTCAATTCGTGAGTAAAAACACTTATTGTTAATACACTACTGTATTTTGATTAAACAAAAACCTAACAAAAATTAACAAATGAAACTCCCGATATTTCCTAGTTTACGTAAATGGATGAACTACTTTTCTTCCCTCCCATACCTAGTAAAGTGATCTGTTTGTATTTTACGCCAGTATCATCGAACTCCAGTCGTGGAAGAGGGTAGCAAACGTCATTTCCGGTTCTCAATCTTTAATCCGAAGGTATAGCCAGGTTAATATTAGAATTGTTATTAAAAATAAAATGATGTCTCTGTACAATATAAAGAAAGAAATTAGGTCATATTAGTGATATTGAGTTAGCACGATTCGTTGTCTCCAGCTACCAATCTGAAAATGGACAAATGTTAACACTGTAAACAAAATAACAGCGACTATAGTAGACTCCATGCAAAGCTGTGACTTACTGTTGTACGCGGTTAAATTAATTAGCATACAACACAGCGCAGCTAAGGTCTGTGTCTCTAAGCGGAGAAATATTGTGTCCTCCTGCATTCAATACCCTACCGGGCAATGAATAGGGAGGTTTAAGTCTGCATTAGTATCTAATTGCTCTCAGTAGCCGTGTATAGGCTATTGCCAAGGAGGAACAGCCCTTTCCTTTGGAGCCGTAAATTAGCATGTCGTACAGCGGCTTTCTAAGCACAATAAAAACAGTCATAAAATGGATCATTAATTAAACAGCCGATTCGCGTCTTGTACGTAGGCGTGGGTTTTCGATCAATTATAATTCCAACAACTTTCCTCACAATTTCTGTCGAAAGTAGAAATTTGCACTTCAACCAGCACAAACAACTTCAATCACATGATCAGGTTCTTATAGCCGAAATGTGTCTTTCACAGTCTTCATTCAACGTCCCAAAAAGTATTTAAAAAAAGTCTAGTGATAGTTTTTAGCAGTTTGCAATATTAAAAGTTTCCCCCCCCCCATAATTTAATTCTTTTGCGCGAGATATATGAATGTGATATTTGAGCTGGTCGGGTGAAGACAGTGTTAAGTGACTAAAACTACATTTTGAAATACAGTAACTTTAATGTTTGAAAAACTCATGCTCAAGTAGCACTGACATGTATTGCCAACATTTGAAACTTCAATATAAAACGTCTCATACAAAAAACAAATAGCACTGAAAAGAGCAAGTGATATAACATTATTTTAATAAATAACATATAATTATGTGAAAATGTCACTTAACATTGTCTTCACCCAAGCACCTCATTTATTTTTCCGACATCTATAGCTCAAGTGCTGGCACGTTGGTCTTCCACCCAGGCAGCCTAGGTTCTATTCTCGGTCAGGTAGTGATGAAATTTGTGTTGGACGAAGCAGAAGCTTGAAAGGGTTTTCTCGGAGAACTCCCATTTTCTCCATCATTTCACCAACACTCTTCACCTTTCCCTCATTTCCTCTATATGCATTAGCTAAAAATATGCAGAATGAAGTCTTAAGTGTAGGAAGGACTTTGAGCTTCGGGCAATAAGGCTTATTATGTATTCGCCTGAGAACGGAACCTGACTCTGTCAGAGTTAATGCAGGATGGCTCATGTGTCAACATCGGATTTATCAATGCAGGCCATCTGTCGAACTTGGACAATCATCGCATATATAAAGTTCGCAATGAGCCAATATAAGCCGAAATGAAAAGATTCGTCTCGGATCCAATCCATAAAAAGCCTAGCCAAGTGATAATGTTAGAACTTCAATTTGAAATTCACCTTTCAGGATAACGCTGACACTTTTAAGAGTATATAGCATCGTCTGAAGCTCATCCAGGTAAGTGTTAATTAACAAAATTTGTTTCAGTTGACACCCATAATCTTCACAAAGTTCATATCAACTCATCTGAACAACGTGTACATAAACAATAATGGCAGAAATTTTCATTCATAGTTTTCTGCCCAAGAGCAGCTCTTTAATTGCAAACTCAGCATTCTCCAATCTTTCTTATTTTCTGCCTTCCTCTTTGTCTTCGCAAATGATTCACGCATCTTAATTTCGTCTATTGTCTGATATCTTCTTCTGATCCGAACTCTTCGCCCGTTCACCATTCCTTCCAGTGCATCCTTCAGTAGTCAGTTTCTCTTCAGCCAATGACCCAACCAATTCCTTTTTCTCTTTCTAATCATTTTCAGCATTAATCTTTCTTCACCTACTCTTTCCAACACAGCTTCACTTCTAATTCTGACTGTCTATTTCATACGCTTCATTCTTCTCCATATCCACATTTCAAATGCTTCTATTCGCTTCTCTTCACTTCGTAGTAATGTCCATATTTCTACTCCCATATAATGCCACACTCCACACAAAGCACTCCACTACTCTCTTCCTTAGTTCTTTTTTCAGAGGTCGGCAGAAGATGCTCCTTTTTCTATTAAAAGCTTCCTTTGCCATTGCTATCCTCCTTTTGACTTCCTAGCTGCAGCTCATGTTACTGCTTATAGTACATCCCAAGTATTTGAAGCTGTCCACTTGCTCTACTGCCTAATTTAGAATTCGCAAGTTTATCTTCTTTATACGTCTTCCGATAACCATGTTCTTCGTCTTCTTTGCATTTAACTTCATTCCACTGCTCACAGCTGTCATTTAGCTCCACTAGTATATCCTTTAATATCGTCTCTTCTGCTGATTTTCAACAATTATTAACAATGTTTTGAACATGTAGTTTTAGTTGCCTAATTAATGATTCTGTACTAGCTACTAGGTTATTTAGCGTGGATGGAATTTGTGACAGCGACATTGTATTTTATGACGATTCAACATGCGATTACCTGATATCCGTCTTAAAGTTGGGAAAACCTCGTAAAATGTTTAAGCAGGTAGGTAATCATCCAACGGGTATCGAACACATGCCGAGTGCAGCACCAAATCAGCAGGAAAACGCGCTTACCGCTTGAGCTACGCCGGTGACATGGACAAGTTTAGCATGGAAACTACAATGATCATAAAATTTAGACTCTGTAAGAAACAAGTATTTATATATGATGGAAAGGAAAAAAATGATTATTTTAGCATTGGACTCGGGACTCCAATTGTAAGAGCCGCCACTGCACGTAATGATAAAGCAGAGTATTGCAGTACAATTGAATTACTTTTGAGTATTCCAATATGCCAAAGTAGCCCGTGGCTGCTCGACATTGAATACCCGGTCGCTACCAGGCAGTTGCGGTTATTCAATATCATCCTGTTCACGTGACGAGAACAAAGTCACAATTAATAAATAATGACACCTGCTAAATCCTCTGGTATTTACAGACATATAACAACGATTCAAACACTCTAACTAGAGCGATGAAACTTGTATTGAAGGTTAAGCTTCAGTGGCGTGCAGTGTATACTGCCACTTTAAACACTAAAGCAGACCACTCACTCATATTAGTGAATATGACTTCTTTGCGGTAGAGACGAGACATCACACCATATTTTATCGGAGTGTGAAGCCACAGAAGCTCTGAGGATACGATTCCTGCCAGAATCCTTCATTACATCTAGCAGGGAGCACTTGGCAACATAAGATATATTAAATGATGCTAAATTCTGTGAGAGTGTGGGAAAATTTATGGTAAAAGTTCGACAGCTGAGGGTGGAACTGGCCGAGGGAGAGGGGATCGAGGAAATAAGGGGAAGAGTTATTTATTAGTGTTGCAATGAGTAGTATTAACACTGAGCGAATAAGGTAATTAGGGGATAATGTTCTTTTTGTAATTATTGTGTGTTTTTTCTATTTGTTTTTTTTTATTGCGTGTATATATGTTTTTATGTCTTATATTTATATTTATTATTTCGATTATTTATTGTACTTTTAATATGGAATTGAATTGTTTATATAAATGTTTCACTTTGTTTTTTTTTTTCATAGCCTATCTTACATTTATTTTATTTTTATTATTTTTGTGAAATTTGGTATGAAGTTAGATGAGTTGTAATTGTGATAATTAATGATAACAATAGTAATAATAACAATTATTGTTGTTTTACTGTTTTATTATTAGTAGTATTATTTTTGTTTTCTTTAAAAATACAAACTATGCATAGTTATAGCACGAACGGCAGTACAGGCTCGAGCGAAGGATCTTGTGTACATGAGTTTGTATAATTGTGTATTAATAAATGCACTTCATTCATTCAGGGGTCAATTTTAGGTCCATTGTTGTTTCTAGTTTATATTAATGATTTAGCCTTGACCATAAACAATTCATCCCATGTAATTTTATTTGCAGATGATACAAGTGTAATTATTTCAAGCAAACAATACGATCATTTTATAAACACTTCTAATACAGTGCTGAATCTAATGAATGAATGGTTCCATGCAAATAAACTAGCACTTAATGTTGATAAAACCAGTGCAGTCAAATTTAGTACACACAATAGTGCTCAGGTTTCCTACAGTATTCGATTAAATGGAACTCATCTCAAAGAATCTATAAGCACAAAGTTTCTTGGTTTAGAATTGGATAATCACTTGAACTGGAAAACGCATATAGAATGTATTACTCGTAAATTGAGCTCTGCCTGTTATGCATTAAGATCCTTATCTACTATTGGTGATATAAACTTACTTAAAATGTCATACTTTGCATATTTTCACTCTGTAATGAAATATGGATTAATATTCTGGGGTAACTCGTCTGAAGCTAAACACGTTTTTGTTTTACAAAAGAAAGCTATAAGAATAATGGCCGGTGTGCATAAAAGGACCTCATGTAAAAATATTTTCCGAAACTTAGAAATCTTGACTTTATCTTGTGAATACATTCTTTCCCTAATGATGCTGTATATTAAGAACCAAGATAAATTCAGTACTAATCAAGACATTCATCATTTTAATACAAGACATAAATCAGATCTTCATCTACCCTCTGTTAGTCTAAGCTGTTTTAAAAAAGGAGTTCGCTATTCATGTATAACAGTCTTCAGTGCACTGCCTAATTATCTTAAAGATTTGAAGAACAACGAGAAAAGGTTCAGAAAAGAATTAACCAAATTTCTACATACTCATACCTTCTACACAATTGATGAATTGTTTATACTTGTGAATTGAATTATTCCACTTAAATGACATGTACAATTTTATATAGCTCAACTAAAATATGTTTTTATATTGACTTAATCTGTTTACTATGTATTGTATTTTTTGTTTAGCATAACTGATGAATTGTATGTACTATAAATTGAATCGTATACTGTATAGGTCAACTGATGAATTGTTTAAGCTTATAAATTGAATTAATCTACTTCATATGAATTGTATAGCTTAACGAAAATAAGTTTGTAAATTGAACTAATTTGATTGTATATGTTTGTATAGTTTGGCTGATGAATTGTATATGTTCTTAAAATGATTACTAGTCTGTGTAGCTCTACTGATGAATTGTATATAGACCTACTGTAAATTGAATGGTAATATGTATAGCTCAACTGATGAATTGTTTATGATTATAAATTGAATTAATCTACTTAATATTAATTGCACAAATTTGTATAGCTTAATGAAAGTATGCTACTTTGTATTGTATATATTTGTATAGTTTTGGCCGATGAATTGTATATGCTTTAAATTGAATAGTAATCTATATAGCTCTACTGATATTGTTTGTGTTTGTAATATGAAGTAGTTTGCATGATATGTATTATCAATTTCTGTATATCACAACTGGTTGAATTGTTTATGCCTTAAATTTAATTAAATTGTTTTGTATTATAATATAGCTCAACTTATGAATGATCGTTTGCGTTTGTAAATTTAATAATCTGATTGGCTATGTATTGTATACTTTTAGTAGAGCCATCGATGTAGCTCAGTCGGCAGACTCGCTGGGCTGCTGATCCGGAGCTGCGTTCGGGCTTGGGTTGGATCCCCCTTTGGACTTTGGTTTCTTCGGAGGTATTCCCCAGCCGTGGGACTGAAGCCGGATGGTCTATGGCGAGTCCTTGGCATCAACCCCTTTGATTTGATTACCCCCTTTGATTTGATTACCTGGTTGGGTTTTTCCGAGGTTTCCCCCACCGAAAAGGCAAATGCCGGGTAATATTTTGGCGAATCCTCGGACCTCATCTCATCTCACTACATCTCGCCAAAATGTAAAAAAAATTGTACAAAATTGTAAAAATTGTAGAAAATTACTAAATTGTAAAACTATAAAAATTTGTAAAAATTGTAATTGTAATATTGTAAAATGTTGACATGTTCCACATCTTAAAGCTTCATTGCTCATGTAAGATCTATGGAATAAAATAAATGAATGAATGAATGAATGAATGAATGAATGAATGAATGAATTCATATTAGTGCTACATATACGATATGCGGCAAAACAAACGACACAAACTATTGCCCATCTGCCGTCCACGTTTTCCCAGCAACGAAGTATTTATTTAATGTATATAATAATGCAGCATATTGTGAATTCATGTTGTGTTGATTTCTGCAATTATGGTTCTCACAACAGAGGAGAAGGTATTTATCTTGGAACATTATTTCCAGTCATACGGAGTAGGACGTCAGAATGTTCAAATTTGATTCACGTTAAAGAACAGTATCGGGATCCATATGCAACATACAATTTTCAGACGAAAGCCATATTCATCCTGATGGCAAACAATAATTCGTTTTTAAGGGTTTGAACGGCCTGATGTCTTTATACAGAAACCACTGCACGGTGCACGGGTTACGATTTGTGCCCTGTGTCGATCATGGAATTTTGGGCCCTAATTTCGTCGAGGATGCTGCACAGAATCCAAAAACAGTAAACTAGGTGCTCTACAGAGACCTCATTATTATCCCAATCGTGCGGTATTTGCGCCGTTTATTTTTCACGCCAGAAACTTACCCCTCAAACGACAATGGATGCAGCAAGATGAAGCTACAGACCACACCGCGGGGGGTGATTTGGACTTCTACAATGACACTTTAGAGATCGTCTAATTTCTCGTGGAACCCATTACAGTAACCTTCCTGGTCCCCGGATCTCACGGCCCCAGATGCCTACATGGACATGTTGAAAGAATTAGTTTTCAAGACAGATGACCCACCTACAAATACAATAATCCCGAATTACGCAAAATACTCACAGATTCGGCTGAAATGACTGTCTCTCAACTCTGGTTGAAGGCAATTTCTAAAGGCAAGATTGTTATAAGTAGAGATAGAAAGTTGGTACCAAACTGTTAAGTTGTGTGAGCTTGGACTATATCTCTACCGAATGAAAAGTAATAGGGCATCCCTCAATGTTAGTGAACCAGAACGACAAACATGTACAGCAGGGTGGTAACCAAACATGTGCTCCAATCATCTACAGACTTAGAACAAGAAAATAATAAACGAATAATATAAAAAGTAATAATTTGTATTTATAAACTTCGTAACTCCCAAACTAAAATAATTTACCCATACATATAAAAATAACATACAAATTATACAATACTATTATTGTAGTCTCATTATAACGAATAACAAGGAACATTTTTAGTTTATCGAAATAAATACACTTTTATGTTCAGAAAAAAAAAACACTATTTGTATGTAATCTGAAAATATGCGTTCTACGTCACAAGACGTTAGTGGAGTAAATCTGAAATATGATACAGTATATGAAGGGTTCATAGTGGGCTAAGCGCCATTTACTAAAATCGTAGAAAACAAGGATTAAAATGAAGTTATCACCATAATTCAATAGAAACATATAGCAAGTAATATAAAGTATACACATTCAAACTAAATTATATTTCAGTCTTCATTAACTTTAACCCTTGCTTTCTCCATTTTTAATAAATGGCGCTTGGCCCACTATGGCTCTGAACCCTTCATGTCTTACTGTCATCAGGTGAAAACTACTTTGTGAATCTAATAGTGTATCTCGTACGTCTCATTTAATATTAAACCCATAATTGTTTTCAAGAAAATTTTTCGTTTCTATTGTAATGACGTTCGTATCATAATTCCGATGTTGAACTTGGACTGTAACGCAACCGAATGCATAGCAGGACGAGACGTCAACGTTTAACGAAGAATAATCGGGGAAAAATAAACGTTTTACACACTCCTGCTTGTATAATTATTTAATAACAAATGAGTTTATTATTTTGGAATCGTGCATAGTATTAACAATACGTAAATAATAAAATAATAACAGAATAGTTCATTTTATTCAGAACCTAAATATTAATATACATTAACAATATTCTTCAAACTGTACACAGCTCCACAGAATGGCACTATGCGTTGTTTGTGTGAACATACTGTGTATCATCTGTGGCAAGCGAGGGCAGGGCTACAGTGACTGTATTCATACAGACACTGTAGGCAGGACGAGGCGCGGGTGACATCTATACTCCTAGCTGTATTCAACTGAAATCTACTGTTTTAGTACGAACTTCCTAGCTATGGTTATGAGATACTTAAAACTCAACTAATAATATACCTATTGTGGAGCAACAGTAACAAACATAAATGACACTCGGGAGGAAATTAAACGCAGAATAAATATGGGAAATGCCTGTTATTGTTCGGTTGAGAAGCTTTTGTGATCTAGTCTTCTGTCAAAAAATCTGAAAGTTAGAATTTATAAAACAGTTATATTACCGGTTGTTCTGTATGGTTGTGAAACTTGGACTCTCACTTTGAGAGAGGAACAGAGATTAAGGGTGTTTGAGAATAAGGTTCTTAGGAAAATATTTGGGGCTAAGAGGGATGAAGTTACAGGAGAATGGAGAAAGTTACACAACACAGAGCTGCACGCATTGTATACTTCACCTGACATAATTAGGACCATAAAATCCAGACGTTTGAGATGGGCAGGGCATGTAGCACGTATGGGCGAATCCAGAAATGCATATAGAGTGTTAGTTGGGATGCCGGAGGGCAAAAGACCTTTGGGGAGGCCGAGACGTAGATGGGAAGATAATATTAAAATGGATTTGAGGGAGGTAGGATATGATGGTAGAGACTGGATTAATCTTGCTCAGGATAGGGACCAATGGCGGGCTTATGTGAGGGCGGCAATGAACCTCCGGGTTCCTTAAAAGCCAGTAAGTAAGTTAGTAAGTAAGTAAGTAAATAAGTAAGTATAAGAGTTGTTTATTAATTTTAAGTTCGATTTTATAAAAGTTTATTTTAAATATGATTTTAATAACTATTTTTAATATTCATGCTCTATTTAACAGTTTTACTGAGCCTTTTTTAGCATCTTAATGTAATTTTACAGGCAAAAAATTCCGAAGTATACTGTTAACATAGTAGTCAAGACGAATACATTGTTGTCTGTGTTTTTCCAGAGGTTTCTTTCATTGCCTATATGTCAATGTTAAGCAGAACCTTTCTACATCTTGAAGTATTATTAAAACAATAAAGCCGAGACTATGACAAACCTACGCTCTGTTTATAAGCAGCCAGACCTACCATTTTCAATACAACTCACGTTTGTGTACCCTTCATCGGGGAACGTAATATCATATAGAATTCTACTACACTCTAGAATGTAACAAAAATCTTTTATCCACTTCATCCGTATGTAAACTGAAATATAAACCGCGTATCTCTGCCTCTAGTAGACGGAATGTGATCTGAATGTCAAATATTACATCTCTTATTCGTAATGTGTAGAAATCACATCGCTTAGTCGGCGTTCTCAGTCACTTGATGGAGAGAGAGCAAACAATTTGTGAAACTTTAAAAACATTACCGCGAAATAGAGGGCTGCGTATAAGAAAACAGGTTATGTCTCAGGTAGTCTCTTTTCTCGATGTATTTACAAAGCACTAGGCAAGCGTTTTAAATTTTGTAGTCAGAAGGTAACCACTGAACCATTCAATAGAATTGAATGAGTAACTTTTTATATAAAATTCTACATTGAACCTTCTACTAACATTGCCATCTGGCGGCAATAAAAGGTTCTTTATTGACATTTTCCAACCCCAAGGAAAGTACCTCTGTCAAATCACTCATCCGAAGAGAAGGAACGACTGTATTCTTTGAAATAAAAGAAATGAAGTCTTCAGAAATCTGTGCGAACTTCTTAAACAATTGAACCATAATTGCAGATTTCATTTATTGCAAAATATTGAAGCAACAACTTTAACGCTACAAAATAATGAAAGTAATGCTTCCTTCAATAACGTTTATGTAATGCTTTTTTTTCTACGGTAGTGCGTAAAGCTGCATTTTACTCACTGTTATCAGTGCGTAAAGTGAGCCTTTAAAATACTAGTGCGTAAAAAGTAAATAATCCCTTTAGGCACTGTAATTCATTTTACGCACTGCCAAAGAAAATGTAATATTCAATGTACACACTTCATTCTCTAAGAAATTATTGCATTACCTTGATCTTTCATTACTTAAATATTTCACGTAAAACAAATAAGTAACAAATTTAACATTCATATCTATATTTTATGAATTATTATTCTCAATTTACATGTAGTACTCATTGTAATAAGGTTTACCATTCGACATTTCCTGACCGCTGTGTTGATTAAATGGCTAGTTTAGACGGTCATGAAAGAGTGAACATTTCTGGCAACCGAAACAGTGCTTTTAGCGTAGTCAGTCCTTATGTCTGCGTACTGTTATTTATCTAAAATTTACGATAGATTTAGTTCTTATTCAGTAATTATGGATCAGTTCATCCAAGAGTTATGCAAATGAAGTGTAATATATTTTAGTAGATATCCATCTATTAAAAAAACAAACTGACGTTTTACTCACATTTGGTTGTAAATATCTTTCTTACTATTTATTCAAACCATTAAATCCTATAAAAATGAAACTGTATAGGCAGTATGTCCCCAGAAATTATGTTAATTAACACTTGCCAAATTAGGTGGCTATAATTTCAACTGAAAAACTCTTGGGAGAATTTTAGGGCTAAAATTTGTTCCCATAAATCACCTTTAAAAACGAACGTAGTGTAGCTCTAAAGCTTCAAAATTACAGATTACAGTAAAAAAATCGCCGCATTCATTTCGTTTTAAACTAGCATCAAAGAAGACGATTTATTTGTGCTTGCGATTATTTTGTTCTAGCGATTTTCTTAAAAAGTTTGTATTCTGGAAAGATCATATTATTGTCCGGTGTGGCAGTCTTTTAATTGAACCCTTTATAGTAGTGTTTCTTCTGACAAGCAGCTCTTTGTCGTTGTCCGCTCCAGCAGATACAACTTCCTATGGGACGGGTTGTCTCAAATTCAACGCACCAATAAGGTGCAACTAGCTGTGAGTATGTCTTAATTTTCAAACGACATTCAATAAAATCATTTAATTCATATGGATTACAAAACTAACCGCCTATAAACATAATGAGCGAGCCTATTGCAATAATTGTATAAGATTATTCAAAAGTAATACACTTTGATGTCACCATAACCTTTTTAAGAATTAAGATATACACAAAAAAGAACACACTTATATTCCTAAAGATATGGGATTTATTGGATTCAGTTTAAATGTTAAAAATGTCCGCCATTTTGTTCTTCAACAAGCAAGAATTTTTTTTTTTTATGTTGTGAACAGCATTTACTAATAGATATGGTGGAATATCTTCAATTTGTTACGAAATTACATATTTTAGTTCGTTGGTAGTCGTAGGATTAGTTAAAAAAACTCGGTCTTTTGAATAACACCACAGCGAAAAATCTGACGGATTGATATCAGGTGAACGCGCTGGCCAGGTGTTAGCAAAATGTGTGCTTTTTATGCGATCACCAAACGTGTTACATAACAATCGCTTAACTGGTGTATAAATATGGGGAGGTTAACTATCTTGCGTGAAGATTATGTTGCCGATGTCACGATTTCGTAGCATGTCAAAATAACGTTGTACCACAGTATATACAGTCACGAAGCTTGAGTTGTGAGGGTGCTAGAAACAATATACTGTGCCGGTACTATTTCGCATTGTCTGTAATGAGGCGATATTAGTGATTCTAGTCGTTAGCAACTATCTACGGATGCATATTTACTACGTATTGAGCTTCATGACTGTATAATATACTAGACTGTGGTTGTACGATAACCGTAACTGTTACTATGTTAACCAAAACAAATGAGTGTGATAAGCAGGCTTCGAGACTTCGGACCCAATAGAGCAGTTCAGTGGGAAATCCGCATAACGGCGTACTGAGTATAGTGGTAAAGCGTACAGTGGGTGGGGGTACCTTAGAATGAATGCCAACAAATACGCAAAGGAAAACGCTCTGGATTTGAAGGTTCTGACGAATAATTTGGTTTTCATACAAACCTATTTTCAAACTGTGTCTGAAACTATTACACGGCTAGAAAAGTCAGAGCAAGAGAGCCGGAAGCCCTCAAATTAATTGAGAAAATGATGCAGAGAATTAATGAGACATCAAGTACTCAGGTTATTGAATGTGTAAAATAGAAAGGAAAGCAATGTTATGTGAAAATAACGGATATGGAACATTGTGTAACATAAACAGTAAATTAGTGGACATAGAGTCACCAGAGAATAAAGGACTGTCTCTTAGAGACTGCAATGATGTTAGGTTTTTTTCGTCCTATCACGTCATGCGGCATAGAGCGTAGCTTTCTACAGTACAAAATTTGGCAGATAACCGAAAAAGATTTACGTTTGAGACACTGAGAATGTATCTTGTAGTAGGTACATTGCAATTAGGTACTGTAACTGCACTTCCTAAAGACGACCAATAGGATAAATGAAAAAATTAAAATTGCTACATGCTTATTTCCACCATTAACACTGTGTATAATTAAACACAAATGCTTATAAAAGACAGGAGAATAAATGCTTTTCACATTCTTTTGACATTATCATTGTGGAATGTATATTTACTTTCAGAATATACATATGTGTGTTTCCCCATTCTACCGTACTCTACTCTAAATACCAACGTTGTTACCTCAACACATCTTTAATCTACCTGCAGCGAGTCAACAAGCTATAGTGCATGCACAGTAAACTTATTGTATCGGGTCCAAAGTCTCGAAGCCTGGTGATAAGTGAACAAATTACATTGTTCGATACATACAAAATAATGTGTTACCATTTTGTGTATACGTTAACTTTTGAAAATGTTATATCTACTTCAAAATGTAACTTACTTTTGAATAACCCTATACTTTAAATGAAATGGGTCAATTTTTTTTGTTAACAAACAAAGTTCATTAACGGCGATAAAGCATACTCCTGCTGTCGTTAGCGATTCACAGCGTGCTGCGTCTATGAATAGGTCTATATTTTTAGTATGTTGTTTTACGACGTTTTATCAACATCTTAGGTTATTTAGCGTCTGATTGAGATGAATATGATAATGCCGGTGAAGTGAGTCCGGGGTCCAGCACCGAAAGTTACCCAGCATTTGCTCATATTGAGTTTGAGGGAAAACCCCGGAAAAAACCATAACCAGGTAACTTGACCCGACCTCGAATCGAACCCGGGCCACCTGGTTTCGCGGCCAGACGCACTAACCGTTACTCCACAGGTGTGGACCGAGTAGGCCTATATCTAAGATATTATTTTGCTGAAGTGTAGTATAAAGAAAGTGCGCCCTCTATATACAATGATTTTTTAAGTCCGACGAGTGGCCTGGATGGAATTCTTGAATCCAAAGCTGACAGGTGGACTATCCTGACTCGGCCTCTGATAGAGACAGGTCCCATTTCGCGGACGAGTAACCCGATAAGCTCCAGGGGCCTGGGGCCCCAAGTCCTTCCTGTATCAGCATCGGAACCCCGTACTACCCCCAAGACTTCACTACCCCCAAACTATTTCTACTATTGCAGAAAATGGATAAAATGAGAGGGAGGTAGAGAGTGTTGGTGAAATTATAGGGGAAGGGGGAGTACCCAAAGAAAAACCTTCTAAAACGTCTTTTTCTACCACAAATTTCATCACGACTTGGCCGAGGATCGAACCCGGGCCGGCTAGCACTTAAGCCACAGACGCGACAGACCCCCTTCTTCCAATAGAGGACGTCACATTCATTAAGTCCATGACACGGGAGCGATTAACCCATGACCGATGTTGGATTATTATTAGAAAAACATAACCTTCTACATGCAGTTTGTGTGTCTGGTCCAGACAATTACGTTCGTGAACAAGACATCCCAGCACAGGATGCCGTAGTCACGGTGTTTCGTCGTGTATTCGCTTTGTGCAGGCTCCAATTAGCCGCGCCAGTCGTCCGGTCTCATATGCTCCTTAATCCTATTAACTCGTAAGCAGAGGGGCTGTGTTATATGCCGACCACACATCTGTCGAAAAATCATCCTCAATAGCATTCGTCCTGCTACACATGGCTTCTTAATCCCTCTCTAACATAAGTAACATTGTCAGCGGAACAATCATACTTCGCTTAAGATTGTGTAATTTGAGGCACAACAAAGAAGGGAACAAACAATAAAAGAAAATGTACGAAAACTCGTACCGTTGTGGTAAGAAGTAAAAGCTATTTTAAAAAAAGTATGACAAGATCATAGTAATGTTAGGAATTAATTCAAACGTAGCTCTTGATAATTTTTATTTTATTTTATTTATTTATTTTGCTAATATTGTAACAAAATATAATATAAACAGAACATATATAACTTTTTTAATTTAATACTAGAACTATATTCTTAGGCCTAAATTACTACTATGATTAAATACTGTAGCAATGTTGCATTCAAACAATCTTAAAGAATTCATACCTTTTGTTTCATAACTAAGAGAATACATTATATCCGTTCATCACAAGTCACTATGGATTTGTCATATGAAAAATCCCAGGCCAGATCGGAACTTGAACCCGGACCACCTACGGAGAGTAATGGATAGTTAGACCTGTTGCGTGGCCAACGTGATCACCCGACTTCACCCCTTAATCTTTTTTTTTGGACATGTGAAGTAATACATCACTCGAATTGACACCAGAGAATAACCGACTAAGCGAGTATTAGCTGCTTTTGATGAAATTCGACACAGGGCGGTAACCACTGCTACGACGATGTAATGAATGTAATGAGGTCCAGAGTAGACACTTTGAACACCTGTAACTTGTCGGCAAACATACTTGAAAAATGTTTCATTTCATAATAGTTAATGCCAATAAAACATGTTTTTTCTTCTATCTCGCTTAGCTTCTAAACGAGGCATCGGAGAATATCGGTTGTTTTACGAAAAATGATCCTCATTGCGAGATTTATCGATCACCAGAGTTTGTTCCAGAGGTCCTGACTCACTCTGTACATGTTTCATGACTTACTCAACAATACAGAAACTATAGAATAATTTCAGCCAATCAAGAATTGTCCTACTTTTACAAAAATCACTACCAGCTGCTGAGTAGTTCAGATAGTGCTAATGAAATAGTGTTGATTATTTTAAACAAAATTATCTTGAAGAAAAGAAAAACATATTAACCAAATGTTAAAAATAAACAGGCTGTTAATTTAAACATTACTTGGATAAATTGGCCATTACACCTATCGCATTATGATCTCGGCGTTACACAGAAATCTATATTGCACCTCACAGAAGTAGTACAGGGACATCATTTTATTTTTACTTCAATTTTTATTGTACCTGAATTTTTGAATGTACTTCACTCCCACCCCTTCTACAATTGAAGTTCAACCGTCCTCCACACAGATCAAAGACCGCATATACAGTCATAGTAGCCTTACGGTCATAGTAAACAGTACGTTCCAAAAATATGTTCGCGTTTTCCAGTGACGAAAGAGCTTTCAATATTGAATCATTTTCGCACAGGTACTGTCGTCCAGTTGCCTACGTCGTATACCGGTTTCCCCCACCAGCTTTTATTCGCCAGCTAGTGGCTGGGCTGTCTTAGCTCTTTTCTGAGAACATTAATTTCTGTTAGGAATTGGATGTCTACGTAATATTATACAACTGTTTGAAATAACTAAAATAAAAGGGCCTCGTTAAGTAATTAACTGTCACGTGATATCCTCTCTTTCTAAGACCTACGACATAACCACTTGGACGGACAGTACATAGTATGTCTGAGTAATTTCATCTTTTCGGATCGGGCAGAAGTGAAGATTGAATTTACAGTACGTAAGGTACTCTTTTATAGAGTAGGTACAGAATTATTTCAACATGAGTTACTAGTACGAAGAATGAAACTGGTAATTGGGATTGGGTACAATAGTCTATAGTGCGATAATATGCACAAAAGAACTGAAGTCTGTATAGAAATGAACGACCACCATTTAAAAAAATGTGTTTAAATATCCATATTATGATTATTTTTCAATTTAACTTCATTCTCTATATTGTACGCTAATGTGGTGTAGACAGTATAATATACACTGTATAATGAATACGTCCGCATGGACAGCTCAGTTCTTGAGTAAAAACACTTATTGTTAATACTGTACTGTATTTTAATTAAACAAAAACCTAATGAAAATGATCAAACTCAAAAGCGCAATATTTCCTAGTTTTCGTAAATGGATGAACTACTTTTCTTCCCTCCTATACCTATTAAAGTGATTTGTTTGTGTTTTACGCCAGTATCATCGAACTCCAGTAGTGGAAGGTGGTAGCAAACGGCGTTGATCCAGAGGTATAGGCAAGTTAATATTAAAAATGTTAGTAAAAATAAAATGATGTCCCTGTATATTTATAGCAAAAATACTGACTCAATTTAAAGCACAGTACTAGTCTATACAAACCGTACGAATGAGAAAAAAAAGTTGTAGAGGAAATTTCAATTCGTATTGATGTTATCCATCACCTGTCAATATAGTCACACTTACTTCCTAACATTCTATATTATGTTTCTATATATAAATCCCAGGGGTATCTACAGTTTCCCGTTGTAGGGGAAGCGCTAGAGTAGCTAAAATTACATTGAGACTAAAAAATATGATCAGTAGGAATGAATATTTCTGTTCCAAGTTAACTGGTTATCCCGCGATAAGTAGACACTGTTGTTCGTTCAGAATAAACAATTTATAAAAAACCTGCCTGCATCTGCTAACATAAAACTCCTCGAAGTTATAAAATGCTGAAGAGATAGTGTATGAACGGAAAGATAAAGCCTGTATTTATAGTCTTCAGTCTCGTAAAAGGTTCTTCTACTGCTGATTATAACGTCTAACTTAAGCCCCAGTAACTCTGTGAACTAAAGGAGCACTTTGCAACTTTTGATGCCATGTTATTATGAACGATATACGCGTTTTAATTTATTTGCAGAGAAAATACAGCCACTATAACTTCATTCCGCTTTGTTATTCAAGACGACGAAAGTTGCCTGTGAAAACACTAACTTTCATTGGTAGTGCACTCGAACAGATCAGGAAAAGTGAGTTTAAATTTAGAATGAATTAATTAGGTTAATATAAAATAGCTTCTTTGTGTTGTGGCTTTTGTATCGTGTGTTTCTGTTCATAGATTATAAAAGTTCATACGATAGTGTTAACATATCAACATGGAGCAATTATATTAAGATTTTAATAAAAGGGCGAGTGTGGGGCAAGTGAGACATTTAAGGCAAGTGTTCTCTCAGAGTAAGATTAAATATTTAAAAGCACGGAAAAGAATAACAAATTATACATTTATATCTGTTGCTGTAAATTAAATTATCAAAACTGTGTATGCATTTTACATGTCTTAATTAAAAATAATAATGCAAACAAAACAAGTGGACGCATTTGTCCCACCAAGTGGGGTAAGAGTGTCCATTAATACTCTCTCCAAGATGTAAATTAAAAACTTTCTTATGTTCTACAAAAACATGTTAATTAACATAAAGTAAAGTTAATTGAACATTGCCACTACTATATCTACAATTACAACACTCATTTAATAAATAAAAATTAATGATAGAGAAAAATAATAAAGTAGAAAACAAACAAAATAAGAAAACTAAGTAAATGAAATATAATAATGGAAATGTTTATCTTTGCTTATTTTAGGACTTCAATTCTAACGGCAAGTGTCACAAATAAATCCATCATTTCCAATTTCATTGTCAGTGCACTCTCCATGGACTACATTTCACACACATTATCCACTCCTCAGAACAATATAAATATAAGGTGTCGTTTTCATTAGCTGGTTCAGACAATGAAGTAGAAGCTTCGTTTAATTGTAGTTTCCTCTGTTTAGTTTATTTTTTCTCTGTGGTGTCAAAAATTTTCATTTTTTTTTCTGTTTTTTTGCGTTCTTGTCCTCCATAATTTTCTTATGCGGAGATCTTATGATTATTTCTTAACTTTCACGCTGGTTAGATTTGCATTTATTTCTTCTATCAATCTCCACTTTCCTCGACAGAAATATCTTTTCAATTGAAAGTGAGTCCACGTAAATTCACTGGACTCGCTTGTCCTATGCTACACTCTGAAATTCTTTGACGCTAGTGAACGCGGCTAGAGGATATATACACTCCGACCAAGCCGCCACGAGGGAACTAAAACATTATCTTTTAACAGAGAATACCCATTATCCACCAAATCACTTCCAATAAAGATCAATCTTATCATAATACTTGCAGTTTGCTTACATCAATACCGGTATTACTAAAAACAGCGAATTACCTCTCAATTCTTCAAATTCAAGCGGAGAGTCACACTTACATAGTCACACGTCCGAAGACTATCTAAAACAAAGTTCTAGCCTTGCAAAAGGCCTTACAATTTTAAATTTTACAGCAGGCATGTCAGAAATCAGACTCTGAATGTGCAGTTATGTGCTCGGATCGCCGGTATGTGCGGACTGCATCATTCAAGGGTTGCTCTTACCAGTGCTTGGCTGGAGGGATGTACAATAATCTATTCTGCGCTTCTAGGGTTGGATTAAATAGGCATTTGGACATTATAAACACACTTAGCAGAAGGAAAAAAACACGGTTATTATCAGTATCTATATTTGACAATTACAGTACAAGAAACTTTAGGCTTACTCAGTTATACTTAACAAAGTAGTGGTTTGTAAAGCATAATTTATTAAAATGATTTTTATATAGTATTTGAAGAAAAAGAATATTGCAGTAATTTCGAAACAATAAAAAACGAACACAGTATTTCATTTTACGTAGTAGGTACTAATTATTTTAAATAATAGACCCTATTCTTTCATTGTTCGTCAAGCATTATTATTTATTGGGACCATTGATACACAAATGTTAAAGAAAATATACTCCCAATTAATTACATGCAGTAGGACATTGTGAAGTTTTTACACTGAAATAATTTTCTTGCTGTATGTCAATATAAATTAACATTAATATTAATAAATTATATAAATTAAGCTTAGAATTTAAATTCACATATAGTTTATTAAGAAAACGTTGAGAGCAAGTATCGACAAGTTGGAAGAGTTACTGAAAGAAATTAAAAGTGTAGTTCACAAGCTGTGAAGCGACGATATTCTATTTATGTCAGGTTTAAAGATTTATTAATGTAAGTATATTAGCATAATATAGTGACGTGAGACGGAAAACTTGCCATTATATATTTTTCCAGAAAATTTTTCTGTCTTGCAAATAGTTGCTTACAACCTCAAGAGCCTTAATATATTCCTCACAATATTCTCATCACTTACCAGCTTATGAAATGAAAGTCGTAAGTCGTCTAATCTTTTATGGCTGTGTTAGTACAGACTCTAAAACAACGCCAATGTCAAGTTCGTTTTGCCGTGAGAGTACTGATTAACTTTACTAATCTGATCTAAACTGTCACAACACTATTACCTCGGCATGGGCTGATCAAAACCTTTCATTTTAAAATAATTATTGTTGGCTGAGGAAAACATTATAACAATTATGTTATATGATTCATAATTTCCCTTCTTCGTTATCTGTGAACTCCTCACTTTATTTGTCATAACTCATTCACAGACAGCCAAATCAGTACCCGTACTGAAACTGAGTTACTGAAACAAAAGCTGATATGCTGTTGCAGGTCTGTATAGCCCTATCGCGCTCCCCTCCAAGGTGGTTTACTCTCTCCAGGTAGGGGAATAGAAAGTGCACATCGCAAAGAGGCAGTTGCACAATGTGCAGGGTTTTGACATGCCTGGCTTACATCAATACCGGTATTACTAAAAACAGAGAATTACCTCTCACTTCTTCAAATTCAAGTCCGAAGACTATTTAAACAAAGTTCTAACCTTACAAAAGGTCTTACAATTTTAAATTTTATAGGTTTAAGGGGTAGACGCACTTTCCCTCCCTGACTCACTTGCCCCACTCTCCCCAAAATGGAAATCAAGATATTTAATTTTCATAGCTGAATAATATAAGTAAAAAAAAAACGTTCTGAACTTTATTTCCTGATAATGAATATTTAATGAACGAATAACTAGGCCTAATTGCTGTGCCTATGCGATTCTCTCAGAATTCCTCGATAAAATTAATAACATCCGCATACGTCTCTACAACACATTGGTACGACCGATGCTCAGCTATGGCGGCGAAGCATGGACACTGAGGAAAGCAGATAAAAGCAGAATAACGGCTTGTGAAATGAGATTCATGCCAAGAACAGCGGGATATACTAAGTGGGATTTGAAAAGAAATTGTGAAATTTTGAAGGAACTAAAAAATCAACCAGTTTTAGATTACATTGTTCAATATCAGTCTAATTTTATTGGAAACATCATTTGAAAAGAATGAGTAATAATAGACTCCCAAATGCAATTTATGATTATGTACCACATGGCCAAAGATCTGTGGGTCGTCCTGCTAAGAGATGGCGTGAAAATTTTATGAGACCGTAACAGGCCTTGTGGCCTAACACTTGTCAGGCAGAAGAAGAAGAAGAATTAGTAACGTCCTCATGTACGAGAATATTTTTTCGCAATAACAAACGTTTATGGAGAAGATATTTCACTTAAATAAGCATAAACAATAGAGGACTGGCAGACATCGCATTATGTACACAAAAGCGACAATCCCATACAAGCCGTAGCATTGCATTAGACTCACTTATCTCCGTTGTGGTGGAGCCACTACGGCGATATGGAGGGGAACACTGCCAAGCCTCAAGGGCTAATAAAGGATGAAATTACCTCTGACTAGTGGGGCTCATCTCACCCTCAACTTCTCTTGGACAGTTAACCTGCCATAACCCTGTCGCCGGCGACCAATAGCACGCTAATGACCTCCGGTCCTCGTTATGTCCTAATTACACCACCCCCTCCATCTGATGGGAGCAATATCATTGTATTTGTATATCTTATGTCCCCTTCCTTCCTTCCGTCCGCTGACCCAAGTGCCTTGATCAGTGCGATCGATTCTGAAATGAGAATTTGCAGCTGACCTATTAAAAGCTTCATTTAGAGGGAAACGAAATAGAATTGTATACGCTGTGAAGTACTACAAAGAGACCATATGACGTAGTACGGTTTGAAGAGAGGACAGTCTAGCTAGAATTGAATTGCGCATGCCTTATTATTATTTTATCGACTGTTTTCTTGTTGTCAGCGAGTTATCTAATACAGTAAAACTCACAAAATAGACACAGCAATGATCCGCGTGCGAGACGAGGTACGAACTCTGTCTTTCTACAGAGTACTGCGGACATTGGTAGACATAAGGACTGTACAATGTTTTTATAGCGTGCGGACCGAAACATAAATAATTAAATAATTACTTTAAAATAATATAATATAGTATATGCAAAATATATAACAAAACAACTTCGTGATTAAGTATAATATACGTGATACATTTGAAACATAAAACAAACTTCTAGAGGAAAAACTCTCTAAATGTATCTACATACAGGGCTTACATTTCAAAATATCCCACTCTAAATAACTAGGTATTTAAATTGAATTCAATTTAAACAAAAAAAAACATGTACATTTAGATATTGAGGGGGAAGTCTTAAACCAGGCTTAATTGCATTTTATATTTCACCTCCCACCCCCCCCAGCCTCCCCCCACTTTGAAATTTCAAATGGCACTCCTATATTTTTGTACTTAAATATGAAAGAGAATTCAATTGTTTGTATACCTCATTGATTTATTTTCGCATCTTGTCGCCTGGCAACCTGGATTATTGTTATTGTTGATTAGAGCTGAAGAAAATAAAGCTACAAAAATTTATTGAGCATTTCTGTAATAGTTATATTTGTGTATTAAATTATTTTAAAATGGTGTATACCCTTCACGAGAGAACATAAACCATCCTTATTGATTAAATTTAGGAAATTACACAAAATAAGCTGTGTTTTAATCCTACAATTAACTGATAATAACAACACTTCTTATAATCACTACAGAATGCCTCATATTTAGATGAATTTTGTTTTATCCCATGCACTGTTCTGATCGAAATGTCAAATTCTTGAGCGATGGCTCTGATTGACTCACCTCTTTTAAACCGTTCCAATATTTGTAACTTCTGCTTCAACATAAGTACACATTTTTTGTTCCCTGCCATGCTACCAACGTGTACGAGAATCTGCACACTACTGCACTGGTTCAACTGGTTAGCCCTGTGCAGCGCGGGACAGGGTACGTCGACTTACCTTGTATCGTGAAGTATATATCATTTAGTGGGTTATTTTACGACGCTTTATCAACATCTTAGGTTATTTATCGTCTGAATGAGATGAAGGTGATAATGCCGGTGAAATGAGTCCGAGGTCCAGCACCGAAAGTTACCCAGCATTTGCTCATATAGGGTTGAGGGAAAATCCCGGAAAAGCCTCAACCAGGTAACTTGCCCCGACCGGGAATCGAACCCGGGCCACCTGGTTTCGCGAGCAGACGCGCTGACCGTTACTCCACAGGTGTGGACTCGTGAAGTATACGAGAGTGAGCGTCTATTTGTGGAGTTCCACTGTATTCTAGAATTTTAGCGACGAACAATATCTATTACGATATTTATTCCTTCTTTGTCACTTTCACCTCTCACTGTTATACTGACTTACAAGCCACTGTTGTGTAGGCGTATGTATACTACAGGGTGGATGTGAAATAACTAGGTATATAACGATACTGTTTTTTGTCGATATTCGATACCCGATACCGATACCGATATCGATACCAAAATTCTGACACCGAAGCCCGTTACTCGATACTCATCTGTTAAAAACATCTTTGTAAATTTTCCGGATGATACATAATGTACTGCACGCTGTTGAATGGTTAGACACAAACGGACTACACACTACAACAGTGATGTCAAAGCAAGCGCATTTTTCTGACCTTGACATCGTGCGCGGGCATCAAGGGCTAGGTATGGAATGTGGAAGGGTTATGTATATGAATAAGCAGCCTGTTGGATTAAGAAAACAGTGGTGCACAAACTTCAAACGGAACGTGAAATTTTATGTCGTTATTTTTATATGGCTTCTTTCTGTTTGATATTACGCATATTGTCTGAAAAAGTACTAACACCAATTCCTTAATATTGAAGTTGTGTTTTAAACGTTAATAACATAATAAAGAATTAAGAAGGAATATTCATATGCATTCCATAGTAGTACAACTATACTGTACTAAGTGAATGAAACACATCATTCATAAAGAAAGTAATATCCCCAAAAAAGAGATTGAGTATGACATGATAAGCTGGAATTTGTATTGATGATATCTTTAGCCTTATAAAAGTAATCAATCAACTATTCAAAACAACACTATAGTACAAAGCAAAGTTACCTAGGTATATGTTTTAACTGTAACTAATATTACATAACAAACTCTTATCGCATTATGCTTTTAAGGTGATATTGGTGAGCAACTTCCTATCATCAGAATATTAACTTATTTTCTCGAAATCTTCTAAAGCTATAGAGCTGACGCTTTTACAACAAATGGCCACATATATTTTGTTTATGATGTAATAGTAGTTGCTTTGTTTTATTCATTTCCTTACAAATATTTTCCATGCGAATATTTTCAAAATTTTCAATACATTATCTTCAGTAATACGTATTTACAATACTTACTTACTGGCTTTTAATGAACCCGGAGATTCATTGCCGCCCTCACATAAGCCCGCCATTGGTCCCTATCCTGAGCAAAATTAATCCATTCTCTATCATCATGTCCCACCTCCCTCAAATCCATTTTAATATTATCTTCCCATCTACGCCTCGGCCTCCCTAAAGGTCTTTTTTCCGGCCTCCCAACTAACACTCTATATGCATTACTGGATTCGCCCATACGTGCTACATGCCCTGTCCATCTCAAACGTCTGGATTTAATGTTCCTAATTATGTCAGGTGAAGATATTAGATTTACGAAAACATTGTTTCAGTACCTGTAAGGCTACTAAATAAACATGTCCGAAAATTTCGCTTTCCTATACAAAAAAATTTGCAAAAATATTTATTTTGAATAAAAAACAAACTTGTGAAAAATGAGTATTAAAACTAAAACATACTTTACTATAATGGACTTATACTTCTCAGACAAATCTAAAAATTAACATGGGTACAGTTTTAATAAGTTCTCTTCCCTTTATCTATTGATTCAGTGCTGACCATCCCTGTATATAGCTCGACCAGGCGGCATATACTACCTCTTTCTTCTGTCTCTTTCCTTACCGCTGCAAAGTGCTCAGGCTCTCCTGTTGCTCTAAAGCGCGCACTTGCGCCTATGGACATCAATTGACATGATTGGACTACAGTATTGACAGTAACACTATAACTATAACACTATATAGGTTAGTTATTCAGGCATACACGGTGTGACAGTAAATTTAATTTTCATATGGCACCCTATAAATTATGTATCTAATGCCTACTCACTTCACTTGCGTAGTTCGGGTTCCGCATAGTGCAGACAGATGGCAGGACTGTGACCCATTTTCAAATTGCACACCACTTCGGCGGGCCACGTTATGCATGATGTGAATCTGTGAAGAATTATGTCGTGTACTAGGGTAAGTGTATGTGTAAGTGTAGAGTAGGGAATGGGTGAGGATGATGATGAAGGTGAGGAAAGAAGGGGAAACCCGGTGCTGGCACGTAGCCTACGTCTGTCAAAGAGCCAGGCTTAATGTCCCCATCCGACGGACGAATCACTGTCAACAGAGAGATATACCTTCTCTTCATATGCATTACGGATAGATTTGGTATTTAACACAGGCATATTGATGCACAATTTAGTGATTAGAAGTTGAGCACTGCCATCACACCTAGTCCTAAGGTAGAAATTTTACATGAAAATTTCTAACCCCGCCGGGAATCGAACCCGGGCCGGCTAGTCTGGAGGTAGATTTGCTAACTCGGAGGGTAAAATTGTTATGCATTCATACATAAAATTTAATGGAGAATCGGAATATGTAAATTTTAATATAGTGTAATTTAAAGAAATTGAGTTTATTGCCATACCCTTTATGCCTGAATATCTAACTTCGAACACAGGTATCATATTGTATGGTTTACCTCCAACAGCTTTTGTATAAAACTTTTTTTTTTTTTGTAAAATTTAAGAAGTTATTAGCAATATCCCGGACTTATTGTTCACTCTGATTATAAAAGAGTATATTAACATCCTAATTGGTACAACATTCTCATTTCAGACCAATATTTTGGATTCAGAAAGAATAAATCAACTGAGCAAGATTCGTTTAATTTAACTGAAAGAATTCTGGAAGCAATTAATAAGAAATTACAAGTAGGAGGGAAATTTTGTGATCTCTCCAAAGCTTTTGATTGTATTAATCTTAAAATTCTACTTTAGAAATTAGAATACTATGTTATTAAAAGCATAGCATACCAGTGCAGTGGTTTGAATCAAATCTCCAAAACACAAAACAAAAGTTGAAATCAACGAATTCAGTGCCAAATTTAAACATACTTTGACATGGGCAAATGTTCATACAGGGGTGCCGCAAATATCTCTATTAGGGCCTCTTCTTTTTATAATTTTTACGAATGATCTTGGTCCCTTAATGAAACGAACAGCTTATCCTATACTAATTGTAGGTGACACAAGTATCATAATTACAGACAGCAAATTCATATTAACAAAATCATATTAATGAAATAACCGCCAAACTTACCTCAGCATGCTTCGAAATTAGGTCCTTACAACAATTTCTAAATACGAGTATCCTAGAGACAACATATTTAACTATATTCATTCCATTATGTTCTACAAAACAATATTTTGGCAAATTCTGCAGATAGCTAAAATATATTACTAAACAAAAAGATAAATTACAATAATACTCGTAGTTGGAGCAAAGGCTACAGAATCTTGTAAACCATCTTTTTTAATTAGAGATTCTGACCTTAACACTCCTCAAAACACATCTGGCAGCTGTATTCGCCTCTTGGATCGCTAGAGTGGAGAATTAAAATTTTAGGTCATTAAAGCTCCTCAAAACACACCTGCCGGCTGTGTTAGCCTCTCGTGACGCTAGTGTTGAGAATTAAAATTTTAGGTCATTAAAGCTCCTCAAAACACAACTGGTGGCTGTGTTCGCCTCTCGTGACGCTAGTGTGGAGAATTAAAATTTTAGGTCATTAAAGCTCCTCAAAACACACCTGCCGCCTGTGTTAGCCTCTCGTGACGCTAGTGTTGAGAATTAGAATTTTAGGTTATTAAAGCTCCTCAAAACACACCTGGCGGCTGTGTTCGCCTCTCGTGACACTAGTGTTGAGAATTAGAATTTTATGTCATTAAAGCTCCTCAAAACACACCTGGCGGCTGTGTTCGCCTCTCGTGACGCTAGTGTGGAGAATTAAAATTTTAGGTCATTAAAGCTCCTCAAAACACACCTGGCGGCTGTGTTCGCCTCTCGTGACGCTAGTGTGGAGAATTAAAATTTTAGGTCATTGAAGCTCCTCACAACACACCTGGCGACTGTGTTCGCCTCTCGTGACGCTAGTGTGGAGAATTAAAATTTTAGGTCATTAAAGCTCCTCAAAACACACCTGGCGACTGTATTCGCCTCTCGTGACGCTAGTGTGGAGAATTAAAATTTTAGGTCATTGAAGCTCCTCAAAACACACCTGGCGGCTGTGTTCGCCTCTCATGACGCTAGTGTGGAGCATTAAAATTGTAGGTCACTAAAGCTCCTCAAAACACAACCAGCGGCAGTATTCACGTCTCGTTGCGGTAGTGCGGCGAATTAAAATTTATGCCGTTAACGCTAATCAAAGAATGTAAATGATGCATAAAAACAAATAATTAACTGAAAGAATCAATTTATAAATAACTTAATGCGTTAGTCGTTTGGATTATATTGATAGTTCTACGAAGAATCGCTGTGTCCAAGTTTTGATGCATGCAACTCTACTAGTCTCTAGGTTAGTGTCCTCAGCACGTACTCATAAAGAATTAAATAATAAATAAAAATAATTAGTTAGTAGTTTCCATTAAATCGTTTGCTCTACGATGATTCGCAGTGTCTAAGATTTGAAGCAGGCAACTCCGCTCGTCTTAAGGCTTGTTCACTCTGCACGTAGTCATAAAGAATGAAGCAATAAAAAATAATAAATAGGTAAATAAATGAATAAATTTATGAATAAAAAATGAGTTTGTTGTTTCGATTAAATCGTTAGGTCTACGAAGAATCGTTGTGTCCAGTCTTTGTAGCAAGCAAGTGTGATTGTCTTCATGTCAGTTGCATCATTTTGTAACCATAAAGAATAAATAATACTTGACAGGAATAAAAAATAGGTAAATAAATGAGTAAATTTACAAATAAACTGATGTGTTAGGCGTTCCGATTAAATTGATAGCTCTACAAAGAATCGCTATGTCCAAGTTTTGAATCAGGCGAGACACAGCTCGCCTTAGGATAGTTCCCTTAGGACATAATTATAAAGAAATAATTAAGCTAACAAATAAAACTAAATAAATATGTGAATAAATTTATAAATAAATTAATGTACTATTCGTTTCTATTAAATCGATAGCCTTACGAAGAATTGCTGTGTCGAAGATTTGAAGAGGGTAATTCCGCTCGTCTTTTGGTTAGGTCCCTCAGCACGTGGTCATAAAGAATTGAATAATAAATAGTAATATGTAAGTAAATAAATGAATAATTTTATAGATTAATGTATTAGTCGTTTCGATTAAATCGATAGTTCTACGAAGAATCGCTGTGTCCAAGATTTGAAGCAGGCGAGACTCAGCTGAGCTTTAGGATAGTTCGCTCAGGACATAGTCATAAAGAAATAAATCGGCTAATAAATAAAAATTAATAAATATTTGAATAAAATTATAAATAAATCAATGTACTATTCGTTTCTATTAAACCGATAGCCTTACGAAGAATTGCTGTGTCGAAGATTTGAAGAGGGTAATTTCGCTCGTCTTCTGGTTAGGTCCCTCAGCACGTGGACGTAAAGAATTGTATAATAAACAGTAATATGTAAGTAAATAAATAAATAAATAAATACATAAATAAATAAATAAATAAATAAATAAATAAATAAATAAATAAATAAATAAATAAATAAATAAATAAATAAATAAATAAATGGGTTAGTCGTTTCGATTATATTGATAGCTCTACGAATAATCACTGTGGCCGACATTTGAAGCAAGTGAGACTCCGTTCGCCTTAACGTCACTTCCGTCAGCACGGAGTTATAGGGAATTAAATACTAAATAAAAATTTATAAGTAAACAAAAGAATACATTTATAAATAAATTAATGAGTTAATCGTTTCGACTAAATCGATAGCTCTACGTAGAATCGCTGTGTCCAAAACTTGAAGCTGGTGAGACTGCGCTAGCCTTTAGGATAGTTCCCTCAACACTTAGTCATAAAGAAGTAAATGATAAATAAAAATAAATAAGTAAATAAATGAACAAATTTTTAAATAAATTAAAGAGCTATTCGTTTCGATTATATCGATAGCTCTACGAAGAATCGCTGTGTCCAAGATAGGAGGCAACTGCGATCGTCTTTTTGTTAGCTTCCTCAGCGTGTAGTCATAAAGAAGTAAATAATAATTAATGAAATAAATAAATACGTAGATAAATGAATAAATTTACAAACACATTCATGTGTTAGTTTATTCGATTAAATCGATAGCTAAACGAAGAATCGCTGTGTCCAAGTTTTGAAGCAGGGAACTCCGCTTGTCTTTAGATTAGTCCCCTCAGCACGTAGTCATAAAGAAGTAAAAAGTACATAAAACATATAAGCAAATAAATGAATAAATTTATAAATTAATGAGGTAGTCCCTTCGATTGAATCTATAGCTCTACGAAGAATCGCTGTGTCCAAGATTTGAAGCAGGCAACTCTGTTCGTATTTAGGTTAGATCCCTCAGTAAATTGTCATAAAGAAGTATATAATAAATAAGAATATGTAAGTAAGTAAATTAATTAATTTTTAAATAAATGAATGAGTTTGTCGTTTCGATTAAATCGATAGCTATATGAAGAATCGGTGTGACCAAGAATTGAAGCAGGCAACTCCGTTCGTCTGTAGGTTAGTTCCCTCAGCACATAGTTATAAAGAAGTGTAGCCTACACTAAATAAAAATAAATTAAGTAAATTAATGAACAAATTTTTAAAGAAATTAATGGGTTAGTCGTTTCGATTAAATCGATAGTTCTGCGAAGAATCGCTGTGTCCAAGATTTGAAGCAGGCAACTCCGCTCGTCTTTAGTTTAGTTCGCTCAGCAGGTAGTCATAAAGAAGTAAATAACAGTTAAAATTAAATAAGCAATTAAATTAATAAATTTATAAATAAATCCGTCAACATATTTATTGAATGTTCCTTAGGCAATAGAGTGAAAAGCACTAGGGATTAATAAAATAATTGTAACAGCGTTTTTATATGAATGGCCCTAATTGTAGTCTTTAGTATTTCTTCCATCTAGCATCAAACGTCTCTATTAAAACGAAAAAAATAATAAAGCGAAAAGTATTCTAAGTATAAGAAAGTGACGAAACCTGTGTTATTTTCACTAATGTATTTAAAAGGCACCGAAAGAGAAAGTTTAGTAGCTGGACGAAGATTTGAACTTGCAATCTCACGAACTCTTGGCTAACGCTCTAGCAACTACGCTAGGAGTTTTACTGCGGTCAGAATGGCATTGTAGCGAGCAACGGTTGTACTGCAGTTGAGAACCTGTTATACAGTATAGTATTTGTGTTACAATATTCACTGTTTTAAACACTCTGAAAGATCTGTCAGTTTTAAATCTCCTATATGAATTATTTTCTCTGCAGATTTTAATGATTTGTAATTGTGTGCCCCATTATAACTACTAGAAGAATATACGCAATCTTTTGAAAACAGGCTGGCTGTTCCGAGCTCTCACGGAAATATTAGATTCGAACTTAGTCTCTCGGACGCCAGCCGCTTTCATTTTGACCAAGTTTATATATCTCTTACCTACATAGGCCTATTATTCTTATTTTAACTATGGTACCTTTTATGGGGAAATACTGTAAATATTAGCAGAGTCTTTATTGCTCAGAAACGAGTTATTCGAACGATTTTTAGTAGGTTATTTTACGACGCTGTATCAACATCTCAAGTTATTTAGCGTCTGAATGAATAAAGGTGATAATGTCGGTGAAATGAGTCCGGGATCCAGCACCGAAAGTTACCCAGCATTTGATCAAATTAAGTTGAGGGAAAACCCCGGAAAAACTTCAACCAGGTAACTTACTCCGACCGGGATTCGAATCTGGGCATCTGGTTTTGCGGCCAGACGCGCTAACCGTGATTTTGTTATTAAATCTATAAAATCTTGTTAATTTTTCTTTTCTTTTTTTTAGGAATACAGAATATTGGCATTTCTTTGTATAGCCTATAGCCTACTTCTATTTATAAATGTTTAATGCTGTTTACGTATGACGAAACTGAATATAATAAAATATTACGAGTAAATTGTCATGATTACAATACACGTAATGCAGAACTGTAAGAACAGAAAGTTACACATAGAAGAAATATGATATGCCTCATTATTGTAGTACTTCATTGTTTAATAAGTTAAAATCTAGGGAGTTGGCCACGGTAATTTGCTGTGATTTAAACTGAATTCGTATCGGTGTATTGAATTAAATTAAAAGTCTGTTTTTAAAACTGTTCCTTATTCATCGCTTGTTGCTTAAAATAAATTGCAAATCTAGCTTACGAAATTTTGTGTTTTTAGGCCTTTCTTCTTTAACAAACATTCATCCTCGGTTTTTTACATTAATATTTGAAATACATAATTATGTTTATACAACAGATCGTGTGGCTGTGCGCAACACATTTAGTAATAAGGCAATAAGCAGAGTCCACAGTGTTATCAGGCTGGACCTGTACTATTTTAAAGAGCAATCTAAATTTGCTTTCCTCTAATACTGTAATAAATAACTCTCGCAGTGAAATATATGGCACAGAACAGTTCAGTTGTTCCTGGAAAGTTCACCTCCGTAACTCATTATTATTAATGTATTACCCAATGCGGAGCATGATTAATAACAGACACAGTGTATGCTCGACGCAGCACATTTTTGTTTATTCCTCACGACGTCGCCGCGCCTCGCGTTCTTTACTTTTGGTTTTATTCTCCTGCGAAAGTATGAACGCTAGAGGAAGAAATTCTGCTTCCACTATCTCTTCTAGATTCTAGAATCACACTCCTATCGCTTTACAAGTGGTATTCTTTTAGGTGTCATATTGTTCACGTAGATAATTTATAGAGAGAAACCTAGTCTTTTGAATCAAACCTGCAGATTCTCAGCTACTTTACCGACTGAGCTAATTATCTCCACAATACGTTTGCTCACAAAGAGCTTTAAACTTATATTATTCAGCTTTTCTAAGAGTTTTCCAATTTTAGCAACATATTTATTTTATAATTTTACCATGTACCCTATTTTGCAGTAGTAACAGTAGTAGCTACTTAGCTTCTCTTTTTCAACATTTGTCCTCATATCACGAAATAGATACTAGCTTACAACACCATATCACACTCTCCATTGCTAAACACAGAACATCCTCCTACTCTTCATCTTTCACCGTCTCTGCAGCTCATTTCTCGAACTCTCTACCACAACATGTCAGAGACTGTCGGACACTGTCTAGTTTAAAAAAATAAATTAAAATTGCACTTTTTCAATTCAGATTCCTTTCAGTCATAAGCCCTTTTCTCTGCGATAGTTTTGTAAAAATATAGGCTATATATTTCTTTCCTTCCTTTCCCCTTTTTTATTCTCTTTATCAGCCGATGAATATATTATCACAGACTTTTTATTGTGAATTTTATTTAATTTTCGTATTTCTTTTCTTTTTATTATTATTTTATTACATTCCATTTTGTTATATTCTTCCTCACGTTTTGTATATTAACCATTTGTACTAAATGAGTTGCTTTTACTATATTCCAATGTATTTTACTTTCTTTTTTTTCTGTTATGGTACTATTTTCATGTTGTTTAGTGTCGATTTAATTATGCTATTATTTTTTTGGAATATGTTAGTATTCTGTTCTTTAACTTTTCGTTAAATTTTAACTGCTTGTATACTTTGTGACCTGGTAGAGTGTAAGAGAAGGCCCTATGGCCTTAACTCCGCCAGTATAAATAAAGAATTATTATTATTATTATTATTATTATTATTATTATTAACATGAGCTGTTACCAGGAAGTTAAAAGAAGAACAGCAATGACAAAGAAAGCTTTAGTATTGTAGAAAAAGGAGTATCTTCTGTAGACCTCTGGAAAAAGAAAATTAAGGAAGAGACTAGTGATGTGCTTTGTGTGAAGTATGGCATTATATGAGGCAGAATCATGGACATTACATCGAAATGAAGAGAAAGAACTAGAATTTGAAATGTGGACATTAAGGAGAATGGAGCACGTGAAATGGACAGACAGAATGAGAAATGAAACTGTGATGGAAAGAGTGGGTGAAGAAGGAATAATTCTGAAACTGATCAGGAAGAGAAAAAGAAATTGGCTGACAAGCAAACATTCCGATGGGGGAAGATAAAAAGTTTAATTTTTTTCTTCCATCATGTTAATAATGTCAAGTGAAGTGATAAATTTTGGCCGCTCGACCGCAATTACAAGGGCCGTAAAAAGTAAGATTGCCAGGGGCCGTTAAGAGAAAGAAAACACAATTTCATTGGAAAAATTTATTGAAAGAGACACAGCAATTGTTGAGTTATTTTTCAACATATTCCCCACCGGAATTGAGAAGTCTGTCACATCATGCATTCGACAGAGAAGTACAGACGGCTGTCAAACGCTGATCCCAGGCGGCTGACTTCTACGACACAAGGATACAAAAATTGATTCCATGGTATGGCAAATGTCTCAATTCCAGGGGGGGATATGTTGACAAATAGCGCAACAATTGCTATATCTTTTCAATAAATCATTCCATGCAATTGTGCTTTTTTCTGTAAACGGCCCAGGAAAATCACTTTCTGGACGGCCTCGTAATTGCAGTCGAGTAGCCAAAATTTGTATAAGCACTTCTTTTGACATTATTAACATGGTGGAACAAAATAATTTAACTTTGTTATCTGCCCCCATCAGAATGTTTGCTTGTGAGTCGCTGGCTAAGAAACTGAAGGATGCACTGAAGGGAATGGTAAAGTGGAGAAAACTTCGGGACAGAGGAACATACCAGATGACAGAATACACACATTAAGATAATCGGGTTGTATGTTGATAGACGACATACAGAAATATGCATGGAGACTAAGAGGAAGGCGGAAAATAGAGAAAAGTGGAGAATGCTGCGTTTGCAGTGAAAGACCTGCCCTTGGGCAGAAGACTATGAATGACTGTATCCTATTCTGGCGTAACAAATCCTCTCAGTTACTAATACCAACCCACCAATAAAGCAACCAACCAATCCAACTCACAAAACAAATGAAACGCCAAGAGGTGTTCAGGTTAGTCTGCCTTCAGAGCGATTTGATGTCACGTATGCGGTAGAGAGTTGTGTTTCCAGTACAGTTAAGCTGTACTGCATTTCTTTACTGACGGCCCGCTCCTATCTATCCCCCGTAACTCTCCCCACTACTCCTATTACTTCCATTCTTTCGCGTCGCTGAGCTGTCAAGACAAAATAATCGGTCTGTACGTAGCAAGTCTAACTGGCATATTAATACTACTTAGTTACAACAACGCAGAGCAAGAAAATAAAGATTCCTTTAAAATTATAATGCATCGGGAACAGGATTCTGTTCGAAATACATAACCATGTACGAATAGCAGGATTGTGTGTGAAATATATAATCATGCATTCAAAACAGGACTTTGTCTCACACCTTTACAGTAGATAATCTTTGTCTCATACCTTTACAGTAGATAATCATACGCCAAGGATATGATCATGAAATGAGAACTGGATTTTATATGAACTACATAAGAATGCTTCGACAATAGTATTTTGTTTCAAATACATCCAACAATACATCACTAATAGGATTCTGTCCGAAATACATAATCATGCATTGAGAACAGGATAGGCCTACTTTATAATAAAATACATAACCACTGACTATGGGTGAACTGGTGCAACATGGACATTATGTACCCGAAGCCACACAAAACAACCAGCGAAAATGCATGTAATGAAACTATGAATAGCAGCGGCTCCATTTCATTATGCTGTGAATTGAGTGTAATTTGATGCGCAGGTGCATTTAAACAAACTGGTAAGTACTATTCAGTGTTTGCGCTTCTTGTCACAATCACACGTGTCACCAATCATGCAAATGGAATGCTTGCTTTTGAATTCTATCCCGATGAAGTGCTGCACAGTTTATCTGTAAACTGAACTCTGATCACTGGGTTTGGAATAACAATTATTCACAATTACTCTAAGCGGTTGCGGGCTACAAGAAAAATAATCAAAGATACGTACAGAAAATCTGAACAGTTACATATTACTAGAGACGAGAATTTCATGCACTATAAAGTCCCAAAATATGCATGCATTCATGTGCTATCGAACTACGAAATATGCAGGATCAAGCGAAACATACATTAAAATATGAACTTTCATTTTTGTTCCAAATACCTTATTACACTTCATTTTTGTTTGCATAGTTAATAATCTAACAACATTTCTAAACTGGTTTCTGTGAGGTTCCTGCACTTGTTAGTCAATATGGTTTTGTGGGCAGAGAATGACCTCTCTACATCGCAAGAAGTTATGGATGCAAACTTGAATGAACATATTTGTGACAATATCAGATCAAATTCTTCATTCACGTTTTCGCCACAAATAACCTTCTTCACTGAAGAAAAGAATCTGTAGTCAGGGTCGCATTTACAACCCTGTCTAGTTTGCTTTTCCCCCACTACACCCACTTGGAATCTATGGAATTCTTTGCAGTTTTTCCTTTTTTGCATTCTTGCAATAAGTGAAGCAGATACAACATACTGGTCGGCTTGAAATTGTTTAGTACATTTTAGAAACCTTTAATTGGAAGCATATTAGAACCACATTAACACATGCAAACAGAATAAACAAACACATTAACCACTTACGAGGTTCACACACTGCAAAGACAGTTTAGCGAATGATTTCAATTTTATAAGAACGAATCTAAATTGCTACTAGTAATGGAAAAGGAAGAGAATTTAAAATTTCCCTGAAAGAGGGTGCTACTGACCTAAATTATTTGTCGGCAGTTTCCTTGAATCCGCTATATTTCCTCTCTACTATTCTCCAAATATCCAACGTAATAAATCCTTTTATGACACGTAGTCTGTAGAGGATCGTCAATAAAATGTTGTAAAAGTGAACTTTCGTCCAGGGAAAGGTCCTCTAACATCTTATTGTAAAAATCTTAACATTTTATTTCATTTTTCTGTTATTTCGTTTTTTTTCTTTTCCTTCTTCAGTCCTGATTCCTTAAGTTAAAATAAGGGACATAAAAATCGAGAAACTGAAGTGTCCACTCAAAACCATTAAAACATGCATTTCAACTGAATATAATGTATATTATATGCATTATTAAGCTAAAAATTGCTTAAACATGCATTATGCATATTTTTATCCCCAAAAAGGCCAAAATATGCAAATATGGACGGAAAAGGTACACATATTTGGAACCGAAAAGTAATGAAATGGATAAGTACTAATTTGAGCTATGTCCTATGTTCCGATAAAAATATGCATTTGCATGGAATTCTCGTCTCTACATAGTACATAGTCTTGACATGAATACTGTTACACAGATTTTTCTTGTTTCTTTCCCCGCATCGAGTATGATCACCTGTTACGGGATCAGTGGCAAAACAAAAAATTGACATAAATTCAAATGCTTACTTTAACACTATGAGCCACATCCATTGCCAATATTATTATAAAGTGACAACTAACTAAACATAGCGCTTCTACTCCTGCTTAGCGCATGACGTCAGTGTTTCACATTCACTAACTGATAACGAGAGACGTGATAGAGAGACGAACTATTTTACACTTTAAGTTGACTTGAAATACGCTCAAATAGTACGAAAACAACAATGCTATATTAATAGTGGGGGTGCGTCCTATGCGTTCAATGGTTCAGAGAACCCCCAAGAAAAACAAAGGAAAACAATTAATTGTTTAAATAAATTTATTTGTAACTTACACTATCATTCTTTGTTTCTTACTCATCTTTAATAACTTTACTTGCGGCTCTGATGTATTTTTGCCGTATAAAAACCTATGAACAGCAGAGATCGAATACCTACATGCTTATAAGCTTCCGAGGTATAATTTTCTTCTCTGAAACTCGCCGAGCCAGTTTCTGGATTTGCATGTGGGGCGAGAGACAAGGGGAAATGCTGCATGGCAAACGTGTGGTTGAGCTGGCGTTTGGACCAGCGCAGCTGTAGTCACGTGATTGTGAGACAGCCGACACGCCAAAAACTTCGTGACGCAAACCGGAAGTTCGTTCCAATCTGTAGCCGAGATCAAGCTTTTAGCACATGTACATGTGTGTTATTGATTGTTGTATTTATTAATGGTTTCTTAAAATCCTTTGAATGTCCATTTAGTCTTTGTTGATGTTTTAGATCTTAATATATTCATTAATTTGTGAGTGTGACCAGTGTTCGTTTCCAAAGAAAATGAATAGTGTTCAATATTTTTCACAAAAAAATGTTTCAGTTTTAATCTTGGAAGATAAGTGTAAAATAAAGAAGCTTGGAAGGCCGTTACCTCAAGCACAAACAAACCGAGGTAATACATTTTGTAGGACTTTTAATGTAAAAATATATGAAAGAAACAGGTGGATTTGTGGTAGCGAATCTACGAATAAATTATTTTGTTTCCCGTGCCTGCTATGTTCTAAGGGTAAAAATACGAGCTGGACATGCACTGGTATGTCAAATTTAAGCCATTTGACGCAGAAAATTAAGAAGCATGCGGAATTTATTGTTTATAAGAATGCTTGTCTAGATTTATCAGTTCTTGGAAGAACAGAAATTAGGCAACATCTTAGTTCAGCTTTCAGACAGAATACTGAAAGGCAGAATGATAACGTAAGGAAAAATCGCTATGTTCTTTCAATGTTTACATTATGCAAAAATAGGGGAGAAAAATGCTCGGCAGAAGAAAAATACGGGAGCCGGGATTCTGTTAAAAATTAGGGCCACATAGGAAGATCCCGGGAAATACGGGAGTTGTTAACCCTAATTGAAACTGTGCTGGATGAAGGTTCAGTATTAAATATCTCGGTTTTTAAGAAACGTTCCATTTTACTAAAATTCTGTTTATTAAATTGAAATGCAACTTAAAATTTCTTGAAATGCCTTAATCTACAGAATGAAACATGCATTGTGATTGTAACTGTGCATGGAATGGAATGGAATTTATCTGAGGGGGGCACGGATGGCCCAGCACTGCGACCTATTGAGATCTATTGCGCTAACCCTCGATATGAAATAAGTTGCATGCCACAGATCCCCTATGCGCTCCGCCCTAACCACATGACTCCCTTAACGACCGGTCCCTACAGCGAACGGAATCCATATACCATTCCTGCTTCGGAAAATTCCCCCACGGCCCCCCTGTCGGTCTCCCCCCCCCCCGAGTAGACCTCGGGTGCCGTTGCAGAAGCCATCCAACATCGCTGAACTACATTCCACGAAGGCCGGTCGAGAGAGTCAGCAGCTTCGGAAGGCCGTCGGTAGAGTGATCTGAAAAGCCAGAAAACGGATGATGAGGAAAGGAAGATAGGGAAGGAAAGGAAGTGGACAAAATGAGTGGGGTTTCAATCGCCTGAAAAAGTTACCTGATATTCGTTCATAGGAGTGAGTGGAAAACCCCGAAAAACCCCACTCAGGCAACTCGTCCTGACCGGGAATCGAACCCGGGACCGCTGGGTAATTGTGCATAATATACTACCATCTATTAGTGAACTCCTTAAGCCTATTTTTAAATACATTTTTGGTTACTGGTAAAGCCTTTAGTAAGTCTACAGATAAAGCATTCCAGTCCCTGATAGTACGATTAAGAAAAGAAAACTTTCCAGTGTCCGTCCTCTGACTTCTTTCCTTCAATTTGTACTTTAATTATTCTGATATTGGCGATTTTTTAATACGATCTTTTCTAGCACAAATTGACGCTAATGATCGACGCCCCTTCGTGAGCTGCTCATGCATAGTAAGAACTAAGGTCACCATTTTCGTGGTTGCAAGTATCTTGAATGGCGAACATCATTCGTCAGTGAAAATAAAATTTCTGTAACCTCTTATATTTATTGTTCCAAGACGAGTTTGTATTTGATTTCCTTTAGTTTTCAGCTTTTGTGTAAGAAGTCACTGATTCTTCGAGAGTAAGCTTTCTCTCAATGCTTTGTCCCACTACACGAGACATCGAGCTTCCTCACATAGGCTATTCCTAAATCTTAGCCTACTGAAATACGGGACTACGCGGTGAATAAACATCTCGATGACTTCCAGTTCTTCGTAAGTCCAAAACAGCTCAGACACTCTCTCTCCATACTTCTACAGAGCTACTAATGTAACATAATTTTCATATTCTTTCACTTCTATTGCTAACAAGACATAAAATGCTCTTTTTCTGAAGATAAAATCACAAAATATTACTGCAGCCTATCAGTTTTTTAGTATGTGAAATAAAAATAAGTTTTAATAACTACGTTACAATACGATATTACTTATAGCAGGATTAGATGAGAGTATACGATTTAATTATAAAACGCATATGAAAGAATGAAATAAAATTGAATCTCAATTAAACTTAACTAAGTGGATGAAAAAACGGAACGTTCAGTTAATTGTTGAATAAAAAAATATGAAATAATTTCTAATAATATTAAAATACTAAACATTTTAGGTACTTCAAATATTGAATACAATTATTATTAATAGAGAAATAATTAAATAATTTCCTGTGTTTAACATTCAGATAGCAATACGCAAATATCGTTAGGAATTGTACATTAAAACTAAAGATTAATTAAATGTATTTTATATCAGAACTTTGGGAAAAGTGCACAATCAAATTCGGACAACGCCTACCTCATATCATATTAATAAGGAAAAAGACACTGACAAAAAGCGTAACCTAAAATATTTCCATTCCTACGTGATTTGCACGACTTTCAGGAAATTGACTATTTTTCTGGCAGTATTTCAGTAACATGCCACATCACAACACCATCAACGGTATCGCTAGCCCCCGTCTTTTCTTTGGTTTTCCATCCAGGCGGTCAAGGTTCGATTTTGGGTCAGATAGTGATGGAATTTGTGATGAACAAAGCGTACGTTGTAGGGGGGTTTTTCTCGAAGTATTCCGTTTTCCTCTTTCATTGCAACAACACACTCCAGATAGTAGGCCATTAACGATACAAAGAAGGAGAGTTCGGCCGGCTCTGTGGATCTGGTTCCTGCATAGCTCAGATGGTAAGAGCACTCAGCGCGCCAAGTTTAGCGTCCAGGGTTAAATTTCCAGCGTCGGAACGAATTTTTCTCCATTAATAAATAATAATACTCCGTCTTCCCTTAAGGGGGTTCATACACTATCGGTGCTGCAGACTGTAAATCTTTAACAAAATTTTAAATAACTCAGAGATAATTCAGTGAATCTTTCTGATTTTTATACAAAAATAAGTGGCATTTGGGCCTCTCATTTAGTACCAACGAATTTATAAATTATCGTATTAGTTTATTATTTCTTTTTACAGAATTTAAAGAAAATAATTTTCTGTTATTTTTCAAACTATAAACATGATATCTCTTGAACTAATTGCCAAAATTGTTTCAAATTTTCAGGAAATCTGTAGCCATTCCAACTGTAGAAGATGAACTTCTTTCATAAAGATATAAGCATAATTTCCTAAATTTTAACTAAATAATGTAGAATAAAAATGACTTTTTTACTTATGGCAAACTAAAAAAAAAAAAAAAATGAAGTTCTTCAACTTTGTAACACAGAAAGTTCACTGTGGTCCATTCTCTAGTCGACCTGGTTGGCGAGTTGGTATAGTGCTGGCCTTCTATGCCCAAGGTTGCGGGTTTGACCCAGGGCCAGGTCGATGGCATTTAAGTGAGCTTAAATGCGACAGGCTGATGTCAGTAGATTTACTGGCATGTAAAAGAACTCCTGGGGGACAAAATTCCGGCACATCCGGCGACGCTGATATAACCTCTGCAGTTGCGAGCGTCGTTAAATAAAACATAACATTTAACATTTCCATCCTCTAACACTGAATTTCTGGAGTCACAAATAAAAAAGAAACTTAGAATCTGACAAGTGGTTGGGAATATACTATGTTTTCCCTCTTACGTAACAGCAAATTATTTCCTTTAAATTGTGTAAATAAAAATAATGAACTAATATGATAATTATTAATTTATTGATGCCAAAGAGAGGCCCAGATACCATTTATTTGTGCACAAAAAATGAGACAGATTAACTGAATTACCTCTGAGATATTTACAATTTTGTGAAAGGTTTAGAATCAGCAGCACCGCTACTGTATGACCTCCCTTAATTTCGTCCATTATCTACAATAGTTAAAGACGCTGGGACGAAGCCTTGAGTGTAGTAAAGGTTTCCGGTGCTGATATAGGGAGAGCTCTGAGCTTGGGGCCTGGGGCTTATCAATTACTCTTCTGAGAATGGAACCTGGCTCTGTTAGGGCTGAGGGGGAGAGCCCAGTTATCAGTATCGTATTCACGAATGTCGCCTGGGACACCTGTCGGTCTGAAACAATCATCGGATGTATAGGACGCACAATGCGCCAATATAAGCTGAAGTGCATTGAGCCATCCCGGATCCGACTCACTAAAAGCCAGTCAGTCAAGCAACCCATTTCACCATCCATAAAACAAGCCGACATGACAGTGCTGTGAACACTATGCAATGCAGTGTAGAACAGAACTTGCGCACTGAAGACCTTCAATATGGGCTCATTTTGCAAACAAAAATTTTTAAATGAGAGAGAAATAATTGATAAATTTCGTCTGAAGAACACTCATTGAGGAAAAGAGTCCTTTTACATGCCAGTTTTACTTCCATTCCTGAATTTTAATGGTCCTTAAAAACCACTGTCCTTGGCCTGCGAACTCCGGATCTAATGGAAAAGATGAAAACAAAACAACTCAAAATGGTCCTCACTTCTAAACCGTAAGATATGAATGAAAACAGATTGTTTGGTTTCTTAAGATCATATTTATTAATGTTTTCGAATTGTATTTAACTCGCAATTAAGTTCAAATCAATTTTTTACGGTTTAGGCGCAGCAAATGGTTGAAAGTCTGTAAAATTAGAATAACACAGTTTTGTATTTTTGTTTAAACAATGTAGCTACAATTTTATGTTATTTCATTTACATATTAAAAATGTTCCTATAAATTTGTCATCATCCAAAGAAAGAATTGCGTGTTATGCGAAAATGTGGCCGTTTCATCTCAGTCACTCTGAAATAATAATGTTATTGAACATTACGGAGAAGGGGAGACGGTGAAATTTTTGTCATTTTCAATCAAAATTTACATTTTCGTTTATTTTTTGTGAAAAATTACTCAGAAATCTATTTACATGTTGAACATGTTTCAGTGTTTAAATGGCTGCACCCTTGAACTTGAATTCCACGCAAAATTTACAAGCTGTTGTCTCACATTTCTATTTTCAGGACATTTTATCATGTTCAAAGTGTTAGGTTCTAACAATTTTGATGCTAGGAACATGCAACTTTTGCTTGCATAATCTATATAGCTTTCTATAGTTAATGAAACACAATATCATTTTCTTGATAAACTAAATAGTTTCGAAATTAAAATATAAAACATACTTAGTGGATATTACAAATTTAAATTTCAAATTGCATACTTAAAAAAAATTTTCCCCATTTATAGATCAAAATTTAAAATTTTGGAAACTTGGTACTTTTCTAACCCTATCGGAGATTCTGTAAAAATGTCACGCATAAAATTTAAATATTGTAAGAGAAGATATATTTTTAAATTAAGCCACTCTTTTTCCTTAAATCTGAATAACTCAAAAGCCATTCATCTAATCATAATGAAACATATGCAAGAATACTTACAGCAAAGGGATGAAGTGTACAAAATATGAAGTCTCTGCATTAAAAACTATAGAAAATGGAAATTTCACCCATTACTCCCCTTAAAAATTAAGCTCAAGCTCCATAAACATGAAGAGTTCGAATAAATATTGAGATTGCATCACCCTTCCCAATAAAAATTTGACTTTCGACAGAGAATATGGTCTATAAATATTCTCTACTCACTTAATGTAACCATCTGTACAGAAATTTAGATCATTAACTGGGTAGCTTAAGATTAGCAATGGTAAAAATGTACGAGTATAATATATGACATTATTTATTATCTTTTAATAAAGCCAAATCTCAACACATGTTCTATTTGAACCCAGAACAGTAACTATGTTCTGCAAGCGGACACACAACACAACGGACACACTTCTAATAATCAAATTCCACTTAGGGCATGATTTTGTTTACAGACTTAGCTTCATACCGATACCAGGTTAAGGTAAGCGTTTACTACATCGTATCGCACTCCTCGTACGAATCGCACGCAACGGATATTTTAACTGCAGTGCGTTCAATGTAACAGATCGTCTCATCGGATTCTCTAGCAGCTCTAAAACATCTGACGTACGATATTGACATTGCTGAAAACAGAGGAGTTTTGAGGTTAGGTCTATTAATCATGAGTGTTAGCGAATAAGAATTTGTAATTGTTTCATGCTTATTAATTGAAGAGGAAGAAACGAAAGAGATATTGGTTATTACATAATACGTATGTAAGAAACGACTTGATTACTGTAATGGGAATGGCTCAAATCATATAATTATCCGCAGTTTTCTACGAGCGAAATAAGTTTTCCGTCTGCCATTTTGACACGACACTGAGTATGGCACAACATAATGTTAACAGTTGAGCAATTAAAATTGATTTATAAAGAAGGCCATGATCGCACGCATCGGAAAAGATGCTCATCCGAGGAACGTGGACGGATATACCGAGAGCCGATGCGTGCGATACGATGTAGTGAACGCGGTTACATAACAATTACAGCGAAGATTGTCTTTTTCCGATCCGTGCGATTCGTCCGATGAGTTCGATACGATGTAGTGAACACTTACCTTAACGGCAGCTCTACTATGTATCCATGTGAAACGTCTAGTTTTTTAATCAAGTATGGACGTAGACCAAGACTCGATATTAAGTTTAATGCAAAAATAGAAGAAAATAATTACTAAATAAAAGTGTTACTACTTTCAATATAACACATTAGTCAGCCATTTTATATAAAGAATTCTGTCTAGGAAAACAATTGCCATCAAGTAGCGTTAGAAGTCATCTGGAAGCAGTGACCGACAAATACGAGACGGTCGTGAACCAGCTCACTGCTGATTCGCCCCAGTTACGACTATCGAATGAAATGACATTATTCTGACACTTTCAGGAAAACTCTTTTGATACAAAGTTTTATGGAGGTACTTCACTTCAGCGGGAAGCTTTAAACATCTTTCTTTTTCAGTACAATAACCTTCGCGGGATTGATTTTCACCAATGGCAATAATCAAAATAAATCTAAAAATGAGGTCACAGACGCTATTTCAAAACTCCAACCTCAACGCGATAAGACAAGTTATATTTAGAGATGCAGTCACATTATCTCACTAACGCATAAAGCAGGTACTAAAATTATATATATTAAATTACAATGTAATATACAGGGTGATCCGTTTGGGTATGGATAAAATAAAAACATCGTAAAACATTTTCTACTGAACTTTATTTGTTGAAACTTTGTGCATACAACACTGAAAAATGGGAGATTCATCAGAGCTCAACATGACCCTCACAACTTATAACGGTGATGCAATTCAGCCCATGTCCGTTGAAGGGTGATTTGTTGAAAAGCTTGAGTAATTTTTACTCTCAGATAATCAATGTTCCTGGGTTTCTGCGAATAGACAATGTCTTTAACAAAACCCTACACGAAGAAGTCAGAAACGGTTAGGATCTGGGGAGTTTGGGGACCAAACCAAGAGATAGCTGCTTCTCGTACTGGGTTTCGCCTGCGGCCTCCTGCAAGTTTTTTTTAACACAGAACCTGTTTCTACAAATGGAATCGTATTTAGGTACATTACGCACACCATACTCACGTCGAAATTATCTTTGAACTCTTTTAACACTCTCAAATTCAGCATACCAAAGAACACATTGTGCCCGCTGTTGATTTGTAGTAGCCATTTTAATCATCTACGATTTTAATTTGTCCTTTCAGATTCCGCATTATTGATTGTCATATAATTATGGAAACTTCCATCTTTTAATCATAATATATCCAGCAAGAAATTTTTCCTATTATCATAATAGCTTCTGTGAGCTACGCTGTAAAGTCGGATCGAAAAACAAATTAAGGATCCTTCCAATGAAAAAAAATCGTTACATAGTTTCGTAACAAGCATGTTCATTTATACTTGTTCTAGAATATAGAATAAGAATTTGAATTATATTAAATATTTAATCAAAAATTATTTATCAGTCATCATCAGTCACTCAATTAATATTTAAGTGAATCACTAAGGGTAAAACTATAAGATCCCTGTCACAGACACAATACAAGCAAGAATATGAAAATGTTAATCCTCTTTTCTTAGGAGCACTCTTTTCTGCAAAGTTCATTTTGCTTTGATTTGTTGACATCTTTTAATATAGAATGAAGTGTTATTCCAAGTGAATGGTTATCATATGGGATGTACATGTTGTAGATTTGAGTTTGAATTCTGGTAAATTTTAATGGAATTGCGGCACGCAAATAATTTACTACATGTTTGCTTTTAGCTTGGTTCACTTCCACAATCCGTCATAACCACTTTGTAGGCCTATCATCAATATTGCGGGAGCCATCTTTTAAATATGAGGAGAAACAAAAGGACACCCAATTTGATTTTTAATTAAATATTCTTAAATATTTCTTAAACTAACTTATAATTATCCTAATAACGGTGAAAGTAATAATCATATTAATTAATAATTATTATGACTGAGAATATTGACATCCTCAATGTTACGTAGGAGTAAAATTTAAAGAAATGCAATATGAAACTGGTTTAAAAAGACAATGAATTAAGAGAAAACAAAAAACACTGTGGAGATGGAATGAGACTATGGGAAAGAGAGGACACTGCAGACAAGTAAAGATACTGCTGAAAAAAAAGAAGACACTGCGCAGAAGGAAAGACACTGCTAAGAAATAAGGCACTACGGAGAAGGAAAGACAATACGGAGAAGGAAAGAAACCCTCTGCGAAGAAGGAAAGACACTGCGAAGAAAAAAAATACAGCGGTGGAGGAAAAGTACTACGGAGAACGAAAAGCACTGCGGAAAAGGAAATATACTGCGGAGAAGGAAATACACCGCGGAGAAGGAAACACTGCGGAGAAGGAAATACACCGCGGAGAAGGAAATACACTCCGGAGAAGGAAATACACTGCGGAGAAGGAAATACACCGCGGAGAAGGAAATACACCGCGCAGAAGAAAACACTGCGGAGAAGGAAATACACCGCGGAGAAGGAAACACTGCGGAGAAGGAAACACACTGGGAAAAAGGAAATACACTACGGAGAAGGAAATACTATGTAGAGAAGGAAGTACACTGTGGAGAAGGAAATACTCTGTGGAGAAGGAAATACACTGGGGAAAAGGAAATACACTACGGAGAAGGAAATACTCTGTAGAGAAGGAAGTACACTGTGGAGAAGGAAATACTCTGTGGAGAAGGAAATACACTGGGAAAAGGAAATACACTACAGAGAAGGAAATACTCTGTAGAGAATGAAGTATACTGTGTGTGGAGAAGGAAATACTCTGTGGAGAAGGAAATACACTGGGAAAAGGAAATACACTACAGAGAAGGAAATACACTGTGGAGAAGGAAATACACTGGGAAAAGGAAATACACTACAGAGAAGGAAATACACTGTGGAGAAGGAAATACACTGGGAAAAGGAAATACACTACAGAGAAGGCAATACTCTGTAGAGAATGAAGTATACTGTGTGTGGAGAAGGAAATACACTGGGAAAAGGAAATACACTACAGAGAAGGAAATACTCTGTAGAGAAGGAAGTACACTGTGGAGAAGGAAATACTCTGTGGAGAAGGAAATACACTGGGAAAAGGAAATACACTACAGAGAAGGAAATACTCTGTAGAGAATGAAGTATACTGTGTGTGGAGAAGGAAATACTCTGTGGAGAAGGAAATACACTGGGAAAAGAAAATACACTACAGAGAAGGAAATACACTGTGGAGAAGGAAATACACTGGGAAAAGGAAATACACTACAGAGAAGGCAATACTCTGTAGAGAATGAAGTATACTGTGTGTGGAGAAGGAAATACACTGGGGAAAAGGAAATACACTACGGAGAAGGAAATACTCTGTAGAGAAGGAAGTACACTGTGGAGAAGGAAATACTCTGTGGAGAAGGAAATACACTGGGAAAAGGAAATACACTACAGAGAAGGAAATACTCTGTAGAGAATGAAGTATACACTGGGAAAAGGAAATACACTACAGAGAAGGAAATACTCTGTAGAGAAGGAAGTACACTGTGGAGAAGGAAATACTCTGTGGAGAAGGAAATACACTGGGAAAAGGAAATACACTACAGAGAAGGAAATACTCTGTAGAGAATGAAGTATACTGTGTGTGGAGAAGGAAATACTCTGTGGAGAAGGAAATACACTGGGAAAAGGAAATACACTACAGAGAAGGAAATACACTGTGGAGAAGGAAATACACTGGGAAAAGGAAATACACTACAGAGAAGGCAATACTCTGTAGAGAATGAAGTATACTGTGTGTGGAGAAGGAAATACACTGGGGAAAAGGAAATACACTACGGAGAAGGAAATACTCTGTAGAGAAGGAAGTACACTGTGGAGAAGGAAATACTCTGTGGAGAAGGAAATACACTGGGAAAAGGAAATACACTACAGAGAAGGCAATACTCTGTAGAGAATGAAGTATACTGTGTGTGGAGAAGGAAATACACTGGGAAAAGGAAATACACTACAGAGAAGGAAATACACTGTGGAGAAGGAAATACACTGGGAAAAGGAAATACACTACAGAGAAGGAAATACTCTGTAGAGAATGAAGTATACTGTGTGTGGAGAAGGAAATACTCTGTGGAGAAGGAAATACACTACAGAGAAGGAAATACTCTGTAGAGAAGGAAGTACACTGTGGAGAAGGAAATACTCTTGTAGAGAAGGAAGTACACTGTGGAGAAGGAAATACTCTGTGGAGAAGGAAATACACCGTGGAGAAAGAAATGCACTGCGGAAAAAGAAATACAAGGAAGAGAAGGAAAGACACTGCGAAGAAAAAATACAAGGAAGAGAAGGAAAGACACAATGGAGAAGGAAATACACTGCATAGAAGAGAAGATACTGCGAAGAAGAGAAGACACTGAGGAGAGTGAAATAGAAATAGAGAATAAGTAAGGAGGCGTCGGAAAATGATGGAGAAGTTGGAGTAGGAGTAATGTAGAAGCAAAAGGAAATGAGGTTCATGAAGATACAAATGGAGTAATAGAACGTGATCGTGGAGGCGAAGAGGAAGAGTAATTATTTTTAGACTTGAATATTCGTTATTAAAACGATCAGCTTTAACATTATTTTCTACTAAGGATGGGGTAGTTCGTCCATCGATATATTTGTGGGATTTGTGTAATATACAATTAGTATTCGGTGAACAACGGATACAATCCAACTGTGGTTACTACAGCACAAGAATTCCGAGAAAGGGACAATACGTGGATATATAATTTGAATAACATCAGTTTGAATATTAGTCCGATATTCGAATCAAAATGCATTTTCAAATGAATGAAAGCATTTTTATTTGTTTAGATTTTCCTCCATCAAATATTTTATTCCACATAAACAAGAGTATGAATAACATTCTAAACATACTTCATATAATTAAAATTTCATTTCTGCATTCACTCGTGTACAAAAACAGTTTGCAATGCAACTAATAACTGCGGAACTTCAGTCGATTGGACACAAGAATACAGTAATTGATATCGAAACAAAGCAACGGTTCCTGTCACTAATGAAGTTCAGTAATGTCATATTAATAACAGCATAGGTAGTGCCTAATTCGGAAATAATAAATGCAGTTATTTCAACAGAAATAGTAGGCTACTGAAAAGATAGGATCAGAACATTATTTATTACCATTGTATTTAAATGTACTGTGCGACCACGTTCACAAAACACACGGAATTTGTAAACTAGCAGCAGCAATCTACAATCTGCGTTGGTGAGATTGAGAATCGGACAGCATATCTCTTGCACTGGTTAGACAATGGTGTACAGTGTGTATAGATATTCTTTCTTTCTTTTTTACTTGGTTATTTAACAACGCTGTATCAACTACCAGGTTACTTAGCGCCGATGGAATTGGTGATAGCGATATTTTATTTGGCGAGATGAGGCCAAGGATTCGCCGTAGACTACCTGACATTCGCCTTACGATTGAGGAAAACCTCGGAAAAATCACACTGGGTAATCAGCTCAAGCGCGAATCGAACATACTTCCGAACACAACTCAGAACCAGCAGGCAGACGGGCTACCGCCTGTGCCACGTGGGTGGCTTATTCTTTCTTCCTTACAATATGAGATTCTCGTGTGTTAATGCTGTGAGAGCTTAAGCTAGTGAGTACAAATTAAAATTATAAAACAAAAATGTTTCTAGCCACTAACGTAAGAGCCAGGCTCGTGTACGGTGTGGTCTTAGACAATAATGTAACATAAAATTTACAAGGACAATTTACTAAATACACTAAGTAACTTAATTCAAATCAACAAATAACACACAAGAGTAGAAAAAAGTGAGAAGAAACACTTTGAATATAAATTGTCAATCAGACAGAAGCCAGTGATATTCAATAAAAACATGAATATAGTCGACAGAAATAAAGGGTAAAAAAATACACACATTTGTTAATATTATAATATCATGAATAATTTTATAAATTTATTTTTTTAAATCTTCAATTTTAAAATATTTCAAATTTGGAAAATGGTTTGTAATTTTATTATAAAGTCTTGGGCCGAAACTAGCACAATGTTTAAGAGCTGCTCTTGTACGACATTTAGGCTGAATTAATGGGAAAGTAGACTTTTGTCGTCGAGTAGGATATTCATGTCGATTAGATTTATGTTTTATTTATTTATGTTATCCACAAATCCTACTATACATAGCGACTGTCGTAAAATAATTGAAAATGTAATGAAGTTTTTTGAACAAGAAAAATCAACCTGGAAATTAAAGTATCCCATGCTACATAACGCGTTGCTGCTACTAGAAAGTCTGACTCCACGATTTGCAAAGCACTACGATATTAAAAATTGGAAAATATTCATGCCGAAAAAACTGAACATCCAAGGAAGAAACGTATAAGCAGCTGAAATAAAACTGAAGTCGAGGAGTTTGACTGCTTATTGCATCGTAAATTGTAATTCGTTAAAAGCTCATGTTAAATTAAAATCTAAAATGAGTACCGTAGGATCGAAGGACTTATCGATGATCATATTGTGGTCGGTCATATTACCCGAGATGACAATTCCATTGATAATCGATTGTATATGCAACTCCAGTACAAGATGTAGGGAGTATTTGTTAAACGTCCGAGTTGTGGAAGACAGCGAGACAATCCGAAATTCTCCAATACATAAAGCATGCGAAGAAAATGTGATGGTCAGACAGTGCTTGTATTCGTACTAACGGAGGATATTTTAGCATTTATTATAAGATACGTGAAGATATTCTTGGGTATGCTATCTTACATTTTGTAATGTATATCTATTTTTTTCTGTGCGCTTCCCACAGTTATGGTGTTCAGTGTTCTAGTATGCAGTGTGATGTACTATGCACACGATAGCTGTGATGACATTCCACACATAAACAAACTAGTTTGTGCGTTATACAGTGTAAACATAGTTGCAGAAAAAGAGCTTAAACAAGGAAGTAAAACATTTAAGGACCTATGTACACATAATATATTTCCACCCTCTGAATGGGAAGAATATTTCCCCATAGTTTTGACATATCTTTTAGTTACATCCTGTATATCATACGTTTTCACGTTATCCTTAGACACCAGATTTAGGATATTTAGTTAGCAAGTATTAGTTTCCACATCGATGTTACAAGTTTTTGGGAATTTATTTTGGTGAAAGTACATCGGAAATGAAAGAACACATGTTCCAGGTATTCTCTAGGAATTAACCCAATTCTGGATTCAGTTACGAAACGTTGAATGTCTCTACATCTATGACACCGTGCATATATCCGAAAAACCAAATATCAGTTTTATATTATTGTTAAACGTCAAATTATAAGAATTTTATTGTTCAATTATTACTTCATTTAACGCAAAAACAATACGAACTTCTTAGCATACACTTCTCTCTCTCTCTCTCTCTCTCTCTCTCTCTCTCTCTCTCTCTCTCTCTCTCTCTCTCTCTCTCTCTCCTGATTTTTCACTCATCTTCTACGTATAAACATGCAGATGTCATTCATTATGTATTCGCAGCGTGCTTCTGGAGCCTTAAGACGTGTATTTCCTTCGGAAATGGATTTCTTTCCCATTAAATGGACACTGTCTCGTCTGCTGTGCGTACGTACATGTACTGTATCGTGAGCTCTGGCATTCAGATCACCTCTTAGCTAAATTAAACAGCACTGCGCAGCGACTGAACCACATACCTTGTCACGAACCCATCCCGCTTTCGCCAAGAAATACTGCTTCTACTCTTCACACGGCATTTCGAATATGCGCCTCATCGCTCTTCAGTTACTTTTCAATTAGTGTGAGCAATTCGTCGTGGTTACCGCAAACGACCGCTGTCGATCGTGCAGGCTCTCTTCCGCTGGAGAACACAAGTTACAGTTCTGGAAGCAACTTCACTTGTATGTTTACCTAGGTACATGTGATTCCTGAAAGACGAAATTATCTCAAAATAAAAGTTATTCCTATTATTTTATCTTATAAGGAAAACATGACATAGATAAATATAAAGTGCAGAGTTCGAGAAGCTCGCTTCTTCACATGTTTGAGTGCTTCCTCAATGCGTTATTAAATAACATTTCTAAGACAAAAATTAAGAAATCGAGGTGTCATAACTTTGAAGTATTATTTGTTCCTCAGAGTTGGAATCCACTGTTGTGGCTGAGGGGTTAGTGAGTCTAATTCCGAACCCAGCAATCCCGGGTTCGATTCCCGATCAGGACGAGTTGCCTGGGTGAGGTTTTTCGGGGTTTCTCCCACACTCCTATAGGTGAATATCAGGTAACTTTATCAGGCGATTGGAACCCCACTCATCTTCGCCACCTCCCCACCATCATTTCCTCATCATCCCGTTTCTGGTTTTTCAGATCACTCTACCGGCGGCCTCCCGAAGCTGCTGACTCTCTCGACCGGCCTCCGTGGAATGTAGTTCAGCGTAGTTGGATGGCTTCTGCAATGGCACCCGAGGCGGACCTACTCGGGGGAGGAGTTTCGCCTCGGACCGACGGGGGAGGGCCTTGGTGGAATTTTCCGAAGCAGGAATGGATTCTGTCGGCTGTAGGTACCGGTCGTTAAGGGAGTCATGTTGTTAGGGCGGTGCGCGTAGGGGATCTGTGGCATACAGCTCATTCCATATCGAGGGTTAGCGCAATAGGTCGCAGTGCTGGGCCATCCGTGCCCCCCCCCCCTCAGTTAAATTCCATTCCATTGCTCAGAGTTTGAAGTAAATTATCCTTAAATCTGTAATACATTTTTGATACTTTGTATTAAAATTTTGGCAATTGTTTAGTAAATGGATTTTCGACTTAATGACTTTTCGTTTACTAAATGCGATGCAAGTGCTGCCAATCGGAAAACGGATATGACAGTGTCAGGTAGTGGAGAAATTAACATGAGTTTCTGTTTATAGGTTGTTACATCTCTTCAAGTAAAATTACTGGCAACACACGCATTCTCTCTTTTCATCTTGTAGGTTTTGGTGTCAGAAACGTCAAGGAAATAAAGACTTCTTCTCTATTTAGATCTCGAAAAACACTTTTTAGGCAGGGCACAAGGTAACGTATCATTTATTTCCAATCTTTAACAATTTTGTATCATTTTTGTAATATCACATAAAACAGTTCTGTGGTTCAGAGAAACTATATTAACAAAATAAAAGAATATTTTGTAACATAACCTGCAAGATCATTAATTCCTCTTCACTCAATGTCAATTTCCAGGCGCAACTAATCGATACGAACTTATGAACACAAATTGAAGGGCCATAGTGGGCCAAGCGCCATTTATTGAAAACGGAGAAACAAGGGTTAAAGTTAAGTGAATACCATAGTTTAATGAAGATTGACATATCATTTAGTTTTAATGTGTGTACTTTATATTACTTGCTATCCTATGTTTCCATTGAATTATGGTAATAACTTCATTTTAACCCTAGTCTTCTACGGTTTTAGTAAATTACGCTTGACCCACTATGGCTCTGAACCCTTCAATTGTCAGCTATGGAACCCGACTTTCTTTCATAGTTTTTCTACAATTTATAATGCTAAGATGCCATAAAGTGTTATATCCACCTCGTGGCTAATCTTATTATGACGCTCGTGAAAACTTTCGCACGAATGATAGTGAGTGCGACAAACATTCACTCATGCCATAATCAAGTTTATCCACTTGTTGCATAAATAACTATTGCCTTATCCTAACGCACGATTTCTGGTATTTTATGCTTGTCTTCAAGACGCAGTGAATATCTAACCATTGCACAACACAACACAACACAACACAACACAACACAACACACTACTGCACAACCCCAAATGTAATGTGACTCACGAATGATCTTCCCACAGTTCGAGACAGTTCGAAAGAGAATGTAGGGGAATGCCGGTGAAGTACCTTGATTTCACGGAAGGAGATGCACTGGTAAGCGGCCGACTAGAGAACCGATAGTTCTAAAAGATTCTCACTGTAAAATGCAATTCTGGATTGTAACTGTCTCTTTATCTTCAACAAAGCAAACTGACCTCGTTCCATCCCATACATTTACAAGAAGCTGCTCCATAAGACTGAACATCGAAGATTTGGTGTCGTGTCCATGATTTCGTGTTAACTGAAATTTTATAATTCAGCATAAATTATTGATATTTCTATTTTCTTGATGTTGTGCATTAATGATAACTATGAGTTATGAAATAAGTTTCTAGATTTTAACGGAAATCCGAATTTAAGAGTTCGTTTTAACTTTGACACATATGAAATGTACCAGATAATTAAGGAAAAAACTTACTGAACTAAGAGAGTATTTAACCTTGCATTTGAGAAGTATAAAACTGGTGAACACAAGCTAAAAAAAGTGCCTTAAGGTAAGAATTATCATCTTATTCCTGTGAAATCTAGAGTTTTTCTTGATCCAAGCAGTGTTTCGTTCGCCGTCCAGCATCTTGCCGATCTCCTGTTTGTTAATGGTAAACCAATAATGGGAGGAGATGTTCTTCCACTCTTCGCGGGTGTTTCCATTTCCATTAGTAATCCATTATCTCGCCTCCACTACTGCACAGTTTTGTTTTCACGTGTTTCGGTATTTATCCTATACAAATTGGCTCAACAAGATTGTGATTACTATCTTATAAAGTGAATATGTGCCGTTATTATTGTATATTTGTTGATTGCAGATCCACACATCCTTGAATCAAAGAGCAAACAGTCGTTGTAATTTTAGTACAAATGGAGAGATATTTTGAATGAATGTACCGAAATTCTTCAATCCATTGTAGACACAAAAATACTCCACCTCAATAAAAGGCTCAAAAATTTATTTTACATAGAGTCACGAAATATATTTGTTCGTTTTCCGTGACCTGACAAATGTACACAATTTTAATTGGAAGATTAAATATGCAGACAATAAAAGATAATGCCGCAATGTTTCGTCGATTTAAGAGAAAGCCAATGTTTACCTACTTAGATATAATACGCGGAGCAAGTCCCCTGCAATCGGCAAGCATGATGTTTAGGTAGAGCATGAAAGGCAAAGATTATTATAGACATTAAAAAATCGATCATACGGGAATGGATAATTAAGCGTTGTTAATTCATTAAAAAAACTAATCTGATACAACGTTAATCAATTTTTTTTGTCTAGAATACACCTATCTATAATTTACAAAAATATATAAATAAATAAGTAAAGAAGTAAAAAATAAGTAAAAAAAGTAGTAAATAAATAAATAAATAAATAAATAAAGAAGTAAAATAGGTCAAATAAGTAAATAAATAAATACCTAAATAAATAAAAATAAATAAATAAGTAAATAAGTAAATAAATTAATTAATCAGTAAATAAATGAATAAAGCAATAAATCAATAAATGGATAAATAAATAAATAAATAAATAAAAGTAAATAAATAAATAAATAAATGACTGCACCTGTTATATAATTTTACAATACATGGGTTTGTTTTAAGACCACACGTCCTTAGACGCTGCTTTGTTACTTTTCTCTACACAGTTCTATTTTATATAGATTAGAACGATTAATCATATTTTAACAATTTTTTCATATATAAATTTTATTGCTAATTTTTAACATTGTAAGCCATTCTACTTGTGATTTCATATATACCACTGTAATCTATTATATACTCAGATCTACTTCACATTTAAGACCTATGTTTTCACTGTTTGTTTATGATATAAATTATCTGTAGGTTTATTAATGATCTGATGGTGGTTCAGTGGAACCGAAAAGTTCATCTATTATGTAAAAAACAGTACATTTGTGTTTATCACACTTGTGATTTGATAAGTCTAACGGTCTTAACAATAAAAACCTTGATAATTTGTACAGCTTTTCGGACTCAAAATGGTTTTCAAATTTAAGTTGAACAGTTTTCTCCCCTATATATTTACTCCATATTCTCCTTATATTTTCCTAAACATGTCTTCCAAAATTTTTATGAAAGATTTAGAGCATATTGGATCCCCTTGCACGACTTTTTCTTTGTAGCTTCCATTATTTTCCTTGTTTCTCTTCCTGAATCCTATCCCTGGTATTTTAATATTAACTGGCCACAATTCAGTTACATTTTACTTCTATGTTTTATTTTTAGGATCAATAACAGAATGTATTCAAATGTGTCAAATGCTTTAGAGAAATCGATAGCCGTTAGATATAGACATGTTAGCCTTATTACCTATCCTGAGGCCTATTAGCTAACTCGATAATTGATATTATAAATACCATTTTTTAAGACAATAACTTGAAAAAAAATTAATACTGATCTCTGGACCTGGAAGCTCTAATGATAAAACAAAAAACGACAAAGCAGTTATTGCTGAGAACAACTGATATGAATAAGAGAATGATATAGGAACTATTATAATAGTATTATAGTAAGAAATCATAACAGAAGTTAAGACTGCAGATGACATAAAATATAACATGTGAAATAGAGAAAACTGCGTAACGATAGGATTATAAGGAACAAGGCGATAGGTTATCAACAATGTCTAAATCATACAAATCAAAGAAACAAGCGTATTCCAAATTGAAAGTTAAAACAAGAATTATTTGTATTTGTGCAGTAACTGTTGCCGGATGTTAACCACTTATTTAAATCATCACTATATTTAATACGTTGTAAAAATAAAAAAAATCGCATATCGATTACACGTTTTTCCTTAATACACTACATTCCCAAAGTCTCGGCGCGTTTGGGATACACAACCCCATGAACTAGACAGATACATGGCGGCTCTCCCCTGACAAAATCAACACGGCTCCGTACCCACTTGGCCGATGAGCAAACATCCATGGTTTAGGTGTGATTGCAGTCAGCAACATACTGTTTCATGTGGCTTTGTGGCTGTTTACCATAAACCACAAGCACATGTTGTCAATAAGGAATGGAAGGGAATAAGATAACTCACAGTAACTTAATCTACACGGTTGTTAACTGTTCTCTATTTCGTGCTGACTACGCAAACGAAAGGTTATTGGCTCTTATGAGGAAGCAAGTCAAATTAATGCATGTGAATGATAAGAAATTATCCATTCTTTGCGACAAGTTTATGGTGTAGGTCTAATGGAATTCTAATTTTTATTCTGAAGAAGCTGTTATAAATAGACTGTTTCACTGAAGAAAACTAAATAAAAATGATTTTACTACTTCACCTTCCACATTATATATGATAAATAGATTATCTCCAGACGAAATTGTTAAAAAGACGACTGTATTATTAAAGAAAACTAAAAAAGAGCATATTTATTTTACTACTTCATCTTCTGTAATATAGATGATAAGTTGATCACACAAGCCTGCATGGGTTTTGTTGTTTTGAAAAAAATGTGTTTCTGACTGAGGATTTAAAGTTGATTCCAAAAAAAAAAAAAATTCGTTTTCGTGCACCACGTAAAAATGGTAAACAATTCAAAATTTTATGTTTCTAAATGTTTTCCATAATATAGTAAATTATTATTTCTCTGTACTTGAAATTTGTTAAAAAACTTATTTGAAAAGGACGACTGTTCATAATTTCAACTTTCTTAAACTGTGAATACCGGGTGTTTCACAAGTGATGGTCAATAATTTACAGATGAAAAGTACAAACTGAAAGAAGCAAAAAAGCTCCAATAAACATTGGTCCGCAAATTAACAGTTCATGTGATATTCCCTTAAGCAAAGGAGGGCCTGTACCGTAGCCTCCTAGGTCACCGGATTTGAATTCGATTAGATTTCTGTGTTTGGGGTCATGTAGAAAACCTCGTTTGCACTTCTGAGGACAACACACTTCAGGAAATGCGGTTTTTGATTGAACGTGCCATTCAGCAAATAAAGAATGATCCAGGACTGCACGAGATGATTCGTAGATCACTACAGAGAACTGCACAACGTTGCGTTCAGATGCATGAATAGCATTTTGAACACCTGCTCTAGGTAAAATTCAGTCAGGGATGTCTGCATATATGCGCTTAGTCGACGAGGAACCTCAACAGAAAATGTGCATTAACTCGACAACGGTTAATTTGCGAACCAATGTATGTTGGAGCTATTTTTGCTTGGTTTGGTTTGTACTTTTTATCTGGAAATTATTAACCATTACTTTTGAAACATTCTGTATACTTCTTTCTATATTGAGTAAAGGCTACTCTTACTGTTTCCGTCATGTTAGCAGCTTAAAATTAACTGCGAGTAAGACATCCGTGATTAATTCTTGAGGATTCTTATCTTTTCCTCAACAATATCTATAAACAGAAGGTTGAAATCCCAAGCGTTTTCATGCCATAAAAATTTATTGAAGGAATATTTGCCCTTTAAAGAGCTGGCTATTGAAAGAAACAACGTGGGAGTTAATTGACAAAGGCTCAGGTGTACAGATTAATTAAAGAAAAACCTATGCACCTAAAAGTTATATGTCGCAACTTAAAATGTTTGCAAATGATCGATTATAACCGGGATTGATAAATTGAGTTCCACCGCTATTTATGTGCTAGGTAAATTGAGTCTCGCGTTCTGCGACCAGCCTATTAGTGTTACGAAAGAGACACCGCGTAGTTGGCTGGATATAGTGAATATTCCCCAGAAATATCGTTCTCGTGAGCTACTTGCAATAATCTTGTCATTCATTCTTTCCAGTGAGCTATTTTTTTTCCATCATACACGTAAAAACTTGAGTGAAACTGTTTTCAGAAAATGAAATCTTGATAGGTCATAGTTTCTCCATTTAATCATTTGTCCCCTCAAAAATGTTCCTTTCCCCATTATTTTATTTATTTCTTCTTCCTTTCCTTTGCAACTGAACATAATCAGAGACAAACCGTTCACCTGAAGTAATGGATATTGAATACATTTATATTGAGTAGGTGTATGTACCTGCTCAATTTACCACAATACATTAATAAATCTGGACTCAATTCACTGCAAGGGTTAAAAACGGTGGAAATCAATTTACCACTTAGATAAAGGTAAGCTACTAATTACGGACTCGATTTACCTAGATCCATTATAGCTAACTTTATAAAAACTTCATCAAATTATGACTAATTTTTTTACATCTGGAGTTTAAATATTAAAAATTCATAATGATTTTTCATACGTTCACGTAAAAGTCTCCGTTTTAGTTTATGTTCGGGATACTTTTGTGCATGATAGTCAAAATTCGAGGTCTCGTATATACAGGGTGATTTACGAGGATTTACCGCCACTTACGGAGCTTATTTTTTAAGAAATTTCGAGCAAAGAATGTTATGTAAACATGTGTCCTAATCTCAATATTTTCAGAGTTACACAATTTTGAAGTTGTTTGTAAAATACCATTATTCTTTAGTTCTAAGGGTAAACGAATATTACGATAAAGAATAAACTATTCAGGACTATAATTTCTTTCATTAGCTAGTATTCTGAAGCTAAAAATGTGTTATGATTTCCATAGTTCCTTCGTGCAGTATTTTTTTTTCGATTTTCAACTACAAAATTAGGGAAGAAATTTTCTCATGAAATTTCGGCCAGTGTATTGGACCGGTGCCCACCCAGCATCGTGATGAACTTGGGGAGCTACGATAGGTAGCGAAACCCGGTTGCGAATAACAGCTATAACGACTGGGGGGGGGGATCATTGTGCTAACCACCTCCATTCTGGTTGGTTGATCGTCCACCTCTGCTTCGGCATGTGGGCGTGAGGCCAGCAGCCGGCTGGTTGGTCGGTCCAGGCCCTCCATGGGCTGTAGCGCCACGGATTATTATTACTACAAAATTACATTTTCTTACGAATTTATCACAACAATTGTTACAAATCACGCCGCCCTTGTAAATTCTTTAAGACTGTACATATAGTAGATGCATAATTAAACTGTTAAGAATCAAGTTCCTGAAGTCGTATGATCTGTAACAATTTTTGTGATAAGTGCGTAAAATTATGTAATCTGTAGTTAAAAAAAAGAAAAACAAAATCTGTACAAAGCAATTAGCAATACATTTTAGCTTCAGAACACTAGCAATTAAATAAATAATACTTCTGAATAGTTCATTCTCTATTTTTAATATTCTTTAAACCTTAAAACTAAAGGAAAAAAGGTATTTTATTAACGACTAGTGTAATTCTAAAAATATTGAGATTAGGACACATGTTTATATGACTTTTTTGCTCAGAATATCTTAGGAAATATGCTCCGTGACGGTAAATCCTTGTGACTCAACCTGTATGTATACACTACGTATAAATAGGCCTATCGCTGCACTAAGCACTTAAGCATACTGAATCCCTGAAGGCGAACTGTTCTGTAAGTCTATGCGAATTTTCTGCCTAAATCACGACAACTTTATTACTCCTCCGATCGAAGTATCTTAGTTCTGTAATGTATTTCAGTGAATTTTATTTCTGACTGCCGTATTTTTCAATTTAATTCTTTCGCTATATCCACTTTTCTAGCGGCATTACCCAGGCTCTCGTCAGAGCTGGCCTTCACAGAATTCCCCTCTAAAGACCGAGACAATTATCTTTTAACATTTCCAATTTCGACTTCGGTTGCTGCTGGAATATCGGAGGCACGTGGGAACATCAATAGAGACATTTCCAAGCTTACAGGAAGAAGGACGTATCTCCCTTAGAAATGTGTGAAAAGGTGGTGAAAGGATAGAGTGCGTCCTTCTTGCATCTGGCAGGTAGTTTTTATTTAACGATCCTTTTAAGAACTGAAACTCCAGTCTTTATAATGTGCCAACCTATGGCAGAGATAACTGAAATACATCTAAAATCATACTCACCTTTTTTACACAAAAAAAGAAAAAGAAATCAATTCGAAAGCAGAAGTAAGGTTGAAGTCTTTTCCTTCGCCTTAAAATTCCACTGATGAGGATAAAGATTCCTTCATTTTACTAACAATCCCACTCTTATCTTATACAACTCCCGCCTTTTACGGCATTCTCAAATATCATTTAGTTCTCTTAGTCCACTGGTTTCCGTGCCAACTTCTGATTGATTCTTCTAAGCCTAAATGACATTGTGTTGGTATTCCGATAAGTCAAATATTATATTTGATTAATTGAATAAATTTCCGTCAAAATGACTGATCAAGTTTTTTAACGAAAACAAAAAAATATTATGACATATAATATTTTTAATATAGCTAGTAACATCCTATTGCAAATATTTTTTTTCCACTTGGCATCTCCAGGCATGGATTCCGATATCTAATCTATACTAATAATAAATCTGTAGCCGAAATTTTTCTGGTAATTTTCGATTTTCCAAAAATAATTGGTCCTAACATATATAATTAACCGCCCTGAAACCGAAAATCGCTTTTTTGAAATTTTTGTCTGTCTGTCTGTCTGTATGTTTGTTACCTTTTCACGCGATAATGGCTGAACCGATTCATATGAAAATTGGAATATAAATTAAGTTCGTTGTAACTTAGAATTTAGGCTATATGGCATTCAAAATATTTTATTTAAAAGGGGGGGGGTTATAAGGGAGCTTGAATTAAATAAATCGAAATATCTCCCTTATTATTAATTTTCATGGCAAATATTATATAACAAAGGTTTCTTTAAAAATAATTTCCGATAAGTTTTATTCTATGCAAAATTTTGATAGGACCGATATTTAATGAGATAAATTAGTTTCAAAATTACAATAACAACGCCACCTAAGACGGTGTAATGAAATAAAAAACAAATGACTTCGTCTATAAGGGGCCTTGGACAACAACAATCAAAAGCTATGAAACATAGCCTACAGAAAATGTTTCTGTGTTTGTATGAAGTAATGTCGGAAGCTAAATTAACCGATTTGTATAATTAATTATTAATTCACCATTGGAAAGTGTAGTTTCTCTAGATGGACATAATGCTATAATGTTATTACAGTAACTTCTGTGTGAATCGAGGACAGGTAAGATTAAAATAGCTTCTTATGCACAGAAAACTTGATAGGCTATTCTGTACATTCGTTTCCTGTATTTCCTAAAATAATTTTTATGACCGAATGAGTGGTCTATGGATCAAAATGATCGCATTTTAATTTCTTTAATACAATTTAAATTAAGTAACATAATAAACTATATATCTTTCTATCAAACACGAATGTTCCCTGGATCAAATGTCCTATTTTAATTATGTAATTACTTTATATTTATTTCTAACGCGTGCAACGAAGCGCACGGGTACGGCTAGTATACTACAATAAAACAAGTGTGATAACATTAGCATATACAAGTGAATGATTAACAATGAAACAATATATTTAGTTATATGTCACTCTTAATTATTTCAATGGTAAAATCTTATTATAGTTATAAGTAGGCAGCGGAAAAAAAGTCATTCGGATGTAAAGGTAACTACAAGGCGACTAGTTCGTCTCGTCAGAGGGTGGTTGTTTACGTAAGCACAGTAGGTACACTACAGGCGCATGTAGGTATAGGCCGGGGGAAATGTAAATTGACACACGGAATAATCACTGAATATTGGTTGTACGTTGGTATAGCTATTTTAATGGCATATGGTCATAGCTACTTATGTGAAACAAATTAACAATTCTGATGACAAAGTTGCACTATAATATTACGTTAATTAATATTGTATATTACAAACAAATACACATACTTCTATCTACTTACTTCCAAAGGGGGAAGATAGTCATGTCATCCCACGTCCTGGGCCGGATTTAAGCTTACATACTTCCGAAAGTTTTCGAATGTGAAGTTTTTTCGAATTCCTATACAATGTTTATATTGTGAAAACTTCTTTCAACATCACATGATATGATTGGGGTATGACACGTCAGCAGCGTTGATTCCTAGTTCATTTAGCTGTTCTAATTGTTATTCTGATGGAACACACTGTAGAGTAACCAACACTTTTTTCAAGAACACTATGAAACTTTTCCTGCACTTTCAAGCTGACCGGTAATTGTTCAACGTTTGAAATGGAATATTGCAACTTATCATCATTCGATACAAATCCTGACAAAAGTCGTATTTCATATTTGAGGCGGAATTTGAGCTTGAACACTTATTTTCTTATAACATACGAGCAATATTTTTTATGTGTTTCTGTGTATTACAGTGATGTTCTGTCGATTGTTTTGTTATTTTTTTAATGCACACATACATAACCGACATTTAATTGTTTCACCAGTATCATTAGTAAAAATGTTGACACCATATTCTTGCATTAAAAATACACCCTGTGTTTTTTTTTTATCTTTCTTCGGCATTATGATCACTTCACTGAACACAAATGAAGAATATGTTTACGTATCTCAATGTTCTCTGTTCACGTACGGAAGAGGACTGATTGAGAACGCAGAGTGGCAGTTGTTTTCGGTGTTCGCGTAGTGCTCTCTGCGGACGGTACCGTGTTGTACCTACTTCGGATGTATGCACACCTCATGCCATAGTCTATGCTTACAGTACGTGTAAACCGTAAACATGAATTTTATTTGACTTTTTTCCGCTGTCTAGTTATAAGTTAAAACATCTACTTCCATTATTGAACATAATATATACATAATTAAGCAACTGTTATCCCACATAATGTGAATATATGTTGTACCCAATATATATTCATAAGCTTGTTTGATTTTTATTAATATTACATAACATTTATTCTGATATCATTCGATTGTGTATTTCATTTTATGTATAACTATCATTGTAATGTACTGTGATCATGTATGTGTTTATGCATTGTTACAGTTGATGGTTTGTTTACTATAATAAGCTTTATATGTCAAATATTTGCTGTTCGTTCATTTTATTTTAAATACATCAATATTGAAGGGTCGTGTTCGTTGCAGTGTCGTTGTTTCAACGTCAGACTTCGTTTATGTGTAAACAGTTTACTTTGTGGAAGTGTAGACTTTCAAGGTGATCATCCAAATGGGCCAATCAAATTATGTTAAATTGAATCGTAGGCATATCCATTGAACAGAGAATTAGATTTAGTTGTGATGTATTTAACTTCGCATTTGAATGAAGCTTATGTTTTCAATTATTGCTTCCATGATCACTGCGAATTGCCCATAACTTGTTCAAGCTTGTCCATGTCCATATAGGCTATTAGCAAAGTGCATAGTAATTTCCCATCAAACAGTTACTGCACATGAAGATTTTAATTGAATTAAAATCAGTTTTTCTTTTCTGGTTCTGGTTTCTGAATTTGTTACTTGTGACTATTAGAATAACTAAGGTTATTACTAGTAATTCAATCGGTTGTTTGAGAAATCACACATGACCTTCGCTTTAGCTATGGACATGTGTGGTTTCTCAAACAACCGATTCAATTTCTCTTCTTCTACTTCTTCTTCTGCCAAATCAAGAACTGGGCTCAAGACCCGTTCTGAGGCTAAACTCTGCATTTTGATCAGTTCACCTCATCTACGGACGTCCTAGGTCGCGTTTCCCATTTGACCTATACAGGAACCCACGTGGGAATCTACTGGTGGGCATCCGCTGTACATGTTGTCTCCATTTCTCTTGATATGTTCATATTTCAGTTATTATATTCTTTTCCTCCAATTTTCTGATCTCTGCACTCCTGATTCTGTCTCTTAGTGTTACTCCAAGATTTGAACTAAAAAAAAAAAAAAACATTTTTGCTGCTTCTAATATTTTTTATCTTCTGATCTCAAAATCCACGTTTCGCTCCTACATTTAGGCCTAATGTCGGTTTTGTTATAACGGAATGTAATTTTAACTGTACTTCTTTTCTCATCAATTTTCCAAAATATCTTTTTATGCATCCATTTAGTCCGTCATATTTTCGGAAAATCAAATTATGTTTTATTTAACGACGCTCGCAACTGCCGAGGTTATATCAGCGTCGCCGGTGTGCCGGAATTTTGTCCTGCAGGAGTTCTTTTACATGCCACTAAATCTAGTGACATGAGTCTGTCGCATTTAAGCATATTTAAATGCCATCGACCTGGTCCGGGATCGAACCCGCAACCTCGGGCACAGAAGACCAGCGCTATACCGCTTGCACCACCCAGGGCGACAATATTTTTGGGCGTTTTCTTCTAAATCTCGGTTTATATTAAAGTAATTACTAATGTTGGTATGGTCATTAGTTTCAAGGAAACTTTGCATTTGAAAATGATTGTATGTATAAAAGTAGAAATAGTAATTTTAAATATAAACATAGCAATTCTTCAGGAATAGTACGTGGGAGTCGTGCTGCCGTGAAGGTTATTTTGTGACAGTTGAATGACGCAGGGAAGGATCGATTCTTATTCCAACTCCTATTTTCCACATCTGTAAAGCAATACCGAACGCCTCCTATAGAGATTCAACGTGAGAATAAATCCAATTGAAAGAGAAATAACGAGAGTGTCGTTTCAGAAACAGAAAACCTCCACACCCGTGGAGAGGGATCAAGTAGGCGTAGTGGAGGACATCTTGACGATACCTCTCGAGTGAACACTTGTCACTCACTGATACAACTCAATATTGCACCAGTACAAGGACGCGTATCAGTCCGTTAGTTGACTGTTTTCACGGGTTGAATTTCCGAGTTTATGATTATTAACAGGACTGTGGAACAGTTTTTTGTGCATATTATGTAGTTTGCCTTAGATTAAATAGGCTATAGCACAATAATTTCTTTATTTTAGATTGTAAGTTACTAGCACATAAGTACACTTCTTGACGAATCACCAGTGTTCTTTTTCTTCAGTTTTACTAAATTATATGTAAACGAAATGAGACAATAAACTACTCTACTTTACTATTCCCTATGAGCCGTAAGTAATGTCGTTAATTTCAAGGATTATTCTTAGATATATTTCAAACAAAAAAGTGTAATACAATTTTTTTCGTTTTTGCTTCCCTTTCGAAATAAAAATAGTTTTATATCAAACATTTCATAGCGTGTTTTGGGAAAGGCACTGATTTAATTCCAAATATGACCAGTTAATTTAAGACAGCACTGATTTATAATAATAAGTGATTGAAAGAATTTTAGGTTTGTCCTTTAAATGTGCAGAAATTTCTGAACAAATGTAACTTTTCGTTCTAAAAATAAAATCTAAAAAGATACATTTGTTGGATCAAATTTCTGCACTTTTAAAGGACAAAACTGAAATTCATTTCATAATTTATCACCATCATGCACTGCTCTCTTGAATTGACGGTGGATATTGTAAATTAAATCAATGGTTTCCCCAAAACACGCTATGGAATATTTTATATAAAACAATTTTTATCTCGAAAAGGAAGCAAAAGCGAGCGAAATTGTATAAACTTTTTGTTCGAAATATCTCAAAGTATAACCCCCTAAAATTAATAACATTACTTACGGTTCATTCTGTTAGTCCATTATGATTTCGTGGTGCACTGGAACAAAGTAGAAATTCATTCCGAACATTTCACATTCTCACCTCACTGCTCCATATTTCAAGCAGAAGCTGTGACAAAACACAATGCTTTGGAATGGTGTATACTTATACTGTACTCTGTTCCATAATGTCCAATACGAGATGTAAACACTGCCGGCAGAGGAGAAGAGAAGTATAATTGCTATTCAACCAATGATAGAAGTCTCATTTCACGCTTGTCTTGAAGTTGGGAGGTCTGAAGTGTTCTACCTCCACCCAACTTCAAGATAAGCTTGGAAGGAGACCTCTCCTATTGGTTGAATAGCAAAATATATTATACTTTTCTCCTCCTCTGTTGGAAATGTTTACTTCTCCTATCAGACATTATGACACGAAGTATATAGTGAAGGTCACATAAGAACAGTTCCTAAACAGCAAATATTGCCGTCTTGTCAGTGTTGCTGTTACCAGATATCACACGATCCTACGTACTAAATGACTTATTTACTTACTGTACTTTATGTTGGAAGGTTATTCTAAACAATTCAATAATTTGTAACATATTTTCATAGGCAAACTATACGGGAAAGGGATCAACATGTCAAGTATTTTGTCTGGAAATACGAAATTCATTGGTTTGACTAAACAATTGACTCACGACACCTAACCTAAAAACGTATTTTGTTTGACCACATGAAATTATTAGTACTAACTCCGAAAACTTACCGGACTATAGTCCTGAATTATAACCACAACGCAACACATGAAATAACTATTATGTATTAATATTAATACTGATATTAATTAATTATTAATATGTTCAAATTTCATTAGCTTCCATTAACCGGCTCAGAAATCTAGTACAATTTTAATTTCATGGAACTCCAGTACCGACAAATATTGCCAACATACCAGTTACAAAATCACTACCATTTGTCAGTATCGAAATTCGAAACGAAGTTGGCAAAAGAAAATTCAACCTGCAGACTAGAAAATCACTACAATCCACTAGCATATGTAGTAATGGGAGAAAAATGGTCGGTTTTCACCCTTACGGTATGAAGTAAGCTGACCCGGACTATAGGTAGGCCTACTATATATTACTACTACGATGTCCGTATCTACTACAGCGATTCTCAAGCTGTACCGTACTTAATTCAATTAGGTAAAAATGCAATCTAAGTCCCTTATCTGTAGAAATCTAGAATTTAATTGTACGATATTCCAAGCATGTCCGTCTAACCTGGGTCTGTGGTCATGCCGGTAGCTGGAAAACGAAAGAGCCGATGAACTGGCCAAAACAGCTGCTCATTCTACACGTAATTCAGACTGTGCTTACTTAGAGTGTCCCGCTGGGCAAATTAGAAATGTGCTAAAGAGGGGAAAAAATCTTTGGAATGAGTAATGGCTCAGTAACAAAAATGATCCCTAAGGAAAAAACTGCATTTTCCACCTCTATTTGACCGAATCGATAATAATAATAATAATAATAATAATATATTATCACCAAATTTTATAATAACGCAGCTTTTATAGGGCATGGGAAGTTTGGAAGCTATTTTCAGAGGTTTCAAATTATAACCGAGAAAAGACATCAGTGCATTTGGGAAGAAACATTAAAACCTGTGTAACACATTCTCTTTAACTGCGAAGTGTTTGAACGTAGAAGATTTGCATTGATATCACACCTCTCAGAATGCGATATTGTTTACACCTGTCCTCTGTCACAATTATTTAGCAAAGAATGTTGCTACAAAGAGTTTCTTAATTTTTTATATTGATTTTTATAAGATTGTAGATATTGGCATATGTATAGGTTAGTCTGCAGATAGGTATTCAGAAGTGTTTACCCAAGGTGGCCAGTCAAACGGAAATATATGATGGAAGTATACTGTTCTACTTACCTACTTTACAATTTATGACTCCTTAGGCGGTGACGTCACTATCTCCGCGTTCCCTAGTAACAAAGTTGTTTGTCTCTACCACGTTCTGTTAAATGGTGCTCATCGTTACTGCAAACTGCAATTAATTGATTTCAATGGTCATGAGAAACCTCTCCATACCCAAAAGGTAACGATATGGTGCGTGGTTTCATCAACTGGAATAATTGGCCCATTCTTTTTTGAGAATGAGGCCGGTAATGCAGCGACTATTAATTCAGTGCGGTATGTTGAAATGATACAGAATATTTTTACACCACAACTCGCTCATTTTCCCCATAACTCTCCCATTTTCCAGTGAATGAAAACACACTGTTTCAACAGGACGGAGCAACAAGTCACACCGCAAGAATTTCGATGGATGCTGTGAATGTTTTGTTCCCGGGCCGCGTCATTTCTGGGAACGGGGATATCGCTTGGCCGCCCAGGTCACCTGATTTAAAGGCATGTGATTTCTTCCTATGGGGACACCTCAAAACGAAGGTGTTTGGGGGCAATCTTCGCAGAACAATTCCAGCCCTAAAACAACGTATACGAGAAGAGGTCGCTGCGATATCTGTCAACATGCTGAGAGGGGTTATGCAACAGTTCGTGGCCAGACTCGAAGAATGTGTGCGTTTCAATGGAGGTTACTTGGCTGACATAATTTTTAAGAAATAATTTTTTTCTTGTATACCTATGAATTACTCATGTACTTGTAATTTCTACTCATTAAATTGATATGAGTGGAAAAGAAGGCCTGATGGCCTTAACTCTGCCAGGAAAAATAAAACTATTATTATTATTAAAAAATAAAATTATTATTATTATTATTATTATTATTATTATTATTATTATTATTATTATTATTATTATTATTATTATTATAGTAACATTTCATTCTTTTTCTGCGCCTTGAAATCTTTCCGTTTGATCTTGTACTGAAGTAATGGCCTGTCTGAACTTAGAGTTTCCTCTTTATTCATCATTATTCCGCTTAAAAATCATCGCCCTCGGCCGAGATCGGCCCTTTGTAACTTGGCTCTGAGGCAAGTACGGTAGCTGCTAGAAAACAGAGGACAACTATCCCCCGTCTTAGAGTTAATAATCGCAGCTAGAATTATTGTAATTATTTCAATCCAAGGAAAAAAATAAATAAGAGTCAAATTTGAACCACCCACTTAGATTGGCGGAGTAGTTATAACATCTGTCAGTGGATCGCAAAAATTCTGCTACCGAGTTCTTTGTCTTGCTTGGAAAATGTGCTTCAGAAATTCTTTATCTCATTAATCATATCTACGTGATAATTCAATGACACATCTGTGTTTTTATAACGGTGTAAACATCATTACGATGGTAAATTGAATATTAAAGATGAGTTTCATATGTTAAAAGTTCGTAATGAAATTTTAAAAATTCTAATCGATATTCAAAAGAAATGTTTTTCAGTATTTGAATATGAACTATAAACTATAAATTGCCAATCACATTACTATGTCATGATACCATGTAAAGTAAATCTATTTCACCCACAAGATAATGATGAAGTAAAGAGAAAATGATGAAATATGCAAGCAGGAGTCTGATTTACTTTTTAATTTTAATACCGTTTTCCAGCGTGGGAAACTGACTATCTATATACAACGTTAACAGTAAGCCCAGTATATACGAACAAACAAGGTGTTGCAGGCGTAACACTAATGTAGCTAATCCAAGATAACAAAGTGGAGAGCTTAACAAAGAGATGTCAATCCTTGTGTGAATGTAATACACATTATACAGTACTCGCTTTGTGAACAGAGAAGATGCAATTGCTCTAATCAATGGTTAGGAATGTTAACAATGCCTACCAGTGAAATGAAATTCCCTTCATTTCATAGGTCCTCACAATTAGGTCAAGAGCTCGAAATCTTTAACGAAAGTGTTCATTAAGTGAGAAATCAAATTACAGCCGTTGTTGCATCACATACTGAGCTTTGTTACTAGGATTTACTAACTCGTCTTCCTGAAATAAAATAACCAAAAGTATACAGGGTGCTCTAAAATTCCCCTTACAAACTTCTAGGACTTGTTAAGGGGACTGAGTAGATAATATTTTGAATTGGAACCCATGTCCGGAAACGTACCGTTTCCCTGCTACAGCAGTTTGAAAACGTGTTTTTAACGCGACCACTTTTACAAGTAATTTATTTTGTTATGAGGCGCGACCCAGTACATTACTTGTTTTACAATTCAACTCATTAATAACCAAAGAAACAAAATGGAATCTGAGTCATTTGTCACAAACACTTTGTTTACAGTTCAACTTAAACTGTTTTTGTCCCTTTCAAATGATGGTTAATACTCAAATCCACTACAAATGCGGTTCGATGTGGCGACCACCAACTTCATTGCACGCATTGTACCTACGAATGATGTTTTGGTAAACGCGCTCTATCACACCTGGTGTATCTGCAATCTCTCCTGCAGCGACCACACCAGATCTTCTGCTGTCTCTACAGGAGTCTCATAAACCAAACTCTTCATACGACCCCAGAGGAAAAAGTCCAATGGAGTCAAATCCGGCGATCGTGGAGGCCATGTAATTGGACCACCTCGGCCTATCCATCTTTGTTCGAATCGTCGGTCCAGATTTTCCCGAACAGCAAATGAAAAGTGAGGAGGTGCACCGTCATGCTGAACCGAGAGGTAGGATAAACGTCAATTGACATCACATGATCTGATGTAAGCACCCCTCATCATGCAACGCTGCAGGCGGACGAATCGCGAAGCTATTACTTGTTGAGACACGTGACGTACGTTCAGGCAGTGCTTGCTTTCAAACGGCTGTAGCAGGGAAACGGTACGTTTCCGGACATGGGTTCCAATTCAAAATATTATCTACTCAGTCCCCTTAACAAGTCCTAGAAGTTTGTAAGGGGAATTTTAGAGCACTCTGTATAGTACAGCTACCATATACGAGGGCCATGCTGAAAGTCACGAGCAACCCATTGTTATGAACCTTATTTTTATTTTTTAGACAAACCTTGTACATCATTTTAATCTACAGACTTTTCTGTCACTTTTCAACATAGTCTCCATTTCTTTGCATACATTTTTCCCGCCGTTCTGTAAGTTTTAAAATTCCCTTCCTGTAGAAGTCCGCGTCATCTTCCCGAAGACGCTGACGCACTGTTTTCTCGTAGCGCTGGCCTCGCAGCTGTTCCTTTACAGAACCGAAAAGATGGTAGTCGAAGAGTGCCAAGTCGGCACTGTAGGGAGAATACAGAAGAGTTTCCCACCCAAGTGTTCTGATTTTCTCCACGGTGACACGATCACTGTGAGACCACGCGTTATCGTGTTGCAGAATGATCTTTTTCCCAGGGCGTTTCTCGCGCAATGCACGACGGAGCTTAAAAAAATGTCTGAATATAGCGGACAGCATTTATGGTCTGTCCAGGTTCAAGAAATTCAACCAAAATGCATCCCAGAATTCATCAACTCTTTCGTTGTTGGGTTCCGTGGAGACAGTTCGAGGGCGACCGCTACGAGGCTCATCTTGAATGCTCGTGTTCCCATCTTCGAAATGTTTCACCCATCTCCTAACACTGCTGGCACCCATGCACACATCTCCGCATGCACGTTGAAGTCTGAGGTGAATTTCAGCAGCAGATTTTTCTTCTTTAACAAGGAATTTAATGACAGCACGCTGTCGAAACGAACCATCGTTGTCCACCATTTTGCAAACATTGCCTGTGGTAACATGATAGAAGTTAACGAAGTCACAATATGTTAATACATATGACCGTATAATCGTTTTTGTTGCATTATTGAAATTGAAATTACAGCAATATGTTGCTTATGACTTTCAGCACGACCCTCTGTATCAAGTTCGTTGCCTTGAAATTTCAATGGACGACCTGTTAGTAGCTACATAATTTAACACATTTCTTGCAGGATCGTATCCTTATTCGTACCTATCGATGTTGTTTACGTAGTGAAGTAGGTTAAGTAAAATTCTCATAAAGAGAACCTTGTTTACAAAAAATAAACGTGGTAGTACAATTTCTGCAGTTATTAAATGTTACGGGTGCAGTACTGTCCATCTTTTTTACCTTCAACATGTTATTTCTCCAGAATTGGATGATACTGCTATCCAAATTTAACTGTCTGAATAAACTTCTTTTTACTAATGGATTCTTCCGACGCCGGGGTAGAATCCGGTGTGGCTTAGTGGATAAAGCGTCAACACTTAGAGCTGAAAACCCGGGTTCAAATCCCGGCGCCGGAGAGAATTTTTCTCCGTTCCATTACTCTTTCATCGTATGATGACGCAGAATATCTGCATGGAAATATCATATGTACTTCGGTACATTATTATAATAATATATATGATATGCGTAAATCACTTCCTGATTTAAGACGGCGCTTATTCCGTCGGATCCCGGCCAACTAGTCACTCATTACGAGTGCACCTCAGCACATGTGTGGACTTCGGTCCTAGGTTCATAGATATCTATGACGTAGTGCAGAGGGCGGCCACCAGAGGGAACCCAAGAGTTGGAACTTAAAACTGAGACGATTCTTCCGACGCCGGGGTAGAATCCAGTGTGGCTTAGTGGATAAAGCGTCAGCACGTAGAGCTGAAAACCCGGGTTCAAATCCCGGCGCCGGAGAGAATTTTTCTCCGTTCCATTACTCTTTCATCGTATGATGACGCAGAATATCTGCATGGAAATATCATATGTACTTCGGTACATTATAATAATATAATGGGTACTTGATTGTGTGTTGTTCAACAATATGCAACCAGCTATGTAGGCCAATTTACCGATAAAGTCGTTGCACAGGGTGAGACGCAGGACGCTAGTCTACCAATGAGATGGGATGATTTGTTGGAATGCCACAGGGGAACCGAAGCTCCCGGAGAAAACCCCTTGTTACCTGGAAACGCTGGAACCATCGTTGTGCTACACGCTTACTAACGACACCTTCACCTTCGAGTTTGCATTTTCGAGCCGCGATATCACCTTTATAATATTGTTTCAAGTGGTGATTTAGAAGGACTCTAATCTCAAACTTTAACACTTTCATTTTGTAGTCTCTGTATTAATAACGGACGACTGTCACATGCCCACTATACAGAATAATAATCATAGCGTCCTTTAAATTGCATTGCTAAACTAAAGGAAACCACTGAAATCGTACAAAATACCAAACTTCAAAAACCCACATTACTTATGGGACGACATAGTAATTACATTTTTACTATTAATTGACTGTTTCTTTTATCACAGGGATTTACTGAGAAAATATTTGATTTCAAAATAGCGATATTAATAATTACATTTTTTATTTCGTAAATATAAATATTAAAATATCGTCAGTTAAGATTTGTGTGTACCGTAAACTCAAAAAACCGAATGTTAAATTTACTTCACTGATGTTTCAGTGCAATACGTTACAATATTACAAGCACTGCTGTAGAAAAGGTCCCGAGGTTTGAAAGGTCAGTACCGACAACAATGTATAACGATTATATTGTAAGTGATGAATTACCGATGTTACTCAATTTATGATATTCAACCTCAGACTCTGAATAATGACCTATATTTCACATGACGTTGTGCGGTATTCCAGTTCAGTTCCCTCATCGATTCCCTCATTTGATAGGACTTCGCAGCAATATGTAACTCGTATTGCTGTTCCTAACAGTAGAGGTTGTACCTAAAGGATCAGGCTTTCAAATAAACAACAGAAATTCAAATTTTATACAACACTGAAAAACTACTTTCTTGCACTAAAATTTAAAAACTCCAAAAAGAAAAATGAATTACGTCGTTATTAATATCATCGTCAGCATTGTCATCAAAAGTCATCATCACTAACAGATTAAAGAAAAAAAAAACATCAGCCGATCTAATTTTGATCCTCACAAAAAACAAATGAAACTGTGAATATTTTCAAAGGAAAAATTGTTCCGGGGCCGGGTTTCGAATTCGGAACCTTTGGCTGAGTGCGCCAACGCTCTTCCGATTGAGCCACCCAGGAACTAGACCCTGGCTCATATCCACATACCTCAAGTGAACTGACAAGGCGTCAAAGACCCAGCATTGAGTGCACACTATACTGAGCCGGGTGTAGTATAGTTCCTGGGTAGCTCAGTCGATAGCATTCAAGTCAGCTTTACAGGGAGCTATGCCTGGAAGCCAGATTTTCAAATGAAACTGTGTTCATCCATGAACGAAAATGGTGATTGGTGCTTAATTGGCACTATTTGCAAGTCCCACGTGGTAAAGTAAAGAGACTCTCGCTTTAGAATGATGCCGAAAACATGACTTGTTAGAGACGTAAGCAGAAATGTCTTTCAGAGTTGTTCCAAAAACGATGTTTAGAAACTTTATTTGTTAGAATATGATTTACAGACCGATTATTTAGTCCTGACAGCTCAGCAACGCGAAAGAGGGGAAGTAATAGGAATAGTGGGGAGAGCTCCGGAGTAGAGATAAGGGCGAGCGGTCGGTAAAGGAATGCAGTACAGCTTAACTGTACTGAAAACACAACGCTATACAGCATGCGTGACTTCCGATCGCTCTGACTGCAGGCGGCAGACTAACCTGAACACTCCTTGGCGTAACATAATGGACTCGCCTGACCCAGGCGCACATTGCTGGCGACTGTCAGGACTAAATAATCGTACTGTACATAAACACAATCTTAAATCTATTTCATTCATTCATTCATTAACTCACTCACTCACTCACTCACTCACTCACAGTTTTCTGCCCAAAGGCCGGTCCTTCACTGCAAAGCAAGCATTCTTCAGTCTTTCCCGCTTTTCCGCCTTCCTCTCATTCTCCGTATACGATCCATATGTCTTAAAGTTGTCTATCATCTGATATCTTCTAGTTACACGAGTACCTACCTATCATAAATCAATCACAATTTTAAATTTGAAGGGAATATATCTCAATATAATCTTCGTACACCACTGGAATTAGTATTATTCCTTGCTTTGTTATTTAACGACACTGTATCAACTAGTAAGTTATTTAGCGTTGATTAAATTGGTGATAGCAAGATGGTATTTGACGACATGAGGCAGAGTAGAGAGAGTTCGTATGCAGACCGGTCCCACTTCAAACTCTGCCTAACAAAATCTATTGTCAGGTAGCGAGCAGTAGTATGCCAGATAATAATACGATATGCGTAAGTAATCATTTAGTGATTCAAGACGGCGCTCATCCAGTCGGATCCCAGCCACTTAGTCACTCGTAATGAGTGCACCTCTGTACATAGTGCGTTGGACATTGTGCCACTGTCACATATTCTGTGACACAGTACATGAGGGTAGGCCATCAAAGGGAAAACTGAGAGATAGAACTTAAACTGAGGGGACTGAGTCCGGAATCGGAACTGGAATCCGGTGTGGCTTAGTGGATAAAGCGTCAGCACGTAGAGTTGAAAACCTGTGTTCAAGTCCCGGTGCCGAAGAGAATTTTTCTCTGTTCTATCCATCCTTCATCATACGGTAATGTAGCATTCCTGCACGGAAATATCATATGTACTTAGACACATTATAATAATATAATGTGTAGGCTATTATATTACTCAACAGACATTCTTCTGAGGTGTGGACCGCCAATAATAATTAAATCAAATTGCATCGACAATCATTTCGAGGTTTTCCAGTAACAATTTATATTAAACTACACTCATTCTAAGAGTTCACGGAGTATAGGCCTAGATTCATAATATAATACAGTATCTTTCTTTACCTAATTAACAAGCGATACATCACAAAAATTTGTGTTCTGAAATAGATTCCTCTTTAAATTTTTGGAGCACAAAATGCAATAGATGCATATATCTTCTTAATTAAAATATGGTAAACAACTAACATTATAACAAATGAGATTCAAAATAATGTAATAAATTGTAATTGGAAATGTTCCGGACAGTCGTCTTAGTGATTCTGTACACATAAAATAAATGGGTCTGTACGCTATGACTGTTCTTCTGTTCTAAGTACTTCTCTTTGATTTCTTCGTCCTGTTAGCGGTTACTAATCAAGGACGGAACTTACTTCCAATTTGCAGAAAAGCGCAGCGGACTGGGTCGTGCGTGATCTGTCCGTGACAGAACATGTTAAAGTTGAATGAGCGATGAAAATTAGTTGTTCTCCGTCCAACCAAACTCGTTCAGCGTCTCACAGCAATTTCCGTCATCGTCAGAATTTTAAAACAGATCCTTAACCAGTCAATTTGTCAGTTATTTATTTTTGTCACGTCGAACATTTCACACTAAAAACGATGCTGATTACCTACTGTATGTGGTCTGGTGGCCAGCATGCTCACTTCCAGATCTGGAGATCCCGGGTTCGTTCCCCTGATTCGATTCCTGGGTTCGACTCTCGGGAAATTTTCCTTTAAGGAGAAAAGTTCCCTGGGTATTCAGAGTCTGGAAATTAGTATGACTGTGAGTGTGATTGTGACTGCGAGTGTGCCGAGTCATTAATAATAATAATAATAATAATAATAATAATAATAATAATAATAATAATAATAATAATAATAATAATAATAATAATAAAATAATTAACGAATCTTAAAAACAAACAAAATATATCATGGCTGTCGCTGGGCAGAACCCTAAGCACAGGCCTACGTTTCGACGTCACGTTGTTGACATTTAATGCCATTAAGCCTTGGTTTTTCTGAACCTACGCATGCGAGATGCGAGGTGCGAGGCCCGCCTCGCACAAACCCGGACTACACGAGAGATAGTGAGTGGTTTCTGTAGCTGCGAGATGCGAGTCCACGCACGTCGCAGTTATAGAAACCACTCACTATCTCTCGTGTAGTCCGGATTTGTGCGAGACGGGGCTTGCACCTCGCATCTTGCATGCGTCGGTTCAGAAAAACCAAGGCTTTAGTTAGCACAACCAGAAAGCACTAAGAATACTAAAGAGTTTTCAATAAATTAAATAAAAACGACTATGCTATCTGCGTATCTGTGATATCTTGAGTAACGTTGTTTAACGTCATCATGACAATGATAATGATCTTTTGGCCGATTTAGTCATCAATATTGCAAACCAATAGAAAAGACAAGACAAGTGGCATGCGAAAACTGTTTGGTTTGAATCTATAAATGCTGCTGATTCATGTGTAGCGCAGGACTGTTATTTTCAGCTTAAAATCCAAATTATCTGTAATGTTTCTATGGGCAGTAAAATTACGAATTGATAAGCTTATTGAAATTACACACACACACACACACACACACACACACACACACACACACATATATATATATATATATATATATATATATATATTTAAAACGGATAGTTTGCATCCAAAAAAATAAATTGTCGTGTTTAGGACAGTTGCATTTACATAATATAGACCTAATGCCGGTACTAGAAGTTAAGTGATATAGCTAATTGAAATTTTAAGTATAAATTTACAAAAAAACACACTAGTTTAAAAAAAGAAAGGAAAAATATCTACACAAAAAAGTTAAATAATGGACAGTTTCATTTGAAAGAAATAAAATATTTAATTCTGTTACTAAAATTATTATTATTATTATGGTCAATTCTGGATTTACTTTAATAAACTGATTGTATAATCTTGTCCATAATATGAAGAACGAACTTGCCCAGATTTTGTGTTGTATTTTGGTACAAGTAAAAGAGGTAACTAATATTGTCTAGTATGTTGAAAAGTTTCGATACCATATTTACCTAATTATCTGAAAACGGTTTTTATGAAGAAGTGCAACAGTGTTAATTTGCAAATTTTATTCAATATTATGAACACAGAATTCTATAAAAAAAAAAAATGTTGGGTAATCAATAGCGCCTCTATACGCCATTACTAGACTACTGTCAATGTCCCCTCTACTCTATACTACTGATGGATCACATTGAGTATTCAATTCATTATTTTGTTGATAACAATATTATCACATGTGTGTCGTATAAGAAAAGGCATCGAACCGAAACTCATTCATTGAAATATATTATTTTGTATATATTTTATGAAGCTGCGAACGCAAGTTCTTTTATACTGCGGCCATTGGTGTATTTATTAGAGGTAAACTCTCTGGAGGAAGGGCTGAGATGAAAACTCAAATAGTGATTTCTTAACCTGGATATACCATGGAGTTAAGATACTTCTCCAACAATCACCATTTCTATTGCTGGTAAAATTCACGTTCTGGGAATAATAAGTTAATTAAGTAGTAAAATATCGTTGCAATCGAAAAGTATAGGGAATAAATTTGAATAAGGAACAAAAACAAGTTTCCTTCCCAGGCAGGATTCGAACCACGAAAGCCTTAGTTACCAGTGTAATGTGCTCTGGAGTGAACAAGGCTCTGAAATCAGCTACAAGGGTCGGTCCGGGTTTTTTTTTGCTACTACTGTACATGAAAATCCTCCCCACGGAAATTCTGCTCGCAATAAATCTCTCAGGACTATCGCGTATTGAACTCCGTGAACTGAAGGATATACGGCTGACTGTTAGTTAATATGTACTAAAAGAATTCAATAATGGCAATTGATAAAGGGATGTAAAAAGAAATCTAAAACAGCTCACAACATTTATGGCATGAGAATTTGTTGAAACAGTGCAGGCATATCCAGCACAGGTTAAATGAATTTCGAGCAATGTGTGGAACACTTCGCAGAACCTTGAGGAGCAGAACCAGAAAAGAAATAAAATTAAAATTTATGACGCAATGGCCACATGCGATTCAACATCTGGTGGTGAGTTATGGGTCACGACTGTAAAAGATAAAGGGGATCGGGAAGGTACTCCTAAGTTCAGCACAGGGTGAGATGCGACAATTCCAAGAATGAAGATATAAGGAAAGAATTAAGATAAGTAACAAATGGGTAGAACGTATGTGCATAATGACAGCTGCAAAAATTCGGGAGCGAACTGTCTAGTAACTGAGGAGTATAAGGAGACTGAATAATATATCAGAAAAGAATATTATGAAGATTGAAGAGGTAATTTTCTTACTCCTACAGCAAGGAGAAGAAACAGGAGGAAGAAGAAGAGAAGATAGAGGTGGATGATAAGATAAAGTAGCATACATGAACTTCAGCATGCTCGATTTCTCCTTATCCTGAAATAAAGTGCGCTTTACACTTGTGTTTTCGGAAATAAACTTTACAATAACCGTTGTCGAAAAACCAATTAAGATATTACACAACAGTAATTAGAGTCTATTTCCATAGAAATGTATAGGCCTATACAGGGTGTAAATGATATAACTGTGTAGAATACATGAAAATAAATAAAAACCTATTATGCGTTCTATAATTAAGTGCATGTTTAATTAGAAAATTAGGCTGAAAATCTATGTAGTTTGGCAACAGCGCATCGCCGGCTTACTTACGAGAAAATAGACGCACTCAATCTGAAGAACAGTGTTCGTCCCATAGTCATTGCAGTAGGGTTGCCAGAGATCCTAATGGCGGGAAATAACGATATGTGTTGATCTTTTTATTTAATTTACAAGAAAACCGTTCATTTTATTAAAAAACTGCGAAAAGATACTGTTTCTCTAACGATAAGAGAAAAGTTCAGAATCATACGGATAGGATTTATCGAGTAAAACAGTGTTAACATTCGGGAGAAAATTATTTTTACTGAGAAAAGTATTCATTTGGGGGTATTATGGTATAAGAATTTTTTTGTACTCTATCCGAAGCTCTTAACGTCTGCACAAATATATTTCTTCAACCAAATATACATCGCGTCTGTGTTTGTGTGTGTGAGAGAGAGAGAGAGAGAGAGAGTTGGACGGAGTTTCGCAATAAATAATTTAAAAAATGAGATATTTGCACAGATCTGTTGATGGCAGTTTAATTTAACTCGAAAAAAAATCAAGAATGCGATATCTGAATTTTGCTGCTATTTACAAGCAAAAATTCGTTTGTTGCATAAAATTCATTTATTTATTTTACCTTGAAATATTGATTCAACTGCTGGTCTCTTATTAAAAATGAGTTAGTGTTTTTGGTATTATTTGTGCTATTTTTTGTAATAGTATGAATGTTATAATACTTCTTGCATAAAATGTTTTATAAAAAAGAAAAAACAGATTTATTCAGTGGCCAATATCTCGAAACAGGTTTTGGTGCTTGGTCTCTTATTGCGTAACTCAGTCCAATTATTGTTCCTGGACCTACTGGAACATGTCATTCTTTACTTATCTCATTGACAGTTATGAATCTTATATTACAGGTATAGAGCTATTGACCTAGAAGTAATTATCGGGCGGGACATAGAGCATCCCAAAGCACTTCAACATATATAGGCTTTTTTGCACCCGTAATGGAGTTGGGTGCCAATTATGCTATCCTAGCCGACTCCACCATCCCTCACGACATGCATTCTTCTCCAACCATCATATCGTATACCAACTCTCTTATGGTGATTTGCCGGAACTTACAGATCTGTAATAGTCGTTTTTTTAGGTCAGGCAAGGACCAACCTGGTCGGCTGCAGTACCTCTATTAGTCTTCTAGGGCCATATTCATAAACCAATGTTAGCTGTATGATATGATATGAATCCTGTACAAGTAATCAGTCGATAACCGGGGCTAGTTTAGCACGCTCATAGCGCGGGCTAGCGAAATGTCTATGCATAACACCCTATGAATCTAGCGAAGTGCTTTGTGTAAAGTGTGATAGTGTATGAAACATTACGACGAAGTGAAGAGAACCGACTCTATGGAAAGACAAAATAAATGAAGCGATCGAACCTGGAAAAGAAGAGAAAAGCGGAAAAGAGAGAAGGTTGGAGAATTTTTATTTTAGTAGGTTATTTTACGACGCTTTATCAACATCTTAGTTTATTTAGCGTCTGAATGAGATGAAGGTGATAATACCGGTGAAATGAATCCTGGCTCCAGCACCGAAAGTTACCCAGCATGTGCTCATATTGGGTTGAGGGAAAACACCGGAAAAAAACCTCAACCAGGTAAGTTGTCCCGACCGGGAATCGAACCCGGGCCACCTGGTTTCGCGGCTAGATGCGCTAACCGTTACTCCACAGGTGTGGACAGGTTGGAGAATGCTGGGTTTGCAATAAAGGACCAGCTCTTAGACAGAAGGGTGTGAATGAATGAAAACGATATAATTTTATATATTGTACCACGAGTCACAAGTTATTAAGAGACAAAACTACACATATTAGACTAGCGGCAAACAAAGTGTCTCAGACTGACGCTGACCGATACTGCCACAACCAACTAGTAGTCCTTGATAAGAAAGTTAAAGCCTGTAATATGAACACACTATCCAGACAGAATTTTTTTGTTTGCTCCAAACAGGGGGAAACAGCCGGGAGTTGCAACATGTTTTCAGCTCGGTAGCAAGGAATCCGAAGGTGAGGAAAATGAATTTTCTCTATCAGTTCATTATCATTTATCAATTCGTTATTTACATTATATTTTACAATTAATTTATTATTTTAGGTACAGTATAATTCGAAACCTGCAATAAAAAATTGTTCAGAATATACTTATTTACTGGCTTTTAAGGAACCTGGAAGTTCATTGCCGCCCTCACTTAACCCCGCCATTGGTCCCTATCCTGAGCGAGATTAATCCAGTCTCTACCATCATATTCCACCTCCCTCAAATCCATTTTAATATTATCTTCCCATCTACGTCTCGGCCTCCCAACTAACACTCTATATGCATTTCTGGATTCGCCCATACGTGCTACATGCCCTGCCCATCTCAAACGTCTGTATTTAATGTTCCTAATTATGTCAGGTGAAGAATATAGTATAATAAAATATCTTTATTATAATAGTGTATATAAACAGAAGTACTTGTTATCAGATACATACTGCAACAGATTGAGCTTTTTTATCTAGAGAAATAAACTAATTTTTAAATGAAGCGTGATACTGAGCAGCTCCTTGTGCGAATAGAAAAACCTCCGCCATTTATAATATTAAATTAAGTCTCGATTACACACATTTGTATCATTATTTGTTCAATATAAACAACAGTTTGAAATAGTCACAAACATTTTGTATCGAGTAGCCGGAAACAGTCTGTTTGCCTCTGTGGAGGCCTAGCCTTAAACCACAATACTACAGTACTACTAATTTCTTGGAAGGGCTATGGGCTTAATGCGAGCCAGTGAGAATGCCTACACAGCGTATTCCGAATCTCAGCGCTGAGCAATCCGATGGCATCACGGTGTTCCGAATTTCAACGATGGCGTCACTGATGTTCCACCGGTGTGTAATGAGCACAACGTAAAAACAATATGTTAATGGCTTATGAGCGAACATGTCAACGGACCAGTTATTAATACCGGTTCAAGAAATAAATTGTTTATGCTCTCTTTTCTTTAAACGAGATGGTAGTACGGAAATTTCGCAAAATTTTGCTAGCGTGGCACAGACAACAACTTATACAGTCGCCATGACAGCCATCGATCCTTCCAGCAGTTTGGAACTATTTCGCTGCAGCGTGACATCATTGTTGTCCACCGGTCAGGTGAGATTCGGAATACGCTGACAATGACTGCACAGAAGCTTGAAATGTCTGTGCATAAAATTTCCCCTTATGAAAGTGTGACTCGCAGAAACTCTTAAACATTTCAGGTAAAAGTAATGTTTTCTTTTGCTCTCCATGCAGGCACACTATAGAGAGAAGAGTCGTAGCGCTCCTGTGGTTTCGTGTGCTCGATCTCACGAGGAGGTGGGTGGTCTTTGATGCGAGATGAATGGATCTCCCAGCGTTCAGAAATTTATGGCAGAGTGAGAAGTTTCTGACTTAGCAAGAGATCGAAATCGAGGCCAAAATATTCTGGTACAATAAAACTTTCACTTCGCAGATTTTGTACATGATCATATACAAGGTGAGCCGTAAGTAATGTCATTAATTCAGGGATTTATTCTTTGAGATATTTCAAACAAAAATACAAATAAAATTTGCTCCTTTTCAAGATAAGAATTGTTTTATATTAAACATTTCATATCGTGTTTTGGGACAGTCATTGATTTAATCCCTAATACGCTCAGTCAATTTGAGGGGTTAGGTACAGCTTAAAGGAGTAAAATTTTGGAAATATTCAACATTTTTTTCCTCCATTACTCCATCTTGTACAATAATGAAAATTAGTATGTGTAAAACACTGTCCTTCTGCTATATGATAAACATATTTTTACGATTTAAAAAAAATTATTTGTATGTTTTTTTTATCCAAAATTCACTGTGCAGTGATAAAGCGTTTCCCTCATAACTAAAAAAGTATCCAACATTCTGTGATGAAATTTTTTGTGTGTATTTATACATGTCATATCTGCAACATGATGTAAAATCAGTTCTCTACCTTTGATAGATTGTCTGATAAAAATAAATTCATTTAAAAAAAATGGTCAAATATCTAACACAAAATTTAAAAAAATATTGTTTATTAAGGAATGTAGTTGAAAGAGCATGATATTGTAAACATGAGTTTCAGCAATAAAATAAAAAGAGAGAGAACATGAAAAAGTTAACAAGTTTATGCGTTTTGAGGGAAACGCTTCATCACTGCATAGTGATTTTGAATTTTGAAAAATAAATCACAAATAATTTTTTTAAACCGTAAAAACATTTTTTTCATAGATCATAAGGATAGTATTTTACACATACCAATTTTCATTATTGTACAAGATACAGTAATGGAGGAAAAAAATGTTGAATATTTCCAAAAAATTTACTGCTGTAAGCTGTACCTAACCCCTTAAGAGAGCAGTGTATTATGATAATAAGTGATCGAAAGATTTTCAGTTTTGTCCTTCAAATGTGCAGAAATTTGATCCGAATAAATGTAATTTTTCGTTCTTAGAAGAAATTTTAAAATGTTACATTTGTTGGATCAAATTTCTGGAGATTTAAAGGAAAAAAACTGAAATTATTTCAACCATTTATTATTATAATACTCTGCTCTCTTAAATTGACCGAACATAATGGCAATTAAATCAATGGCTTACCTAAAACATGCTATGAAATATATTATTATATAATATTATTATGATGTACCGAAGTACATATGATGTTTCCGTGTAGAAATCTGCGTCATCATATGATGAAACATGAGTGGAACAGAGAAAAATTCTCTCCGGCACCGGGATTTGAATCCGGGTTTTCAGCTCAAGTAACATAAATAAATTGCTAAATTGTTTAATGTATCTATAAATACTGAAAGGTTATATAAAACTAGTGTACAACACATATGTTAAAGTTCTGTTATTTTGTTCGTAGGTTTGCTACATTCGGTCTGCGGCCTCATTTCACAAGCGTCCCTACTCAAAAAAATAAAATTACCTTTTTAGTACTTAGGCCTAAATCTTGAGTAATTATTATAGCTTATTTTCTTGGACCATTCTTCAAAACATATGTGAGAAACCATTTAATAATCCATTCAAATGTGAAGATGCTATTTCGTCCCCTGCAAGGCAGAATATCGTAACTTCACAGGAGAGGTGGTTACGATACTTATCCAACATGGTGGTGAATACGATGGTCAAAATTTAAACCAACTTATCACAGGCGAAAAAAAAATGCTTGGGCTCACAGAACTTTTAGTCTAAACACCTTAACTCATTTTCGGTAAAAGTGGCGCTTACAATATTTTTTCTTGAAGGGGACGATTTATTTCCGTGAATTACACAATAAAGATTTTCTTTATGAGTTTAAAAGTAAGATATCTGACTGCATGCATACATTACAAGGTTTTTAGTAAATGTATTCAATTAATCTTTAAGAAATTTACATAAGAATATCTGTACGTACATTGCAATAATTTCTAATAGTCATTTACTTTGAAAATCGGCATTTAAAAATGATACGAATATTAAAAATTACTCCCTGCTTTAGTGGTTCACTCACGAGTAAATATGTGTTTACAAAGGATGCTATGCCTTGAACAGTGAGGTACTATTCTTTCATACGTGGCTTGTGGACTGGGGGTCTTGGAACATGAAAAGAAGTATCAATAATTCTGACCATAATAACAGGAAATATATTTTAGTCAATACCAACTTTATTGCCTCGATTTTAAATTTATTCTATGCAATATAAAGAATCACGAAGAAAATGTCTAGATTTGATTGGGTCTAACTCGACATTATGTGCACTTGATTTGAAATAATAATTATTATAATCACTTAATATTTTACTAAAAATTATTGTAATATTTAATGTGCATCATTTCCGAATAGTGAACTGTAAATATTGAGTGCGTTAACAAAATGTGCAATAATTTAGTTGAGATCCATTTACGCAGGCAGACAACACATTCAGTACCACGTTTATCAGTACAGTATAAGAGGTGCTGAAAGTTAGATATCCATGAAAACGCATGTTTCTATTTTCACTCGTCAGGATACAGAAAATGATATTTTCAGCGATTGTGAAGTGAGATCTAACATCAGATTTTTTTCATTTGAAAAATATTCGTATTTTTATATTCTCTGCTGGCTTGTTGTGAGAGAAGTGTAATGAATGAAGGGAATATTCGAAAATGGTGTCGGTCGTTTAATGGCAGTGGCGTGAACGTTAATCGGATTACCATCTTTTCGCAGATCTCAAGAAGTTTTCCTCGGGGACAGGAGCCTGGAAACTGGCGATTATGTTAAAGCTGCTACTACAGTAGCTAAATGTGTAGGCGGTTAATTTCTATGACGCAGGCACTCATAAGCTTGTGTCCCGTTAATCCTTGATTTCTATGCAGACTAGGTTGAAGACAAATGAAAGTTACTATGCATTGTAATAATTTTGATACGTCTCTCTCCTCATTAAGTATTGTGGGGTACCTTCGGAATTGGTGGTCACATAAAAATGCAACTCCTCTTTGTTTTCCTTATATTCTACTCATTCTCCTTGTATTCCCCATGTTTTCCTTATATTAATCTTCTTCTCCTTACATTTTATCTTGTTCTCCTTGTCTTCTACTTGTTTTATTTGCATTCTCAGTTGTTCCCCCTTTTCCCCCATGTTCTCTCCTTATAAACTTTTTATTACCTTTTTTCCCTTGCATTCCTCTTTTCCTCCTTGCATTCCCCTTATCTTCCCTGCATTTCCCTTGTCTTCCTTGCATTCCTCTTGTCCTCCTTGCATTTCCATTTTCCGCTTTACATTCCCTTGTCCCCTTGTAATCCTCTTGTCCCCCTTGTATTCCCCTCATCCTCCTTGCATTCCCTTTATCTTCCGTGCATTTTCATTTTCCTCCTTGCATTCCCCTTCTCCTTCTTGTATTCCTCTTGTCCCCCTTGTATTCCCCTCATCCTCCTTGTATTCCTCATTTCCTCCTTGCATTCCCATTTTCCTCCTTGTATTCCTCTCATCCTCCATACATTCCCTTTATCCCCCGTGAATCCCCTTTTCCTCCTTTTATTCCCCATTTCCTCCTTGCATTCCTATTTTTCTGCCTGTATTCTCCTTCTCCTCCTTGTATTCCCCTTGTTCTCCTTGCATTCCCCTTTTCCTTCTTGTATGCCCCTTTTCCTCCTTGTGAACCCAATTTCCTCCTTGTATTCCTCATTTCTTCCTTGCATTCCCATTTTCCTCCTTGTATTCCTCTCATCCTCCGTGCATTCCTGCTGTCCTCCGTGCATTCCCCTTTTCCTCCTTGTATTCCCCATTTCCTCCTTGCATTCCTATTTTTCTCCCTGTATTCTCCTTCTCCTCCTTGTATTCCCCTTGTTCTCCTTGCATTCCCCTTTTCCTTCTTGTATACCTCTTTTCCTCCTTGTGAACCCAATTTCCTTCTTGTATTCCTCATTTCTTCCTTGCATTCCCATTTTCCTCCCTGTATTCCTCTCATCCTCCGTACATTCCCGTTATCCTTCGTGCATTCCCCTTTTCCTCCTTGTATTCCCCATTTCCTCCTTGCATTCCTATTTATCTCCCTGTATTCTCCTTCTCTTTGTATTTCTCTAGTCCTCCTTGTATTCCCCTTGTCCTCCTTGTATTCTCCTTGTTCTCTTTGTACTCCCCTTGTGTTCCCCTTAATACGCACCTGTCGATAGTTGATCGCACCCACACATGGTCTTATGTAAAGATATGCAGCATACTAAAACTATGTACTTGTCGATATGTGCTCGCACCCACACGCAGTTCTAAGTAAAGCTAAGCAGAATAGTAAAGCTATGCACCAGTCAATTTTAGTCATATTTTTTACGCTGATGGCTGCTAATTTCTGACAACTCTTGTAATTAACAAATCCTTCGCTTCTACAGAAATACTCCGTATAATACGCGGCAACGTACTTTGAACGAAATTACTGAGCTTTTAATAAAATTGCTATGTGGAATTCGTTGGAAAATCTCTGTATGAACGATAAACATAACTTTAAATTGAACGTCTCCTTCAGACAGGAAACCAAACACGGTGCTTTTGAAGGATATATTAATTTTAAGTGATTCGTGTCATTTGGAAACGGCATCACTGGGAGTGCCCTGCAGCGGAATGAATATGTAAATATAATTAAATTAGTTTTACCTGCATCGCAAAGATAAACCAATCGAACCTGCGATGGATTTCAGAAGCTCTCTTTTTTCACAAATGAACTAATATTGGTGCTGATTATGCCTCGCCTTAGGCTGAGCGAGTCCAATCAACAACATTAGCCTATAATCTACGCTGTCAGCTTTTTCTGTTACATGTAACAAGTGCCTTACAAAACGGAGCTCTGAACGTTACATAATATAATTGTGTTTATTGAGAGCCTTATTAGCTTGCGGAAACGCTCCAATTTTTAACATAAACACTGGAAAATAAAAGGGGAATAACAGTTTATCACTGACTACTAAGCTCACCATTAACTCACTGTGTAGTGAGGTGGATATTCTTATTAAAGGGGCTATCTCACGCAACACACGCTTCGCAACCGTAGGCATAAATTATATTCAGCCGGCCATTATGTACGTAGCTTTCAAGACATTACATTTATGGCGCGTGGTAACCACATATCCAGCTTTGGATTTGAATGTTTGACCGTGTTCAAGTACAGTTCCGAAAATAAAATTTAACTGATTTGTCTGTAAATTTGAACAGCTCGCCAAGCGATTGTGCTCTCATCAAAATGTACGATCATTACACTAATTAATATAGTTCGTCTTCCCAGCTTCCTTCAAGTAACAAACTCAGCAACGTCATTTGTGTCAACTACTATCTACTTTAAAACTATACAAAGCAATAGCAATGCCCATACTGACATAAAATTGTCTTTTAAAAAATTCCGATAGAAAAAAAAATACACGCGTCTGAATAGAATTTTTTTTTTAGGCTATTGTCTTGCTATACTTTTATGTGCCATAAAAAACACAAGATATACTCTACAGCTGTGGAGTAATGGTTTACGCGTCTGACCGTGCAACAAGCGGGCTCCAGTTCAAATTCTAGCTGGGGTTTTTCCCCGAAGTTTTCTCTAACTCAATTGAAGCAGAATTGAAGGGTTCAGAGCCATAGTGGGCCAAGCGCCATTTATTAAAAACGGAGAAAGCAAGGGTTAAAGTTAAGTGGATACCATAATTTAATGAAGAGTGACATATAATTTAGTTTTAATGTGCACATTTTATATTACTTGCTATATGTTTTATTGAATTTTGGTAAGCACTTAATTTTAACTCTTGTTTTCTCCGTTTTAATGTATGGCGCTTGGCCCACTATAGCTCTGACCCCTTCAATTGCTAGATAACATTCGGCGTTGGACCTCGGAGACATTTCGCCATCATTAATTCATATATCATCATCATCCATAAGTTCAAGGTGCAGCGTGCTGTACTTGCACAAGAACTCAGCCGTTCGGCTACTCAATCATTCACAGAATAGGAGTGATTAGCACAACAAGCCTCAGGCTACAGTGCAAGCCTTCGGATCCCTCCTTCGAAAAAAAGAACACAAAATATAAGAGATCAGCTTGAAATAAAATTTTTTTTAAATACATAAATTAGTAAGAACATCTCCAAAGAACGCCATATATTTGTCGGAAATCGAAAATGTCGCAGTTTGAGCAACGGGCAAATATCAAGTTCTGCCAAAAATCAAGCAAATCCACTAGCGAAACGTTTGAGATGATGAAGCAATGACGACGCCTTGGGACGCAGTGCTGTGTTTAAGTGGCACCAACGTTTTTTACAGGGGAGAGACAACTTGGAGGATGACGAGCGTACTGGTCGAAACCAACGTGACGATCGCATGACGATTTGTGGTGACCTGATCGGTAGTACTGACTTGTGGTTTACATTATATTATGATTATCTATTTCAGTTTTGTGTGGGTGTACTGTACTTTGTAAATTTGTAGTGTTTTTTGTATCGTAGTTTTACAACTCGTTGAGTGATAGAGGAAGTCGTATGGCCTTAACACTGCCAAGTTAAATATATTATTATTATTATTATTATTATTATTATTATTATTATATTACTTACTGGCTCTTAAGGAACCCGAATGTTCATTGCCGCCTACACATAAGCCCGCCATTGGTCCCTATCCTGTGCAAGATTAATCCAGTCTCTATTATCATATCGCACCTCCCTCAGATCCATTTTAATATTATCTTCCCATCTACGTCTCGGCCTCCCCAATGGTCTTTTTCCCTCCGGCCTCCCAACTAACACTCTATATGCATTTCTGGATTCGCCCATACGTGTTACATGCCCTGCCCATCTCAAACGTCTGGATTTAATGTTCCTAATTATGTCAGGTGAAGAATACAATGCGTGCAGTTCTGGGTTGTGTAACTTTCTCCATTCTCCTGTAACTTCATCCCTCTTAGCCCCAAATATTTTCCTAAGCACCTTATTCTCAAACACCATTAACCTATATTCCCCTCTCAAAGTGAGAATCCAAGTTTTACAACCATAAAGAACAACCGGTAATATAACTGTTTTATAAATTCTAACTTACAGATTTTTTGACAGCAGACTGGATGATAAAAGCTTCTCAATCGAATAATAACAGGCATTATTATTATTATTATTATTATTATTATTATTATTATTATTATTATTGTGTGTACTCTAAGCCTAATCAGTGTTTTCTTAGCATTGTTTCGTTATATAGCATTATTCTCGAGAGATGTAACGTTTTGTTCTCTGTCACTAATAAAACATGCAATTTCTAGGATTGGACAAAGGAATGACCGACCAAAGTTTCCAGATCTCTAGTTCAAACCACGAGTTACAGAACAGATGAACTGTCAGTTGCGACATGAATCACTTCACATTGTTGTAACGTGATGACAAGCCACGAGATGGACGCATCCACTCAGACAGACGATTAATTCCCAAATCAAGATATAACGCCCTCTGAAACACCCACATCTAGCAGCTACTGCCACATTTAACACCAAATTAAGAAAAATGCATTCAAATTATTATTGTCATTATTACCATCATATCACAAGCCAAATGTAATAGCCCCTTGTTGCGAATATTTTCTGGGACAGCCATGAATTTATACGTATTATTTCACGTACCGAATATTCACATTCCACAAAAACATTCCTGCTCCCGTGGTCTCTGGTCAGCATGCTGACTACCAGATCTGGAGGTCCCGGGTTCGATTTCCGGCTCTGCTGTAGGGGAATCAACAGAATCTCTTCAACTTTCAATGAATATCAATATCACAACTGAAAACAATAATCAATAATGTTATCATCTTGAATTCTTATTCAACTGAAAATCATAATTCAATAGCTTCAACAATAAACGAAACAAAACACAAACTAACAATAGCATTCTTGTTTATCATACCATGGCCTACTTCAATTCATGTATACTGTATTCATTTTACGTATTCCACAGAACCTAATTCAGGAAAACTGATGAGACAAAAGCTGGAGAATTCTAGCATATAACAGAGTAATATATACTGTCAACCTAACAGTACAAATGAAAAGGTCATTCAGATTACGGACATCTTGGAGGGAACATGTCATTATGTCACTTTGTACAAATTATTGGGTTGGTGGATAAGTTCGTAGCGTTTTTGTTTCGCGTGTTGGTACTCCGGTTGCTATGGGTTTATTTATCGGTTGTCATTTTTTATTTGAAGTTCAATTGTTGTGCTTGAGTTTACATATTAAAGTTTTCATTTTTGCGGATAGTGAGCGGAGCCGTGGGCGCTAGAAAACGGAGTGTCAAGTGGAGAAAGTGGAACATTTCCGACATATTCTTCTTTTTGAGTTCAATAGAGGGGAGAAAGCAGCGGAGGCGGCCAGAAACATTTGTGCTGTGTATGAGGACAATGCTATTGGAGAGATCATGGCAAGAAAATTGTTTTCTTGTTTTAAGGAGGGTCGTTTTGACATTAGTGACACTCCACGTTCAGGAAGACCTTCGGGATTTGATGAAGACCGTTTAAACACATTAATCCACAATGATCCACGTCAGTGTACCGAGAACTGGCAAATGTGATTAACTGATCATTCCACCATCGTGCGACATTTGCATTCAGTGGGTAAGGTTAAAAAATCGGGTGTAGGAGTACCGCATGCTCTAAGCCAAAACCTAAAAAATCAGCGGGTTGCCATATGTGCATTTTTGCTTGCTCGTCATCGATTGGCGCGTGAACAACATCGAACATTTCTATCCAATATTGTTACTGGTGACGAGAAATGGTGTCTTTATGCTAACATGACGAAAAGAAAGGAATGGTTCTGCCCGAACAAAAAATCAACTCCCCGTACAAAGGCCAGCGCGCATCCACAAAAGATAATGTTATGCATCTGGTGGAATTGGAAGGGTGTGCTGTACTACGAAATGCTTCCCCGAGGTGTAACCATCACTCCCGACATTTATTGCCACCAACTGAGATATCTTGCACACGCAATCCAAGAAAAACGACCAACAAGACTGCGTGAAGTGATGCTACTCCACGATAACGCCGTCCGCACTCCGATAACCTGACACAAAACACCATCCAGAAGTTGGTTTGGGAAGTTATTCCGCACCCACCTTATTCACCTGATCTTGCGCCCTCAGATTTTCACCTTTTCCGCTCTCTATCGATCAACCTCCAAGGAACTTCCTTTTCGGAAGAAAATGCGCTCCGAACATGGCTTGACGGTTTGTTTAACTCAAAACCACGCGATCTCTACAGGCGTGGAATCGAAAAACTACTCCAGCGTTAGCAGACTGTTGTAAATAGTGAAGGAAAATATAATTGTTGATGATTAACTTCTCTCTTATGTGTATCTGATGTGTTTAATAAACTTATGAAAAATCGCTACGGAATTATGCACCAATCTAATATTTCAGTTTTAAGATTAGTAAAGTTTCCTATTTGTCAGCCGACTTCTGTTTCACACAGTATCTTCGTCATATAGTGCGGAAGGTTCGTATGGAAGGAGAAATATGTAAAATCAATATTTGATTAGAGAGAAACGTCAGAATACGTTACAGTGAATGGAAATGACAGTGAGCATTTCCTATGATGTTGATGAACGAATACTCATATCTCGAAAGCTATTAATTTTATTACTCATATTTATTAGATTTTTTTCCTCCTTTTGAGAGAAGGATTTGATTAAATCATCAGCCCTCCAGTGAGGACGACCACAAGAATCCATAATACAGAACAGTTATGTTTTTTAAGTCGATTAATGAAGAAAACACTAAATTTTGGATTTGGGATTCGCTTGATGTCAAAATGTCATATTGACAAAATTCCTTTCTTGAAAATATAGTATCACCTCTAAAATATCGTATGCTTTTCTTCTAAACATCCTGTATAAGTTCTTGAATACGGTACGGTAATTTTTCTCGTTTTTCCCTTAAAAAATGTAATTATGTCACTTGAGTTGGACGGTGCGATTGAAGTGAGACAGGAAACCTTTAGGCTAGGAGTTCACATAAATATTACGGAAAGTCCCAACATCCATTGCAAGAACGCGCACGCTTATTCTCCTTCCAATCTCACTCATAAATAGATTAAGTGGTTGTTTGATTGACTGATTGTTTCGATCTTCAAAGCATCGTGCTTTCAAGACTAAAAAATCTCGGCTTCTTAATCACAAACACTGAATATCGAACTTCATCATCACAGATAACTCAATACTCTGACTGATGGACAATGATGATAGAATATCGAAACCAGATATCTTCACAAATGATTAAACAGCAGTGGAGATAAACCAAACTAAACCTCGTGAAGTACAGGTCATCATTATCTACATATCATCTGCGTATTTGCGAAGCGAAGAGGAAAAGAATTTCAACAGACTGATATGATGTGAGAAATTTAAAATAGGGGCAAAGGGTTAAAATGTAATAATGGCGAAGTTGACACATTTATGGGCTTATTGTGCGTCAATCCTATAATGACTCGCAAATGATTGTTGAAATCCGAATGCCGTGAACTTTGTAGGTATTGTGATTCAGCTATGTGGTAAGTCATTCTTTTAGTTTTTTTAAATATAAGATATTATGGAGACTAATATTGTAAATTATATATTTAAATAAAATAATCTAATTTACTAAGAAAAAGAGTTATTTACATAATAAGAATTACTTATATAAAATGCATCTGCTGATTCAACTATGAAGACTTAAGGTTTCGATGGAGTCCCACTAGAGCGCTCTTTCACTCTCTCTTCCCAAAAGCGTACAACGCCTCCCTACACTGATGCCAGTGATAATACTACATCACGCCGCACCGTTTTGGGTGAATACCGGTACATTTTTAATGATGACAATGAATATTGAAGTGGAAAAGTGATGATGTATTGACGGAAGGAAACGGGAGAACCCCGAGAAATATTCTAAAAACCTTCGCGTTTTCCACAACAAATACGAGTGTGTCGTCACCAGGATTAGAGTCCCGCAGTCAGCGTAAACCAGTGTTCTGCCAACTGAACTACCAAGTTGGGTAATTCCAACTTTACCATCCTTCCCAAGAAGCTAAGCCAATGTTTTTTATCATCCTTAAAAGTCTTTACCCTTGGACTGCTCGAACCCTGAACCTCGAATCCAGTGGCAAATATGATAGCTATTAGATCGGTGATCGCGAAACCAGGTGGCCCGGGTTCAAATCCCGGTCGGGACAAGTTATCTGGTTGAGGTTTTTCCGAGGTTTTCCCTCAACCAAATACGAGCAAACGCTGAGTAACTTTCGGTGCTGGACTCCGGACTCATTTCACCGGCATTATTACCTTTATTTCATTCAGAAGCTAAATGACCTAAGATGTTGATACAGCGTCTCAAAATAACCCAATAAAAACGATAACAAAGCAAACACGAAAATAAAGCAGCATTGAAGACAGAAGGAACGATCCACAACTATCACCAGCCCGCATCCAGCCTTTATAGGTATGAGCTCAATGTATTACTTAGTAAATTCAGTATCCTGAACAGTCTAGCCTCTTAATTCTCCCAAGAGGACAATAAACATAAACTTGGAAGCAAGCTGTGTAGGAGCTTTAAACGACTTCCGTGGGCTTATATCGGCATAATGCTGAGGTGGAAAAGATGTAATTTTTCTAGTGTGCTACAAAGTATCGTTTATAGTAAGAATTAAATTTACTAACATTTGGTCATGAGATAAGAGCCCTTGACGTTCTATTTATACTTCAGAAAATCGAGAAACTACAAGTCTTTGGTACTCGTTTCCTTCAGGGAATTAATGCAAATCCATCCATAAGGTAACGTAAACAAAGAAATGGAACTAATATTTTATACAACTGATTCTCGGTAGCTTCAGCGAAGGGATAGAGGTGCAGATTTTCCCCAAGAAATTCTTACAGTAGTAAATCACACAATTGTGTAAATCTGAATTTCATAATGACGTACTTTAGTGCAAGAATAATGTAATATACTATTACGAAGATTTTGTATTTATACAAAAAGAATTCAGTTTAGTATGAATGGTTATTTTCACTATTTATAACATTGTGTTAATAAAATAAACACGCATTAAATTTAAAATTCTAACTTGTTATAAATATATAATGAAATAGAGCGGGGTTTCTGAAGTCATGGTACGTGCAATACTACTGGCAGTCAAACGTTTGATTACTGCTGTGCGAGTTGGAGAAAAATGGATGGTCTCACCTTAATTCCATGGTCTAGAGGAAAATCTTTAATTTGGGACTTCACTTGCGTTGACACTCTAGCTCCATCTCACTTGCCGAATACTTTGACGCTTAACAATTGCTGCTGAATTAGCCGTGAAAAATAAAGTCAATAAATATGCTCATCTTTTATAAAATTATATCTTTGTCCCCTTTGCTGTGGATACCTTCGGTCCTTTGAGTTTTGGTATCTCAAACGGCCAAATTTTCATCTCCATTACTGGTGATCGTCGTTGCAATATTTATTTGCAATTCAACGCGGAAATGCAATAAGCGTTTTGGGAACTCTTCCCGAGTCCAGCCCTTTGGACGAACTCTTTCTCCTGTAAAATTTATTAAGTATTCCGTATGTAAATATTTGCATTTAGCTTTATATACCGTATTGTTCAAATTGTTTCAAATATTAAATTGTGGCAGAACTAACATAATGAAATTTATTTAAATCCTGCCCAAATTAAACTTGTAACTAGTTACAACTAAGATTTATTTCAAATCATCCGTCCTCAAGTGAGGTTGACCACTGGGATCCGGAATTAGCAAATATAAAAGATAAAGGGAAATGAAACGAGCAAAATAGTGATTCGATTTGTACATTAAAACAAAAATTTATGTGTTAACTTATAGATGATAGTGTAGAATTTGAAGAGAGGCCTTCAGAATTTGGTTGTTAAGTTAACTCTTAACTTGGCAAAGCTTCATTTCTCACACTAGTTTATTAAACCTTGTCGGACCGTAAAGAAAACAACTATCGCAATGTCCATATTGTTATGTGCTGTACGATATTATAGTATTGTGAAATTTTAATTTTCCTACCATTTTTTTCTATTGTTCTATTAAAATTATAGCATATAGCCTATTAACCTGTTATATCCTATATGATACATTGTAAATTTAAGAGTTAAGTATTTTAAAAATCAGATATGGATAGAAATGTTTGCCAGATATTTAAGTAAGCAACAAATATAGCGATAATGTAAGTACAGAGACCTGCGAGTCCCACATTCCGCATTCTTAATGACTGACGTAATGTTTTAAGTAATCTTCATATTTCCACTGATGGATTCCTACTGTCGAGCTAAAAATGGAGCAAAATATTATTAAAATAATTAAATACTCGACGGCAATTTTTCAATAGGTAGAAACACATTCAGGTGCATAAAATTGTATTTTTAGCTGCTGAAATTGTATTTCAGGTGCCTAAAACAGTATATTCTTACTTTGATCATTTTAAAGCCTATTTTAGGTGCCTAAAAGTTGGTTTTTAGAGGCTTAAAATTCCGAAGTCTATTTATTGCAATAACTTTTACGACTATGCAGAAGTTCTCTCCCGAAAGCATCATCTTCTGATCTGGTGATAGACCTAATCCATGGCCCTCGCTTCCACCCGATTTCATAGCTCCATGTTTTTTCTTATAATATCATTTGGAATAGTAGATGTAGCCTACGCCCATACATTACATGATATTCAAGAGCTAAAGAATTTGGCTTGAAATTGAATACATTGGTCATTGGTTCGTTTCATAGAATGTTCCCATAAGTGACTTCAGTAGCGCACTGCAAGTGAAGGAGACCACTTGAAGGGTATCCTTTAAAAAAATTCAATTATCGTGTAAATGAACAAAATCAAAAAGTATAAATAAGTAACTACTTTGTTAAAATTCATATTTGGATCATTTTGTATCACGCTTTAGAGAGAGAGAGAGAGAGAGAGAAACTCATCCGGCCTTAATTAAGGATGACCACGAGGATCCGGAAATGAATAGCAAACAAATGCAATTAATTAAATATGAATATTGTTATAAAATAAAGTGTAATAATTAAGCACCATTGATTATCAATTATAAAATAAAATCTTAGAAGATGACTATAAATTATACTGATAAAAAAAAGATTTTATTTAAAATTAGCATATCCTTAATTAAGGCCTTCTGAGTGGTATAAATGAAATTGTATAATCCGCAGGGAATCTTTGAGAATTTGCGAGATGATTTTTTGAATTTCAAAAGATGATATTGATAATTGTTTTAAAAAATTATATGTAAATTTTGGTAAAGAACTCCGAGCACCAAAAAATAAACCTGTCACTGACCAATTGAAGAGAGGGATGTTATACTTGGCACTAAGGTAGGGAATACAAGGTTCATAAATGGCCCTCTTTTTCTGATCAACCTGATGAGCTTGGTTTAGATCTCTCTCCATGCGTATAGTTGGATCTATGATAATAGCCTTTTGTTGTTGCCTGTTCATTGCTATTATATCCGCTCTTCTGTGAGAGTCTTCTCCAGAAATACAGTGGACCTCTTCATGAACTTCCCAACCCTTGTTCCGAAGAAGACAGGCGATAGCTCCATGGACTCTATGGTGCCTGTTGTTACGCAATAACTCTCCTTTCCGACAAAAGCCCAACACGTGGCCAAGAGTTTCTGTCTCGTTGCAGCCTGGTTGACGGCAACGGGTCGTGCTGAAAGCTCTGCCAGGAACGGAGTGCACTGCAGTAAGGTTGCAGGACATCTTGATTGCATTAATATATTCTGAAGACGACAAATTCCTTTTGGTGCTGACCCATGAATTGGCTCTTGGATATTCTTCATAGATGACTACACCTTTCCCCTTATGAGGTAACTGACACCAGGAGTCAAACGATCTCTTTCGCAATTCATCACGTAGATGTATTCCAGTTGTTCGAGGTGCTATGTTGGCTTCAGGAATTTTCAGACGCTTGAGAACAGTTTTCTTCTCCTCTTCAAGATTCCTGACAAGAAGATGATCATCACTGACTTGTGAGAGTCTTTTACAGATGTTAAAATGCTGAATATTAGCTTCCCATTCAGCCTTAATAAGTCCTAGGCCACGTACTTTTTTAGAAGAATATAGCATGTCATTAGGTGTATCATCAGGAAGAGATATCATTTCTTTGAGAGCACTTCTAATTACTTTATCTAGATCTTTAAGGAAGCTGCCAGGGAGCTGATCAAGTTGAGCACATTGCAAAGGATAGATGAGCCCAGGCCATATATATTCATTCACAATCTTTAATTTCTGATCAGGCTTCAGTAATGGAGTTTGTGTAAGATTGTTAAGATCACGTGTAAAAATTTGTTATAATTTTCTTTTTATCTAAGAATATTTTGTCGCGAAAATCAACTCCCAGATATCGAATTGTTTCAGATTTATCATCAGTATTATGTATAGCTGATCCATGAAGTGAAATGAGAGCTCCTTTAGTTAAAACACCTCTTTCGAGAATTATACACTTGCTTTTAATAGTGTTAATTTCAAGACCTAATTCATCTAATTTACTTTCAGCCATATCAATGAGAGCTGTTGCTTACTTTTCATCTTTTCCAACGACAGCCAAATCATCAGCAAATGCAAAAGCACTTAGATTTTGAAGATCATTGGAAAGTGTAAAACCATATTGGTTGCTAATTTCATGATCTGTTAAATTTTCAAGAACGCAATTCAGTGCCAAATTGAAAAGTATTGTAGACAATGGAGATCCTTGAGCAACCCCTCGTTTTACGCTTATTGGCTTGGTTTTTGTGTGGTTAGTTTCTATTTGAATTGTATTATTAGTTAATAAGGAACCATTAAGTCTGAACAAGTTCTGCGGAACGCCAGATGATTTAAGGGCTCTAAGAATATGTTCATGGCCAACAGAATCAAAGGCTTTAGACACGTCCAGAAACACGACACAACAGTCTTTCTTATTAAGCTTAGATGATTGAAGACAGCCATTTATTAAAGATGCATTGATATGAGTTCCAGTATATTAATAAAACCTCTCTGATGAGCATTTAATACAATATAAGACCGAAGCTTAATGTCAAGGGCTCTTTCAATGACTCTTCGAATGACGGAGTGAATAGTAATTGGCCTCCAATGTTTTAAATCGTTCACGTCCTCTCCTTTATGTATTAAAATTGTACGTGCTTATTTAATGAATTTTGGAACATGATTAAAATGAAGCATAGTGTTTTCAAGCAGTGTAAGAAATTTGGTAGCTTTGAGATGCCTTAAAACGCGTACTGTTATTCTATCTGGTCCAGGGGAAGTGTCAACTTTAATACCAAATAACGCTTTATGAATATCACTCTCAGTAATCACTATATCTTCAGGAAATTGTATGGAATCTTCATCCTCATCAGAAAGAGGGGAGCTATTATTTGTACTATTAAAAACATGTTCAAAATGTTCGGTTATCAGACGTGTCGAGATTTTACAAGTAGCTTTGTGATTTATATTATGTAAAACTTTTCTTGCTACTTTACGTCTTTGATTGTAAAATTGATACTGGGTTAGTTCATACTCATATTTTTGCCTATTTTTCATTCGCTGTCTCTTAGATTTCTTTTGTGGATTGGATGTTGCTTTATAATTACATTTACTGTTAATTTTACTTACTTTACGAGCTTGATAATGCTTCACAGCTGGGTGTTGGGGTCCTGGCAATTCAGTCATTTGCTGTGTGAAAAAATGCCTAACATCATCCATTAGAGCTTCAAAATCTTCACTCGTTCCTGCAGACTGGATGTGGCATAGCTTTTCTTCCCACTCCTTCACTGGATGAAAACTTATATGATCACTTTGTGTATTTTCTGAATAAAATATTACATCTTCACTCTGTTGGAAAACTTGAACAGGATCCTGATTGTTAACTACTACAGAATTTCGATTTGTTGTTTCGAGGGGTTTTTGCAAACTCTGTTGATATGTAGTTGAGGTGTCAGTAATGTTTTTGTGGGGTGAAATATTGCTTGCGTTATTAAAATCTGATGAATGAGAAAATGCTGCAGTATACCTATGTGCCAGATTTTTTCTTCTCTCTTCTGGATGGGCTTTACCCATATGTATATTTATTCCCGCATTGGATTTACATAATTTTCTGCAAATTAGACAACGTGCTGCTTCTTCCCTGAAAGTCTCCCACCTTCTAGCCTGCATGTTAAAATAAAGTACTCTTTACTCTGTCACACGTTAAAAGTGTTAAAATCGTTAAAAAGGTATTTACCTTCGACAGACGGCCCGTTTCGACGCTATTTGTCGTCGTCTTCAGTGTCTCTTGAACCACTCTTGACACTGAAGACGACGACAAATAGCGTCGAAACGGGCCGTCTGTCGAAGGTAAATACCTTTTTAACGATTTTAACACTTTTAACGTGTGACAGAGTAAATTTTATGTTCTTAACAAAGTATTAACGAGAACTTTAATCAATGAAAGTACTTTTCTTTACATAATATATAAACCATTAAATATGGTTCAAGATTTTTTCTTCGACAGTTGAAAACTACGAAAAAAAAATGTCAAAAAATATTCTGTTTGTATTACTTCACATAAACAAATGCATCAGGTCTTATTTCATCCAGTATATTCAGAATAATTAATGATGTTACAGCAACATACTCGTATTTCATGTTGCTTGTTTCCATATCCTAATTATTTATACACGTGTTGATCTCGATCCCCTAGCGCTTTACGTAATTAATACAAATTAATTTTCTGTTTTTCTTTAATTGTAAAGGGAAAATATAACACTCACGGGATTGACAAACTACTTTATAACTACTTTTCTATATTAATATTATAATTTGTAAATGGTTTCTTTCTTAAACACTTTTTTCCCCGAAAGAACCTAAACCACACTTTTATAGTATCCTAATACCACATGTCTACTTATCATTCTCATTATCAACAAATTTCAAGCATTGATCTATTCCGCCCGTTCCTTTCTCACACTTCATATTGACACGTTGCGAAACTCCCTGATCGAGTGACCGATACTTCACAACGAAAGAGGGGCAAAAGTGATAAACTATAAGAATTAATTTCCATCTGCAATCGCTTTTGATCTCAGATGCGTTGAATTCGTGTCTAGTGAATAACCGTTTGAAGGTTTATTACATTTGCTAATTCACGAACATCTATCTATCCATCTATCCATCTATTCATCCATCCATCCATCGGTCCATCGATCCATTCATCTATCGATCTATCGATCCATCGATCCATCCATCCATCCATCCATCCATCCATCCATCCACCCACCCATCTACCCACCTACCTACCTACCTGTCTGTCTGTCTGTCTGTCTGTCTGTCTATCTATCTACCTATTTATTTATTTATTTACTCTGGTCGAGTTAAGACCATCAGGCCTTCTCTTCCACACCATCAGAAATACAATACAGCTATAAGAAAATAATATACATCAATGCAATTGATCTATAGTAATAACGAGTGACAGATCGAATATAACATAAAAAAGACTAAACATACAAATAGAAATTGAAAATAATAAAAATTAGTCTAACATATTAAATGATGCAAAAAAAAAAGAAGAAACAAAAAGTAAAAACATATACAACAAATACAGACACAAAATAATAGTTCCACTCAGCATCAATGTTATTAACTAAGGTAAAATAAGCTGTTCTAGTATCCTGGCACAAAGACAAGAGAAAGGGTTAATCTAACAAAAGGAAATTATTGCCAAAATACTAAAGATAAAAACTTCGGCATAAATCTAGCAACTTCACAGAAACGGATTTCGTGAGATAAAACATACTTTTCTAGTTTACTTTTAAACCGTGACAGTGTCTGGCAATCCCTGACGTCACTAGGTAAAGTATTCCAGAGGCGAGGCAATGATACAGTATAGGAGGATGAGTATAGTAGAGAACTTCTGTGACGAGGAATAGAAAGGAGAGATTGATGCTGATTTCGTGAAGTAGTTAGGAACTGAAAGCGTGAAGAGTTATGTAACATTTTGTGTAGAAGTGCTTTAGACGAGCCCACGAGAGCAGCTCAAGAAACGGCGTTACATGATTAAATTTCCGAATATTACAGACGAATCTTATACATACATTATGAACACGTTGCAATCTCTCATTTAACATTATATTGGCTTATTTAACGACGTTGTATCAACTAAGTGGTTAGCGTTGATGGAACTGGTGATAGCAATATTATATTGGCGTTCCTAATCTCTAATCTAAATTATTAATTTAATTAAATAAACATGAAAACTTGAAAGAGGCGTAAAAATAAACGCATTAACTAATAAACGTACATATAGTACATTAATATGCACGTTATAAACTGAAGATAGGATAAATTCACGCTCACTTTGACCGGCATATTTTGCCTGGAGCCCTTTCATTGAGACATTTTTTTCCTACGTGCTGTAAATCTACAACAAGGGCTTCCCAGACTTACTTTTCGTCCGATAAAAGTCATACTAAAGATCTCCATTGCCCTTACAACTCGGGTTTGAACACAGAAATTTCGGGTCTAGTGGGAATTATGGTTACCAGCAGATGAAAGTAAGTGCAGTATCATCACTGTTTCCTTTGTTACACATTCTGTATTGATATACTTACTAATTTCTATACTAACTTCGACTCCACTCATTTCTAAAATGAACAAATTATTCTGAAAGTGTCTAGAAAATATAAAGATAATTGCATCATACACACAGTCTTAAATGTAATACAAAACGAACCAGTATTGTAAACCGAAAGCTATGCTAAGTCCCGAGAACTCTTATCGTTTGTGCCACAAAGGGATCATAACAATGTCGAACGAAACAAGTTCGAAGAAGGGATAAAAGTCCGTATAGAGCCTCAAAATATTAGGTTTCTTCCCTTCTAAGGAGAGAATAAAAATGAAAAAGAATCTTGAAATAAAATATTTTCATGAAAAGAAACATTGCTTGGACCGTCCTTTCCGGAGTCCAATACGTTTCAATACACGGCGGGATCGGATAGCTTCCCCCAAGCCTCATAAAATACAGTATTATATTGAAAAATAACTTCCTTTCAAGCACGTCCGACTTCATGTTATTCTCAGAATCTGCGCCCCCGGTTTATCTAGCTCATTCATGTAAACTCTTCTAACTTCTCTTAAGATACAGCTGCTCACATCACTGTTCGTAATTTCTCAGTCATCACATTCTATTATAATTAATGATAATATAGTTCATAACTATACATAACTAAAAAATATTTGAATAGAATGTAATACACAATATCATCCTTAAGGTAACTGTACAGGGCCTCCGATGTCTGATATTTCAAACTCAAATAAATAACGCTTCTTATAAAATGTGCAAAATCGTCACCTTCTGATGTACTCGTATGACTTAAGAAGACGCAATGGTATCATCATTCGTAGTTCTATCCAAGTACGCCGAATCATGTAGAGGGTTTATGTGACTATCATATCGGTGGTCCTCTCTTCCAGGTGATACACGTTACGACGTCCTATACATATCCCCACATGAAAAAATTAGTGAGTATGAATGGTTAAACAGGATCCTACATCAACCCGCACATACTTTCACTTACTGAATAATACGAACATACTCATGTAGACCTATCTCATATCATTGCTGCTAGTCCCACATTTCGTAATTGTAATATTGACGTACTGTTTTAAATAATCTTCATCATTGTAAATTTCATTCAGCATGTGATTCGAAAATTCGACATATTCTGAGCAATCTTCAACTTTAATTTCACGTTTCAATTGAACCTTATACAGGGACATCATTTTATTTTTACTAACATTTCTAATATTAACCTGGCTATACCTATACCTTTGAATCAACTGTTGAGAACCGGAAACACTGTTTGTTATCCCCTTCCACGACTGGAGTTCGATGATACTGGCGTAATATATAAACAAATCACTTACAAGGTATAGGAGGGAAGAAAAGTAGTTCATCAATTTACGTAAACTAGGAAATATCACGCTTTTGAGTTTGATAATTTTCATTAGGTTTTTGTTTACTCAAAATGCAGTACAGTATTAACAATGAGTGTTTTTACTCACGAACTGAGCTGTCCATGCGGACATATTCATTATAGAGTGTATATTATACTGTCTACAGCACATTAGTGTACACCATAGAGAATGAAGTTACATTGAAAAATAATCAAATATGGATATTTAAACACATTTTTGAAAATGGTGGCCGTTCATTTCGATACAGGCTTCAGTTCTAATGTGCATATTATCGTATTATAGACTACTGTATCTAATTCCAATTACCACTTTCGTCCTTCGTACTAGTAACTCATGTTGAAATAATTCTGCACCTACTCTATAAAAGAGTACCTTACGTACTGTAAATTCAATCTTCACTTCTTCCCGATCAGAAAAGATAAAATTACTCAGACATGCTATCTACTGTCCGTCCAAGTGGCTATGTCGCAGGGTCGTAGAAAGGGAGGAAATCACGTGACAGTTAATAATTACTTAACGAGGCCCTTATATTTAAGTTATTTTAAACAGTTGTATAATATTACGTAGACATCCAATTCCTAACAGAAATTAATGTTCTCAAAAAAGAGCTAAGACAGCCCAGCCACTAGTCTTTACACAGGGACGAACAGAAGCTGGTGGGAGAAACCGGGATGCGACGTAGGCAAATGGACGACAGTACCTGTGCGAAAATGATTCAATATTGAAAGCTCTTTCGTCCCTGGAAAACGCGAACTTATTTCTGAAACGTACTGTTTACTATGACCGTAAAGCTACTATAACTGTATATGCGGTCTTGGTTCTGTGTGGAGGACGGTTGAACTTCATTAGTAGAAGGGGTGCGAATGAGTACATTCAAAAACTCAGGTAAAATAAAAATTGGAATAAAGATAAAATGATGTCCCTGTACAAATAAAATCGTGCTCCTTTGGAATCCAAGAAACCTGAGCTCACATTCATGGATTTATTACGTGGGAGTAAGTTAAATAAAAACACTAGGAGAACTCCGTGACCTGCATCACATCGAAGTGAGAATAAACAGCAAACTATCATATCATATTTCCACTGATGGATCCCTACTGTCCAACCAAAATGGAATAAGTTATTATTTACATAATTAAATACTCCACAGAAATCCTTGAAACCATATACTCCTACCTATATGGACTAAACAATTTATTTAGAATGTACCATAATTACAATACCGGTACATATTATATAACTTATTTCTATTATATTACTGTTTAATGTAACATTTAACTTTTACAAATGTTCAATTAAAGCTAGTATGTATAGGATTATTCAAAAGTAAGCTACTAGTTTAAGAATGATAACTTTGAAGTTTACAATTTGGCGCTAAAATATCTCATAAAAAATAATAACTTGAGATGTTTGCATGAAGGCACAAACTACTAGTGTAAGCAGATTTAGTCCAATAAATCTTCAGCAAACTTACACATGAAATGTAGGACAGTAGGAAGTGTATGAGTTTATATCCAAACAAACCTGTCATCAATTTTTTTTAAGTGAGAGACGATGACCATAAGCTATATTTAAAATTTCGTAACAGTTGAGTATTTAATTCCTTTCATCAAGTTTATTAAAAAATCTGTAATATGAAATGTTATACACTACAAACTGTTTTGACGAATGGCACGCTAATCAATATTTGTTAATGTTAAGATTTCATGTCTGAAAGATACACTGATTTACCAGTCATTCTAAGTTTCAGAGTCACACTGTAAAGTGCATTTTGTGCGAGATCGTGCGTATTTGCTTGTTTTCCGCACAGAACCAATACGCGGTAAGTGTGAAATACCACATTCAGTATTCCCAACGTAACACACATAACAATTTCCCTCTTCTTACCGCTTAAGCGCGACATTCATTTTACTGCTTTAGGCTTTTAACATATTATTTATAGAGACGTTTAACATAGTAATAATTATAAATTGGAAACTTACCACTGCAATTTCACCTAAATTGCAATGTTAATTATTGTTTTTAAATATTTGCAAAAATTAAGTAAAGTCTACTACTCCACGAAACTTATTGCATTCCTGATACAAGTAACATTAAGGAAGCCGTGAAAAAATCAACGAGATTCCAGATGCCGATGTTATTACTGCAATATGTTATATAAATAATATTGTTAAAATATTAAAATGAAAAATAAATCATTACATAACCTTACCGTTTGTTTTAAGTTTGCATTTATAGACTGGGGGAAAAAAGACAGACGTATATCACGGCCTGCTGGAGTATAGTAAACACAGAAAAATTTTACAGCAAGAAAGATATTTTGGTGTTCCGAAGTTGGCGGCATTAAACAGAAACCAAGATGGAGATTTCATTGCAACTAATTAGAAATTCGTCTTTCAGGAATGTAATAAACGATCTTCGCACAAAATAATGTACGATATACGAGCGGTATGTTTGTTTTCATGTTCTCGGAAATTAAAAAAGCTCAACTACGTTTCGCTTTTTCAATCTTTTCCTCGACCATGAAAACGTCAACATACCGCTCTTGTAATGTATATTACTATTGTGATCGTGTAATGTTCATATATATGATATGGTGAAAATAAAATTTAAAGCAAAGGAATTAAAAATCACAAAGTAAAACCCATATCGAAATACGAATAGATTTAATTTTATTCGTGAATATGTAGGCTATCTCTAATTTTCTGTCTCATTTGGAATCTATTGGAATGTGAAGGGCACGTGCCTGAAAGTTCAAAACATTCCATTTACATTTTAAATTAAATGCTTATGCATAGATTTTGTTAATGTTTGAAGAATTTCGTAGTAATATGAATTGAAATTGATAGGAACTGCAATATTATAATGGAACTGAAATTACAAAATTATGTGATTTTATATTTATTTTATCTTCTCAAATTGGTTATTTCTCTGTATTTTTGGGGGGATATTTCTAACACACCGGATTAGACGCAGCACACATACTTCATAATTTATCAACCAGAAAACTAAAGTTTGATATTTTACAGTTGCTATAAGATTTACGAAGGATTTATGATTAGCAACGGAAAATACCATGCGGAAGTTCTCACTGCGAGCATTGATCGATCTGTTATTTGTACAGCCGCTGGGAAAGAGAACTTAATAAGAAGACTCTTGATGCAGCTCAGAGATATTACAGAGACAACCTCTCGCAGATCAGCAAACCAACTCCATATACCGTATTAGCCAACTCTTCAACATGCACAGGAACATGGCCATAAGCACTACACCAGAGCCTATATGCAAACGTTCAGAATTAAACTTTGACTTTAATCTCGAAAAAATTAAAAAAGTATTGTAGATTTACAGCCGAGTTCGTATACTTAACTTCATAAATAAGAAACCAAGAAAATAACAACATTGTAAGCTATCTGTCACTTTAAGAACAGCTTTTAAACTGCGCGAAGACTGCAGAAAATTATAGGTTTCAATCCTACTTAAACATGGTTGATCTTTCGTTCTTAGCGTAATCTTCTGGAACCTAAATGCAGAAATCAGTGGAAGGAAAAGGAATATATGAAATAAAAAAGAAAACGGTAGATGAAAAAAAACAGTGGAATGAAAAAAAGAAAAGGGTGGAAGAAAAAAGGAAACGCTGGAAGGGAAAAAGAAATTGTTGGAAAAAGGAAAGAAAGTGGTTGAAGAATAAAAGAAAATCGAAGGTGTAGTCGTAGAAAGCAAATGATGATGATGATGATGATGATGATGATGATAATAATAATAATAATAATAATAATAATAATAATAATAATAATAATAATCACAGTAACAATAACATTAACACTAATATGCCCAATAATGATAATAATAATAATAATAATAATAATAATAATAATAATAATAATAATAATTACAGTAACAATAACATTAACACCAATATGCCCAATAATGATAATAATAGTAATAATAATAATAATAATAATAATAATAATAATAATAATAATAATAATAATAATACTATTGTAAGACAAGGAATAAATTTCTTGAAGGAAAGAATATAAAAAGTGGAACGCTAAAAGGAAAAATGGGGAACGCAGAAAGAAACCGATAAAATGGATGGAAAATTAAGATGAAAGAGAGGAGAGATAGAAAATAACTTAAAGTAAATAAAGAAATACAAATAGAAGAGATTAAGGCAGATAAAGAAAGAGATTACAAAGGAAGAAAAGAAACTAAAATCAAGCAAATAAAATTAAGTTAAAAGTGATTGAATGGATTAATTAAGAAAACAAACAAGAGGAAAGAAAAAAAAAGTAAGAAAACTCAAAAAGAGAAAGAAACAAAACAAGGAAGGAAGAAAGAAAGAAAGAAAGAAAGAAAGAAAGAAAGAAAGAAAGAAAGAAAGAAAGAAAGAAATGCCCTATGGGAATATAAGAGCGTGTCGGCCTAGTTGGCGCAGTTATTACAGCGCTGGCCTTCTATGCCCAAGGTTGCGGGTTCGATCCCGGGCAAGGTCGATTGCATTTAAGTGTTTCCTGCGGGACAAAATTCCGGCACACCGACGACGCTGATATAATCTTGGCAGTTGCGAACGTCTTTAAATAAAACATAACGTTTGTAAGGGCGTATTTTTTAGATCTCTCTCAATTATATAGGAAGTGACTTTTGTCTGGTTTAAAATATAAGCAAATACGATAGACTACCCATTATTCCAGAAGGTCTGCTATAAATAAGCCAATCGCTTTCTGGTGAGAAATAGTGAAGTAAAAATAGCATTTCTCGGAAACTTTAAACACGAATCCGACATAATGTATGCGCACAGATTTCAAATATCTCGTCTTCCCTGAGAATATGTTGATCTTGTCTTGCTCTGTCATACATGTCTTTTGCTCGAATGGGAAATTTTAAAGCACACAAACATTTCAGTGCAGCCTTGGGACACAATGAGAGCCAGTCTTCAACTTCTCTACTACTCAATAATGTTCATATCTTTATTTTAGAAAGTTTATCATCCATTTTGAAGGAATTACATGGGAAGTCTTCGAGAATTCAATCTGTTACTTTAATCATAATGAGAAATGTGAAGTAGCTATCACGACAGTAATGCTCACAAACCTGTGTTGGGAAAGTTGCACCTTGTAACTACGCAATGCATAGTTATAGGCCTACTCTACTTATTTCAATATTTACTTTTCAGTTACTTTCTCATTTCTCCTTTTCTTCTTCTAAGTTATGGAATGCGACCGAGACGATTTGCGTGAAACAAATGATTTAAAAGCAAACCTTCCGATGAGGACAGATAAAGTTTTTTTTTCTTTTACCATGTTACTTATACAAATTTTGGCCACTCGATCGCAATTACGAGGGCCGTAAAAAAATAAGTTCGCCAGGAGCCGCTAACAGAAAGAAAACACAATTTCAATGGAAAAATTTCGTGGAACATATACAGCAATTGTTGAGGTATTTTACAATATATTCCCCACCGGAATTGAGACACTTGTCATATCTTGGGCTCGACAGAGAGGTGTAGACGGATGTCAGACGCTGGTTCCGATTCCAGGAGACTGACTTCTACGACACAAGGATACAAAAATCGATCCTATGGTATTACAAATGTCAATTCCAGTGGGGGATATGTTGACAAAATAGTGCAATAATTGCTCTATCTGTTTCAATAAATCTCTCCATGTAATTTTGTGCTTTTTCTGTAAACGGCCCCAGGGAAAATCACTTTCTGGACGGCCTCGTAATTGCGGTCGAGTGGCCAAAATTTGTATAGGCACTTCTGTTGACATTATTAACATGGTGGAAGGAAAAAAAATAACCATTTTATCTGCCTCCATCAGAATGTTTGCTTGTTAGATGTTGACCTCACAAGATATTGGAGCAACTGCTAGAATGTAACAATAATACTACTTTTATTAGTTCTTCACACATTCATTAATTCACCAATTCATTGATTCAATATTATCCATTCGAGTCTGAATATCCACTTTCCATAGTGCTGTTTCTCAACCAAAGCTTCGTGATAGACGGTGATTAAAAATTACATTCCACATTCACGTAAGTCTAATCTACTGTTGGAACCTAATAAGTGACACCAATAAGGCATCACTCATGAGGCTAGTAACTCAAGAGATAGTGGGGTAGGGTGGCCAGTTCTTTCTCTCTCCATTGCATACACCGCTGACTAGTAACATATTTCACTAATCAGACTTAAGATGTATGCAGCAATTGTTCTTCCCTTGACGCATATCAAGTGAGATAGGCCCATACAGTTCCAGAAAATAAAAATGGCCCGCAATTTTACCAAGTTCCAGAGACAATGCTTTCCATATTTGCAGTAAACAAGAGCGCCTGTATATATGCTACTTGTGGATAGTCGTGCGAAACTTGTTGCCTATATACAGGTTGAGTTGCGTTCGGACGTGGGTTCGATCCCCGCTTGGGTTGATTACCTGGTTGGGTTTTTCCGAGGTTTTCCCCAACCGTAATGTGAATGCAAGGTAATCTATGGCGAATCCTCGGCCTCATCTCGCCAAATATAATCTCGCCATCACCAATCTCATCGACACTAAATAACCTAGTAGTTGATACAGCGTCGTTAAATAACCAACTAAAATAATATATATATATATATATATATATATATATATATATACAGGTGGACTGTCATCAAGACTCGGGCCTTTTTTTTTTTCCTGGAACTGCATTGCCTGATAATACAGTAGATGTATCAGCAAGAATCTCTATCAGAGGTAATAATGTAACATAATTAAAGCTATCACTTATTTAATTGTCTATTAATTAATTTATTTATTTATTTATTTATTATACTTGCCTTACACATCTTTATTTATTTTTTGCAAAGAAGGTAAGTTTGGATTAACAACCTGTTTTCTTAAGAAAATATATTTTTCTCGGTTATTTAACGATGTTGTATTACCTACTAGACTATTTAGCATACTTGAAATTGATCAGCAAGATACCATTTGACGAGATGAGGCCATGGGATTACATACCACTTGTCTAACAGTTGGAGAAACCTCGAAAAACCCCCAACACGTTATCAGCTCAAACGAGAATTGAACCCAAATGTAAGTGCAGCTCGGAATCAGAAAGAAAACGCGTCTATTACCTGAGCTAGCTATGTCGGTCGATGACTTTAAGAAAGTTAACCGAAAATTGTTTTTATTTCTAGTAAGAATTAGGCCTATTACTGCACACAGTAAACTTCATTAACATCTTCTGGAGAAGAAATTTGCGATAACACGTTCAGACAGTTTTTAAACAAGTAACTTATGTAAAGAAAATCAATTTCAAAGTTTAAAAGAGATGAAAAATTGGTGTTACAACACCCGCATTACAGATTTATAGTGATGTTGAAATATATGAAACAATATTGTAGGCTAAGATAATGTGATAGGAGAAATAAAAATAAGTACCAAAAATTCTACTCAAAAGAACAATGATAATATTACAGCTGGATAATATTGTACCCAGAACTACCATAACTTCCCTAACGTAGCGCGAACTGGCAATTCGTAAGCAGAGATTCTCTGAGATCTAAAAATTATCATTAGTTTCTTCAGAGTAAAAAGGTTTAAAAGATTATTAAAGCCGAATAAATGGTGATTTCTCATTGTGACATTTTTGGCTATAATAAACTTTACAAAGTCATACTTTCAAATATACTCGGTCCCACAAATGAGAGCCATAGGAGTACTTTCGGAGCAACGAGTGGGATTCGTGATCTGAGATTTTATTGCGTTCAGGTGTGGGTTTGAGTCCCGCTTTGGGCGATCATCTGTTTTTCTTTTTTTTCTTGAGGCTTTCCCCAACTATATGGAAAATATCTGGTAATTCCACTGCGAATCTTCGTCCTAATCTCGCCAATTACACCACTTCGCTACCACCAATCTCATCGACGCCACAGTGGGTCAAGAATACAAATCTAGCTGGACGAAATTAATAAAGCCTTCATTATCTAACAGGTATGGCAGTCAATCAGTCTGTTTACCTATCTTATTTTCAATCAGTCTATCTACCTACCTATCTACCTGTCACTCAGTCAGTCTACCTACCTTCTTTCTTTCAGTAAGACAAGCAGTCAGTGAGTCAGTCAACCCACCTACCTCGCTACCTATCAATCTTGCTTTCAGTCTATCTGTCTGTCTATCGGTTAGTCAGTCAGTCTATCTAGTTACCTACCTATCTATCTCTCTTTCAGTCAATCATTTTATCAGTCAATAAGTCAGTCTACAAAATAGTCAGTCTGTCTACTAGTCAACCATTCAGTCTATCGGTTAGTCATCTATCTATCCATCCATCCATCCATCCATCCATCCATCCACCTACCTACCTACCTGTCTGTCTGTCTGTCTGTCTGCCTGCCTGCCTGCCTGCCTACCTATCTATCAGTCAGTTGTTTTATCAGTCAATCAGTCAGTCTATAAAATAGTCATTCTGTCTACCAGTCACTCAGTCTATCAGTCAGTCAATCTATCTACTTACCTTTCTACCTATCTCGGTGTCAGTCAATCCTTTTATCAGTCAATAAGTCAGTCTACAAAATAGTCAATCTGTCTATTAGTCAATCACTCAGTCTATCGGTTAGTTAATCAGTAAGTCTATCTACTTTACTTCCTACCTATCTGTCTTTCAGGCAGTCATTTTATCAGTCAATTAGTCATTCTATAAAATAGTCAGTCTGTCTATCAATCATACACTCAGTCTATCGATTAGTCAGTCAGCCTATCTACTTACCTTCCTACCTATTTCTCTTTGTTTTATCAGTCAATCAATCAGTCTATCGGTTAGTCAGTCAGTCTATCTACTTACCTTCCTACCTCTCTCTCTTTAAATCGATCTTTTTATCAATCAATTAATCAATAAATCAATCAATAAAATAGTCAATCAGCATACCTATCTATCTCGCTTTCAGTCTATCAGTCTGTTCACCCACCTACCTACCTACCTACCTACCACTCTTTCAGTCAGTTTATCAGTCAATCAGTCTACCTACCTCCCTACTCATCTTTCTTTCAGTGAGACTGTCTATTAATCACTTAGTCTATCGCTTAGTCAGTCAGTTTATTTACTTACCTACCTACCTATTTCTCCTTTCAGTCAATTATTTTATCAGTCAATCAGTCAGTCTACAGATTAATCAGTCAATCGGTCAGTGTACCTACTTACCTATATACCTATCTACTTATATTTCAGTTAATCTTACCTACCTACGTATCTCTCTTTCAGGCAATCTATCAGTCAGTCAGTCTATCAGTTAATCAGGCAGTCTAATTACCTACCTGTAACTTATATCTGCCCTATGACAACCAAAAGATGATAGCCAAGTGTGTTCCCAGTTCTGTGCTAATATGAGGGATCTAACTGGGGCTCGGGCCTCGCTACAGTAAGTGGATTTGTTTAATAGTTTTATGCGTATTAATTACATTTTTAAATTTTATCATAAATATACAAACAACAATTTTTCGACAGACAAATTTAATGTAAATTAAGTAGCTTCAAATGTCATATCGTCTAAGAAACAGACTTGTTCAGAAATCAACGCATTCCTCGGCACTTAATTAAGCAGAGAGGACGTGCAGCGTGTGCTCCTCATTCCTACTCGAAGCAGGACACCAAGGCCAGGTATTTCTCGCGTTTCCCAACTCCGTCGTAGGATGCGCTCTTGAACATAATCCATGGATTACCCGGCGCCATCATTACTATTCCATTTCTCGCGGTATCTCGCATTCTGTTTTCGCACCACAAAGCTCTTTGAAATTACATGTTCTGGCTGGCAATAGGAAGAATGCTCACAAGTAATGGTCTTAGGACAGATATTACGTTATAAAATCCTAAAATTTTGGAAGAAAAAAAAAGCTTATTATAGTGGACTCCATCCGACAGCCCATCATCTGACCACACCTCATCTCAATATTCTGTTAGTCTCTTGTATTTCCATCTTTTTTGTTTAAGAACCTTTCATGTTCAGGTACGGAGAATATTCTTCTTCACGTGAAGTATTTTTGTTTAATAACGCCAAACCCTCGTTGAAATATTCGTAACTGAAGTACTGTAGGTCTACAACTGCTGCGAAGATGGAAATTGGTACACGGTGTATTTAATTGATGTAATAAAAACAAGAGAATGAGACGGAACCACGTCTTTACTTTCCATAATGCAGTTTACATGAAGGCGGAAAAACAAAAATTATCCCAAAAAGTATGCATGGATATGTTTTTAAGTCTCTTCAACACCACCAAATTACATTTCGTCTCATTTCTCTTATCTATACTCTAGCTACCAGCTCTGTCGTCTAAGGCGCTTGCCTGTTGATCCGGAGTTGCGTTCGGGCGCGGGTTCGATTCCCGCTTGGGCTGATTACTTGGTTGGGTTTTTTCCGAGGTTTTCCCCAACCGTAAAGGAAATGTCAGGTAATTATGGCGACTCCTCGGCCTCATCTCGCCAAATACCACCTCATGATCACCAATCCCATCAACGCCAAATAATCTCGTAGTTGATACAGCGTCGTTAAATAACCAAGTGAAAAAATCTATACTCTAATCACGACGTAAATAGCAGATCAGTTATCTGTGACATGCTAAGTATACCTCTTCATAGAACATCATGTTATTCATCATCTTTTACAATTTCCATCTCGCGACAATGGAATTTCTTGTCACAAAGTATTAGTGGTTGCAAGACAATAAACGCTCTAGAAAATGGGTTAAAGGATAAACTTCTTAGCAATTCACTCTAATTATACTGACTTAAACGGTCACTAACTATATGCTAACTTCTTTCTTTTGACATGCATTTTGATAGCGCTTTATTTTTACAATTGTCTCGTAATAATCTCTTCCTATTATCTAACATTATTTGAAATATATTAATATTCTATGTATATTAGTTTAATTCTGCTACATAGTTTTCATCTCATTGTTTAATTAATAGTTCATAGTATTTTACTGTTTAATTCATAAGTAACTTTTGTACACACTTAACTTTTATCGAAATCAAGTTGTTGTATTCTTTGTAGCTTTTAAGTTCATTCATAAGTACAGTATATATACTTTTTGCTGGTTCAGTAGAAGAGAAGGCCTTACGGTCTTAACTCTGCGAGGTAAAATAAATCATTATTATTAAACCTATTAGAAGATGAAATATTTTAAATGTGAGGAGAAAATAATTGGAAAAGTCGTTTCGGAATAGTTCAAGAAATGAAGCACTTTTCGAAAAGAAAAGAGCGGACCATATAGTTCGAAAGTAACAATTTATTTAAACTGACAGAAAAGTGATTTGGAAGTCAGATTAAATCTTTAATATTATCATACACTTTTTCTCTTAATTAACAATGGTTCCCGGACCCCTGGAGGTCCGCAAGTGATTTGAAAGGAGTCCGCGGATCCAATGTGTCTTCAAGCGATATTTTAACTCGCCTTAACTTTATGACATTTTCTGATTTTTATCAGCCTTCTAGAATATATTTTTCTTATCTCAGAATTTTGAGAGAGAGCTTGAAAGGAATGAGTTCGCCTGAAGGACTTCTCTTGGCTTGTAAATCTTGCGTATATACAATATGTGATATATTTTGCTTTTTTAATCCTATTGTCAGAGTTCAACTTCAATAATTGTGTTCACCTTTCAGGATAAGACTGAAGCAACGACAAAGAAATTAAACTCGAGGTCTCTCTCATTTACCAATCGAGAATTCGATTAATTTCCCATTCTCATTGACTTTCTAACAACTCATGATGATGAATCCTCGTCTGATATCTGGAAGTATAAAAATCATCATTGATTGACATAAAGATTATGACAATATCGTACTTTCCATAGTGAAACAAAATTGTATGAAAAACCTTATCTTGTAGACAAATAATAACTTGAACATAAAAGATTAAAGGGACTGTTAGAATTATCTAATGATTTCAGCTTAAAAATTGTGTTTCCTACAAGTTCCTGTTACAGTCTTGATTACATGCACCACCCATATATCCCGATGTTTTTCGAATTGCAGTACAACATTTAATGTTAATAACATATAAAGGATGTTTAATTCACTTACTTACTAATGGCTTTTAAGGAACCCGGAGGTTCATTACTGCCCTCACATAATTATGACATCGGTACCTATCCTGAGCAAGATTAATCCAATCTCTACAATCATATCTCACCTCCCTCAAACCCATCACTACCGTATGTCTCGGTCTGGCCTCCCCAACTAACATTTGCTGTGGTCGTGCCAGAGAATCAGTCCCATTCCGAGGCTTATTTTGGGGTTTCGTAACATGCTGTTTTTTTACGGTGATAGATTGTTAGCCCTTCGCCCAACCCCCAAGCTGGAGGATGATCCCTCATTGGCTGTCCGCGACTGCTTATTCAATATATTCGCAGCTACCCTCCATATTTGGAGACCGTCTCCTCTATCCGCAACTTGAGGACGCGTCATACAGTGGTGATAGGGACCCACAATACACGAGTTTAATTCACTACATTATGAAAATATTAAATGAGCAGAACATGATTACCAGACTTTACAAAACATTTTGAAATATGAGCTTCAAGGGGCTCGTGACGCTCATACGGTTGGGAAACAAACAAACAATTCTGCAATTCAAACAAGTAGCAATGAAATTCCAATAAATTTCTCCCAATCCCACGTATAGCATTATACTGGTAAACGAATGAAGGAGAAGCTGTTATTCATTCTTTATTTGTGGAGTTTATTTTAAAAGTGAATGTGGAAAACAAGTCCATGCCTGTGTTTATTTGCCTACGCTCCCACTTCTTTCCACTGCTGAACAGTGCTGTAAAGTTGTAAGTTATATCAAAGCTCATTAAACTGAACACTATTAACTGTGTGAAATTTGGATTTTACTGGTATTTGTGAAGTGTGTAACTAAAGCAAAAAGAAAAGGTTATAGCATGCCATAAATTATGTTTTGTACTTAATGCATAAAATCAGCCTTTTTAAGTTACTTTCCAGTTTAAGTATTCCTCTGATCAAGAATCTACATGAAGTCCTTAAATTATACGAACTATATATTATGTTATATTTCCATAAAAATACAACCATTTTCTATTTAAAACATCCCTACAGATAACTATTTTCGCACCTCAGTTGTGTATATGATTCATTCTCAACGGCAAGTTCTGCTTTGCAGTATTCTGGAAAAAATAGTATCAAAATTCCAGCTCATGATTTATTTTGTCAAAATGCTATTGAAGCTGTTATTTCAAACCTATGAGTAATATTACAATATTGCACTACAATTGTTCGGATAACTGATTTTTCGGATAACCGATCATTACGAAAACAAATTGTACCGATGTCATAGGAGCAGTATGAAACAAAGAAACACTGATATTAAACACAAAACTGTACATACAGTATATATTTTGTATCACACGTCTTACAAATAACACAGAGAACTGACTAGTCTAGTTTGACAAGTTCAAAATGGTCATTAAAGTAGGCCTACAGTTTAGGAAAAGAAGTCCATTTCCCCCCCCCCCCAGAGTTGAGAGACTCTTTTTTGCCGCTAAATCTCGCAAACAGCGCTAGCGAAACTTCTACATGGCGTGCGTGCAAATTTGAATTTACCGCTGGAACGCTTTCGGTTAATCGATGTTTCGGTTGATCGATATTCGGATAATCGTTGCTCTACTGTAATACTACTGCATTGCAGTTATTGAAGTACAACATTTGAGAGTAAAGTAACATTATCTAAGTTCATAATTTAGTACCCATAGATCAGTTTTAGTATTTCACACATTTTTATAATTATTGCAACTTGGAAGGCTTCACAATTTTCACTGCAAGGCCAGATTTATGAACATTGTGTTCCTAGTGTTGTACCGAAATTATTTAATCTCGGAATTTAATCAGAAATAATAACATTACTGTACATAGGCGTGAATACAATCTTGAAAGCAGAGGTTAAATGCAAGAAATATCTAGTATAGCCTATCAAACATTTCAAAAGTAATAAAAAATAATTAAAATTATATATTTCAGAGACAAAATACCACAGTGTAGCCCCTCTTTTCAGCAACACCACTACTAACAAACCATGGTTTAACTAATGAAGATATGAAAATGAGAAACGCAACCAGGCCACTACTGTGGACATTTTCATCCGTCCCTAGCTCATCAACACCCAGACAGCGGTACAATCCAGTTTCAGTTGACAAAGCACTAAAAATATTTCCCGAAAGATGAGAATGAAGTTAACGAGTCGTGCTGATCGGTGGCATATTTGAGCCATGAGGCAGAACTACTCTGAAACTCTGCTAAGTGGTTGTGTTTCAAATGACACTAACGAATTTCGTTACCTGTGGTTTATTTCCAAGCTTAGGCTATAGTAGGCTATAGATATCAGAAAAATGAAGAGCGTATATTTTAATTAAGTTATTAGATAATGATGATGATGATGATGATGACATTCATCATGATCTGTAATGTTCCATTACGAGTGCGGATCCGTAGCAAGGCAGATGTAATCTGCTGCGAATGGAATCTGATTGGCTGGAAAATGCAGTAATTTACTAGTGAGTATTAGGACATGTCCAATAATAAATATGAAGAGTCCACTGCAAGAATGATGGATGTCACTTTCTTGTCGAAAATGAACCAAGACTGTCAATGCATAGCTTAAGACATATAGAATGTACATAGAGCGTTATATGCCATTACCACTGATAGTCATTGTCCAATAATGATAGGAAAATCACAGTTAAGCTTTGAGCAGTAAGCATTTCAAACTTTCAATTGCTTCTCCTGAAAAATGTATTCGAAATGACATCCATCATTCTTGCAGTAGACTCTTCACATGTAAAAAAAATTAACATGGACATAGAAGTGTTAGCCATAGTTTTGCCATTGAAAGTTTCCATCACAATGATGAATATGCTTTCAAATCGCATCTTCAAGCCGAGTTTCTATTTCATCTAAAATTTCCGGACGCAAGTATACTTTGCATTTTCGTCGGTGGAGTTGTAATTGAAATATCTGAACAGTAATGTTTTTGTACTCTTTTCTCTTCCACAGTAATGAAGTTTAATCGAGTGTATTGTGTATCTGTTGGAACGATAGCGCTGTTATTTCCGAAGAAAGAAAATGAAATACCAGAGATGAAAGGAGTTTTTCCAGAACGAATGGAACACGAGTTTTATCTTTGTTTGAGCAAAACGAAGGCAATGAGAAAGACGTGAACATTGTACCGTGGTATTTTAGCGGAATACGCATTGTAACGCTTTTCATTCAAATTTTTACTTTGAGAATTATTACATTTATGAAAGAATACAGCATTTTGTTATACAACCTCTCTAAATGTGGTTATAGAAATCTTGTGTGAATTATTATATTTCTTAGACGATACCTACTTGTATGACGGAATTATACCCACAAAAGAATTCTAGAGAACTTAATGTTGAAAAGGGTGAGTTTTTACTTAGTTTAGAAGTGGCTAATGAATTCCGTCCTCCTTTTAAGTAACGAAATGTTTTGTGTCCCTTGACACGAGATCTGTAGTTTTAGGGGAGAGTTGGGTAGTATCGGACATTGGGTAATATCGGACAGTGAGTTTCTTTCATCTACAACCAGATGATAGTACCTGAATGACATGGTTACGTTTCTGTGATGTCGCATACAGTTACGTAACCACGTCATTCAAGTACTACCATCTGTGGTAGATGAAAGAAACGCACTGTCCGATACTACCCAACTCTCCCCTACATTTCTCCCGAGGAAAGTCACGACAAAAATCTAGTCACCTTTATTATTACAACACCATCGACTGAGTTCAAATCCCGAACCTCCGATATAATAGTAAGCAAGTAACTAACCAATCATTAAATGACTGCCGAAAGAACTAATACTAATACCGATTCTCAAAAGTAACTTCACGTTAATGAATGTGAAGTCGCGACAAACAATTCTGTCTCCGCTTTAACTTGTGAAAATCTATTCCAAAATAGATATTTTTCCTACAGTTCATCACTCCAGTCTTAGAACAAATCAACGGCTATTAAAAATGCACGACGTTTTGGAAAACAGAACTATAGTTTTCATACGTCAGTGGATTTAAGTACCATGATTAGAACGTTACTATGCTGTAGGTAAAAGCAGAAGAGTCGCATTTTGTACTTTCTGTGAACAGACCACGAATTAAGTTCGGAGAACTAATCCTCAACATTTAACGATGAAAGAGTAATGGAACGGAGAAAATTCTCCGTTCCATTACTCTTTCATCGTATGATGACGCAGAGGTTCTGCATGTAAATGTCATATGTACTTCGGTACATTAAATAATATATATGATATGCGTAGACGGCGCTTATTCCGTCGGATCCCGGCCAACTAGTCACTCATAACGAGTGCACCTCAGCACATATGTGGACTTCAGTCCTACGTTAATAGAGATCTATGCCGTAGTGCAGAGGGCGGCCACTAGAGGGAACCCAAGAGTTGGAACTTAATCTGAGACGATTCTGTCCGGCGCCGGGGTAGATATCCGGTGTGGCTTAGTGGATAAAGCATCAGCACGTAGAGCTGAAAACCCGGGTTCAAATCCCGGCGCCGGAGAGAATTTTTCTCCGTTCCATTACTCTTTCATCGTATGATGACGCAGAGTGTCTGCATGGAAATGTCATATATATTTCGGTACATTAAATAATATATACTCAACATTTAAAGTAAACAAATCTGTCACCAATAATCCAGGATTGGTACAAATATTAACAATATGTGCCACATAAAGTTCTACATACTGCCTCACAACATCTTTCACGAACAATGATGCGCCAGATTTACAATCTTACCCTTAAGAAACACTTACTTTTCGCTGCTGCTTTATTGGCTTCTGCCATGTGCTCTTGTAAGTATATATTTGCAAAAGAATATCTTAGTCGCTCATCATTGTCACTAATTAGTATTACACCAAAAATAATGTTCAAATCTTTGTTTAAAAAATTCTATATCAGCCAAGTTCAACCGTAACTCGTACGTGTTAGTGGCATTTGAGCTACGAGCACCCCCACCTCCTTGACTTGAGGGGAAAGGACTTGCCAGCTGTCCGTCCCTTAATATGACATTCACATTAGTTCATTCGCAATGGCGGCGGTCTTGTGAGTTATTGTAATTTTCAAGCTTATCCAAAGACGCGCAGATATTCATTTCACGAATCATGGGAATTGCAATATTTTTGTGTCAAAGAGAACGACCAAGTAAAGTGTCTCATTTGTTCTAAATATGTAGTGAGGCTCCACTTCAAATGGAATTACTTGAATTACAGAATTCAACTACAATTAAATAGTCTAACAAAGAAGGCTAGGAACTATTCAAATCACTGCCCTGTAATAGATTTTTCCTAGAATCTTTCCACATACGCCTTATGGCTAGACTTCTTCTCTGCCTTTCTAGTGATACATTTAATATAGATTTCAGGGGTTTCACATGTTCTCGAGTCCACACCTGTGGAGTAACGGTCAGCGCGTCTGGCCGCGAAACCAGGTGGCCCAGATTCGAATCCCGGTCGGGGCAAATTACCTGGTTGAGGTTTTTTCCAGGATTTTCCCTCAACCCAATATGAGCAAATGCTGGGTAACTTTCGGTGCTGGACCCCGTGCTCATTTCACCGGCATTATCACCTTCATTTCATTCAGACGCTAAATAACCTTGTTGTTGATACAGCATCGTAAAATAACCCAATAAAATAAATAAATAAACTTGTTCTCGATAACTTCGCCGTTTCCTGTATCCTGTGTGTTGTCTACATTCAGAATAGTCCGCAAACACCGATTGCCCCTCCCCCCTGTATCAGATCGCACATCGTCGAGATCACCCACATAGTAACTACACATATCAGTTGACAGTGATCTGAATATTCAGCTGTAGGACGTTGATGATGATTTCCAGACTACCTAAAGTAAAGATAGTAAATTGACTAGGTCTCCACCTCTGTGATTACTAATGGACATATTGGTAGAAATATGACGACTAAAATGCATTTTTTTAGGGAAGGAATACCCGAAAAATCTAACCACATGATCATTTACTGATTTATCTTCGTAAAGATACGGAAGATCGACTTTCAGATTCAAATTACTTTTCATTAATTTTACTATACGAAAATAAAAATATTTTCTTAAAATAAGCCACGATTTCTCAAAAATACTTTCATGATCGCTAGGTATTTATATGGGTAAAAGTTTAAATTGGAGCATTCAAGTTGCAGAAACCTGCAAAAAAGTATTCTCATTAATCCACTCGTTTAGGCGATTGAAGAATGTTCTACTCTTTTCCATGAAAAAAAAAAGTTAGTGCAAACATTCGTGATGCCCCACTTCGATTACTGTGATATTCTGCTTACTGATCTAAGCGTTACTTCGGCGCAGAGACTACAACGTGTTTATAATATGTGCGTCCGAAACGGATATTGCGTCTGCAATATTCGCCGGGCTGATCACGTAACACCATCCCTCGAAATGTTGTCCTGGCTCCGTCTAGAAGATCGTAGGAAAATCCACTGTCTTTCCCTTCTCTTTCACGTATTGCATTTCTCCACTTCTGTCTATCTTGCGTCTCGTTTTCAAAATTTATTCACCCATCATAACCTAGACACACGATCACAACACTCCTCAATATTATCCATTTCCTCCCACTGAACATCCTCATATTCATCTTCTTTCACTGTGGCTGTTCCTCGGCTTTGGAATTCCCTACCGAGTAATGCCAGGGACTGTCAGACATCAAACCAATTTAAGAATAGGCTAACGAAATATTTTTCTAACAATTCTTGTTAACAATAATAGCTGTTTCAGGTTTCTCAATGTTTAATGGTTATATATATCACAGATAAATATCTAAATTAGCTCTCATTATTATTATTATTATTATTATTATTATTACTATTATTATTATTACTATTATTATTATTACTATTTCTTACTAATGTTTATTATTGTCACACTAACATTACCCAACTTTCATTATTTACTTTCATGTTGTTTTATGGTCTAGATATTAATGTAATAACTATGTAAGCTATTGTATTCAATTAGAATTAGAGTCTGACTGGGCGGAAGAGAAGGCCTACTGGCCTTAGCTCTGCCAGATTAAATAAATAAATTAGTTATTATTATTATTATTATTATTATTATTATTATTATTATTATTATTATTGATAAGCAGGCTTGTATATTCACAATAGCACAGTTTGCTGAAGAACGGTTAAAATTAAAAGCGTTTTCGAATAAAACTAAAGCTAATAAAAATAAATGTATGACGGTTAACTATACATCTCGTGGTACATGTGTTTACGTCATTGAAAAGGTCCTAACCTATATGAAGAGTGATCGATGCTACGCAGTCTGTAAATTTAGACACGTGGAGATGTGTTCGTATTGGGATTGTTCATGCAGACAAGTGCGGAATGGCTGGTCTGATTTTTATTTGAGTGTATCTCCGTGTTCCCGTGAGCAAATGTCTTGTTAGATCTTCACATTGTGAGGAAAGGGCAGTCTATTCTACCATTCACCCTCACAACCTGTACTGCAGTTCCTATCAATTCACTTTCAAACTGCAGCACCTCCAGAGATTTCGAGCTCCCAAGACGGTGAATTGTAGTTTTATTGGATTCCAGAAAAAGAACCTTGTGCCAAAAGATGGGAGAGAATTTTAGAATGAAAAAAGTTTCTGAGGAAAATGTACTGTTCGAAGTCTTTTCCGAAGTATCAACATTTGTCAACAGAATTGAAGAAGTTCCTGTATCTTTTAACTGTTATTCATCCTCATATAGTCCTACAGTATCATTATCTCGTCTTTGGAATTCTCTACCTAGCGACATCAGGGATTGCCGGACGCTTTCGAAATTCCAAATTAAGTTAGAAATGTATTTTTGCCTAGTGAAATTTATTATTAATAAGTTACTAGATGTGTCGATTACAGCCTTTCTCTAATCTAATTGTATTTCTAGTTTGCATTATTAGTTGCCCTTTCTCGTTTAGATATTTAGATTAATAATTTAATATAGATCTTCAGTTTTGTTTAATAATATATATATATTTAAAATTTTTAATGCGTTTGCATTATCTTCTTTGTTTTGTTTTACTGTAATTGTAAACGTTCTTTTTTGTGTAATTGTATATCATTTAATTAGTTTCTTCGCTTCTGTCCTACAATGTTGTATGTATTCATATTTCTGATAATAATAATAATAATAATAATAATAATAATAATAATAATAATAATAATAATAATTTTGAATTCAATGCTAAGGATAAAGCCATTGCTCATTATTATTATTATTATTATTATTATTATTATTATTATTATTATTATTATTATTATTATTATTTCGTAGTCCTTGGAAACCTAAGCAATGGCTTTATCCTAAGCATTGAATTCAAAGTTTTAATTTACTATCAAAAATTTTTAATCATTATATCATTGGCAATCAACGCATTGCCATTCCTCCATTTGGTCCTCTTCATATTTTTCTGGTGATCCGGAGCTTAGTTCGGCCGTGGGTTCCATTCCCGCTTGAATTGATTATCTGGTTTGATTTATCCTCCGAGGTTTGCCCCAACTGTAATAAGATATGTCAGGTAATCCATGGGGAGTCTTCTGTTTAATCTAATCAAATACCATCATACTATGACCAAACTCTCGGCGCTAAATAACCTAGCAGTTCATACTGCGTCTGTAAGTAACTGAATTAAAGAAATCAAGAATAGACATAGCCTATAATTTAAAATTAAATCTGAAATTAAAAATTTTCCTATTCCCTCTTGTGCGACGTATCTCTCTCGTGGATATTATCACTCTCAGCTACGCTTCGGGTACTGAACTTTCGATTCATGAATAAAACCCTACTTCGTGCGCGCACACATACGCACGCACGCACGCACGCACGATACGAAGACTCTTGCGACATATATTCAATATGTAGTAAACTATCAAACTTATCAGATTACGTCATAGTTTGTCACTTTATATAGCCGCCGATGTATAGAAAATGGACGAGCAATACTAATAGAAACCATTTCATTGAAGTTACTTCCCTTGTTTTCATTCAAAATATCGCTACTTTGCTCGCTCTGACTCTCTCATAGACTGATTTGAAAATATTAGTTTTCACCAGACTTTCCTCAATGTGCCATGCGAACTAGAACTAACCCCGCTGGCTCCGAATTAAAACTTTTACTTCAATTAGTAGAATCCTCGTGAGGGGGACGGAAAGATATACAAGCCCACTCGACTCCACTGTAGGACTGACAGAAAATAAAATAGCTATACAAAAATAATATACAGTGTGGGCGAAAAGTAACTCCCTAATGGAAATCGTTAATACATTTTGAATACATTAATGTATTGTCATGAAACTTACAGTATGTTTTCTTTATAATGATAGAAAATGACCCATAATGGTGCATCGCACGACACTGCAGAAAAAACTCACCTGTCTGCCCATTACGAAGTCTGGTGTTCTGTAGTACAGAGGCGGACAGTGCACACGGGCCTCAAGACCATCAAGAATTACAATTAAAAACTCATGAACACAGGATCTGTGGTGGGTATTCGCAGAAGTGGTCGTCCTTCGAATCCAGGTCAGAAGAAATTATACAATTGGTACGGGAAATGTTCACCAGAAGCCATAAAACGCCAATACAACAGGCACCTCGTAAAAGCGACCTTACCCGCTACACGATCCGAAATGTTTTATAGAAGAAACAAACTATTCATCTATGGAAGCCACATTACTGTCAAGAACTATTGGCGCAAGACTGTGACCGTCTGGTGGAGCTTCTTGGCTCTTCTGGTGAATGTATCCCATACCAATTGCACATTTTCCTCTGAGCTGGAGCTCTTTTCTGCAGTGCCTTGCGATGTGCCATTATAGGTTAGTTTCTACACTGTAAAGAAAACATCCTATAAGTTTCATAACAATATATGAATATATAGAACATAGTAGGAAGTTACTTTCAGCTAGAGTTGAACAACGATCGAGAAAGCAAGACTAACAGTGTCCGCAAAGCCGAAAACCCGCACGACAATGTTGTATACGTCGCGTCGCGTCGTTGGCGTGAAGACTGCTTGTGAGTGTTTCAAGACTTCGGGAGTGATCAACTCTCGAACGTCAAGTAGTCTTGAATCGCAACAGTTGTTTATACCAGACTAAACTTTTATCTACTTTGCAACTCTTATATATGTATAAACAATCAAGTAGCCTATTTGAAACATCATCTCTACCTTTCAGTGTATAATAATCCGTTCCCCAATCTTTATTTAATTACTAGGCTCTTATTAAAAGGCTAGGAATTTTCTCTTCGTATGTTTGAGATCAAACAATCACAAGTAAAAAAAAAAAATTAACGCTTTATTTAACGTTATGTTTTATGTTTCTTAGAAATGAAAATTTATTTGAGAATTGTTTTTTTTTTCTTTTTTAAATAACCATAGGTAATATAATAAAAATATTAATAATAATAATAAAAATAATACTTTATTTATACTGGCAGAGTTAAGGCCATAGGCCCTTACACTCTACCAGGTCACAAAGTATACAAGCAGTTAAAATTTAACAAAAAGTTAAAGAACAGAATACTAACATATTACAAAATAATAATAATAATAATAATAATAATAATAATAATAATAATAATAATAATAATAATAATAGCATAATAAAATCGACACTAAACAACATGAAAATAATACTATAATAGAAAAAAAAAAGTAAAATACATTAGAATATAGTAAAAGGAACTCATATAATAGAACCAGAATATTTTGATAACTAAGATACTGTTCTGTTTTGTATTTTTGTCTCAATTAAACATTTATAATGTTATTTATTTCAATGATGTAGGTTATTTAAAGTTACGAAATCTTTCCACGCTGACCAATGCTATTTCGAGAATGATGAGCGAGACTCGAGCGCATGAGAGTTACGAGACGAGACACGAAAAACAAATGCAACGAACACAGTGAGCGAGAGCGGCAGTTAGTTTTGTTCATGTCTAATTTCCGCCCACCCCGAAAATCTCACACTCATGCGAAGCAACTCTTCAAGTAGCCTACTGGATTTTGTTCTGTGCATCACTGTCAAAAATATATTAATAAAAGTTTACACTAGTTTGAAATGTTATGCATAGCAAGTCAGATGACTTTTTTTCAAACTGTTCTCTGTAAATATGTAAAACAATGTTAGTGAAGATGTGATATTATTAAACTTAGTTCCAAAATTGAATTATACGTGATTTATTATAAATCAGTTCTAATGATTTCTTATGGATTTATATTACGTAGTTTCAAGGGAAAAATTGTTCCGGGGCCGGGTATCGATCCCGGGACCTCTGATTGAACGTACCAGCACAGCGGTAACATCATGATTGTTGACCAATTATTTTATTTCATCTAACTTGTATTATCAAAAATGACGAGACATGTGTCGTTTAATTCTTTTTATCAGCAAAACAGTCCCTAAGGGCCGTATTCATAGACATTTTTAGCGCGGGCTTTCGGTTGATGATCAGCGTTTTTCGTATTCATAAACCAGTGTTAGCGATAGGATATGATTTGAATTCTGTACAAGCAACCAGTGGTTAGCCGGGGCTAGCTTAGTACGCTCGTAGCGCGTGCTGCAAAATGTCTATGAATACCATCCTAAGATTTTGAATTGAGGAAATATAATTTTCAGTGTGCTCTGAAATTCGAGGAAATGGCCTAATCATTCTCATTGCAAGTCTTTCCACTTTTCAGTGCTTGCCTATTCTCCGACTCCACAGTTGGCGATCCATCCAATATTATAGTCTATCCTCAATGTCCGCTATTCCATGGCTCTTAAACACCTGCTCTCATGTTGTCCTAGACCTTCCTCAGTACCTTCTTTTTAGGGGAGACCAAGTTAGGAGCATCCTCTGACAAGTCTATACTATCTCACAACTCTAGAGTCAATTTTATCTGTGACCATCTCTTCAGCATTCATTTCAGTTCTATAGTAATGTCTATAAGAGATGTCTTTGCGTGGAAAAGAAATTCCGTCCCCGCATTACCTAACGGGACAAGCGTGGCTCTTGAAAACCGCCGCCTAATAGAAAAATCCACGTCTTGTGTCCATTGTCGGACTTGAAGCAAGCAAGAACGCGGAAAAGCTCAACTCGTGGCTCGGTAAGAGTGCCGATAACTTAGGTTTGACTCGCCTCTAATAATATGATGGTAATACAATATATGTGGATTGCAAGCAACAGTGTAAACTAAAACACTTGAAGAAAACCTGCTCCACAAGTATTTATGCGCTAACCTCATCGAACTATGAGTGAAGAAAAACTAAATACAGAAAGACATCATGTTCCACAGCAGTTTTCCCAACAATTCTGTAGAGAATCGACTCTCGTTCCCTTCGTTACGAAGTTGTCAACTGAGTTACATCTGGGTCAGAAACTCAAATACTCGGGTGTCATCAGTCGTCTTGCCCACCACAAATCTCATGCTCTGTCGAACACTGCTGGCTTTGGTTGAGAGATAGAAGACTCCAATGTGGTGAATTACTGTGAATTCGGGGGAGCGGTGTCGTCACTGCGTCCATTGTAACGGCTCGGATCGAAACACATGAATTCCTTACCAGCTTTAATAATTGAGAACCGTTGGACCGGCGAATGCGGTGGTCAGCATAATAGGCGCCCCTTTTGAGAAATACAGCCGGTTAATTCTGTGGCGCGACAAAGGCATCCAATTCAGAAACAATGCGTGAAACAAATCAATTAGGGAATTTAAAAATGCGCTATGAGGCAGATGTTAGCTGACAGACTTTTTTAACAAGTTTGGCAAGAGCACACGACCCAATCAGTGGCTACATCATCTGTGACGGCTAGCTGGTCAGATTGCACCATTGATATAGGTTTTAAAATGGAAGAATTCAATTGAAACAGAAATACTCGATCTCTAAACTCAGCTGGACATCATCTCCTCGCCACATGCGTCCATTTTAAATGTTTACCCTTATGGAAATGACGTGTTCAGTTTCCATTGCTGCTCTGTTACAATTGTTAGAGGCTTCCATTCAAATGCCGTCAGCGTAAGTTAATTTAATGGCGAAGGGAGACGATAGTAGGGAAAAATTTTCTTGTATGCTTATAAATAATAATTACTCTTACACAAGTTTAGTGTTTATCCAGTGGAGTTTGTTGCTGTCGAAAAGATTATTCGAGTATAATTCCTCATTTCATATCTACTAATATTGCCACAATTTTAACAGATTTTGTGTGTTGTCTTCTTCTTCTTCTTCTTCTTCTTCTTCTTCTTCTTCACAGTTTTGGACCATTAGTCTGTCTCGGCGTAATCAATGAAATGAGTATAATGTGAGGAAAAAGCAACTAAAAGTTTCGTGAACACGTGTATTTGCAAAGGAACGTGGGGCTGTGAGGAAAATCTGTGTGAGCTCCAAGAGGTTGGCCATTTGTCTCAATTCGTTTGCCGCCGTTCCATTGGACAGAAAAGCCGAAAATGGACGTAACTGCATAGGTACTACATAAGGAGGATAGATGTTCTGCTTAATACTATACCGTTTTATGCAAATCTAGTCTTTCAGGTGAAGCTCCCTGTAAAGCAGATTTGAATAATTTCAAGGGGAAAATTGTTCCGGGGCCGGGTATCAATCCCGGGACCTCTGGTTGAACGTACCAGCGCTCTCCCAACTGAGTTACCCGGGAACTCCACCCGACACCGTCTCAATTTTCCCTTTATTATTATATAAATTATTCTAACTATACCGTTTATTTGGTCTCTGAGAATTTCTTCTCTCTCTCTCTCCATCTGTTTCCCACACATGCTGTTATCTACTATTGACATAATATATATCTAGCCCATTACTTTCATAATTATATATTTGAATCGAAATGTGTGCTATTTTTATATCTCTTATTGTTTCATGTTTTACATAATATCTCGAATATTCTTTGCCTGCATGTATAAACTCAAAATCTATCGGCTGTATGCTACTATCTTTGTTATATTTCTGAAACTTCTGCCCTACAAGATGACAGAGATTTTGGTAATCTTTTAAAATTTCAATAGAGTTTCTCCTCTAGTTTAGTTTCTACGAGTTGTTTAAATGCTACCGCACATTAATTGATATTTTTAGGGATTTAATTCAAGATCTTAGGGGCCTATTAAGTGTAGGCCTATTCCACATATTTGGTAAGCTAATACGATACTTGGATGTAATGAAATCCTTTCCTCTTAAGAGAACTTATTCTTAACGTGAAACGTTCTAGCTTGAGGGTCAATTTGGAAAAAAAAATTACGGAAATGTTAATACCTGACGTCAATTGCTTAGCAACGAGTTACGTCACACTATTCTGACGTCACGTGCATAGCTGCGGATCAGACTTACATTGATATAGTGTTTGTTTGAGGGACAAATTTACTTACTTAGCTACTTCCTTTCATGAATTATATTTCTCATTTCTCTTACCTTAAACCAATATTAACAGTTCTTCAAAAAACCAATTCAGTTCAAACGGTAATTCAATTATAAACAGTTGTACATATACAGTATATGGTGTATATTCAATAAAATAATAAAGAGAAAATACTCATTAACAATACAAAACATAAATTTCATTAAATTGATTTCACTTTCAATCATATTCATAACTAGCCGTACCCGTGCGCTCAGCTGCATCTGTTAGAAATAAATATGAAGTAATTACATAATTAAAATAGAACGTTTGATCCAGGGAACATTCGTGTTTGATAGAAGGATAAATCGTTTAATATGTTACTTAATTTAAATTGCATCCAAATAATTAAAATGCGATCATTTTGGTCCAGAGACACTCATTTGGTGCAATGACAATTCATTTAACCTGTTTCTTAATTTTTATTACATGCAACCATAGTTTAATGAAGATTGACATCATTTAGATTTAATATGTATATTTTATTTTAATTGTTATAGGTTTCCATTGAATTATGGTAATAACTTAATTTTAACTCTTGTTTTCTACGTATTCAGTAAATGGCGCTTGGCCCACTATGGTTGTGAACCCTTCAAATAACTTAAATTATATTATATAATATTACATATTATATTATATTATATTATATTATATTATATTATATTATATTATATTATATTATATTATATTATATTATATTATATTATATTATATTATATTATATATTATATCAGAAGGTACTGTAATAACATTATAGCATTATGTCCATCTAGAGAAACTACACTATCCAATGGTGAAATAATAATTAATTATACAAATCGGTTAATTTAGCTTCCGATATTACTTCATACAAACACAGAAACATTCTCAGTAGGCTATCTTTCATAGCTTTCGATTGTTGCTGTCCAAGGCCTCTTATAGACGAAGTCATTTGTTTTTTAATTCATTGCACGGCCTTATATGGCAGTTATTTTAATTTTATAACTCATTTATCTCATTAAATATCAGTCCTATCAAAATATTTCAAGGAATAAAACTTATCGCAAATTATTTTTAAAGAAACGTTTGTTATGTAACATTTTTCACAAAAATCAATAATAAGCGAGATATTTCGATTTATTTAATTCAGGCCCCCTTATAACCCCCTTTTTAAATAATGTATTTTGAATGCCATATAGCCTAAAATCTAAGTTACAACGAACTTAATTTATATTCCAATTTTCATCGAAATCTGTTCAGCCATTATCGCGTGAAAAGGTAACAAACATACAGACAGACAGACAGACAGACATACAAACAAAAATTTCAAAAAAGCGATTTTCGGTTTCAGGGTGGTTAATTATATATGTTAGGACCAATTATTTTTGGAAAATCGAAAATTACCAGAAAAATTTCGGCTACAGATTTATTATTAGTATAGATTCTTGTAATTAAGAATCAATTCTTTAAAAACACCCAACCGAGAGCATTAAATTTTCATGCAATTACAAGGATGCTATGGATTCCCTTTAACATTGTTTAGTATTCAATTTTTAAAGTTTCACTGTTTTAGGTTCGGACTACTTCCTTGAGGGTTTACATACTTATTCCTTGTATAATACTGCACACGAATACTGAAGTATTAGCGAAAACTACAACAATTCGTTGGTCACTTTTAGTTATCTTAAGAAATGCCAGTCTATTCAAGAGAATAAATTCAGACATAATGGACTATTACTGGCTAGTCATGAAATTTCTTAAGAACTCGTCTGTGATGCAAAACAGTTCAGTAACGGAGAAACAATAAAGAGATGCATGATTAAAGCTGCCAAATTAACCTGTCAAAGTGAAATAAACGATTCTAAAGTATTACGATGTCCTGGCGCGCTCCTAAAAACGTCACTGATAATGAGGAAGAAAATCGAAGTACTCAAAGAAAACCTAAACAGAACTCTTACTAACTTACTGGCTTTTAAGGAACCCGGAGGTTCATTGCCGCCCTCACATAAGCCCGCCTTTGGTCCCTATCCTGAGCAAGATTTAATCCACTCTCTATCATCATATCCCACCTCCCTCAAATCCACTTTAATATTATCTTCCCATCTACGTCTCGGCCTCCCTAAAGGTCTTTTTCCCTTCGGCCTCCCAACTAACACTCTATATGCATTTCTGGATTCGCCCATACGTGCTACATGCCCTGCCCATCTCAAACGTCTGGATTTAATGTTCCTAATTATGTCAGGTGAAGAATACAATGCGTGCAGTTCTGTGTTGTGTAACTCTCCATACTCCTGTAACTTCATCCCTCTTAACCCCAAATATTTTCCTAAGCACCTTATTCTCAAACACCCTTAACCTATGTTCCTCTCTCAAAGTGAGAGTCCAAGTTTCACAACCATAAAGAACAACCGGTAATATAACTGTTTTATAAATTATAACTTTCAGGTTTTTTGACAGCAGACTAGATGAGAAAAGCTTCTCAACCGAATAATAACAGGCATTTCCCATATTTATTCTGTGTTTAATTTCCTCCCGAGTATCATTTATATTTGTTACTGTTGCTCGAAGATATTTGAACTTCTCCACCTCTTCAAAAGATAAATTTCCAATTTTTATATTTCCATTTCGTACAATATTCTCGTCACGAGACATAATCATATACTTTGTCTTTTCGGGATTTACTTCCAAACCTATCTCTTTACTTGCTTCCAGTAAAATTCCCGTGTTTTCCCTAATCGTTTGTGGATTTCCTCCGAACATATTCACGTCATCTGCATAGACAAGAAGCTGATGTAACCCGTTCAATTCCAAACCCTCTCTGTTATCCTGGACTTTCCTAATGGCATACTCTAGAGCAGTCGTGGCGAAAATATGACTCACGAGCACATTGTGGCTAGCAGTGACAGCTGTTCATTTCTCTTACTTCCTGCCTTCTCCAACTCTCGCCCTCTCACTCACTGGAATCAAACTCCGTTCCATTTGCTTATTTGTCTCTGACCAGCGAGTGGTGTATCGTCCAATGTCTCTCTCTCGAAACCAATGTACCTCTACAAAAACGAAAGTTTCAAGGAGGATGGTAGGACGCATTTTTTGCTGCCAATAAGATGAGTATATTAAATGTATGATTTGTTCACAAGTATTACGAGGAAACGGTTGTATAACATAGAACAGCATTATAATACATGTCACTCATGAAACATTAAAAAGTGAAGTATTATTATTATTATTATTATTATTATTATTATTATTATTATTATTATTATTATTATTATTATTATTATCTCCATACGTCGATTCTTTTTCTGCAGATGTACGAATAATGTCGTTAGATCTTCAATTTAAACTCACAGATTTACAATGTAATGTTAAATGAAAGCTAGATGTAAGGACTTGACAAATGTTGAACTTTTCAAATCTTTGCCAAAAAATAAATAACTGAACTTCGTTCTTTGGCTTGCTCTGTTGAAGCCATGTTCGCTACAACTTACGTTTGTGAAAAATTATTTTCAACAATTAAAATAGTAAAAACCAAATTTAGATCATGACTGACAGACAAATATCTTCGTGATCAACTACGACCGGCAGTAAGTGACATAATTCCTAATTTTGAAACTCTGTCGCTGAGACATTCTGAAGACAATTAATAGGTTGTGATAATGTGCCCTATGTTTTATCATTCATTTCTTTCTTCGTTATACGTACTAAACATTAGTTTGTAACCTTATACTGTCTAAAATTATATTTAAGTGCTTGGCATAAGGAAAATTAAATCCGTTAATAAGTCAGACAGTTACTTCACTTCCCCTTCGGGTGTCCGCCTCCCTCCACAGGTGCTATGCACGTTGCAGATTACACAATGGCTCGGCGCACGATGACATTTTCGCCACGGCTGCTCTAGAGCAAAGTTAAAAAGTAAAGGTGATAGTGCAACTCCTTACTTTAGCCCACAGTGAATTGGAAACGCATCTGACAGAAACAGAACTCTACAAATCTCAAATGTTGCCTTGCTGGCTGTATTGCGACACAGGTCACACACATTTCCACGGCCTCGTTTATCGTAGTACAACACAGGAAGTGACTACAAAGCGGAAAATTTCGACACCCCTGAGACAGGAAGCAATAAGACTGCTCTTCAAGAGGAATGAAGAAGGATTACAACGCCAAGTAAACTAGCAATGAAAAGCACATTAAAAGCTATTATACAGCGGCTTAATCAATGTTACAATTTCATGCATTCAAAGAGGCAGAACGTTATAATACAGTAACGTTGTTACAAGCGTGCAGCGCGTTCCCATTCAATATTAAAGTTAGAGAGTAAGCAAAGGGAGACGGAGGACACTGCTTCTTCTGTGTATAAATCACATTTCCCTATCTATAAGCGACTTTATTACAGAGGAGCCCGTTCTCTGCGATAATTAATGTTGGCTATGATCACGTATTTTCTAGATAATAAAACTCTAAGCGATAGATCTGTCTATGAAGTAAAACCTTTCGACTTTATCGCTTTCCTTTATGAATTTCTTAAGATATCTCGTGTTCTCCTCACATTGCCACAAGCAATACGACTTGGAAAAGCGAGGTCAGAGCTTTATCTTAAACTTAAACTAAAGAAACCGAAACCGGAGTCTGATATCTAACGGGATATACTAGAATTTCTTCTTCCATGATTAACATTAAACCGTTATCTATCAACACAGAAATATTTAAAATGCGATTAAATTTCAAGTGATTAAAACTGTGTTTTCATTTGTGAATTCTAAATGTTTCATATCATAGGAAAAATCACTAGCCTATCACTTTAAATGCATTATTTCAATTCTGTGGTGTTTGGTTAGAACATGGTAACTCCATAAATGTGCCCTTTTTAGCTCAAAGCGCAGCTCTATATAAAAAAGTTATCTTTCGTTTGGTATAGCCGTGAAATCTCCATATATTTTATGTTATTTTCATTCACATTTTAAAGTAATGTAGAATTATGATTTGTATAAGAAAAGTGAAAATAAGAATGGTTGTATTTCAAAACAGGCTTTTTGAAGTTATCATGTTTTGAACAAACACCATAGAATTGAGGCATTCCGTATAATAATGGTGAACTCAGCATCGAATTCAGTATTTTTTTTACTAAAACATCTATACTCGATCTACAAGGAGAGAGAATTTGTAACGTTTTGACGTCAGTCGTGATATCACAGAAACAGAAGTGTAAGATGAACTACGTGCCTCGTGGTTTGCCACACGTTCCATTCTCTATATAATATCCCTCGAGGTTAATCAATCAATAGCCCTGTTGCTGTTCTGTCGCACTTCGTTCTCCTCTCCCTCAAGTGGTAGTTATTAGGTGACATTCGTTTCGGCTTTCCCTTTCAAAAATCCTGTAATGTTCCTTCGAATGAAGCAGCAAATATCGGAGTGAGGCAAATGATCAGCAGCCTTGGAACTCACACAGACACTTTCTCTCAGACCCAATTTACCTTGCAAGGACGCTTTTCGCGTACTTCTTCTGTTTCTCCTCCCACTGATCCGTCCAATCGATTTTAAAGGCTTCGCCTTGTCACTTCGTGTTTCCCATTCCTCTGCTATTCTTCATACATAGTTGCACTTCATTTTAATAAGCATGACTTTGATGTATTTTCTTCTCGGCCTTTCTTTTCCTTTCTTGACAGATGTGGTATTAGTAGTAGTAGTACTAATAATTATAGCACTAATATTAATCGTAATAGTATTAACGGTAATAATACTAGTAGCAGTAATAGTAGTAGTAAAGTAATAGTAGGGGAGAGTCGGGTAGTATCGGACGTCGGGTAATATCGGACAGTGAGTTTCTTTCATCTTACCACACGATGATAGTACCTGATTGACATGGTTACGTTTCTGTGATGTCGCATAGAGAAACGTAACCATGTCATTCAGGTACTACCACATGGTGATAGATGGAAGACACGCACTGTCCGATATTACCCGACGTCCGATACTACCCGACCCTCCCCTAATAGTAATAGTAGTAGTAATAGTAGCAGTAATAGTAACAGTAGTAGTAATACGAGTAGTAATAGTAATAATAGTAGTAACAGTAAAGTAGCAGCAGTAATAGTAACAGTAGGAGTAATAGTAATAATAGTAATAGTAGCAGTAATATTAATAGGAGTAATAGTAGTAGCAGTAGTAGTAATAGTAACAGGAGCAGTAATTGTGACAGCAGCAGCAGTAATATTAATAGTAGTAGTAGTAGTAGTAGTAGTAGTAGTAGTAGTAGTAGTAGTAGTAGTAGTAGTAGTAGTAATAGTAGTAATAGCAGAAACAGTAATAGTAGTAATAGTAATAGGAGTAGCGGTAGTTGTAACAGTAACAACAGCAGTAATAGTAGTAGTAGCATTAATAGTAATAGTAGTAGCAGTAATAGTAACAGTAGTAGTAACAGTAATAGTAACAGCGGCGTGGCTCAGTCGGTTAAGGCGCTTGCCTGCTGATCTGAAGTTGCGCTCGGGCGCGGGTTCAATCCCCGCTTGGGCTGATTACCTGTTTGGGTTTTTTCCGAGGTTTTCCCAACTGTAAGGTAAATTCCAGGTAATCTATGGCGAATCCTCGCCCTCATCTCGTCAAGTACCATCTCGCTATCACCAATCTCATCGACGCTAAATAACCTCGTAGTTGATACAGCGTCGTTAAATAACCAACTAAAACAGAAGTAATAGTAATAGTAGTAATAGTAGCAGTAATATTAATAGGAGTAATAGTAGTAGCAGTAGTAGTAATAGTAGCAGCAGTAATATTAATGGGAGTAACAGTAGTAATAGTAGTAGTAGCAGTAATAGTAGTAGCAGTAGGCCTAATAGTAATAGTAACAGTAACAATAGTAGTAATAGCAGTAGCAGTAATAGTAGTAATAGTAACAGCAGCAGCGGTAATAATAGTAACAGCAGTAGTCATGTTGGTTGCAGTAGGAGCAGTATTTTATTTAACGACGAGCGACGCTTGCAACTAGATAGATGTTATTGAGCATCGAAATTTGAGGAGGACCAAAAATGACCTTTGTTTTGCTTCTTGTTCTTCAAAACTTTTCCCGTTATTTATAGTTACCGGTATCCCAATATTTGGATTGTTCGAACTGTTTTACTTGTATTCTTTACATAAGCGTTAAAGTATTGAAGTAGAAATGTATGACCCATAAATAATACTGAATGGAAAAACTGATTTTGAGTACAGAAACAAATTCAGAGTTTGTCAGATAATGCGAAGACAACGTAGCGATAATGGAAGAGAGTAGTAAGAAGCTGCAACTTGCGCTTTAAATCTTTCATCCACTACAAATTTCACAGGTTTTTTTTTTTAATCTGCTATTTAAGAACGCTGTATCAACTACAAAGCTAGATAGCTTTGAAAGAACTGGTGTTAGCAAAATACCACTTCATCATTTAAATATCTGATTTAATCTTACGGTTGGAATAAACCTCGCAAAAAAGCCAGCAAAATAATCGGTCCAAGCGGGATTTGAACTCACACCAGAGTTCAATCTCCGATCACGAGTTACGCTCGTTGCCCCGAGACTACGCCGGTGGCTTAGCGAGGATCGAATCCCGGTCACATTGATGAGAAGCCATCAGCTGACTGAGGCACAGCTAATACAATGTGAGATGGTAACATCAGTAGAGGTAATAGTAGAAGTGATTAATCAGTGTCCCGGCTTTGGGTAACTCTATTTGCTTCTGTGCAGTTCACTGATCGGATTTCTGTTAAGCATCTTGCATTTCATTAGATGTCCCTATTCAGTACTGAATCTTCTCGGATATGGGCTTCATTTATATAGACGAGCTTTGAGACAGTCGTGTTCTGTTACAAGGCCTTTATTGAGTATAGTGTTTAGTGGGTTAGAACTTTGCTGCACTTGCTCTATACCTCCCAAAATTTACCATATATGTACAACAAATGATTTCCGAGAAATACTAATATTACCGTTGTCGACACAGACTACAATACGTTAAAATATAACGTTTGCAATTCATAAATTGGTTGCATGTTTCCTACAAAGTAATATGTTAGGAGAAAATCTACAAACGATTAGGGAAAACACGGAAATTTTACCGATAGGTTTGGAAGTTAACCCCGAAAAGACAATATATATGATTATGTCTCGTGACCAGAGTATTGTACGAAATGGAAATATAAAAGTTGGAGATTTATCCTTCGAAGAGGTGCAAAAATTCAAATATTTTGGAGCAACAGTAACAAATATAATTGACGTTCGGGAGGAAATTAAACGCAGAATAAATATGGGAAATGCTTGTTATTATTCGGTTGAGAAGCTTTTGTCATTAGTCTGCTACCAAAAAATCTGAAAGTTAGAATTTATAAAACAGTTATATTACTGGTTGTTCTGTATGGTTGTGAAACTTCGACTCTCACTTTGAAAGAGGAACAGCAATTAAGGGTGTTTGAGAATAAGGTTCTTAGGAAACTACTTGGGGCTAAGAGGGATGAAGTTACAGGAGAATAGAGAAAGTTACACAACGCAAACGGCACACATTGTATTCTTCACCTGACATAATTAGGAACATTAAATCCAGACCTGGGTAGGGCACGTAGCACGTATGGACGAATCCAAAAATGCATATAGAGTGTTAGTTGGGAGGCCGGAGGGAAAAAGACCTTTGGAGAGGCCGAGACGTAGATAGGAGGATAATATTAAAATTGATTTGAAGGAGGTGGGATATGATGATAGAGACTGAATTAATCTTGTACAGGATAGGGACCGATGGAGGGCTTATGTGAGGGCGGCAATGAAACTGCGGGTTCCTTAAAAGCCATTTGTTAGTAAGTAAGTGAGTAAGTATGAATTGTACCGAAGCAGCAGGACTTACATCGATTACGGATACTTTTAAAATATGAGGTTATAGTTTTAAATAGGGGTGAAAACAATCATAGATTATCTAGGAAAGGTCAGCATCATCATCATCATCATCATCATCATCATAATCAATTCGTTTAGGCCTTAAGGCCTGTTCCGACTCCACATGTTCAAAACTGGTCCCTCCAATGTTTGGTAAATCTTCCAATTCTGCTTCCCCCCCCCTTTTCCTCTGTATCTGTATAGTCGTAGGACAGATAGTCTGTGTTCTTCCAAAAGCAGTAAATGACCTTGCCATCTTTCTCTGTGGTCTCTGATTGTTTCAGTTATAGTTTGGATATTAAGTTCTTTTCTTAGGTTTTCACTGTGTTTAAGATCTATTAGGTTATATCCTGTCAGAGCTCGTAACAATTTTATTTCTGCAATGTCTATCCTCTGTAACTGTTGAGATTTGAGAGTCCATGTTTCTGATCCATATGTGAGTGTTGGAATGACCAAGGTATTACAGGGTTGTTTCCGGTCTCTGATAACTGATTTGAATGACGTCATGTGCGTCAGGAATCACACCGACAGCTGAATTGCGGTGAGAGGTGACAGACCAGTAGTGAGTGATTTCATAATCAGAGTGCACGGTGTATCACAGTAGCAATTCCCAAGAAAATCGAGCCTTTTTGGGAGGGGTACATAACAACCCTTTCCGATGCCAAGTACAGTTACGTGAAAAATCATAGATGCCTGCAAGAAACGTCGTTTCGTTATTTCCAAGAGAGGCATTTTATATGTACCTAATAAGACTGGCAAAGCACGGATGGGATTAATTGCAGAGTGGAAAAAACAAACAAATCTACCCCGTCACAAGTCGCCGCACCCCACGAGATGATACAAATTAATTATTATGTCTGTTCTACTAGTATTCTGTAACTGGGTGATCCCATGGGTAGGCCTTCGGTTTGAGTGTAACATTTGTTATTGTATGTGAAGTAGTTTTGTTTTGTGATGGTGTCCATAATGTGTATGATTTCTTCAATGTGTTCTTGTGGCTTTTTTTTTTGTTCTTTTTGAGCATCTGTTCTAGTATCTGTAGTGTTTCTTTCATGGGTATGTTTGTGTATAGGTTGGTTATGTCAAAAGTTGCTAATGTTGTATTGTGTGGGATATGTTTGTCTTTTATTTTATTCATTAGGTCTATATTGTTTTTTATTGTTGTCTGTTTTTCGAATTTTATGTTGTTTCTTATGATTTTGTCCATGTTTGTGTGTTGGTGCGTTTCGATGATTGACTAACGGTCTGATTGGTATGTTTTCTTCATACATTTTCGTTAGTGCGTTTAGTTTAGATACTTCTGGTTTGATTGGTTTTAGTTGTTGTTTCTTGTTGTTCGCAGTCGCGTGTCTGTTTTTGTTCATTGTGTTTTTTATCATGTTGTGATACTGTGTCGTGGGGTCGTTTTTGAGTTCTGTGATGTTGTTCTCCTTGAAATATGTTTCTGATTTATTGTGTATATCTTGTTTGTGTAGGATTACCGTGCAATTTTCTTTGTCTGCTTTGATGAAAGTTAGGTTATGTTCTTCTTGTTTTGTCTTTAAGATGTTTATTGTATTATGTTCTTGTATGTTTATTGTGGATTTATTTATTTAAAATATAAACAGGAACAAGACCCTAAGGCCTACCGTGAAGTTGAAGATGATGATGATAATGATGATGATGATGATGATGTCGACGATGATGACATTATGAAGTACCTAAGGTGAAATATTTCACGCAGAAAAAAGTTATTTGACTTTTTCTTCAGTTATTTATGCTCTACCACCAGTATTCTTTTGGCAGTTTATATTGTTTACACTTTATATATATTTTTATTTTTTTATTTTTTTTATTTGGTTATTTAACGACGCTGTATCAACTACTAGGTTATTTAGCGTCGATAATATTGATGATAGTGATATTTGGCGAGATGAGACCGAGGATTCGCCATAGATTACCTTGCATCCACATTACGGTTAGGGAAAACCTCGGAAAAACCTCAACCAGGTAATCAGCCCAAGCGGGGATCGAACCCGCGCCCGAACGCAACTTCAGACCGGCAGGCCACGCCTGTGACTTACACCTTATATATAAGTAGTAACATGAGCTGCCGTCAGGAAATCAAATGGAGGACAAAATGACAAAGGATGCTTTTAATAGAAAAGGGAGCATCTTCTGCGGACCTTTGGAAAAAAATAACTTAGGAAGAGTCTAGTGAAGTGCTTTGTGTGAAGTGTGACATTGTATGGGACAAAAACATGGACATTACAACGAAGTGAAGAGAAACGATTGGAAGCATTTGAATTGTGGATATGGAGAAGAAGGGAGCGTTTGAAATGGATAGAAAAGGTAAGGAATAAAGTAGTGTTACAAGGAATAGGCCTATATGATGAAAGAATAATGCTGAAATTGATCAGGGGGGGAAATAAACTGGGTGGGTACTGACTAAGAAGAAATTGTCTACTGAAGGATGCACTGAAAGGAATAGTGAACGGGAAAGAAGTTCGGGGCAGAAGAAGTTATCACTATCAGATGATAGACGAGATTAAGATAGACTGACAGTAAGGCAGAAAAGAGGAAAGGTTGGAGAATCTTGGTTTGCAGTGAAAGGCCTGCTCTTGGGGAGAAAATTATAAATGAATGAATCGTGAGCCAATTACGGGTGTCTTCAGCATTCCCAGGAAAGTTGGCAGGCCTGTAATATAACCACAAACCGATCAAAACAGACAGCAGCGACAGCTTGCATTACGGCACCTCCATTGGCCGCATAATACACACTTGAATAAATAACAACAAAACAGACTAACGTGTTGTGAACTACCAGTAACGTTCGTATACAAATTCGGCGTGACCTCCAGGACTTGTAATATATGAATTCTGCGTACCTCATTTTAAGAGAGGCACAGTCAGCGTTGCATTACGTAATAATATTATGCAAACTCACAAGGGAAGAGAGTGGAACCTGCGTTATTACGGCGACAAAAGATCACAGAAAGCCTTTGGCATGAAGAACCGAGGTAATAAGATCTCGAAACAGCATGGATCGATTACAGGAGCAGAAATGAACAAAGCTGAGCAAAACCATATTTCTAAATTATTCGTCAAATAGAAGATTTCATGCAAACCGCTAGTCCGTACCTTGTTGTTATGCGTGTTGTATAGCTAATTACACAGGAGTCGAGTAAAATACCGGTTGCCATGCGACCATCCAAGTTTCCTAGGGGTAGTATTAATATGTCGCAGCCCGTATCCATTGAAGATTTATTACCTGCTTCTAATAAGCCAAGGCATGAGAGCTTGCAGTTATTAACAATAAAATTTTCCGTCCAAAATATAATTCCTACGATAATTTGAATACCGAGACGTGAATATTCTATGGAAATGTGAACGCTTATACATACACGATTCCAATCAAAGTTTTCCAGTTGCGGTGTATGGAAAGGTTAAAACATCACTCAGATGCTTTGTCAAGAATCCCATCTGGATTAGATCTTTCCGCTGTAAATTTCACAACCTATATTGTCTCTTGTGGCTTCAATAGTAGTATTAATGACATGTTATGGAAATCCTGCGTTACGGTACTTTATTAATCGATAATCAGCTCGTAAAATATAAAAAAAATAGTTTTATATTGAATCCTAATAAAAGTTATAAAAATCAGTTAGGAGTTTAGGGTATTTAGTAGGCCTATTATAAAACCTACAAGCACAGAACAAATAAAACCATTAAGGAATAAGTAATATTTTCTCTGCTGTTGTATTTAGTAGTATTTATTTATTTAACATGGTAGAGATACGGCCACTAGGCCTTCTCTTTTCCTCTACCAGGGAATTACAACTACAATATTAAGAATACAATTAAAATTATAATTGCAATTAATATTAAACTTACATTTACAATAAAAGTCAAAGTACGAAAAGATTACCTGATTAATAAATGCTAGACAATTTATTGCAGAAGTTAAGAACAGATATATATTTTTTTACTGAAGTACAAATTAAATCTCGAATAATATAATTATACAGCGATGCAATTACCGGATATTGAAATATTTTGTGCTAGAGTAAGAGAACTATTTACAAGAAACTAAGTCTGAATGAGTCTCAATTACTGACCAAGTGCCTGATAAGTTTTCGTTTGAATTCGACAGTCCCTAATGCTAGCAGGTACAGTATATACAAAACTAGAGAGGTATTGACAGTTCTCTCTCGCACACGCGGAAAGGGAGCGACGATGTGAAGCTGTGCGGTAGTGCAGTGCGCCGCCTATCTGCCGTGTCGGAACTAAGCAACTGACACGAAATCGTAAACTCATAAATTTCTATCATATGGTAGTCTTTGACCAGACTAATAATAATAATAATAATAATAATAATAATAATAATAATAATAATAATAATAATAATAATAAACGTATGAATGAATGCGAATATGGTAGCCTACATAGTGTGTAAGCGATAATTTTTTTCCATTAATATCTTACGACCATTGATTTTTTATGCTTGAAACCTAAATTCTTTAAGACAGTGTGAAGAGAAGAAACACCGCCTTGGAAAAGATCCGCATCTCGAAGCGAAGTGTGCAGCTTTTTTAACCTATGATGCTCCTCCCGTCGGTAATATAAATATGCATGCCGCAGAATTGCATCCTCTTGAAAGGCATCAAAATTTGTCACCAACTTTTCCACTTTTCTTTTCCTTCCCGGGGATTCAAGTCGGGAAGGTCCATCCTCTTGCTCATTAAATTTAAATTTTTCCTTTCCTATTTTAACGATTTATAGGAAACAAATATTGACCTGTTTGTTTCTCTTCATCGAAAAATGCTATTACTTGCTTAATAATATTTTTTTCACCACTCCATGCTACAGTATTCATGTTGAGTTGACAACACTGGACTGCAAGTGCAAATAAACTATCCCGCAAGAAATTTCAAAACTGTGAATAGTGGGGGAGAAAAAGGGAGAGAGATAGGAATGCAGGGTGAGAAATAAATTACAGAGGCTGAGAAGGAATTATGGTTCAGTTCGCATATCTTACGGGGGCACAGATTGATGGTCCGACAATAACAGTCTAATAGGATTACACCGGCCCTTCAAACTGTATTGCTGATTCGACGGATAGTACCCTCTTTGACACGGAAAATGGTCGCTCACCTGTAGCGTGAATTTGTCGAAGCGTCGTTCGGGTTAACGCGAGGTTCGCACGGGAAATATTAAGCATCGAGTTTCGAGGATGAAATCAAGTAGTAGCAGCGACGTATGTTAAGTCACGAAACGACATATTCCCTACGAATTCTTTATGGCTTAGTGACAGAGCTCTTTCTTCTAGTTACAAAGACCGAGCTTCGAAACTGTATGTAAAACGTACGTGTGTAAACACAGCGCACACGATGATGTCCGAGATATTCCTAGATGGGACTTAGTCTCTGAATAACGACCAATTTCCGTGTCAAAGGATATAATATAGCTTTGGACACAACGGGTGGAACGGAACTCTGAAACCCAATTTTGAAACCCCCTCTTCCTATGTCCTTTCCGCTTCACTGCCTTATAACGAAACGCACAGTGGGCACTGTGCATCAGTGATGGATTTCAGACTACCAGCGAGAGCGAAAATTCGTAAACGATATGATGAATTCTGTCAGTGAGCAGTGTTATACTGCAGATCTAGTCGTCTCAGCCGGGGAAGGTGAAGTGAGGAGTTAAATTGGAAATCTGTATGACTCAATTGAACTAATAGCGCCCAGGCTTGATGTAATACATATCCGAGTGACGATATGTACAATAACGGAACCATACGGACTCAAACAACCATTCCCATTAAAGCCTTGGTTTTTCTGAACGAACGCATGCAACATGCGAGGTGCGATGCCCGCCTCACACAAATCCGGACTACACGAGAGATAGTGAGTGGTTTCTAAACTTGCGAGGTGCGCAGACCTCGCATCTCGCAACTGTAGAAACCACTCACTATCTCTCGTGTAGTTCGGATTTGTGCGAGGCGGGCCTTGCACCTCGTACGTCGCATGCGTCGGTTCAGAAATACCAAGGCTTTAAAGAGGTGATAAGGCACAGTAAAAATCAGACTGCGATGCTAGCCTCCGAGTTCTTCTCCATATGAAAAAAGATATACATTTATATGTCATGAAGGTGCAAGAGAGTATGAAGATACAGATAAAGCTCTCTGCTTTGAAACAGCATTAGAATGAAATTTGTGGTCGGCATACCCCGGAAAAGACCCGATATTCAATTTCATAGAAGGCTGAGTGGACCTAGGGGCCGTTCTGAAGGTTTTGGCAATGAAAAATCGCTGTACTACCGGGAATTGAATCCAGAACCATCCAGTCCGTAGCTAGTTGCTCTACCAACTAAACTTCCCGGCCGTAAGTTCGAACATATACCTACGTGTTATGTATTTCTGATGTCTTTGAATTACAATACATTTTAATTAAATTCTGATTCTAAAGCAACAAAAATAGCCCGCAAATTATTGGTTACGTTCCCGGAATTCTATTCACATAACATCTGCTTTTATTAACTTATTTATAATCCTGATACGTATTCAATGAAACTGCTGCAGTATTTTGTAATAAAACTGTGTAGGAATAATAGATTTTTCATTACATTTTAATTAAACACGACAACAAACTTCATTTATTCGTCATCGGTAGGCAGCTGCTCAAAGAAAGCATGGGTATAACATATAAATACCATATTTTTTGCATAATGCGAATACGTTCAAAGCGGCATGGTGTAATTACATGAAACGACAATTTCAGGTAAGTTCAATACAATGCTATACAGCAATTTAAGTGAAAGAATTTTAAAGTTTCTCGTCAACCTACTGTTGTGTATACAGCTACTAAAAACTCTGCGTCCACAACTGTGGAGTGACGGTTAGCTTGCCTGACCATGAAACGAGCAGGGTCGAGTTCAAATCCTGGTTGGCACAAGTTACCTGGTTGAGATTTTTTCCGGGGTTTTCCCGCAACCCATTAAGAGAAAATGTCGGGTAACTTACGGCGTTGGTCTCCGGACTCGTTTTGCTTGCATTATCACCTTCATTTCATTCAGAGGCTACGTAACCAGAACAGTGGATAAAGCGTCATAACATCACCAATTAAAAAACTCTGTTTAGAAGTAGTGGAAGTAAAGTCTATGATTTCGAATCCCACTTACGACATTAATAAATTTATTGACAGAAAGTTAGAAAGAAAATTTAATCCTGCAACTTCGCATTCATCCACAATAATTACAAGAACTTGTGGCTGAAGAAACGCTAGTCTGTTATATGGTACCATAAAAGTAACTAGTACCTGGGAATTTCGTCTGAAATGTAAGAACTAAAAAAACACTCTCATATATAGTAATTTCACTGAATTAAAGTAGAAAGCCACTGATTTCCTGAAGCTGGGGCCGTGAATGTAGCCTATTACAATTTCCTTCCTTTTCACACGGAGGAGGGACCCTAGCCTCTAATGGGCTTATTGTATTCTTGTATTATAATAATTATGTCAATATGTGTTGAAATTTGTCTTGTTCTTATGAAAGAAAGTTAATAACGTATATCATTCTATGGGTATATCTGCTGCAAGAGCTCGAAAGCCTGAAACCAAGGTACCTGAAAAGGGTGCTAGGAGTTTCAAAATTCTCTCTATCAAGATATGCATATGTCTTAGCCAGGGAAACTTTCTTGGTTGAAGACCTGAGACTGCGAATGCTACTGCCATCTACACCAGCATGTGAGGAACTGCTACGAGACCTCCGAATGAAGAGAACTCCATAAGTGAAAGCTTCTACAATACTGACGCCACGGTAAATAAGGAATGGATGCGAGCAGAATATGAACTGAGGCACGTAGTGACGCGTTTTGCGATCCATGGTTTCCACCATCGCATCTGCACAAGGAAGTCTTTCCACCAGGCCTGTCACGAATGTATATGTGTTCTGTGTAGTGAACAGTGTGGCACTTACCATGCTTTGTATTGTAACAAGAGATCAGTATTGCAGATTCAATTTTGTACAAACTAGAGTCAGTGTAGTGTACAACCTTCTAGACTAAAGTCATATGGACTTTTGCCCATTGGGCGCTTTACATTTTATTATTATTTTATATATCTGTTTCAATCTGAAAAAGATATTTAGTAGGGTAAGCAAAGAATTTTTCAGACAAATTTTGATTATTCTCTTTTTTAGTAAATCCAGCGGCTTTCTTATGGATTTAGAAACACTGCGCCAACCAACAATGCCATAACGTAATACAGATTGCACCAAAAATAAATAAATTAATCTTAAAATATTAATAGGGAGGTAAGAACGAAGTATAACAAATATATATATGCACTGTATAATTTTACATCTGTATCACGAGTAGAGTGTGTTAGCGGCGATGTTGTCGGACTGCTGAAATTTCAGACAATTAATTCAGATAATTAACTGTGCATTTAATCACAAAACGCAATATAAGTTTTCTGATCATTTAAGTGTATCCAATCGCCCCTTTCAATCTGCAAGGTCATTTCACTTCCATTCTGTATAATAAACAAATGTTACTTTGAACGCGCTAGATCATGGAGAACACATCGAGTTAGATTAGCCTACAGATTTAATTCCATTAGTCTATGTAAATGTAATAACCTAATAACTAGGCTGAAAAATCAAGTAAAATAGTCAAACAATATTGAAAATACGCAACAAAACACTGAACGTAGATGGACATAAGAAGCTTTCATTACAGGCACACCACATTTAATAAGATACAAGATTCTATCATTGCAATAAACATTTTAAGTAAATAAATTCCTTTTTCGTCATTTCACTATTTTTAATACCACACGCAATGAGATGTACCAGTGGATATCGACGGCAGACACAAGATGAGGTACTCCACAGAAGACCTCTATGGAGAGCACTATAATAATTACGTGGTGCAAACAAAGTCTTGTGGAATTCTAGACTTCATCTTCGGAAACAATGCCTATCATCAACTCTATCGATTACCATTGCATCTGCTTTGGCAGGGGACTTGTGCGACTTCCTGTCAATGTTATTGTTCTATATGTCATTGTATTGCTATCATTGTTTCACGCGTAATTTGAATAACGTGTTATCCTGTAATATTCCAGGGTACATACATATGAGCTTGTGTTGTTTGACACAATATTATGTAATGAGTGATTAATGGATTTAGTTGCAAGATCCTCGACACGAGGTTCGTTCATTCTCGAGATTCCTGTTTAGAGCATGTATTTCCCTTCTCCGCACAGTTGGAGCAAGCGAAAATTTCTCATTACATGTTCCAGGAAAGTTCATTTCTAGATTTGAACGGAAATACACTTTCTCGGCATGTCGGTGTCACGAAAGTAATTTTTGATAGTCGTGTGAATAGGGTAATTCCGGGTTAGATGGCCATAGTTTTCTGAATCACATAGAACAGGATAACCGTTTGGTAAAGAAATATGAAACAAGTCAAGTACGTTCTTTCAAAATTATACTTCACCACTACAGTACGTCAGGGCGCATAGAATTCACTGATTTAATAAAAAAAACACGTTTGAAATATAAGCCACTGGCCATCTCACCCAAAATGTTTGGGTGAGATGGCCATAGGATATAAGGATAGATGGCCATTTATTATTTTTAAGTAAATCCATAACAATTTTTGTAAAACGATGAGATTATATGCAATGGACACAAATATAGTGTATAAGTGCATAATTATGATTGTTTGGAATTTTCAACAACTTGATTTTTTGTTTTTTTTTCTCTTTCATTGAAGTTCCCTTAAAAGAACACGGAAATAAATTGAAACGCTTATTAACATGTTATAATAATAATAATAATAATAATAATAATAATAATAATAATAATAATAATAATAATGATAATAATAATACCGTAATAATAATAATAATCCGAAGCACAACAGTCCATGAAGGACTATGACCGACCAGCCGACTTCTGGCCTCACGACCACATGCCGAAGCAGAGGTGGACGATCATCCAACCAAAATGGAAGTATCATGTGTAAAGATGAGGGATTTGTGCGGTTTGTCATTAGGTTGCGTGTGCATATACGTTATACAGCTGTATGCCCAGTGCCTGTGTTGACTTCCAACGTAAACAAACCACGCGAAGAGAACAGTCTAAAAATTACAAATGCAACAATCTGTTAAGGTCTAGCAGATGACAATATACAAATATGAGGAATATGTTGAAACATTAGTATAGTTAGAAGAAGAAACTTACCTTTATGATTCATCCATAGCTTCAGAGCCATCACAAGCCGAATTGCACTGCACTACCAACATTCTTAAATTATCGAATGTCAAACGTCGTCGTCGATCACTAAGTTTTTGAACTGCAAAAAGCTTCTTTCAACGTCACAGGACGTTAACGGTGCATACGGTATGTCAAGTATACTATCCTATCGTCTGATGATTTTGCATTATTCAGCATGTTACAAATTGTTAAATAGCTCTTATTTTTCTGTTATTTATTCTTTATTTTCTGTGTGCAAGGTCCTGGAGGTCTTTTCTTGATTTTTTCTGACATCTTTTTTATTATTGCTATGCCCTTGTATATTTCCAAATCAGACGTTTCTAACTGTGTTATGCTTTCCGGTATCGTTCCGTGATTTTGATGTATGAACTTTATATCTTCAAACAGTTTAGAGGAAATAGATTTGGCAGTATTAATTGCAGATGCATTTTCAGTAGACTACTTAAAGCATAATTTACTTTTAAAACTAAAGTATAATTTACTGCATAATATGAGACAGCCTCTACCCAGGTACCCCATCTTGTAATTACTGGTTATGGTGGAAGGGAAATACCTGGTGCAATGTCTCGAAATTGTTGTATCTTTGCAGCGCCTTAAGAAATATTTTCTTCATTGCAGATATGAAGGTGTCAACAGTACTAAACATAGCACGGATCTCTTCAGCCAATCTATGGAGACCATGAGCAAGGCACGTTATGTGCTGCCTTCATCATATAGGGGGGCAGCATCGGTAACGAACAGTAGTACGTCTTCGTATCTAACCTCAAGAGGCCATAAAAGACACATAGCATTATGAAACAAGACTTCAATAGAATTATGATTCACTTTATCCAAAACCTCGGCAGTCAATAAAAAGGTTTTACCTGGACCGTCTCTTGATAGTTCACCTACAATTACGTTTGTCACAAATCTGCCTGTTACATCGGTAGTTTCATCTATTGACACCCAGATTTTGTTACCGTTGACAGATCTTCTAATATAAGCCAATGTATTTTCATAGCAATCAGATACATAGTCTTTACGGGGAGTTGTCTGATTAGGAACACACTGCTTGTTATATTTTTTCAAAAATCCTCGAACGGAATATTTGCTTTAATCATCATCGCACATATATCCTTAGCAAATTCTGATTTTGCGTTTGGCACTGATTTTGATGTTGAGGGAATCACCACCTTTAAAGCGCGTGCAATATTGTCTTTATATTTTATCCCCCAGCCGTTATAGCTGGCTTTCGTAACCTGATTTCGCTACCTATCGTAGCTCTCCACGTGCATCACGATGCTGGGTGGGCACCGGTCCCATACAGTGGGCGAAATTTCATGAGAAAATTTCTTTCCCATGAGGACTCGAACCAGCGCGAATTCCGTAACGCGAGTCCTACGCAGGATGCCTTAGACCAGTGATATTCAATCTTTTTTGCTAGCGTGCCCCCCAAAATACCCTTTTTTTTACATTCGTACCCCCAAACTGCATTATGATTATAATAATAAATAACAAATCTAAGATTGAAGTGTATGCAAAATAATTTTTTTTGTTATTATTAATTATTATTAATAATAATAATAATAATAATAATAATAATATTATTATTATTATTATTATTATTATTATTATTATTATCTAATTAGATCTATAACTTATTCTTTTTCTACTCCTATGTGTTTGTTAATTTTATACTATACATTGGTCAGATCCAAGCTTGAATATGCATCTGTAATATGGAACTCTATTACTTCCACTGACTCGGCTAAGGTTGAGAATATTCAAAGAAAATTTATTTCCCTTTGTTCTTATAGATTTTTACCTAATTCTGATGATTATAAATATGAGATTAACTGTAAATATTTTAATTGTTGTAGTTTATTTGCCAGACGTCAAGATCTTGATTACTTATTTTTTTGTAAAGTTCTTAAGGATGATATTGATTGTGAATCTTTCCTAAGCAATATCAGTCTTCGTATTCCTGCTAAGGGTTTAAGATATCATAAAATGTTTTACAATAGAAATTCTAAATCTCTCTCTCCGGTCTGCAGATGTATAAAATATGCTAATTTGCATGGATCAAGCTTGGATCCATTTAATGTGTAGTATATATTTTGAAGTTTTATATCAGTTTTCATTTATATCTTTTGTTTAAATATGTATTTTAATATTATTCTCGCTCATTATGCTATGTAGTTTAGTCATCCATTTTATCCCGTCCATTCATTGTCATTATTGTCGTTGTATTATAATCTTGTATATCTTTGTAATATTATTTTATATGATTCCATTCTTCATTCATGATTCCATTATTTCATTTGTAATTATCATTTTAATTAATTGCCATTAATTTAATTATTTCTTTGTACTTTCATTGTAAATTATTGCTAATGTTTTTGTTACATTGTTTGTGCTGAACTGTAATTGGCCTCTGGCTGTTGTACAGCACATTAAATATAAGTAAATAAATAAATAAATAAATAAATAAATAAATTATTATTATTATTATTATTATTATTATTATTATTATTATTATTATTATTATTATTATTAGCCTACAGTAATTTCTCTTGAACTCTTGAATTGTATGTTTCTATAACTACTAATCGATATGAACAAAAAGTTTGAGTCCATTGACATGATCTAGGAATTGCTAGCGAGACTCGTGCTACAACACGTACTCATATGTGGGTTCGAATCTCGATTGGGATGATTATCTGTTTTTATGTCTTAATTTTATCCCACTTTCAAGACAAATTCTCGGCCTAGTATCGCTATAATGTACATAAATCTATAAAAAAAAATGATTTAGAGGCCTCCGGTATAGCTAGGTTTTAATGACGTAAAAATTAATTTTTAGTCCTACAACATTTATCAATGTTTATTACAAGAGAAAAATTTGCTCCGGCGCCGATGATCGAACCCGAGTCCTTGGTTCTACGTACCAAGCGCTCTAACCACTGAGCTACGCTGAAGTTCAATCCACAGCAATCATATTGAGAAAATATGGATTACTTTCTATTTGTTCTATTCTTTTATTCGTCCTTCGTTTAGGAACTCATAATTTAAAATTTTATGAATTTATTATGCGGTAAAAATAATCTTCATAGATTTTGAAATGTAGAGCTGAAAACAAAGATGAATGTAGCATTTTAATAATATGGATTTTGGAAGGAGTCCAAACTCCAAAAACAAAAAAGAAAATGCTTTCAAATTAAAAGCATGTGTTCAAGTTAAATTAGGAGAGAGAATTTTACTTTTTTGCATAAAAAGACTGACGGTGTTGATATTTGAAGTAATTCAGATTAGTTGGTCTTTGTCTCTTGAGAAAGAGACAAAGAGAGAGGGAGAGAATGAGAGAGTGAGTGGAGTGAGTGAGTGTGTGTTTGCTTCTATTCAGGTCGCTTGCCGGTAATTAACGGATCTGCGGGCCGTTTTGAAGCCTTTAATCTGTTTGCTTAATGGATGCTATTACGTAAGAAGTTGGAAGGAAACTGCATAGTACAAAACGCAATTTCCTCCTTTTAATCTGCGTGTTTTATAGCTTAAAAAAAAAAGGTCATCAACAAGAAAACTCTTTAGCAGTGAATCCCTTGACAAGATAATACATTATTTCTGAAAGGAATATCCTTTGAACTCAAAATCCGCCACTGGCTCTTTCGACGTATTACAAACGAAATACGAGGCGGGGAGGAAAAGCTATCTGATTCCAACTTCTCAACTTACTCAATTCTTTATTATTATTTTCAAGAAGAAAACTTGGTGTCGACGGAAATGAACACGAGTTCAAAAGAGTCTGCCAGCTGCTTGTCTTTTTGTGAGAAGAGGAATTTTAAAAACTACTCAAGCCAAGTTATGAATCTGAGGAGAGTAAGAGCAGAAATTTTCGCGACACAAGTCTGTGCTATGTAATAAAATAACCGACATTCTGTAGCCGCCCAGAGGGAAATTTCTTACCTTCCGGGCTAGTTTCCTTAACAAAAAGGAAACGAGATTTTTAAGGTGATCAGCCACACGATTGTCTCAATAAAATTGTATGTATGTAATTCATGCACGTATGTTCAGATTTCATCAAATTTAGCAAGTTACATACAAAACAACAGAACAATGTGTCTACACTACAAGCTTGGTTTAAAGCAGGATCAAGTATATAAACATGTACTATTTAAACAAGAATTGTTTTTTTTTTATGAAAAGGTTTGCAGTAGTGTCACGGTTCAGGAGTTACGCTACAAGCTATAAGGTAGCGGGTTCGATTCAGGATGGGATCATGGATTTCCTCCATTGATCTAATCTAAACTTGTCGCACGTACTATGACCCTGGAGTTTCCGGACATGTCCTTCTTCTAGGTCTTTGTCCGGGGTCCGGCGGATTTAAAAAAAATCAAGAAATGTCCTCCTTTTCGTAACTTGTACCCTATGCCTGATATTTTGAAATTCTCTGATTTTACGCCTTCTCAAGTAACTTGCCTTAGGTGGCAGCAGCATCGACGAAAATATAGGCTACTCTTTGCCAACAATCATAATAACTCTCTTTGCTTCCCTTTGTTACGGTCGTTGCTCATAGGTAGCTAGTAAATCGAGAGATCGAGGTGCGAATGCAAATCTAAAAGTACTGTATATTTTCTGTCCTCTTTAATAATTATAGTTACCTTGACTTTATATATGTAGCTAACTGTAAAATCATTATTATTATTACTACGTTTTTTCATAATTATTTTATAATAAAATATTAACATACTTTTAGTATGATATAAACCTAAATCTGTACTGTAAATATTTTGTAATAAAATAGATATTGACGTTGATTATAGTATAACATAGGCGTAAGCCTAAATCTAAGTACAGTAGTGGCAAAAAAAAAACCCGGACCGACCCTTGTACCCGATTTCAGAGTCACACATCCATTTTGTATAATTAATTGTAACAATGAAATTTATTGCATTTGTTCGATTCTTACAGTCTTTTGTTTCCTTCAGTGCCTCAAACTTACAGACGAAAAAACTTTGAGAGTTTTATTCTCATCTTGCATCAATATTACATTTCTACCTCTATTCGGCAAAGATAACTGCGTATTTTTACATTAAATAGCAGTACATATCTCTGGCTTCACTATCCACATTGAAATTACCACAGTTTGACACAATACACAGCACAGGACTCTTTTGTATCAGCTACAAGGGTCGGTCCGGTTTTTTTTGCCACTACTATACATATTTTCTGTCCTCTTTTTTCGAACAATGTCCTCCTTTTTGTGTACTCTTTTTTATCGATGTGAATCTGGTCACCCTATACTAACGTTGATTGTTTAGAAAATGTGGGGGCTTTCTGTTGCCGCTACGTTATGGGCCTCCATGGCCTATAATAGCGATACGAGATCTTCTCGCTCATTTAGAAAAGCAGAAATTTCGTAATAATGTTCAATTAAAATGACTATCATCATTCATTATTAAGTTTTCAAGGTTAAAAGCCACTGATCTATGTTACCTTAGAATTCATCTGCCAGTTTCTTCAATTGTCGGCTCAGCTCTCTTCTTCCATTTGGAATATACAGGGTGATTCAGTAGAACGTCCAACAATTGTACAGGAAATATTGGATTTCTCACTGAACTTTTTGAGATAGGGAACTTGGGATCTGCGAAGTCAGTGTTATAGATGACTTGTGTTCATGTAACTGATTATAAATTTTGATTAATGGTATGTTAACTTCCAATCCGGTATTCGTCTTTGTGTTTGAGAGAAATCATGAACAACCTCAGTCAGACTGGTCGGCCACAGAGTTAGAACCCGTGACATTCCGAAAGGGAGTCTCAAATGTTACCGTCTGAGCCAACCCGCTCGATTATTGCAAATATTACTTGTAGCCAGTTTTATACTGTTGTTGAACACACACACACACACACACACACACACACACACACACACATGCTAGAATCTTGGCTCTGTGACAGACTAAAGGTAAGCAGACGTTACTCTAGTTCTGACGAGAGAATAGGCATACTCAGTCCTTAATATTATCCTTATCTCTGGATGCAGGGTGTGCCATTCGCCGAGTCCAGCCTCATCATCTCCACAGTGCGATGGGGAGGGATTTCAATCCTGGTTATGTGGAAGATTGTGGTGGGCATGATTGTTATCCTTGTTCTGAGGACTTAGTACATCATTCTAGGATAGTTTCAACCTGTATGCTGGATGGCGGTCAAGCCATGCACCAAAAATAAATTCTTTGTAATCACTAAAGTTAAACATTTAATTTTACTTACAAATTGTACTACAGTTTAAGAAGACATAACATGCTGATTCTGTACAAATTCACGTACAACAGGTATACTACATATTATAATAATACTTATTTTACTTACAAATGGCTTTTAAGAAACCCGCAGGTCCATTGCCGCCCTCACATAAGCCCACCATCGGTCCCTATCCTATGCAAAATTAATCCAGTCTCTAACATTATATCCCACCTCCCTCAAATCCATTTTAATATTATCTTCCCATCTACGTCTCGGCCTCCCCAAAGGTCTTTTTCTCTCCGACCTCCCAACTAACACTCTATATGCATTCGCCCATACGTGCTACATGCCCTGCCCATCTCAAATGTCTGGATTTAATGTTCTTAATCATGTCAGGTGAAAAATACAATGCGTGCAGTTCTGCGTTGTGTAACTTTCTCCATTCTCCTGTAACTTCATCCCTCTTAGCCCCAAGTACTTTCCTAAGAACCTTATTCTCAAACACCCTTAATCTCTGTTCCTCTCTCAAATTGAGAGTCCAAGTTTTACAACCATACAGAGCAACTATTTTATTAATTCTAACTGTTTATTTAATTATTTTTTACAGCAGACAAGATGACAAAAGCTTCTCAACTGAATAATAACAGGCATTTCCCATATTTATTCTAAGTTTAATTTCCTCCATATTGTAATAATTATTAATTCCAAAAATTATTTTTCTATGTACGAAGATCACCATGTAAATATGGTATATTCGTATGTGTGTACATTAGTGGTACATTACGTATTTTGAACCTTATACATATTTACTTTTATATAGTGTCAAGTTTTAAAAGGCTTTGTTACTCATAAGCTAACTCGTACCAATAAACAGTTGAACAAACAGGAAAATGTATAATTGTGACTGACACTCCTATAGAGGGAGGTCTCCACTACCAGTTTCTCATTGGAGAGGGAAGAAAATTTAGATGATTTACACAGAAAGGTATATTATATATATAATTTCTACTCCCAAAATGCTTTCCGTGAATACTAACTTCAGCATGATATTGTTTCAATTTATTCTACAAGAATAAGTAAAATGAACCATGAAGTTGATCGCCGTTGTGTGTCTATGACATAGATGTCCAATATTGTAACTCGTAAGAGATAACCCCTGACGTAAGCAACCCGCAGCGCATAATGTTTAAGGTCGTTTTCCTATTTTATATGGAAAGTTATTGACCTTAACAGAACATGCTTGTCGTGCTATATCTCCTGGGTCTATAGGCACTTGACACCCATGGTTTATGATTTCAAACCCATTAACTTTTACTGGAACCAAAATAAATTAATACCCTGAACTTCTTTCTCGTTACGTTTTTCGCAAAACTTCAACATTTATCCTGGGACAAAATTTAAGAACGTACAGAACAAAATATGCGGCGTACAAATAAAATTGAAAATGAAATTGTCGACAAATATGGAAATTGTTAGGAGAGAATTATAATATACAAGCAGGATGTTCACTTTGTTTCCGTGTTCGTAGAGATACTAAGAACTATGTACACTTTCTGAAGATTCACAGATACTTCCCTCTACGCAAAGCACGAGGTTCGAGTCTATTACGAGGATGATCTGAATGTCTGCATACTAATTCCACGTATGCCCTGGGGTTAGAAGCACTGCACATAAATCTTCAGCAGCGCTCATGACGGAGTGGACGCATATGCAATAGTATTCCAGCGAACGTTCCAGATGTGATCGCAATAATCCCGATCTGTGCTTCAATCAATAAGCTGACTTCCAAAAGGAACAAAACTATCAATATTATATGTATTCTCTGTGAGATCGTCTCGTCCAATTTAGGTACGCTACAATGTTTCAGATAACTTCAATACCGCCAAGTTTCTTAACTGAGAAACAAATACTTAAGGAACTTGCTTCCGGGCATGGGTTTGATTCCTGTTTGGGCTCAGTAACTAGTTGGGTTCTTTTCCAAGGTTGTCCACAATCAGGTAATCCATGGCAAATTGTCGATATCATTTCACCAAAAACCTATCTCGTTATTGCCATCAATTCTATCCAGACTAGATAAACTCGCAATTGTTAGAGCGTTGTTAAATATCTGATTAAAATACCATCTTCAATTAGGAGATATTATATACGGTGTATCTAAACATGTTGATAAAACTTCGGGAATGGATTCCTCATATATAGAGGGAAAAAAGTGTATTACAACATGGGTCCGGAAATGCATAATTACTTTCATTAATGTTAATGCATACCGAAATGCCTTGATCGCTGGACTAAAATGTGAGACGAGACAGAGGTTTTCCATTAACATTTGGCAAGCATTCTTGGCGATTGCTTATTGGGACCTTACGTTCTTCCGAACAGACTTACGGGACAGAACTACACAGATTTATTTCGCAATACTTTGTCTGATTATTTGGAAGATATGCCACTAGCTTACCTTCAACAGATGATCTTCATGCAAATGGTGCTCTCGCATATTTATCTTTATTCCCGCAGGCACTTTAATGCACTGGATTGGTAGAGGTGGACCAATTGTTTGGCCACCACACTCTCCTGATTTAAGCCCCGTGGACTTTTACCTTCGGAGACACTTGAAATCTTTGCGTGAACTAACTCTCCGTGCATGCATTATGACAGACTGTCAGACAGTATGCACTGCACCAGGCATTTTTATCTTGTTTGGCAATCAATTTGAAGATTAGCAGAGGTCTGTATTCGGGCAGGAGAAGGTCACTTTGAATATTTCATTTGATACGTGAACAGAGCGCTCCAACTGGTAAGTCTGATAACTCTGTAATTATATATTATGGACCCATGTTGTAGTACACTTTTTTCCTTCTCTCTGTATGAAGAATCCATTCCTAAAGTTTTCCCGTCGAGTTTTGATTATTGCTTATTAGGGAATCTTAAGTTTCGTTTCACTTCTACTAGCTTTACTGAATCTTGATACAGAGCAATACTGGCGGTTTTTCGAAGCTAATTTATTGCTTATTTCTTTGGTAGATGTAACTATCAGATTGACATAAAAGGATTTCTGCTTCTTTGGTCCGCTCACTTTATTAGTGACTAAGATTATTATTGCATTATTATTACTAATATACTACTATTACTATTATTATTAAGTTCCGTTTCTCTTCAAGCGCATGTTCTAGTGGTTTCATTGAATCTCGATATATCGGACTTACTGATACTAGCGATTTTTCCTCGCGAATTTTTGACATGAATATGTCTTTAAAATCAGACCGAGATTTGAGCTACTAGGGCGGAAGCGACGATGTAACGATGTAGCAGTGTGGTCCATTCCAATACCGTAACTGCGTGACTAAATAATACGATTCAAATAAATTTGGCCTCGTTCGATCGGGTATACTATTACGATACGAGCATGAACTTGGTGGGGGTCCGTGACGACTGGCGGCCATTTTGGGCGTGCGCGAAAATTTTCGAGCAGTAGGCCTATATCTACCGACTCCATTGTGCTAGCGCCCTGATTTTGGTGCGAAAAGAAAGATCTCGCCTATATCTGTCGATATAAGACAGACGTATTCACATTCATTCTTTTTTGTATTTATTTCTATGACAGATATCACTGCAAATAGACTGACATGAATGGATTTCATCTTCTTTGGCAAGTTCGCTTTATTAGTTATTATTATTATTATTATTTTTATTAGGCCTATTATTATTATTATTATTATTATTATTATTATTATTATATTATTATTCATAGTTTTCTGCTCAAGGGCAGGTATTTTACTGCAAATCCAGCATTTCCCAATCTTTCCTATTTTCTATATTCCTCTTTGTCTGCATATGTCATGTTTGCAGAGTTTCTTGGGAAAGATAAATGCGGTGGCTTCTCGTTGCTTTCCGCACACCACTCACTCTCTCTCTCTCTCTCTCTCTCTCTCTCTCTCTTTCGCATCTTAAAATATCCAAGGGGCCCCAGCTTGAAGGTCAGGAGAGTGGATTTTATTAATTAGGCCCTCCGAACTTAAACAAAATTCACCGCATGGGATAAATATCAGTTCTAATTATTATTATTATTATTATTATTATTATTATTATATATGAAGTTCTTTGGGCGTTCTTTTATCAGAAAATAATCGCAAAACGTATCAACCTGGTCAACCTGCAAATTGCTTCTTGTTGCTTCTTGCAAGTAGACTACAGACATGCAATGAGAAAAATTACTCAAATAGCTACCTATAATTTATTATATTACACAAATTCAGTAGATACTTTTGCAGTATATACTATATTGTTACTGAAGTTGGGATACTTTATTTTACTATAATCCACGGTAATTAAAACTGAAAAGTCTTGCCTTAATGTTTTGTCTTGCAGAATTTGTCGCATGGTTAACTGCTAATTCATTTTTATGTGTAGGTTTTTATGGTAAGGTATAATGCCCAAATTGTGGTTAATGTACATTAGTGCCAGTTACATCCATTAGCTCCCCGCTGTTACGTTGCTGGAAGCTGGTATGTGAAAGAAGAAAAAGAGACCCTGAGAGCTGTCGTGCCCGTGCTGTGGGAAAAGTCTTTCTCGATATGAATTTAATTTTTAAATATGTCCATGCACTGAACTTGACAAGCTGGAAATCTAATATAAATGTATGTTTCGTTAATAACATCCAAATGAAAATTCCGATCAATAGAATATAGTCTCGTCCCATCCCGTATCTCTCATATACCATGTAGACTATTTAAATAATAAAACACAAGACAATTTTTCCTATTTGATCAATTTAAACCAAATGTTTACAGCATGTTCGTTAGTCGATTGCAATCAAATGACAGTATCAGGATAATATGCACGCTATTGTAATGAAAAAAATTATATGTTTCCAATAACTCTTAACTGGTCTATTTTAATTGTAGATGAAAAGCGAGTTCAATTACAATTTTATAACTTTTACAATATAACTTACGAAAAATTAAAGCTACAGTACATCGCATTCCAGTACATAGTTCACATGAACCCAGGATATTAAGTAATAATGCAGTAAAACTTAAAATGATATGGTTAAAGCGAAACAAAATAATTAATGTCATGTGGTTTGATAAGGATGTTCAATTAAGATGATTAGAATAATTCATTATTAAGTTTTCAAGGATAAAAACCACGGCTATCTGTGTGACTTTAGAATTAATCCGTCAGTTTCTTCCTTGGTCAGCCCAGCTTTGTTTTTCCATTTGGAATGTACAGGGTGATTCAGTAAAAGCATGCTAAAGCTAAGCAGGAAATATGAGATGTCCTACTGAACGTTCTGATACAGAAAACTTGGGATCTGCGAAGTCAGATTAAGGAGATGTGGACTTAAACTTATCTGTCGCTATCTCTTACTGTTACCATATTAGAGTCCATTTATATTTGAATCGGTCATTGTTAAAAGGCAAAAGGCATTTCTTTCCATATCGTGATAATCAAAGGAAACCATTCTACTAGCTTAATAATTTTAAAGTTATGTTTCTCTTGTGTTTACGTATCTCTCACCGTGATAATACTAAGCCAGAAACCATAATTAGTTTGTTTTATCCTGTATTAAATCTAAAAAAAAAACCACATCCATCAAAATGTCCATTCCGCTAAGAACTGACTTAGTGCCTTTTAACAATGACAGATTCGTTTACACTTACTATTTACATTTTTTATGCTCGACCATGCCGAAATGTAGTAATTATACACCTGGTAGCAGTCCTTTAATGCATGTCCTTAAAGTACATCTATTCATTAAAGTTCAGGTTTTCGATTATTCTCGGATACGCAATCGAAAGACGAGGGAAACGTCACGGAGGCTGGAAATCCAATACTGTCGCAGAAGATTATGTTCTGTTACTATAATAATTAGCGTTAATTGTAAATAATATTCAAATAAATTCAATTTGTCATCTCGTTTTTCAATTCTAAATCAATTTCCAGGTTATATCAAAATTAGTTCATGTTATTCTCTAAATTATATCAAGGTCTCTCTTATACCGAATTTTGCACACCTCTACTCCCTCTTACTTATCTGTCCGATTCCACAGTCTTTCTCAGTATCATAACTTAAAATACTCGGTCACAATATGATAACACGCTAGAAATACCACTCCACACATCATCTCTTTATTCTTCATCTTTCACTGTTGCTACTTCTCGTCACTGCAATTCTCTGCCGCCTAAAGTCAAGGGCTGCCGAACTTTAATTTCCTTTAAATGTAAATTAGAAAAATATCTTATGATGAGTTGCCAGACCTAACGCGTTGCAAATATTTAATGGAATGTGTTCTACTGTATTTATTTTTATTTTTTTATTTATTTTTTTTCTGTTTCTTATTTTTATTGTGTAATCATGTAAATCGTGTTTATTTATCACTTAACGCCAACATGTATCCCACTGTTTTGTTTTTTTATTATTAATCTATTTTTTGTGTACATTTTATTCAATTGTCGGTTTCTGGTTTAATTATGTAAATCCTACTTAATTGTAATCTAATACCAATATGTATACTAATGTGTTTATTTTTATTTCTACTGTGTACATTTTTTATTGAATTATCGGCTTCTGTTTTTATGTGATTCATATTTGATTCTAACAACATTAATATGTATTCCACTATGTTTATTTTTATTTTATGAGGTAAATTTTTATGTAACTACCTCTTTTGATCTCATTGTGTACCTAAATTGTATCAGTATATAATTACTTAATTCCGATCCAGTTTTATGTTCAAGTATGTAAGTAAGTTTTAATCCTGGTTGAGTGTAAGAGAAGACCTTACGGCCTAAACTCTGCCAGGTTAAATAAAGCCATTATTATTATTATTATTATTATTATTATTATTATTATTATTATTATTATTATCCCTCGGAAAAAATCAATACTTTCATTTCTGCGCACATCTCACAATTTACGAGCTTGCACAAGGTCACTTCTGCTCTTCAGTGAGATGCGAATAAAATGAATACTTCTGAATAATTTCAAGTTAGAAATATGGTCGAGCATAAAACGTCATATGAAACTTGCCTATAATGGTAATTAAGACGCTCGTATGAAAATTATGAAACTTGCTTGCGCTCGTTTCATAAACAAACATACTCGCGTCTTAATTACTGTCATTATAGGCTCGTTGTATAATGTACTATTAATTACTTTATCATAATTTACAAATCTGGCTTAACGTACAATTTTCACCTCATAACAGTTATTAAAATGGTGGTCATAAACCTGAATGCAAGTATGACATCAGCGCACGAGATTCTCCCTCACCCTTTCATAGCTCTGGAATGTTTTGAATTACGTACATCACAGAGTGTTACAATCCTGGCAACAAATTCCATGTCCATGTGTACTGAGTTCTTATGAACATGTGATTTTAGATAACCCTGTACGAAATAATCGAATGGATTAACGTCGGATGAAGTCGCAGGATATTGGAATAGGGTCTCGTCTTCCATTCCAGCGACCAGGGAATGTATCATCCAGATAGTTGCCGAGCACTTCTTCGCTTCAATTTTCATCCAGCTTTCAATATCTGTCTTCTTCTTCTTCTTCTTGTAAATATCGGAATCCAATTTAATAAGCCATCGCTTGCTTTAAAGATAACACTGGCCAACAAATTTTTCGTTGCATTTCTATCAACACCTATTATTAACTAATTTGTGGGTGCTGGTTTCAGATCTGAGATTAGGTTTTTTTCTGAAAATTCTGTAAGTTTACCAATACGAGCATCATTTGAAAGGTTTTCACAATTCATTTCTACAGCATTTCAATACTGATTAATGTCGTATATATATGCTTTATAATGGCGCTCTGAGTGGAATTTTCTAATAGTGGTAATAACTTTTCTACAAACTAAACACTGTGCACCTGGGAACAACCAAATTCATATTAACTCTCGTATTGTAATTGTAAGCATAATGCTGATTGTTATGGTGATATTGATAATGAAAGAACAGTCGAGAAAATATTTCAAGAATCGCTGTCTTTATTCATCACAATTAGCATGTCGAGGTCACCGGTATTTTAACACGGGATTTCATTGTAAAAATAGATGAGCTAGCCGTCCAATTCGTAATGTAAACGTTGTCTCACAAAATAACTTGTTTTATCTCATGACAAACTAATGACAGGTAATAGCCGCTTCAGGGCTTAATATTAGTAAGCGTGTGAAATCCAATAATCCACAGTTCACACACAGTTTTTTTTAATAGTTCTATTTGGTATCGAGTAAATAGGCCTATAACGTTTTGGAATATTATGAACAAATGTCACAATAGTTGAAAAATAATTGTGTCGTGCCTGCCATACAATGCGTACATATGGCGAACCTACTGCAGACGTGCTTCATTCCAACTGTTCGTGAAAATGATAGGATAATTAAAATTAAATTTTAAATGAATTTAAAATCTCGTTGCCGGTATTCAAATTGAACAGGAGAAAAATTTACTCGCTGTTAAATTGCTAAAATATTGAATATAAATCTTATAATTACATGCTATCTTTTTACCTTCGCTTTCCCAATGATTTATTTCCGAATGATGAGAATGGAATTACTTGTATAATGTTATTCTAAAGTACGCTAAGTTCTCAGTTTCAAAAGGCCTTAGATTCTGCAAAAATAAAAACTCCAATTTCTTCGTACAGAAATAGTTTACTGTAATAAAAAGAAACTGTTATGCACAACACTTTCACATTGTATGCACTTTAGTCCACTAGAAACATTAGATCTACAGGGTGTCTATAAATTAGACCGACAAAATTAGGGAGCAGATAGATAACCTTCGTGGAAGCATATTCTGTTAAGGAACCCATGGGCTGCGACGCTTCGTTTCATTGCAAGAAGGCGGGAACGGATAATCTCTTTTCAGTCCAAGAGGGGTGTGTCATTACTACTATCACTCGGTTTGTTTACGTCCGGAGCCAGTCCAGTATCATTTGGTATCGATTACAGCAAGTTTGTTTACTTCCATTGGTACGACCTCTTGTTATCCGCGTTATTCGTCTACGTAGTTTAGTACTTGTACTGCACTCATTTTGTTGTAATGTTCAGTACAGTTTAATGTGTCGTTGGTTTCGATTTTCTGTACGTATTTTTTCTTTGTTTGGATTAACGCACAGAATCATGTGACACAGAATCGCTCGTTATTTGCACATACCTACTTACTTTATCTCGACCTGTAATTCCTTCTTGCACTGATACGAAGTGTCGCAGCCCATGGGTTCCTTAACAAAATAAGCTTCCACGAATGTTATGTTCCCTAATTTTGTCGATCTAATTTAGAAACACCCTGTATATCGAATGCAGGTTGGATTCACTGTGTTGTACGATACTGCAGAAGGGAGCGATCACTTTCGATCGTGTTCAGTATCGGTAGTCTCGGCCCAGTTATACAGAAACCTTTGCTTGTATTCTCTCGCATGTCAATTTGTCGGTCGCTACTCCAAGCATTTAATCACAGAGAAATGGAAGCACTTAATAACAGAAACAGTTAAAATATTGGACGATATAAGTTTTAAAATACCTAGTTCAAAATTCAGTCACTGGCAAGGCTAAATTTGGTATATTTTCAGATACGTACATATTATAACCTACACAATAGCAGTAAAATTTGTCTCTATTATCTGAATTTATAAATCTTTATTTCATATTTCAAAATTCAGCTCCACACTCTGTTTTTACATGTTTCTTCATTTACTTCGTCAATATTCTGATGACGGTACTTAAATATTACACATTTTAGATAATTAAACAACATTAATTATAATGAAGGATGGGTAGAACGGAGAAAAATTCTCTCTGGCACCAGGACTCGAAGCTGGGTTTTCGGATCTACGTGCTGACGCTTTATCCACTAGCAGCTCCTGCACGGAAATATCATATGTACTTCGGTACATCATACAGTAGTAATATGATAAGCGTAAGTAATTACTTTTCGATTCAAGACGGCGCTTATTACATTGGATCCCGGCCACTTAGTCACTCGTAATGAGTGCACCTCTGTACTTAGTGTGTTGGACGTTGTGACATAGTACATGAGGGTAGGCCACCAAAGGAAAACAGAGAGGTAGAACTTAAACTGAGAAGGATTCAATTCATCATCGGAACTAGAATCCGGTGTGACTTAGTGGATAAAGCGTCAGCACGTAGAGCTGAAACCCGGGTTCTAGTCCCGGTGCCGCAGAGAATTTTTCTCCATTCCCCCATTCTTCATCATATGGTAACGCAGAATTCCTGCACGGAAATAACATACGTACGTCGGTACATCATAGTAACATTAATTATATTATCTATTTCTTTAAAAGAAGGAATTAAATATTATGTAAAGTATGGAGTAAATTCAAATTACAAGTGCTGGACCGAATGTAATAGACTGGCTTTACTTTAAAATGACGATATCATTTAAGGTTCATATTGACTTCGATTTTTCACTTCAATAATTTAGCATAGATGAAAGTATTGTGTAATTACATTGCGGATCTTATAAAGTTAAATTCAGAGGTTCGGCTGTAAAATTAATAACAATCAGGCTCAAATTCTGTCATGAAAAAATATTAACTTAAAGAATAAAATTGAGAATAACTAGTGAGCAGTATTAAAGATTGTTTAAATATACATCTGGTAGATACAGTCTTAAAAATTGTTTACACTTTTCTTCTGTTTTTTACTTCGCCTTCAGGAAGACGCTGCATCCCCTCCGGAAAAAAAAAATCGAGAGCGGAACTCATCCAGTTCTCATTCTCATCAAAGAGGCGAACTTGAAAAATATGTACACATGAATGTGCTTACAGATTGTAATAATCTCTTACTTTGATAGAAAACACATTCCGTTTCTCTGTAGAGGATGACTCGAAATTTCTTTCGTCAACATTAATGCACTACTGAAACCTGTAAGCGAACGCTGTGTGCGGTTCCCAACGATCTCTTGAAATGCATCTGAAATCAGTAACTGTTGCGCTGTGTGTGGCCTTCTCCCAGGAACCTTATTCTGAACCATTCTTCAAAAGAAGAAGTCAATTGAAGTAATGTCGGGAGACCATGGTGGCCACTTAACGCTGACATGGCATGATCTCACGGAATTGCAACCTACTGTCAGGATCATCCTCCGGAAGGCTATGCAGGAGTCTTCCACAATATGACTTTCATTTCAAACTTTACATTAATTGTTGAAAGGACGTTCTTGGTATTACTAACTCCTGCGACATACTACTTACCGACTTCTTCGGGCTATTCACAAATGTCAGATATACTTTCTTCTGCTTCTCCTCTGGCATGGACGACCTACTTTCGATAAATTTGTCACTGAACCCGTTGCTTCGATTTTCTATCTGATGTAGTAGATTCTGAATTCACTTCCTTTGATCAATATTCACATTATCAAGCATTGCTCCTTAAATCTTGTAAAAAAATGGAGAATAGTAGAGGAAAATAATGCTAGTAAATACTGTATACCTACTTTTGGGATACTCTATATTGTTTTCCTTTTATACTAATGTAACAGTTTCGCTAATAGTCATATGCTTCCTAGACTACATAGAAACATGAACTTTTAAGGGCAGGGGTCCATCAAGTAACAGCATTATGAAGTCCAGAAATACGTTGTTTTTTATTCTACTTCTCTTGTTTACTGCATTGAAAGAGAAATGTTTTACGTAATTTCTGCTATCCTCGACACTAATCCTATCTTAAAAAGTGAAGTTGGACTTTTTTTCATTTTCATGAAAGAGAAGTGGATCGTGTGTAATTAATTAAAAGTTCTGTGCAGTGAGACGAGGACGGCACGGTAAAGTGAAGAAATTAGGTTAGGAAAGCGGTCAGCGAGCTTTCGGAACTCGTCGTTGTGTAGGATTAGCTCTGTGGACCTAGTTGGACCCGTATGTTTTACAACGAAAATTAGTATGTTGGGAGGAAAAAAAAGTAGTCTAGACAAATACCATCCTACAGAACAATTCTAGGCAAGTTCTCAGAAATGCCGTCCTATGCCTGTGCAGTTTTGCCAGTTCCCTGTATTTACTAGTTTGTGATTGTGATACGGCTAAAATGTAAGTTGGAGAGTACAGTTGAAATAATGATAATTTGAAGCAAAACTTTCGTATTTCAGCCAACATATCCAAACGACAAACTAGGTACTGCTCTTCAGTATATATGTCGCCTTAAGTTCATAGAAAATTAGAATAAAATTGAAGGATTGAAGACCTGAGACTGAATTCTTTGACTTCAGTAACATTTACACATTGTAAATTATATCCGCATAAATGCCTGAGCCTAAATGTCATACAAGTGCAGCTCTTAAACATGGTGCTAGTTTCGGCCCAAGACTTTGTAATAAAATTAGAAACCATTTTCCAAATTTGAAATATTTTAAAATTGAAATTTTAAAAAATAAATTTATAAAATTATTCATGTTATATAATATTAACAAATGTGTATTTTTTTACCTTTTATTTCTGTCGACTATATTCATGTTTTAACTGAATATTACTGGCTTCTGTCTGATTGTGAATTTATATTAAATGTGTTTTTCCTCTCTTTTTTTTTTTTTGCGTTATTTTTTGGTTTGAATTAAGTTACTGTATGATGAAAGATGAGAAAAATTCTCTCCGGTACAGGGATTTGAACGCGGGTTTTCAGCTCTATGTGCTGATGCTCTATCCACTAAACCACACCGGATTCCCATCCCGATGTCGGGGATCGAATCCTCTCAGTTTAAGTTCCACCTCTTGGGTTCCCTCTAGTGGTCTACCCTCATGCACTGCGTCATAGATGTATGACAGTGGGACCATGTCCACACATGTGCTGAGATACACTCGTTATGAGTGACTAAGTGGCCGGGATCCGACGGAATAAGCGCCGTCTTAAATCACTAAGTGATTATTCGCATATCATATAGCCTATTATTATGATATACCGAAGTACATATGATATTTCCGTGCAGATATTCTGCGTCATCATATGATGAAAGATGAGTGGAACGGTGAAAAATTCTCTCCGGCACCGGGATTTGAACATTATTATGATATACCGAAGTACATATGATATTTCCGTGCAGATATTCTGCAAGATGAGTGGAACGGTGAAAAATTCTCTCCGGCACCGGGATTTGAACATTATTATGATATACCGAAGTACATATGATATTTCCGTGCAGATATTCTGCGTCATCTTTCATCATATGATGCTATGTTTATGATTTCTATCGTCCTTTAAATTCGGTCGCCAACGGCCAGTTCGCATCTAAAGGGAAGCATAATAACCATTAGAACATACAGAAAGACAATATTAAAAGGCAATATTTGTGTGAAGGAAACTAAAAATCTTTATCACCAGCAATTCAATGGTCTCAATGTTGTAGAATACATATGTAAATGGAGACAAAAAAGGATAACCACCACCTGAATGCAAAAAGCGGCAAAATTACAAAATATCCTTTATATAATCGGTCTGGGTAGCGTAGTCGGTGTAGCGCTGGCCTTCTGTACTCGAGATTGAGGGTTCGATTCTGGCCCAGGTCGATGGCATTTAAGTGTGCTTAAATAAACCATAATTTAAAATTTTCCTTTATATTTTGGGTGATTTATATGACTTCGTTTCAAACTTTGAAGGGTGATAAAGGTGATCAATATGAACAATTTTCGTACAGGAACCTATGTTCGGAAACGTTCCGTTTGGTAGTTACAAGACTCGACATGTGTACCCAGTATAACCAGCTAGAATCGAACTCGAAACCATCATTTTGAAGTTTGATTACAGTCCCTGTTTCTGCAAACGTTAGTGAATTCTTATACAAATGGTATTGGATAGTTGGCATCGTAACTGGCATTTGGCTGATAAACTTGCAACTTTCCTTACATTTTCATTTATTACAAATGAAATGCAGACCAACAAATTTTCTTAACGAGTGTTTTCGTGATAAAAAGGAACAAAAAAGATTGTCTCTACATAATGTTCGAAACCCAAATAAGTCTAGCATCATAGAAGAAGTACAAACTGAGGTTTAAATGCATTGGTCATGAGTTCGAGGCCAAATGGCTACTTTAATGTACAGTAGAAATGAAACCACGTGATACCGTTTATGTGCGAGAGGGAAGAAGGCGACTGAAAGCTGGAGAGTTGCTTGTGAGAGGTCTCTCCCGCACGGCCTATGGCAAGGTTAGAAGTCAGCGAAGAACCCCTGCAAGTACAAAATTGACTCGTCCAGCTTCTGCTCATCTATCTAAGCAGTATCAGGCCATTTTACTAGCTAAGTACAGTAGTGGCAAAAAAAAATCTGACCGACCCTTGTAGCTGATTTCAGAGTCACAGATTCAAATTTTTCTAATCACAAAACACATCCATCTTGTATAATTAATTGTAACAATGAAATTTATTGCATTTGTTCGATTCTTACAGTCTTTTGTTTCCTTCAGTGCCTCAAACTTACAGACGAAAAAACTTTGAGAGTTTTATTCTCATCTTGCATCAATATTACATTTCTACCTCTATTCGGCAAAGATAACTGCGTATTTTTACATTAAATAGCGGTACATAGCTCTGGCTTCACTATCCACATTGAAATTACCACAGTTTGACACAATACACAGCACAGGATTCTTTTGTATCAGCTACAAGGGTCGGTCCGGTTTTTTTTTGCCACTACTGTACATTTTTAATAGTCCTTCACTAATTCGCATGGGCTTAGTGATATGATATTTACAGAATTCAGCAGGAAGACATCATAGCATATATTGAAGAAAGCAAAATATTTATTTTACCACGGCGCGCCAATGTTACTTAGGCTAGTTAGCACATACATACACCATCAACATAATCACCATTACATAATCATCATCACATCATAGGTCTGTCAACGTGTTCTGCTCCCTCTGAGAATTTGGAATTACTTATGTGGACATAGTCTTGATTTATCCATCGAAGTCTCAGCCTTGCCAAGTTTGTGTGTCTGATCGATTTGTAGTTTTAACACTTTTTTCTTAATCCGATCGTCTACCATCCTTTCCAGATGTGACCAGTTGTTTTTAATTTGTACTACTTTGTCGTTTAGATTAAATATTTTTAGATCGTTTCTGATGATTTGGCTGCTTCTCTGCCCTCGTAGAGATACTACGGCCGCCGATCTCAGAAAACGAATTTCTGCAGACTCAATCTTATGTTTATTAGTCTTTGTTAAAGTCAAGTTTGTGCTCTATATGTAAGTGTGGAAACCGCTATTGTCTTGTATAACTTAAATTGAAAAAAAAAATATATATATATGGTTTATTTAACGACGCTCGCAACTGCAGAGATTATATCAGCGTCGCCGGTGTGCCAGAATTTTGTCCCGCAGGAGTTCTTTTACATGCCAGTAAATCTACTAACATGAGCCTGTCGCATTTAAACACACTTAATTGTCATCGACCTCGGCCGGGATCGAACCCGCAACCTCGAGCATAGAAGGCGACCTTTAATTGAATCTCTTTTGTTGTTTTGTTTTTTTTAAGTCTCTTCGAATTATTCCACACATTTCTTGCAATCTATTCAGTTTTATTTCCATATCGATTTTTTTTGGATATGTTATCACGCATCCCAAATAGTTAATACTATTAACTTGTTCGATTATGTCCGATCCTACTATTATTATTTTCTCTCTTTCATGCTTAATCCTAATATAGGCCATTTTAATTTTCTGGACAGATATTTTAAAATTTTATTAAATTGTTATCTTATGTAGCTTATACTGTATGTTCCTTTTTTGTAGTTGGTCCTGCAAGTTAACAATAATCACTTGTCAATCAGCTAATAATATACTTTTCACTCTCATTCCGTCAATAATAAAATGATCATCTAAAATGTTCTGTCATTTAGAAACAACGTCACCAATGTAAATATTAAAACCAATTGGTGAGAGTGGACATCTTTGTGTAAGACTAGCATCAATTTCTGCACGTACTTCGCCTGGGGTATTACCTTTTTCAGCATATATTTTTCTATTTAGACATTTAAACTTTGAGCGGTCTTTATTATTTGTGATGGATATCCTCTTTCTCTTAATATTTTCCATAATTTGGATTATATGACCTTGTCAAATGCCTTTTGGCAGTCCATAAATAAGATGTGGATTTCTAAATTAAATTACTTTGTCTTTTGGATCAATTGTTTGAGAGAGAAGATACAATCTATCGTTGATCGAACCTTTCTGAATCGATATTATTCATTATGAATTATGGTCTGTAATTATTATGAAATGTAACGTTTTCGGACATGGGTTCCTATATTAAAGTTGTTCATAATGATCGCATCTATCATCAGTAAACGTTTGTAACAAAGTCACAGAATCACTCGGTACAGTACTTACCTAATAGGTAGAATGAGAAAGGATTAGTCATTTTAATGACGGAAATGATTGGATCGTGAGAATATGCAGAAGTTGAATAACATTCAACGAAACAAAATCATTGTAAAGTAAAGTTTCTAAAACATTTTTGTTTACTATTGTATGTTTATTTCCTAGACCTTTTAGAAAGTACAAACTTGAACAGCTTCTGCATAAAATTATTCACTGATACGTGCAGCAAGGAAGCTCTCAATAGTGCGGCTTTTGACGTACATTGCTTTCCATAATCCAATTACTTCGAAATTAATCAAAGTAATATAAAATATTCTGTTTGACCAACGTTTTCGTAAACTCTTGGTAACGTAATATCATAAAATTCTGTGCAAATTGCTTTCGTTTGAAAACTGCTCCTTTGATTGACAATTTTCATCCACCAAAGCTGTTGTATAATCGACAGTTTACGGCGATAACTCCTATCTTTGTTCACTCTTTAAATTTACAGGCTTAATGGATTTTTTGAAACGACAAAATTTATCATTCCATTTCCTTTTAACTTGGGAGAGAAATAGTCATACGTACAGTTGTCAAAAGAAAAAGTGGCCGCTCTCCTGAAACAAAGTTCCCTTCGGGTATCTTCGCTACAATTCGGAGACAGGCGATGTTACATGTTGTCGGACCACGTTGCTTGATATCTACAGTTGTAATTGAAGTATTCTGTGTGTTATTCGATAGCGTGATTGTAGCGTTCTGGCCTCTTACTCGTGAGGTCCTGAGTTCGACTACAACTTCGTGCTTTTTATGTTCTTTTTTGTTCTGTTTTTGAGAGAAACGAACTATACATAATGGCATTATTTTTTTATTGGGTTATTTTACGACGCTGTATCAACATCTAGGTTATTTAGCGTCTGAATGAGATGAAGGTGATAATGCCGGTGAAATGAATCCGGGGTCCAGCACCGAAAGTTGCCCAGCATTTGCTCATATTGGGTTGAGGGAAAACCCCGGAAAAAACCTCAACCAGGTAACTTGCCCCGACCGGGATTCGAACCCGGGCCACCTGGTTTCGCAGCCAGACGCGCTGACCGTTACTCCACAGGTGTGGACTACATAATGGCTCCTTTCTCTTTTACGATTATTTTAGTAATGAACATCAGGTTCATTAATATATTATGCCATGACTTTATCATTATGATATTGTGGCTGCAAATGGAAAGAAAAAAGATTTTATTCTCAATAAAAATATCTTTCGTGGCATAAACAAAACAAATTTCCTGGAGTCGGCCTTAAAACATTCAAACAATTAAGTGTTCAGAAAATAAAACAAAAAGCCACAATTCAATATTTAGTCTATCTTCCTCTTATCTCGATCATCTTGCAGTCGAGTGGGCATGGAATCGACTAGTCTTTGCAAATAGCGACTGTTTTTAGACACGATATTCCAGGCATTCTGAACATACCCACATACATAAGTGTTCTGTCCATGGGCAGGTCTTTCATTGCAATCCCAGCAATCTCCAATCTTTCCTATTTTCCGCCTTCCTCTTAGTCTCCGCATATGATCCACATATCCTAATGTCGTCTATTATTCTTTTCAACCAGAGACCCAACCAATTCCTTTTTCTCTTTCTAATCAGTTTCAGCATCATTCTTTCTTCACTCACTTTTTCAAACACAATTTTACTTCTTATTCTGTCTGTCCACTTCACACGCACCGTTCTTCTCCACATCCACATTTCAAATGCTTCAATTCGTTTCTCTTCATTTCGTCGTAATGTCCATGTTCCTTCCCCATACAATGCCAAACTCCACACAAAGCACTTCACTAGTCTCTTCCTCAGTTCTTTTTTCCAGAGGTCCGCAGAAGATCCTTCTTCTTCTATTAAAAGCTTCCTTTGTTCATGTTTGCAGTTTTTCTTGGGAAGGATAGGCCTAAATGCGGTAACATCCCGTTGCTTTCCGCACACCCCTATCTCTTTCGAATCTTATTAAATTCCAGGGGGCCCAAGCGTGGAGATGAGGAGACTGGATTTGACTAATTGGGTCCTCCGGACTTCACCGAAAGTCACGGCAAGGGTTAAATATTAGTTCTATCAGGATGTTTGATCCGATCAGAGACCGGGAAATCCCAATTAGCCTTTGCCCCCCACGTCCTGGACTAGCTTCTACGAATAGAGATGGCCGATATTTCACAAACCGATATTTTGTCACAGGTATTTTTTGTCACAGATAAACCTGTGACTGATGACGCAAAATATCTGTGACAAAATATCGCTATCGAAATCTGCTCCGTATTCAGTACTCTGTGACTGATATTTCTGTCCTCTACGTCGTAGGTTTGCGCGTGCGCATGATACACTAACAGCAATCGGGCGGTAGTTTCTCCATTTATTATAAATGATGTTATTACACGATTTAAATAATGACACCATTGATTACCAGTACTTAATCTTGTGTAAACTCCTGTCTGAACAACTGTTTCGTTTTGTAATTATTTTCCAATGTTTTTCCGAATACTTATGTTTCATTAATTTTTATTCTATGACTCAATATTATAATGTTAATGCACAACTTAAAATAATTTATCCATTATATTATAAACAATAAAAAGGATCAATTTTTAAACTATTAGGGTAATCATATAACCTCAATTTCTCCATATCCAACTACATTTAAAAATGATCAACTGGTTCAGTACCTATAATATAACCTCTTGGTACATGAGGTTAAGTTTTGACATATTACTGATCATTTAGGTATGTATTTATTTGTTAATGGTACATGTACATAATTTCTTTTGTTAGTTTTTCCCATATAAATCACTGATGAGTGGTGTGTATAGAGAAATCGTATTCATATTTCACTGCTCTTCAATATTTCCTGCAAATTTTTATCGGTGTGACACAATATCGGTGTAATTCATGCTACGTATCGATATAAAATATCGGTGTGACAAAATCACCGATAGAAGTCACATATTTAATTGTCACACTCACAGTTGTCACAGATACTTGAAAATATCGTTTAAGCGCATCTCTATCTACGAATCATCAGAAAATCTTAGAGAGTGATTGGGACAATTTTTCCGAAAATGTTTCCACATTTTTGCCCTCGTAGCTCAGAGGACGAACGTCGGAATTTAGATGTCAATATCTCAGGTTCAATTCCTCGTTACTCCTTTTCATTTTATTGTGGTTCAAGATAGTATAATGTAATAATACAAAAAGAAAAACTAATACCAGTATTATACAACTGGATTTTTCCAACCCTAATATTAAATTTATGTTATTTATATCGCTAAAGAACGATTACAATATAAATAACTTGAATATTATTTATACAGTATCACTAAAGAACGATAACAGAATATAAATGATAAATATCGGTTTGTTTAATTAATGTAAGATATTATATAATATGTATTTAATTATCTAAATAAAATAACCTATTTTACAAAGAAAAATGGTTACTTGTATTATAATAATTACTTACATAAAATACAGATTATTTATATTGCGAAAGAACAATAACAATATAAATAACTTGAATATTATTTTATAATGCTAATGAAGGAAAGCAGAATATAAATGATAACTTGAATATTATTTATATCACTAAAGAACGATAACAGAATATAAAAAACGTGAATATTATTCATATCGGAATTTCAAAGATTTATTACAGATGTACTTAAGAAATTGTAGAAGAATAGTAATTAGTAACAGTGTCCTATTTATTCTTCTTGGAGCCAAATTTGTAACTTTTAAAAGTGTGGTTACTATGTTGAAGTGTATGTGTTGTAACAGATGCTTGATTTGTTATGTATGTGAGTCAGTTATGGGATGCTTGATGTCGTCGCAATGTCGTAATTATAGTTTGATTGTGTTTGTGTGACTATTGTGTATTAATTTATGATGTATGTTACGGAAAGCTGCATATTTGTGTTATAGAAGTGTTACGTATGTGTGTTGTTAATGTTTTTGTATGTTTCAAATTGATACATGGTATTTGTTTTGCAATCGCAATGCTTAATTTACGGATTGTTTATGTTTTGTTTACATCGCGTAAGCTAATTTAATTTTCTTTTCCATTTCTCTTTATGCATATCTTTTTTGTGTATGAAACTATAGCCCTAACATACATATGTAAAATAGGGCTAACCCCCATTGAAGATACAATAATAATAATTATTATTATACATATCGTTATAAAATGATAACAGAATACAAATGATGACTTGAATTTTATTCATATCTCTAAAGAACGATAACAAAATATAAATAACGTGATATCCATAAAGAACGATAACTGAATATAAATGATAATTTGAATATCATTTATATCGTTAAAGAACGATTAAAAAATAAAATGAAAACTTGAAGAAGGTCCGAACCCACAACCTTTGAATCATTAAACAAGCACTCTACCGCTGGTCTGCGAGGCGCAGATATGGAACACTTTCATAGTTCCGGAACTGCTTGTACAAGCACATCCATCGTGTAACATCGCCGCGACCCGAAGTGGACTTTGAAAATATACTGTATGGAATGAAAACAATTTCGTAAGCAAATATATCTTATAAATCTGAATAACAAAATTGTTTTCAACTAAGAACGTTTTAAATGCAACAATATGTGCAATTCATTATGACTTGTGCGTTACATTAAGCGTGTTACGTACATAATGTTTTATATTATCACCTATAATTATCGACATTTATTGTGCACTGATTTTACTATGACTATTACACTTTTACTACGTCACACTACTTTCGACCAATAAAACGGTACGAAAGGACGTCTTTCAACCAATCATGGCCGCTTATTGCACAATTTTATCGCGTCCCTAGCATTTGTTTAATTTTATCGCGTCCCTAGCATTTGTTTATTTTTATCACTACCCTAGCATTTGTTTCTTTGTTTGCCAACATTTCAAACTGCACTGGTCTGGCCGTCAAAAAACAGAAAATTACAAACCACTCCAATCGATGCACATCACTTTCAAATATGACTCGCATTTTGGCATTCAAGAACAAGAATTAATAAAGATCACTGGTCATATATTAAGAGCACCATTCGGAAATCCTGAATGAGTTGAGGGATGCACCATGTACACCAACGAGTTCACTTCTTTTACGCACACGTCTAATATAACATCAACTGAACCACCAAAATATTCAAATTTGAAAATTGTACTTTCAATAATTGTTTCTTTTAAAATTATCCATGTTTATTTTTTATTTCATCATCGTTAATTAAAACGTTTCTTTTTATTTCATCATCCCTAATTAAAACTTTTCTAACACTTGTTTATATTATTTAGGTTATGTTTTTTATAGCTTCTGCTATATATTTTGGGTAGTCACGTAACAGAGGTTGTTTAATACTCAGATTTATTGAAAATCATCTGTCAAGTGACGTTGATTACTGGGATCCGGATGATTGAAATGGAATGCAAATGTTTTAATAAATATGAAACTGAATCGACAAAGCCTTCTTGACTACAGTCTACAGAGTTCAATGATGATTCCATAGTTGGCACAACTGATACCAGTAACAAGAAAACACTACTGCCATCTAGCGTAATGTTGAGATTGTACAATAATACATTTGAAGACAGTTGTATTTTCGTAAGCCAATTAATATTTTATTGTACACTTTGTTACTTCTAATCTTTATATAGCCTACTTTCTTCTAATCGTGTAATAGTCAATTAAATCCCACTCGAGTTTTGATTTTCTCTAGAGAAATCAAAACCTCTAGTGAGATTACTGTTGAAAACATAATTTCTATGAAAGTATTCAAAGTGTTTCGTTATTAGCAAGCAAGCAGTATATTACATATATACATAATTTCTGTGAAAGTATTCAAAGTGTTTCGTTATTAGCAAGCAAGTAGTATATTACATATACAGACATTATTTCTGATCACAAAGTTCTCTTCATTACATTTTCGGTACATACTCGTACGTCGCACAACGTAGTCACTCAGTTATTCTCTAGAAATAAAGTTGCTACGCATTCCATGTTACTTGGCCGCTGAGCTCTGATGTCGCCACTGTCGTTATATACAAGACATCACAGACGATTACGGAGCACGGTGCATGAGAGAATTAAAGCAATCGTGGAGGGTTATGACGTACTCTGCTAGTTCGTGGAATCAACACCGGTAAATTTACAAGGAACATTCCATAAACTGTATATTTTTGGTATTTCCTTTAACAAAATGTAAACAATGTATATATGATTTTCATGTATGATAAAACCCAAATCAGCACTGGTACAGTACTACGTGTCAACAAACAGGTTAAAAAAACTGGAGCAGTTTCATAAAAACTCTAGTAAAACCACAGATATGAAAATTATAAAATTATGGCGTACACTTCACGAATCCAAAAGCTTCATTTCCTTGAAAATCAAACTAAACTACAGGCGATATATATATGCATAGATTTCTGTACCTTTCTGATTTCATAACAGCTCTTGTGTTTACTTGCACCAGTATGTCCTAAGATAGTAGTTTTGTTGAAACAAACCTGAAACGAAAGAAACACAAAGATATATACCACTAATTTACATAAATTAAAAAATTCAGAAATTCATATATAACATGAATATAAAAGTATACAACATTTGTAAGTTGGGAGACTATTAGCAATATTATTCTGTTTCCTTTTTTATATTGGTTTATTTACGGCGCTTTATCAACTGCCATGGTTATCTAGCGTCTGAGTGAAGTGAAGCTGATAATGTCAGTGAAATGAGTGCAGAGTTCAACGCCGAAAGTTAACCAGCATTTTCTCTTACTGTGTTGAGGGAAAACCCTGAAGAAACGTCAACCAGATAACTTGTTCCAACCAGGATTTGAATCCGGACCCTTTCGTTTCACGGTCAGACAGACTAACCGTTACTCCAAAGGAGTGGACTTCTATTTCTTAAAATAATATACATAATATACCAAATAAGCATTATATATTACAAATCACAAACAAGCATTCTTTCCCTTCTGTGTCTTATTTCATTCATTCATATTTTTCTGTCCAAGGGTAGGTTTTCACTGCAAAACTAGCATTCCCCATTCTTATTGTTGTCTATTACTTAACAGCCTCCTTTTATAGATTTATAATTAAATTTTGTGTAGGGAAGGGCGTTTTTGGACAAATATAAGATTCTTTCACAATGGGGGCCTCCCTACTCTTGTAGTCAGCACCATACAGGGCCACCGCCGATACGTCACAGGACTCAATTCCGTGGACGAAATACTAACATATTCCATTTCGCACGCTGGGAATCGAACCATGGACCGCTTGGGTGGGAAGCGCATACGCTAAGCAGAGAGCCAAGGCGACGGACGAAGTATATTTTCTAAAAATGAAAATATCATTTTACCAATAGATATTAAATGAAAACGAGCTCTCCTAGGAGATCTAGTTTACGGTCAGATTCAAGTGAATGAATCTCGAAGATAATATACTTTTTAAAGGCAATATAATTGATTTAGGATGTAATTTAATATAGAAGACAGCAACAGAACTTATAGGGTGTTTTTATTTCCATATAGATCAGTGATTCTGCATAAGTAACATAAAGCACAATATTTATTTAGAGTATAAGCCAATTTCTAAGGAATGAACTCCGTCCTTAAAAAATATTAGTAACATTGGTCAAGGCACCGGCGTAGCTCAGTCACCTAAGGCTTGCCTGCCGATCCGGAGTTGCGCTCGGGCGCGGGTTCGATTACCGCTTGAGCTGATTACCTGGTTGGGTTTTTTCCGAGATTTTCCCCAACCGTAAGGCAAATATCAGGTAATCTATGGCGAATCCTCGGTCTCATCTCGCCAAAAATCATCTTGCTATCACCAATTTCATCGTCGCTAAATAACCTCGTAGTTGACACAGCGTCGTTAAATAACCAAGTAAAAAAAAAAGCATTGGTCAAGTCTGAACACTGCGCTCCCCGTAACTTCAAAAGAGCCACCGGCGTAGCTCAGTCGACCGAGGCGCTTGCCTGCCGATCCGAAGTTGCAATCGGGCATGGGTTCGATTCCCACTTGGGCTGATCACCTAGTTAGGTTTTTCCGAGGTTTTCCCCAACTGTAAAGCGAATGTCAGGTAGTCTATGGCGAATCCTCGGCTTCATCTCGCTAAATATCACCTCGCTATCTGTAAAACAGACTTCAAAATTAGGCCTACTTAAATAACGTATGCTTATGTTACGATATATGCTGTATAGTAGCAACAGCATTTTTCTGCACCGTCGCTTGCCATTCTTCTAAACATGAAATTAATTTTTGAATTACTTTGGAAATATGTGTCTATCTACAGGTTGTTTATGAATTACTCATACCTCTCCAAACTATGTAGAGTTGTATTGCAAAGGATTTCAATCTAAGCAAGTTTTGTAAATACTGTATAAGGCGGAAGTGCGTTCTTACGAAGTTACAGAATTTAGTTCAAAGTAAATTAATCAGCGCACTCAACTGTTATTTGGTTTCTTGCATTAGGAAAACAATTATAATCGTTGCTGATTCCTACGTTACAGTGTTCATCGTAGCAAACCAAGTTTTGCGAGTTATTTGTGTTAGCACGGAAGAATGGAACGGTACACCCCAGCTGAATACACGGACATTCTCTTCGCGTACGGAGCTACTTGCAGGAACAATAAAGAATCTCAGTATTTATCGTGAACCTCATCCTGACAGTCCGGATAATAAAACATAACACACAAATGTACTATCCATTTCTAAGAGATGTGTTGCCAGAACTAATGGAAGAAGTGATGTAGTTTCTTCACTTTGGAGCTTCTCATAATATTGCTCAGCAGATACGAAATCATCTGGACATTATCTGCGATTATCATTGGATTGGGCGAAGTGAACGTTTGCCATGGCCTACTAGGTCGCCGGATCTCACGCTATATTTCTTATGGGACTACATGAAAACCTTCGTTTATGAAACACCTATTAAGGTTGAGAGGATTCCCATCGACAGAATTATTTCACCAGCCGCGGATGCTAGGCGCACTGATAGTCTTCGAGTACAGTTACAAACGACAAAGTCTCTTGTGACGTCTTCGTCTTGGCGTCGAAATTGGTGAGTGAAATTTTATTTTGAACATATAATGTAACTATAATATTTTTCCATCGGTAGTAAAAGTGTTTTTAAACTCTAGTACGTACTGTTGCAGACGCTCGCGTACACATGATTTCACTTGAGACATTTTTATTTCACATAGCTACACTTCACAAAATAAATCAACTGGTCTATTGATCTGATTCTAACAAACAGGTAAGAATATCCGACTCACTGCATTGAGTCACTGTTTACAGAAGCAGAAAAAACACGCACATTAACATAGAGGTCACTGTATTACGTAATCTGGAGATTGGATTCTGTTCTTCCCCAATTAAGTACTTGCAAGTAAATCATTCTCATCTCAAGCGGAAATGAAGCAATCATATTGAATTCTTTCGAGATATAAATTTTTGTTGTAAAATGTTAAAAGAGAATGAGGAAAAGTTTTAAAATATGTATTTATGGAAAAAATATGGAAAATATTTATTCACATAACTTTTTTTGTAAAACATGTGCTTTTATGTAAAATAAAACTTGGAATTTGCGTTTGTCGGACCTCGATATGGATATTAAACCTTGTTTTAGGGATGTACGCATTAAGAAAAAAAAACATCTTTTTACACACAAATCGGGTTCCTAATAATCATGGTATATTAGATTGAAAAGGACAGACAGATGTGTAAATACTAGATGGGGTACTATAGTCCATATTTTCGATATCAAGAACGATGAAAGCATGTACTAAATCGAAAGATTGAACACTGTGTTTCCTGCATTACAATAGTTTTCCGACAGAAATACGAAATATGCAAGGAACCTCTAGGATCGTTGTTTAGAATAGATAATCGTTATTAACATATTCTACAATAGAGAAAACCGTAGAAATAAACTTATATTTAAAATGTATTACTCAAATCCTATTCCTTTATCCTAACAACTCTCAGTCAATACAAATAAGCTAACTAAAATTTGTGTTAAATCAGAGAGAACGTAGGTTCCACAACATAAGCCCAGTAGTAGTCTAGTTTAATAGTGTTTTCACAGGCACTTCAATGTCTGATGCTCTCGCGTTTTCAAACCTTTTAACGAACACCTCTCCACACTCTCCATCGTCAACCCAACACTTTACTTTCTCTGTAATTTTCCCATTTAAAAACGGCTAACATTTTACTTTCAACATCTAATTAACGTTTCTGGGACTGATGTGTGCCAAAAGGGGAACTTAAAACAGTGTTTAATGGCGTATAATTTATGTGTGTATGAGTATATATGTAACTAACAATTTTAAATTCAAAAATGCCGTCTGCCTAAGATATCGTCGGTTAACAAGCAAAACACATTACGTCAAAAATAATACTTCTGAGAAAAAGGCGTATGTAAAGCACGTAATATATGTGTATAAACATAGAATTTGAAAATGAAATACACATAAAAAGAAACACCTTACTAAAAATAATATTTTGAGGATTTGGTTTTGTCAGAAGAAAAACGCCTTTTTCACAGCAGTAATAATTTTGACTTAATGTGTTTCTCTTGTAAGCCGACGATATGAAACATCTCGTATCGACATCGTAGACCCAGGTTCCGGCCCTAGCTAGCTGAAATAGAATTTTTCTTGAAAAAGAATTTTTTAGGTCATAGGTAAAGATTAGTTTTTGATCCTACAGAATATATCTGTTATGGTAACAATGGTTGTTAGAGGAGAAAAATTCGTTCCGGCGACGGGGAGAGGGATTTGATCCGATGTTGTGAATTGAACTTCGGCGTAGGTCAGTGGTTATAGCACTTGGTACGTAGAACCAAGGACCTAGGTTTGATCCTCAGCACCGGAACGAATTTTTTCCTCTAATACCCATTGTTAAGGTCATGTTTTCGCAGAGTGCTCCCGTTCCCTTCACCGAAATTTATAAAAGTTTCATTCAACTCATGTATAATTCACATTCCAATTAAAAACTTAACAAGAAAAAAATAATCCATTATCGTCACTAATTCGTCCAATGTAGAACTACCTGATCACTGGCATACCTACCCCCGATTTATAATGTGTGTTGGACAAGACCGTGGTTCTCTCTGGGAGCTCCGGTTCCCCTGTGGCATCCCAACTAATCCCCATCATCATCTCATCTCGTCACGGATGTAGCGTAGACTAGCCTCCTATGGCGCACCCTGAACAACGACGTTGTCGTATTCCTCTCCATATTTCACTTTCTTCTGACATTTCTTCTTCTATCCTGACTTTTATTCGTTGTTTCATGTAAAGGTTACAGAACAGCTTTCTCTCTTTCCAATCCACGCCTATTTTCTTCAGGATCCGCATCGGTTTACTTCAAACTACTTTATCACATGTCTTTTCTAGGTCCACATATACCAACCAAATGTTCGACACTTTTTGAACACACGTAGTAAACGCCGATTCATTATCCGTAGGAGAGTCTTCGCTGAGTGCGATATCAGGCCGATAGTTCTGAATTCGTTACATTTATTGTCATTATTTTTCTTCGGTACTGGAAGCAACACTGTCTCCGTAAAATCTTCAGGCCATTCCACTTTCTCGTATATTTCGTTGCATAGTGATAGAATTCTCTTCTTGTCTTCACCCATGCATTTCACAAAGTCAATGGGGATTTCAACTCCTATTGCTTTCCAATTTTTCATTTCCCTAAGCGCTAGTTAAACTTCTCCTCTTAAAGTAGATTCACCAATCACAAAACTTAACCTACTGAATTAATTTGCTACATGCCATAAATAACTAGATTTATTTTCTTGCAGTTGACAATAATTAATGACAACGACAATTAATTATAATTAGACACTGGAGTGAACATTTCTTATCTTTTTCATTGTTTTTACAGCTGATATCATTCTCTCGGAAACTATTTGTCATAACTTATTGGACATTTTTATACACATTGTTTAATAGTACTTCGACATTGTAGGTGAAAGCTTTTGCCATATAAAATTTTAATTATTTTGTTTAATTTATTAATTAATTTAATCATAATCATAGCTTTACTCCAAATATTAATTCGTGTTTACTTCGGACGTTTTAAGCCAGTAACTTCGTTGCCGTATTTGACTTTTAAACAAACATCATTTTCAAATTAAGCATCTCCGTACATTTATCGCTGTATTAAAATCTAACTAGGACTAAAAATTAACTTTGTATAATTTTATTAGTTTTGTAATTACATTGTCAAGCAGAACAATAATACAAAATTTGCAACATGTGATAAAATTCCGCCACTATGATGGAGTGGAGAAGGCGTGCGCTTCCCAACAAGACAGTCCATGATTCGATTCCAAGGACGGGCGGAGATTTATCTCCCATACATGAAACTTGATGTTTACCCCTTGTTTTGTATTTTATTGTTCTGTGACGTCTGAGTTGGCCCTGAATCATGTTGACCACACTATCAGGGAGGTCCACCATGTGATAGAGTCTAGTGTGTGTCCAAAGGACAAATTATACACAGTAGATTTATGAAGTACAGACTCAAGAAAAAGAATATTTGATAAAGTGATATGAACTGCCATGTTATACGTAAATGACAATTTTGTGAAAGTACATCGATCAAATTCTGACACAAACTGGGAAGATGGATGGAGATTTCATACCAAAACATTTGAAAGTCGCTTGTTTTGCCCTGCTTCGAGCGCTCAAAGTTACCACGTCTCGTAAATTATCCAAGTAATACTCCCGTCTCCTAGTAACATGTTACACTACTGAGAGAACTTTGCTATTTGACAAGCCATGCACTGAATCTCAATTCAATTTATGATGCAGTGTGAGGAATAGATTTACAGTTCTCTCTCTTATCAGAGGAAGTCTTACGGCAAGGAGTGCTAAGTAAGTAGATGCATTGCAGTTTGTCTGGCCAGAGAAGGAGAGACAAGGAACAAGAGGGAAGAGAAGAGGGAAAAGGAGAAACAAGGAGAAGAAAGGGAGACAAGGAGAAGAAGGGAAAACAAGAAGAAAAAGGGGAGATAACAGAAAAAGACGAGACAAGGAGAAAAAGAGATAAAATAAAAAGGTGAGACTGGAAAAAGTGGAGACAAGGAAAAAAATGGGAGATAAAGAGAAAAGGGGGGAGACTAGGAGAAAAGGGAAATACAAGGAGAAACAGGGGAAGACAAGGAGAAAAAGGGGAGATAAGGAGAAAAAGCGGAGACATGGAGAAAAATGAGAAACAAGGAGAAAAAGGAGAGACAGGGAGAAAAAGGAGAGACAAGGAGAAAAAGCGGAGACAGGGAGAAAAAGGAGATACAAGGACAAAAGGCAGAGACAGGGAGAAAAAGCGGAGACAGGGAGAAAAAGGAGAGACAAGGAGAAAAAGCGGAGACAGGGAGACACAAGAAAAAAAGGAGAGAAAGAGAAAAGGAGTGACAAAGAGAAAATGGGAGACAAAGAGAAAATGGGGAGATTAGAAGGAAAATTGGAGACAAAGAGAAAATGGGGAAATAAGAAGGAATAGGGGAGACCAGAGAAAAATGGGAGACAAGAGAAAATATTTGAGACAAGGAGAAACAGGTGAGACAAGGAAAAAAGTGGAGATAAGGAGAAATGGGGGAGACAAAGAAAAAAGGGGGAGACAAGGAGAAAAGGGGGAGACAATAAGAGAAAAAGGGGAGACAAGGAGAAATAGTGGAGACAAGAATAAAAAGGGGAGACAAGGAGGAAAAGGGGAGACATGGAGAAAAGGGGGAGACATGGAGAAAAGGGGGAGACAAGAAGGAAAATGGGAGACAAGGAGAAAAGCGGGAGACAAGGAGAAAAAGGGGAGACAAGGAGAAAAGGGGGAGACAAGGAGAAAAAGGGGAGACTAGGAGAAAAAGGGGAGACAAGGAGAAAAGGGGGAGACATGGAGAAAAGGGGGAGATAAGGAGAAAAAGGGGAGACAAGGAGAAAAGGGGAGACAAGGATAAACAGGGGAAACAAGGAGAAAAGGGGGAGACAAGGATGAAAAGGGGAAACAAGGAAAAAAAGGAGCAAAGGAGGAAAGGGGGAGACATGGAGAAAAGGGGAGACAACAAGAAAAAGGAGACAAGGAGAAAAAGGGGAGACAAGGAGAAAAAGGGGAGACAAGGGGAAAAAGGGGAGACAAGGAGAAAAAGGGAAGTCAAGGAGAAAAAGGGGAGACAAGGAGAAAAAGGGGAGACAAGGAGAAAAGGGGGAGACAAGGAGAAAAGGGGAAGACAAGGAGAAAAGGGGGAGACAAGGAGAAAAGGGAGACAAAAGTGAAAAGGAAGAGACAAGGAGAAATGGGAGAAAAGAGTGAAAAGGGAGAGACAACGAGAAAAGGGATAGCCAAGGATAAAGTGGGGAGGCCAGGAGAAAAAGGGGAGAAAGTGAGAAAAAGGAGAGACAAGAGGAAAAAGAAGAAACAAGGAGAAAAAGGAGAGACAAGAAGAAAAGGGAGAGACAAGGAGAAAAATGAGAGACAAGAGAAATAGAAGAAAAAGGAGAAAAAGAAGAAACAAGGAGAAAAAGAAGAAACAAGGAGAAAAAGAAGAAACAAGGAGAAAAGGAAGAAACAAGGAGAAAAAGAAGAAACAAGGGAAAAAAAGGGGAGACAAGTAAAATAAGAAGAGGCTAGGAAAAAAGGTAGAGACAAGGAGAAAAAAGGGACACAAAGAGAAAAAAGGGGACGCGGAGAAAAAGGGTATGACAATGAAGAAAAGGGAAGAGAAAGCCAAATAGGAATACAAAAAAGAAGAAGAAAAAAGGGTACTAATTATATACAAGGGGAAACAGGAGACCGGCACTTTTTCACTCACATGTATTTCTACAAAAATACAGTATTATGCAGTGTAGTAAATCTATCACATCTCGAATTTTTATTTTTTATTCATGTTTCGTTTCCTGCTTTCATACACATTTACAATACGATGAGGTGTAGGGAAAGATATATATTAATAGGTACACATTGTCGGTCTGGTCGTGTGGTCAGCATAGCACAGGACTACCGCTCAGACAACACAAGACAGTATAAGACAAGCACTCAGTTTCATGGATGGAAGATAAGCCTGTTCACAACGCTTTTTATGACGTGAAATTTCATGTTCATAAAATGAAATTATAAAGACAAGAAAAACGAGAGAACCCTGAGGAAAATTCTCATTTTGCGATCTTGCTCACTACAAGTACCGCTCTAATCAGCGCCGGGGATCGAACGCGAATTCGCAGAATGGTAAGACCGCGTTCTGACGGTGAACTGTAGGAGGGATAATTATAAGTCATAACTCAAAAATGTCATTTTTTAATCTTCTCACTTCTATTTTGATTACAAAGTCGATTTTGTAATAGAAGATAAATCGACAGAAAATTAAAACACCCTACCGAAGAATTTCTCATGAGCCAAACTCCATTCAAGTGTTGGCAACACAATCGATAACTCTACGAGGTGTTGTGCCGAGTATTTGAACTGTTTATGTACTTCCTGAGAGTTTATCTTAACACCGCTCGTAACTGTTTCCTCCGAAGTTCGGCTAAATTTGAAACTGTAAAACATGCCATTCAGAAACTGAATAAACATTATCAGCTGTGCACACTCCAAAAATACTGAACTTCAGTAATTCCATTCTTTAGTAGTTCTTGCACTTCACTTCACGTGATCTAACAAAATGAAAGTTTGTGAAACGCAATAAAGTGTTATTCCTTCACAAAGTTTTCTTGGAGGGACAACAACAAAAATTTTCGTAAGTGCAAAGTTTAAAACTTAACAAACAGGGAGATCCACAGAACGTATCCCACTGCGGATATTATTTCAAGAGAATTGGATCAAAAATATAATACAGTATTAAATTGAACAAGAATACACTAATATCAATGAATATTTAGACTCTTATGTATAAAATTCTGCACTGAATTTACAATATTACAACGTAAATAAAATATTTATTTAATAAGAAAACAATTATTATTGTTAACAGTATCGATAAAATGTTAAGAGTAAAATTAGAAATTTATATGAGAGTTATAGAACGTGTTTTAAACATTCAGAAGTACCCAGCAGTGAATAATAACAGCATACTTACTTAATTCTGGCTTTTAAGGAACCCGGAGGTTCATTGCCGCCCTCACATAAGCCTGCCATCGGTCCCTATCCTGAACAAGATTAATCCAGTCTCTACAATCATATCCCACTTTCGTCAAATACATTTTAATATTATCATCCCCCCATCTACGTCTCGGCCTCCCCAAAGGTCTTTTTCCCTCCGGCCTCCCAACTAACACTCTACAAGTTATGCATTTATGAATTCGCCCATACGTGCTACATGCCCTGTCCATCTCAAATGTCTGGATTTAATGTTCCTAATTATGTCAGGTGAAGAATAAAATCCGTGCAATTCTGCATTGTGTAACTTTCTCCATTCTCCTGTAACTTCATCTCTCTTAGTCCCAAATATTTTCCTAAGCACATTATTCTCAAAACATCCTTAACCTCTGTTCCTCTCTCAAACCATTATTATTATTATTATTATTATTATTATTATTATTATTATTATTATTATTAAATTTTACGTATTAATTTGTAGAAATGTTACCCATTCACCCGTTTCATGTATTTTAACTGTTTATTAAACTTGTTTCGTGGACTTCAAACTTGAGACAAATAAGTATGTAAAATCATGTTGAGAAGGTCATAATACTAAGCAAAACACTATGACTAACCAAACTTGACGACAGATGCTCAAAATGAAAACCATTCACAGCCAAACAATATCCCAGTCTATCACGGAAACAGCTCATTCTCTTTTTCACAGTTATATGACTGATCTGTTCCATGTCATATGTAGGTACAATAGACTGTTTTCGTGATAGACTGGGACATTGTTTGGCTTTGAATGGCTCGCATTTTGAGCATCTATGGTACAGTTTCATTAGTTATAGTATTTTCTTTACTTTTATGGCCTACTCAACATGATTTTACATACTTAGGGCCTATATGTCTCAAGTTTCAAGTCAACGAAACAAGTTTAATAAATAATTAAAATACGAGTACATGAAACAAGTGAATGGATAAAATTTTACACGTCCATAGGTAAAATTTAATGGAGATTCGGAAAATGTAAATTTTAATATAGGATGCCATTTAAAAAGTTAAACTTCACTGTCACACCTTGTATGCCTGAATAACTTTTTTCGAACATTGCTATCATATTGCGTTGTTTATCTCTAACAGCTTTTATATAAAACTTATTTTTGTAAAATTAAAATTTAGAAGTTATTAGCAATATTCCACACTGTTTGTTCACTCTGTGAATATAGCGATACGCTAATATTTTCCGTACTAATTGTAAGCTAAGAACTTATCAATACCTCTTCGAATATCGCATTGAAACGCATAGGCCAATATCCCAAATCACGAACGATACATGCCTTAAATTGGAGGGGGGGAGGGGAAGCAGAAGTTTTGTTACATTCAGCAGATTGTACTCGTAATCCAACATAAGGTTGAAGCATTCGAAAGCATCATCACGCCTGATCCACTGCGAAGCCTCAAATATGGAACAACTGTTTTGTCTCTTCAAAACTACAGTTTCGTATACAGCACACGCAAAATCATTTAACAAAACAGTTTAGAAATGTGCTTAACGGAGAAGTAGAGAAGTATCCTTTCCCGCTGACATGTGTATTGTGCGGAGCGAAGTCTTTCAAGTGAGTGTGATACAGCACAGACGCTATTTTCTCCCACAGCCATATACAGCAAGCAACCAGTTCTGAAATGGAAACGGAATCGTTCCCAGAGCGAAAGAAATGCAGGTTATTTCTTTTGAACCGAGACCAAAGCGAAAGAACTGCACCGGCCGCGCGGCTGTAAAAGTAATAGCGATGTGGCTCAGGGATAGACAGTATATCCTAACCAGTGATACAGATCGCAGCCACGCACCATTTTACAAACTTTTAAATCTATTTCGTCAATTTACTTCATTGGATCGAGGAGCTCCTTCGAGACTTTTCTTATACAAAGAAGTAGCAGGAAATTGCTAGGTTTCTGGTCGGTTAAAAAGGTTGTCGTTGGGGATGGGTACTTAACATCACTTTTCAACTTCAGAATATACTCCTATTTCGCGATTTGATACGAAGGTAAAGAAACTGTGGTAGAATTAGAATTGCAGAAAAGTAGAAGCACCTTAAGTTCGTGAACTCTTTTGCTAACGTCAAAATTTCACCATGGCAGAGGGTTAGAAATTCATATTTCCCAGAAGCCACGTTTCGGTATTAACCCTAGCACTGCTAAAGGGGGCAAAAATTGCCGGCAGTATTGATTTTAGTTCTGTAATATATGTAATTGTTGAACTGAAGAAGCAAAATTTTAGGTAGTTGTATATTAATATCTGAAGTACATAATGACATAGATATATAATTTTTATGAATTATTTAAATCTACAAAAATCTTTATTTATAATGCTGGCAATTTTTACACCCTCCTCTTTAGATTTATGCACAAATTGTAAAAGTAAAAGTTAGTGAAAAAAAACTGTTGAGAATTAAGCAATTTATGACTTTGATTTTCAGTTTTTCTATATGTAGTTTGCAATAGTATGTTTTTGTTGATTACTTAGTACAGAAAAGTCTAAAGTTTAAATAGCCTAAGCGTTTTTCTAATGAAATTTTATATTTCTCACATAGGCTATTTTCATAAAGTCTTATATTATTTGTATCTTTTAGACTGTTTTTGATATAGTAATTGTGTAGTATCATAGTAAAGTAATTCCTAGTCCATTAAAAAATGAAATCAAAACGCGGGTAATTTTTGCCTCCCCTTACCTTAGACATCCACGTGACATCGCACCTTAGCAGTGCTAGGATTAAGGATTACATTGGCATCTATCGTGTTAAAATTTCTAAAGTTAAGTGAATGTAACCTGTAGGAATATGGAAACACTAGACAAGTAATTTATTACACTGCTCCGCCGATTTAGTAGAATGCGCTTGAGTCTAAAGAAAGCAGAAAACAGTACAACGTGGTCTGTTATTGTGACGAGAATTCAAGCCCCCGCATACCGGTAAAACAATATGTCACAAACACGTTCACGTCTGAGTATTTCTGGCAAAGTAAATTTTATTTATTTATTTATTTATTTATTTATTTATTTATTTATTTATTTAATTATTTACATACTTATTTAGTTTTATTTATTTATTTAATCTGACAGGATTAAGGCCATAAGGCCTTCTCTTCCATTCTACCAGAGAGCACATATAAATACAAAAAATAAATACAAACACTGAAGAAAATAATACAAATTAAATTAAAGCCCTATAGAAGGTCAACAGGGTCAAAAGAACACTATAGAGCTCTCATCGAGCTAATACAAGAAAAAATGAAATTTATTTATTTTATTTCATAGTTAGATTTATTCTGAGAAATAAGTTTAATTAGTATTAACGTTGCATCAGATTCACTTTTTTTTAAACAATTAACAACTCTTCAGCTCCCACTCCCGCATGATCGATTTTATACTGTCCGTAATATTCTTCGACTTTCATGCTCTACCTTAAACATGATGCTTGCCGATTGCAAGAGACTTGCTTCGCGTGTTATATGTATGTAGGTAAACATTGGCTTTCTCCTATATCGACGGAACAGTGTATTTAGAAATTAGATCTTTTAACGCTAGCATTGGTGTTGAAAGCTAATGTATGGTAGAATGGGAAAAGTATGTTTAACACCAGTGCGAAATAGTATATTGCGATAGCCTACATGTGTAGTAAATACGCTATTGTAATGAATCGAGAAAAGTTTGAAAAAAGAGACGAATTCGAGACTTTCTATTTCCCAGATTCTGTAATGCACTTTCCACATATCGTTATTTAATTTAATTAAATGTTCTTTTAGTACTCTGACGCCCACTACCAACATAAGCTACTTGAAACTCAACGGTCGTCACCGACAGAGATATAATAAAGCATCTGTACAATGAAGTAGTTTCATCTTGTGGTATTTTATTCCCTGGAGAGCGAAGAGGAATTCAAAATCGTGTCTTATTACAGCATGAGGACGTCCATATGAAAGCGAGGAGGTGGATTACTTGAACCAAGAATTTTCTGGGTGATAGATAGGCAAAAGATAAATATTGAATTATCCCCAAGTTCCCCTGATCTTAACCCATTAGATTTTATCTTGTGAGCTATTTGAAGTCTACCAACCATGTGATATGGAAGAGTTAAAACGAAGAATTAGGGCTGAGATACAACACATCAATAGAACAGTATTTCTGAAAAGATAAAACAATTCACAAGATATACTTCTGTATTGTTTGGCAATGAATGGGTGTCATTTTGAACACCTTCTGTGAATTGTTATCAACACTTGACAATTACAACGTTGTTGAATAGTTTTAATGGTTTTTCTTTCTTTAAGTTATGTAGCTTGTATTAATATTGTAGTTAAATTTGAATGGTTCATATCAATTTTCCAAGTCACCAATGTGTATTTCTTAATTTACATAAAATATTTTTGTTCTTTGGATGTTTTGAAAAATCCAATAATGGAAAAATAAGCCATTAAGCAAAACAGACTCCTTGACACATTCCTCATAAACAAAGAGCAAAGGTATAATTTTTTAATTATTAAAATATTCTTCTTTTAACTTTTAAGTTTTTCATGTAGAGTTTCTTATTTTTAACAGGAATTTTCCATCAATAATGGTTTTCCTTCACCCAAACATAATTTTACTTCTCCGTAGATCTCTGCCTGCCGTATCTTCCTATGTAAGCCCATGGCTATGCACGCTACTCTTTACCCCGTCAATTGATTTTTCTTTTGGTCTTCCTTCACGTCTTTTTCCTTTTGGATGCCAATTTATTTTTATTTTTTTTTTGTATTTCCTCTTCCGACATTCTCATAACATGTCCATACCATGTCAGTTTTTTTTTCTCTTCTAACATCTCCAAAATATAATTTTTAACTTTTAACATTTCCCGTATAACTGTATTCTGAATCTTACCCGTCTTGATTTTATTTTGCCCTTCTCCAAAAGTCCATCTCAGTGGCTAATTTTCTCGCCTGTTGGAAATTAATGCTTGTTACGAAACCCTAACATAAGCCTCGGAATGGGACTGATTATATGGTACGTTGAATTTGGTATTCCCAAGAAACTAGTTCAGTTAATTAAAATGTGTCTCAGTGAAACGTAGAGCAGAGTCCGTGTAGGCCAGTTTCTGTCTGATGCTTTTCCAATTCACTGCGGGCTAAAGCAAGGAGATGCACTATCACCTTTACTTTTTAACTTTTCCCTAGCTAGAAAATGCCACTAGGAAAATCCAGGAGAAAAAGTTTGAAATTGAATCAACTGATTGTTTATGCGGATGACGTGAATATGTTAGGAGAAAATTCACAAACTATTAGGGAAAACACGGGAATTTTACTTGAAGCAAGTAAAGAGGTTTGAAAGTAAATACCGAAGAGACAAACTTTATGATTATGTCTCGTGAGCAGAACATAGTACGAAATGAAGTCCATACATGTGAGGTAACGGTTAGCGAGTCTGACCACGAAACCAGGTGGCCCGGGTTCGATTTCTGGTTGGGACAAGTTACCTGGTTTGAAGTTTTTCCGGGGTTTACCCATCAATCAAACATAAGCAAATGCTGGGTAACTATCGGTGCTGGACTCCGGACTCATTTCACCGGCATAATCACCTTAATTTCATTCAGGCGCTAAATAATCTAAGATGTTGATAAAGCGTCGTAAAATAACCCAAAAAACGAAATGGAAATACAAAAATTTGAAATTTATCGTTTGAAAGGGCGGAAAAATTGAAATACCTTGGAGCAACAGTAACAAATATAAAATACATTCGGAAGGAAGATAAACGCGGAATAAATATAGGAAATGCCTGTTAGTATATAGATTCGGTTGAGAAGCTTCTGTCATCCAGTCTGCTCTCAAAAAAGCTGAAAGTTAGAATTTATAAAACAGTTATATTACCGGTTGTTCTGTGTGGTTATGAGACTTGGGACTCTCACTTTGAGAGAAGAAGAGAGGCTAAGGATGTTCGAGAATGAGGCGCTTAGGAAAAATTTGCGGCTAAGATGAAGTTACAGAAGATTGGAGAAAGTTACACAACGCAGAACTGCACGCATTTTATTCTTCACCTGACATAATTAGGAACATTAAATCCAGACTTTTGAGATGGGCAGGACACATAGGCGAATCCAGAAATGCATGAGTGTTAGTTGGGAGGCCGGAGGGAAAAAGACCTTTTCAAAATACAGTTTAACCGCCAACCAGTTTTACTGCACAACCAAACGAAGAACCAGTGCATGATGGATCTGCTTACAAATTTAACCACCGACATGCTGAAAGAAAAAAGTAGCAAAAAAGATTTATTTCTTATTGAAAAGAATTGCTTTCTGAAGATAAACGTTATCCTACAAAATGTGAATACTCACGTAGCAGAATCCCTTGCAGTTGTGCAAAAAAAAAAAAACTTGCTGGAAGCAGTCTCTTGATCTCAAGATAAGATAACTGCAAGCTTTCAGCGAGTGTTAGAAAAAAATGATATTTATAAAGAAATACTCCAAATTTCTCACCTTCATAGTGGAAAATGTGAAACAGTTAAATTACTGAAATTCGAAACATTCTACTATTTACATGCATCCATCAGTCATATCATCGATCTCAGCATTTAAACTAATTCTAACAGATAAGAGTATTTTCACAGTAGAGAAACTGGATAAATTCTTGGTTGTTTACTCCCATATTATTACACGAGATCTGCAAAAAGTTAAAATAAACTTACAGTTAAAAAGGTACCTATTCGACTAGTATCCGTGTGAAATCAGTGATTTTATTAGTACCGGTAGATGTAAAGAAAAAACAATAAAGATGATCATTTGATGACAATTATTACTTTAAATTATTTTCGTATATTATATTATTAATCGCTATAAGTCTCTTAAGTGTATTTTTTACTGAATATATTTTTATTTTATCGCGCTTTTACTGTTTTAATGCATAAAGTTCCGCAGTCTATTTATTACTAAAGGAACGATTATAAATACTTTTAAAGAAGTAACAAATTCAAGAAAATATTGAAACTGGAATCAATAGTTTTTAAATAACTAATTCATATCATATTTTAGCCTGTATGAGTAGATTCCATATGAAGGGTTCAGAGCCATAGTGGGCCAAGCGCCATTTATTAAAAACGGAGAAATCAAGGGTTAAAGTTAAGTGAATACCATAGTTTAATGAAGATTGACATATCATTTAATTTTAATGTGTATACTTTTTATTACTTGCTATATGTTTCCATTGAATTATGATAATAACTTCATTTTAACTCTTGTTTTCTACGGTTTTAGTAAATGGCGCTTGGCCCACTGTGGTTCTGAACCCTTCATATACTGTCTCTCTTCGAAATATGTTGAAATGAGATATTGTTTTCACCAGTATTTATAATTTCACGCCCATGCGAACGTCATACTTCACATTAAGCTTAAAACACTATCACACACTCGCCTGCACTTTGCTGCGCGTTGATGGACTTCATGTATACTGCATGCGATGATTTCGAGTGAATTAGGTTGCTGATGGCAGTATTCTTTCATTCTAATGGCCCTGTAGGCTTGTAGCACGTAGAGCTCCGAACATTGTGTTCTCTGCGTTATTGACACCGCAGTAAACTTTCAAACCTCGTAGAATGCCGAGTCACTTCGCCGATAGCTATTCACTAAACCTTCGGTTTGTACGTATGTATGTATTTATTAACACTACAATTGGGTATACACTCGGTGGCAGTGATATACAATAACATTACAATAAGTTACAGCAAAAAGAAATTGTATAGGTAAAATAAAAGTAAAATTAGTTCTAACTAAGCGACCGGCGTGGCTCAGTCGGTTAAGGCGCTTGCCTGCCGGTCTGAAATTGCCCTCGGACGCGGGTTCGACCCCCGCTTGGGTTGATTACCCTGTTGGGTTTTTTCCGAGGTTTTCCCCAACCGTAAGGTGGATGCCAGGTAATCTATGGCGAATCCTCGCCAATTATCATCTCGCTATCACCATTTTCATCGACGCTAAATAACCTAATAGTTGACACAGCGTCGTTAAATAACCCACCAAAATAAAAAAAATAATTCTAACTATAAATAAATAAAATACAATAACCTAGGACTATAAAGACTATGCTATAAAAAGATGGATAGATAGATAGACAGACAGACAGACAGACAGACAGACAGACAGACAGACAGACAGACAGACAGACAGACAGACAGACAGACAGACAGACAGACAGACAGACAGACAGACAGACAGACAGATTTTTGTCAGAGGTACATATGCATAAACATTGTCAATATATAATAATAAAATTAAAATAAGTAAAATATAAAATACATTATTCAGTTCAAAGGGCCACACGTGCATCCTCTAGACTATAAAGACACAAACTTAATTAATTACATGACAACTTAGATAATTACACTGCACCTACAGTACAATTACATTCTCAGCCTAATCTTTTCAACCTTTCCTTAAATGTATTGATTTGAAGAGGACAACCCTAAAAAATTGCTGCAGGTAAGCTGTTCCAGTCTACTGTTGTGCGGTTAACAACGGAAAATTTTGCCATGTCTGTTATTTGTTTTCTGCATTTAAACTTCGTAATATTATCAGCCCTGCCTAAGAATGATGGTGTCACTAATCTAGCATTGATGTTGGTCCATGTCTTGTGTCCCATTTATACCTTAACAATGCGCCCAATCTGGCTTTTCGTCGCCTTGATTTGAGTAATCCCCACCCCATTTGTTTGTAGGTCTGATCGTTGTACGAACATTGATCGCGTCGTCGTCGTTAAGGTTCCATCAATTACCCCAGTTACATTGTATCATTCACAACGACGAACGCTGGCTGTCTTGAACGTTCATCGCTACAGATTCAAGAGCAGTTTCACGCCGATGTGTTGATCAACTCAAGATGACCGTGTTTAAGCGCTTCGGAATTAACAGCTGTTTGTTTACAGGCCTACATGGGTCTTGTATGTGGCGCTATCAGCAGTAAATTATGCAAGCTGGTAACAATGAGAAAGAAGAGCATCTAATGTGTGTTATCTGTGAGTTTGAAGACAATAATCTCATTTATAAGATATTTGTAGTGAGTTCAATTTGTGAACTATTATCTGTAGTGCTCTAAAATGTTTAGCAAATACGAACAAAGATGCTTCATTAAAATTCAGATTTCAAGAGGCAAGAATGGTCGACAATGCCATACAGCATTACTGGAAGCTTGTGGCAGAGAGACTTCGACGTACCATAACTTTAGAATTTAGATGAAACCTGGGTTCGAAGAGACAATCAAATGAGTGGCGGCACAATGATTCCCCACGGTCAAAAAAAATGTATCGGCAAGAACAGGATCCACTTAAAGTCATGTTCATTGTTGCTTACGATTTCGACAGTGTCCTTGTCATTCATTCAGTTCCCCGGCGCCGGAGCGAATTTTTATCCTCTAAGGACCAGAAATTAATCTTTACGTGTCAACATATACGCCGAACGAGGAGTCAGGCCACAAAGAGAAAAAAACACTAGAGGAGGGGGATTCGATGCGGTGCAGTGGATTGAACTTCGGCGTAGCTCAGTGGTTAGAGCGCTTGATACGTTGAACCAAGGACCCGGGTTCGATCCCCGGCGCCGGAGCGAGTTTTTCTCCTCTAATAACCATTGTTACCATAACAGATAAATTCTGTAGGACCAGAAATTAATCTTTACATTAGTAGTCTACTGAACGAGTTCTAGAACCACACTTGTATTGTATGAATTTAAAATCAGTTACAGGTGAGATGTGTGCGTTTTTAAAAGGAGTTGCACAACATGCCTTTCGGTAGAATTGGATTAGTCTTGAAAGTGAAATCAATAAGCAGGCCACATCCGGCTCTCGAACGTGTAGTTGTGTCACCTCCGCTCAACTAAACTTGCTTCACCCGATCGTGTATAAACCTCCGTTCCAAGCGAAGGCGCCCCATTGGCCACAATGAAGTAAATCTTGCGTAGGGTTTCTGCTGGGATCGGGAAAAAGGAAAAGAAAAAGCGCTCTGCAGCGCTTCAATCTCTTATTCCAACGGTAATGGACTCTCACTCCCGAGTCTTTCGTAACTACGAGACGCGTGAAGGATAGGGGTGCGAACGCGCATTCCTTCCTTTAATTAGGCAATTCTATAGCTGACTGTGTAACATTGCGCGAAATTTATTTCCCGTTTCCTTTATAACGCTTCGCTTTAAGTAAACAGTGCCATGTACACAGCATACGCAGAACTTTCCATTTCATATTTGCACAGCGGCTATTAAGCAGTTATTAAAAGGAAAGAAAGAAAGTATTTCGAGGCATTTGAACGTGAAGGGAAGGGGTCACGATGGGTGGGACGTACAGTGGAGTTGAGTATTTGAGGCAAATGGTTTCGTGTACTTAGACTTCATGACCGTACAAACTAAAATGGTCTCTTACGAGGAAAAAGAAAGTTGTAAATTACCTACTATCCCGAAAAAAAAAAATCACCGTGGTTCAAGCTACGACTGAACCGCAAATTTTACGTAAAATGTCACGCCTACAAGTTGAGCTTGACGATCTTCTTTCAAGTCTCTTTCGACCTCTGTGAACTCTCCTCTGTCTCCTTCCGTTTTCGGTAGTTTTCTTGCTTTCGTACAGAAATAATAGTCTCGGCATCGTGAACTTTAAATTTATTAAATATTTTATGAAAAGTAGAGTTCTTATTTCTTACCAAATTTTATTTTTGTTTGTTGTTAGGCACCGTTAGAGCTTTCTAAGCAGTATTTTTTTCATTAGCGTTTTGATGATTGATTCACAAGATATCAAATGTTTTAGATAATTTAAATGGAGACAGTGTGAAAATCAAAGCAATTTTATCATGACCACCATTTTTTTGACAGTTAAGAATTCTCGATGATTATGTTTTCAGCGTGTACGCATATTCCTTACCTTTCAATCGATGTATCGTTCACGCTCTAGTCAAAGTAGGCACAAAACGCTGTGAACAAACGTCTGTATGCAGAGCGAAAATCTGACACCTCAAGCGCCGGGGTGACTTTCCTACGTGTACTGAAATGTAAGACATATTACATCAAATTTAATACTAATGATATAATATTCTATTTGATAAGAAATAATAAGACAGAGAAAGAACAAGTGAGGCGTTTTCTGGAACAAAACTTAAGTACATAACCTTGAATTTGGAATACAGAGAATCAAATATTTGAAATCTAGTATAACAATTTATTTATTTTTTTATTTATTTAATGATTTATTCTTTTGTTTATTTTTCCCCGCTTACAACAATAGAAGTAGTGCGGGTAAAATACTTGTTCAAAAAAAATAACTGTCAGGGAAATAAGAGTTACAGTTGAAAGAAAAGCATTCATTTTTACGTACTTACATTATAACTATAAAGTACAGTACATGTTATTAAGGGGATGGACAACATTATTATTATTATTATTATTATTATTATTATTATTATTATTATTATTATTATTATTATTATCAACATCATCATTTTGATTAATGACGATGAGGACAAATTGACAATAAAACAATTCAACGTCGAGAGGAAGAAGTACACTTTTTCAACTTCTCTAACACTGAAAAGTTATATTTTGGAAAGACATCTGTTTCTTTCTGTGTATGTCAGCGTTTTTCTCTTCGACTCCTATAAATAATGCCCATGGCTTGTCAATATATATTTCCATTAATAAACTTCCTCGTATGTAATCGTGAAAGCTTTGTAACTAATTCAACAGTTCGTAGCATAAATTCTCGCAAAAAATTACTTTCATACTCCATCGGCAAATCTATCGTACTACCAAAAAGTAGTGCGTTATATGTCAGTAAAAATTTGTAATAGCTTCCCTATGGATATAAAAATCAATCTGAAAATATAAGATTATTTAGGGTCAAATTAAGGAAGGACCAAATTTCTTACGCCTTCTATTCTGTAGGTGAATTTATGACATTCAACAACACTGCACGAATAACTTATTTCTGTCTTGTATAAGTATCGATACTAACCCCTTGTGTTGTACTAGTATATTGTAAAACTCTTCTGTATATATTTCAACTAGACTGTGACTATAATTTAAACTTTGTATTACTATTAAATTTTTTTGACATGTTTCATATTCTAGCTGTGAAGCAATGTATGAATACCATGGAATGCAAATAAATATAGTGCAATACACGAATGCTGAAACTGATCAGAAAGAGGAAAGAAAATTGGTTGGGTCACTGGTTGGGAAGAAATTGCCTCCTGAAGGATATGCTGGAAGGAATGGAGAACGGGAGAAGAGGTCGGGGCAAAAGAAGATATCAGATGATAGACGACATTAAGATATAGGCCTATGGATTATATGAGAAAAAAGTATGAAATAGAGGAGTGTAATAGGAAGTTAAATAAAACGATAGATAAGACGTCAGAGGTATTGAAAATAGGTAAGGAGTATGGTGGAGGAGGCTTGCTAGGATAGCGAAGTATAATATGTAGAAAATTAGTGAGATCCGAAAATGAAATGTACACAAGAAACAGACATAATAACGAACATATTAGACAATGGTGTAGTATGCTTTAGTAACAAGTATTATTAGAAACAATGTGTGTTCGATATAGAGTAAGTGAACTGAAAATCAAGAACGGAGTGATGAAAGTGTCAATTCTGAATGAATTAGAGGAGTGTAGGAAGTTAAGTAAAACGACAGAGATAAGGAAAATAGGTGAGGAGTATGGCGGGGGAGGCTAGCTAGGATAGCGAAGTATAATATATAGAAATTTAGTGAGATCTGAAAAGGGAATGTACACAAGAAACAGACATAATAACGAAAAAATGGGGTATGGTGTAGTATATGTGTTAGTAACAAGTTTTAGAAACAGTGTGTGTTGATATAAGTGAACTGAAAATCAAGAACAGAGTTGTAAAAGTGTCAATTTTGAATGGTCTAAATTAACTTGTTAAGTCTTAAAGGTGGGAATACTGATCAATTTAACCCACATATGCCGGAATATTTGACTGAATGCCAAATTTTATGTGCAGAAGTAAGAATAAAATGACGTTACTCCAAAATGAAATGACTGATTATCATGAAACAAGTTCTGATATAATATCTTAGTGTATAATATAACAATAAATGCCCAAAATTCAAAATAACTGAGTATAGTAATGCGTTTACAAAATTAACAAAATATGTCTCACACTCCGGTGCGTCTATTTTCCCTGTCAAAACCCAGCGTGCCGTACCACTGTTTATTTTACCTGGGTCCTCCCCGTCCAAACCCATGGGCAGTAGTGCACCGCAGCGGGCCTTACTACCCTGTTCAGATAGTGTCTCCCCAGCCAAGCGACAATACGTTATCCTGGTGTAGAGAGCTTGGAACAATCTTCAAATGAGTATATTATATATATATATATATATATATATATATATATATATATATATATATATATATATATATAGTTACGACTAGACACCAAGTAGCCTACTACCTGCGGGATATAAACCCCCAACACAGATATAAAATTAATGTACAATAATATTGAAGAAATAGATAATATAGGCCTATTTCTAAAACAGAATTAATTTTTGTCATGAAAGGAAACTGTCCTATTAAATGAACGGTAGGCTAATATGAGTTAAATGGGGTCGAAAGTGAAATAAGAGCGTCTACAAAAGGTATATCTGTAATAAATGTAATTGTGGCAACGGATACAAAATTGTGAGGTCCACATTACATGGATGTAAATGTTGACATCAAATATATGAGACAAAGAGGAAGGCAGAAAATAGGAAAGACTGGAGAATGCTGGGTTTGCAGTGAAAGACCTACCCTTGGGTAGAACACTATGAATGAAGGAATGAATGAATGGACAATACACGATGTTCGAGCGAAATCAGTGGGAGACGTTTAGTTCACAAAATCGAGTCTAAAACGTATTCGAAAGGTTGTACTTAGCACATTAACCCTCTGGTTTTTCTTTATTTTCGACAGAGTAAAGGCTGGTTCACAATAAAACGGGAACGGAAACGACAACGAGAACGGAAATATTGTTAAAATAAATGTATTTAAAAATGAGCATTCACAATAGTTAATTGTGAATGTTCACATTTAAATACCTTTATTTTAACAATATTTCCGTTCTCGTTCTCGTTGTTTTTTCCGTTCCCGGTTTATTGTGAACCAGCCTTAAGTTAAATTTACGAAACATTTAATTTAATTTAAAATATATTTGTTTGCCGAATCAATTCAAACCTTACGCACATGATTTATAACAGAGTAAGCCGATATACTGTGAAAGGGATAGCCGTAATACAGTCCGTTCTAAGTCCATGCTGGTATTTGCTCAAAGAATTAAAGGCATAAGCCGGACAGGGCCGCGCTATCGTGCACCCTAACATACGAATTACAATCATACACGGTAGCGAGATACAATGAGCTGTCGGTTTCAATTAAGTCGGCGGGGATGATAATCTCGGTGCGAATCGCGACGACCTCGTTGCAGAACGCCGCAGGCGACGGCGACGGCTCCGCCAGAGAACTGAATTAGTTTGGCTGTGGTGAAATAGTTTACTCAGCTGTTTGTTTACTTATCTCGCAGATCAGCTAGCGTGAGACAGAGATGAGCTGAACTTGTCTCAAGCCTCGAGGGATTCCTAAACAACGGAACTACCGCTAATCGCCATCACTCTATTACTCATGATGCGAGTAAATAAAACAGCAGACAGCACTGGCTGTAAACAAGCGTGCTGATTTCATAATCAGGAAAATTTAGACTCGATTCATTTCACTAGCTATTCTCTTTATTCCGAAGAAACTAGTTCGATTAATTAAAATGTGTCTCAGGGAAACGTACAGCAGAGTTCGTATAGATCAGTTTCTGTAAGATGCGTCTCCAATTCACTGTGGGCTAAAGCAAGGAGAGCACTATCACCTTTACTTTTTAACTTTGCTCTAGAGTATGCCATTAGGAATGTCCAGGATAACAGAGAGGGTTTGGAATTGAACCGGTTACATCAGGTGCTTGTCTATGCAGATGACGTGAATATGTTAGAAGAAAATCCACAAACGATTAGGGAAAACAGGGAAGCAAGTAAAGAGATAGGTTTGGAAGTAAATCCCGAAAAGACAAAGTATATGATTATGTCTCGTGACGAGAATATTGTACGAAATGGAAATATTAAAATTGGAAATTTATCTTTTGAAGAGGTGGAGAAGCTCAAATATCTGGGAGCAACAGTAACAAATATAAACGATACTCGGGAGGAAATTAAACACAGAATAAATATGGGAAATGCCTGTTATTATTCGGTTGAGAAACGTTTATCATCCAGTCTGCTGTCGAAAAATCTGAAAGTTAGAATTTATAAAACAGTTATATTACCGGTTGTTCTGTATGGTTGTGAAACTTGGACTCTCACTTTGAGAAAGGAACAGAGATTAAGGATGTTTGAGAATAAGGTGCTTAGGAAAATATTTGGAGCTAAGAGGGATGAAGTTACAGGAGAATGGAGAAAGTTACACAACACAGAACTGCACGCATTGTATTCTTCACTTGACATAATTAGGAACATTAAATCCAGACATTTGAGATGGGCAGGGCATGTAGTACGTATGGGCGAATCCAGAAATGCATATAGAGTGTTAGTTGGGAGGCCGGAAGGAAAAAGACCTTTAGGGAGGCCGAGACGTAGATGGGAAGATAATATTAAAATGGATTTGAGGGAGGTGGGATAGGATGATAAAGAATGGATTAATCTTGGTCAGGATAGGGACCAATGGCGGGCTTATGTGAGGGCGGCAATGAACCTCCGGGTACCTTAAAAGCCAGTAAGTAAGTAAGCTATTCTCTTTAAATTCACAGGTCTGACTACGTGTAATTCATGTTCCTGGCTTCGAAATAAACACAGAAAAAAATGGAGGTTTATTCGTTATCAGTGTGATATCCTATATCGGCTTGAATGGCAGCCGATGTCGTGCTAACTCGTCACGGGATTACCACCATATACACTTGTCACATTCATCTTGCTTACCCAAAGTAATTTGTTTCCTAGGCATCGAATTAAAAATTGTTTCAAACAGAATTAATGTATCAACTATCTTTGTAACAAATTACGTAAATTTATCCTATAAATTATTTTCTTCGTCACGTAATTACTTACTAATGGAGGTACTACATACAATTTACCTTGTCTTATTTGTCTTCAACCTAATATGGAATATTAGAATGGTGTAGTATCTATAAAACTAACCATATTCCACTAGATTTATTACAGAGAAGAATAATTAAAGCATGTCCAAAATTTACCGAAAAATTTTCAAATTTATATCAACGTATTATTTAATTTTATAAATAAAAATCACACAAATTTAATATCATAATAAACAGGGTGTATCTAAATTGCAATTGTTCAGTTATTAATGAAGTTAATGAGGTTAAATACTTAGGTATAATTATTGATAATCATTCATTCTATTTGTATAAAATTACGTAAAACATTATGTTACTTTGTTATTCTAAGAAATATTTTGTCAATTAACTGTTTACGTGTAATTTATTTAGCATTATTTCAATCTATATTTATGTATGGTATTATAGGTTGGGGTGGAACTTATAAATCCAATTTTATCCGTTAATTTTACTACAGAAAAAAGTATTAAAAATTTGTTTAAAAAAGCAGAAATATTACCCAACTGAATTGTTGTTAAACCATTTCAAAGTTTTCAACATTAAACAAATGTATTATTTTATTTTATTAAAATATTTTCATAGAAATTTTAATAACTTTGAAAGGTATATACATAAATATAGAACTAAAAATATGAATTCTCTGCGTTTGTCTGAACCGAAATGTCAAACCAATGCAGCTTTTTATCATAGCATGAGTCAAGGTCCCAGATTATTAAACAAATTTTATTCCAATAATATTTCAACCACGAATCGTCTCCAAATTAATAAAAAATAAACAAATTTGTATTGGATTTATAGTTTGGGTTTAAACATATTAAACACTATTTAATCTGTATTCACTCTCAATTTTAATTTTATTTTTATCTGTATTGGAATCCTCTCCTGAGCACAAGTCTTGCTCATTCAGGAGTGGGCTAGTTTATCTTGCATTGTATTTATTAATTTGTATTCATTTCAAACTTACTAGCAATAATAAATAAATAAATAAATATTAAAATATGTGTATCCATAATGTGGGGGCGTATTCTTGACATCAAAACATAACAAAAAGTTCATATGAACATGGGTCCACAAACCTTTCGTTAGGGAGTTATGAAAGGAATTTCCTGTAGTGACCCCGAATTATGTAATTCACCTCAAACTTGCTTTTTCCCCCACTTTCTTCATTACAGTGGTCATGACATTTGTTTTGTTTTGTCTGATTGTCTTTTGTTCTGTTTTGTGTTATTCACAGTAACATTCATCACATCACAAGATGTATTCAGTGAGAGAAATGACGGCTATGCACTACATTTGTGGCCTAGCAGATGGGAATACGGTAGCAAATTTGATCAAATCCGTAACACCCCAGGACATTTACACAGAGTACGGCAAAGCATGGAACGCAGGCTCAGGGCAACACTTAGAGCAATTTTTGTAAATGTGTGTTGTTAAATGTATCACATGTAGGCCTACTATTACCAATAAACCCATAATTCCCTAACGAAGGGTTTGCGGACCCAACTTCATATGAACTTTTTGTTATGTTTTGGTGTCAGAAATACGCCCCCACATTTATGGACACATATATAGATACACTCTGTATACTATAGTTGTTGTTTAGTCAATTGTACGAAGACAAGTCTGAACCTCACAAAGGATACCAAGAAGGCACCACTTATGAGGCAACTAGGCCAGGAGATAGTGAGGTAGATTGGTCAGTTCCTTTGTGGCTGGGGTTCAGGGAGTGAAAACTAATATGCAATGAAGACTAGTGTCAAACTTCCCCCTCAATATCTAAATTGACGTGTTTTTTGTTTAATTAAATCCTATTTAAATTATATAATTATTTAGACTGGAAAGTTTTGAAATGAACGCTCCGTATGTACGAGTTGTTCATTGTTAGCGAAAGAGAAAGTAGATTTAAAATAATTTAATATTACAAACATAACTCGGGTTTATCATAACGATTTTATCTCCTTTTTTTAACATACTGTAGAAAAAAGTGTTTCCTTCGAAGCCGTAAATATCTTTTCATTTGACAACTCTGGGTAGGTCTACACACAAATGATCACTTCCAGCGCACCAGCCAACACCGAAATTAGCCAGATATTCTGCATCATGTGTGCAATCAACGCGGTTTGTATATAGAGGCGTTCGCAATACAGAAACTGAATTCTGGCAAATGCCCAAGATACTTTAAATGTGTGCGGACCGTCGAGCACAAGGTCAATCATCAACAGTACATCACTGTGTTGTTTTAACTGCTGCACCCGCTGTTTTTTTATCTTCCCTTAATATAATG